>NC_058369.1:13596428-14228571 GCF_018350175.1 Felis catus | reverse complement strand
GAAAATGAGCAGGACCCAAAAGGATAAATACTGTGTGATTCTACTTACAGGAGGTCCCTAGAGGAGTCACAGTCATAGAGACAGAAAGTAGAATGGCCAGGGGCTGAAGGAGAGAGTGGGGAGTTCGTGTTTAGTGGGGACAGTTTCAGTCTGAGAATCCAAGAAAGTCCTGGAAATGGATGGTGGGGATGGCTGCACATCAATGTGACTATACTTAATGTTGCTGAACCATACGCTTAGAAATGGCTAAGATGGTGAATTTGTGTTACATATATTTTACCATAGACCCAAGACAGGGAATGTAGCATTTTAGCAGGAACCCTGCAAGAAACTTGAAAAGCCGGGCCACAAGTGCCATTGAGGATGCATAGTGCTGGAGTTCTCATACTCTGGGTTTAGTAAGGTAAGACAGAAAAAGAAAATGACCAAAATTGGCATCCTAGTAACCATTCAATTTATGGGGAATCTCTTCCTGTCCTGGGTCACATCAGGAAGGCGAGTCTCTGAGCTGGCTGGTGGTCTTCACGGTCCCTAGGTGCTGTGACCCTGCTGATGGCTGAGGAAAGGACAGTGGCTAACGTGAAGGTGGCAGAGCCAACTGTGCTCCACCTGTGACAACTCGGCATTGTGTTAGGGGTTTTGTCCTCCACCCTGGGGTCCTTCTCTCTATGACTGATGGCCTTTATTCTGAAACTCCTCACATATAAAACCAGTCCAGGGCGCCTGGGTGGCTCAGTTAGTTAAGCATCCGACTTCAGCTCAGGTCATGATCTCACGGTTGGTGAGTTCGAGCTCTGCATCGGGCTCTGTGCTGACAGCTCAGAGCCTGGAGTCTGCTTTGGATTCTGTGTCTCCCTCTCTCTCTCTGCCCCTCCCCCCACCTCAAAAATAAATAAACATAAAAAAAATTTTTTTAATTAAAAAAATAGTAAAATAATAAAACCAAACTGGTCTGGTTCATTTGTACTCAGAGAGTTCCAGGACTTCTTGGTTTTGTTTCTACAAGTCTGTGGGCAACAAGTTTCATGACTCTGGTAGATTCCTTTCAAAAGGCATCATGGAGTTGAATTTTTCTCCTTCTACAGATAAGCCTTTTTCACACATCGGAGCCACAACAACTGAGGTCAACGGTGCTGTGGCACGAGAAGGGGCTCATTCAACTTCAAGGTGAGAATAAGGCTGGGAGGATATGAAACCCAATGTGTGTGGAGCCTCCCACATGGAAAGGGAGAGAAGGGGTTGATGGGAGAGATATGACAGGGACTTTCAGATTTTGCTATAAATGCTTGACTACTACTTAAATCTTTTATGCCAGATACATTCACATTCTTCTTCAATAATGAAAAATAAAAATTTTAAAGTCAAATTAAGTGGAGTAAAAGAGCAAAGGTTGTAAATAAATGGAGTTTCCTATACTGCTGGTAAAAACATCAGAGCTGTTCCCAGCTTGACTCTCCTGGAAGAGGGACCTGGGTCGGAGTCCCAGCTCTGTCCCTCACTGGCTATGATCACAGCTGAGTCAGTTATCTTTGGGAAGCCTCAGATTCCTGAGCAGCAAAATGGACTAACAACAGATTGAAATAATATGTTTTAAGACTTTACCACAGGGGCATCTGGGTGACTCAGTTGGTTAAGCGTCCGACTTTGGCTCAGGTCATGATCTCAGGGTTCGTGAGTTCGAGCCCTGCATTGGGCTCTGTGCTAACAGCTCAGGGCCTGGAGCCTGCTTCTGATTCTGTGTCTCCCTCCCCTCAGCTCCTCCCCTGCTCACACTTAGTCTCTCTCTCAAAATAAATAAAGATTTAAAAAAAAAATTAAGAAAAAAAAAGAATTTAGCACAATGCTGAGCACTTAAGAAATACTCAGTGATTACTAAAGACTATTGTGACTGAGATGGTTCATATGTAAAGGGCATCTACAAATCAATAAGAACACGATGAACAGCCCAATAAAAAAATGGTCAAGACAGCAAGCTTATTTTAAAATATATTCATCCTTACTAGCAAATAAGTCAAAACAACAATGAGAATTTTCTCAAAACCTCTGTGAGGCAGGAGATGGTGAGGAAGCTGGGGCAGGGAGAAGTAAATACCTTGCCTTGGGCAGAGCTGGGTTCACACCCAGGGCTGTGTCTTCTAACTTCCTCTTTTATCACTACACTCTCTTGTCAGGTAAATCATTTTTTTCCTCTTTGCAGTACCCATCTGTGGGTATAAATAAGGATAATAATCTCAACCTTGGGTCTTTGGGAGAATAACTTGATATAGCACAAAGAAAGCACCTTGCACAGAACTGATTCCATAGTCAGTTTTCAATAAACACTAGAGCCTTTTGCTGTTTCATCAAGAGCTGTTTTATCAGTGTTTGATGGATGATCTTAAGGAAAGCATTTAACTTCTGTGAACTTTACCTTCCTTGCTTGGGTGCTGGAGAGTGAAGACAGGCTCTGGGTCTCTGTTTCCCCATCAGTAAGTCAGGGACCACCTACCTCGCAGGCCAGTTTTAGTGCTAAGAGGGCAGGCTGTAATGTGCTGGTGAACAGTCAGTGCTTAATAGGTGACAGTCTTATTAGGGTCCCATTCTCTTCCTGCAATTCCTGTCCGTCTCTGAGCAAACTCAGTGGTTGGGAGGCTCCTCCCAAGAGACTCCTCCATGGCTCCCTATCCCCCAAAGCTCCCAACACCAGGGACTACCATGAACACCATCCAGCCCCAAAAGGCCCTCAAATGTTAACTCAGGGAGCCCTGGCTACAGCTCAGGCTTGCGTGTACATGCTGGGTGCCTGCCCTTCAGAGCCTGTATCTGCCATCTGGTAACCAATGAAAAGGTATCCCTAACAGACCGTTAAAAGGTGGAACCACATGTGTAAGGCCAGCCTTGTCCACATGGGCCACCCCTTCCTACCTGGAGGATGTCATGTGTAGGCTCCTGGGGTCCATCTGCAGAGACTTTGGGTGCCAGCTTTATAATGTTGCTCAGATCCACCCCTGTGGGGGTGGGGGAATCAGGAAACAAGTGACAGCCATCATCCCGATAGGCCTGCTGGAATATACCTCATGTCCCTTCTTCAGGGACCACCCCACTCTGGAGACCTTTGGAGGTCTACCCAGCTCCCCACCCCAAACCCTCTGCACCAGGGCCCAGTAGCCACATCCATACAGGGGTATAACGATGTGGCAAGGGGGTGGTCTTTGCCCTTTGACCCTCTCCAACCAATGGGAGCAGAGCAGTAGTGAGGCTGCAGGCCACACTGCAGTGAGGGACACATTCTACCTGGTGAATGGAGATGGGGCTTATCCCTTGGGGCTCCCATTGCTCCTTACCCTGCATCCTCCCATTGTGTCCTCACCCACCCTGGCACCACCAAGGAAGGCCCCATTGCACAGAACACTTCTGGGTACTCCTCTAGTCGCTGTCCAGTGTCTATACCCCACTCTGTGCCCAGGACACAGAAGTTGGACCCTGGGTTCCCTTGCCCTCTGGTATCTGACTGGGCTTGGCCAACAGGGACCAGGACTGGAGATCAGGAGCGGTACGGTGGGGTACTCATTCCCAGCTCCCTGCCTCTGCCACTATCAGATGACTCTCCATCCCTAGCCATGGACCGCTGTGGGGCAGGGGAGGTCCCTGCTGTGGCCAGGGGACAACAGGTCCCCTGTGTGACAACAGGTATGACAATACCCCTTTCTGTCCCCATGAACTCAAGCCAGAATGCAGGTGGGCAGGGAGGCAGGTGGCCCTGTTTCCTGAGAGGTGGTCAGGAGAAGCCTGAAATCGATGGGTTCGATTTCAATTAAAATGAAACCCACTTTGAAGGACTCAGCCCTGTAGATGTCTGGGTGGGGTCAAGGCAAGTAGAGGGAGGGCGAGAGTCAAGTGGGAGAAGACCACCAGCCTATCCAGGGCAGAGTGCAGAGAAGGGACAGGTCCAGGGCTGCCACACAGGCAAGACAGAGCCACGGTAGGACATCACTCCTGTATGTTAAGAGCTGTGGACTGGAGGTGGCTATCGGGCAAAGAGCCAGACTAGCGCTGGGACAGAGCCATGCTGCCCTACCTTGCGATTCAAATTGTTCCACAGCTTCTTTTACCGCCTCCTCTGGTCCCATGTCGAACTCTTCAATGTTTTCACGAACGGCTGCATCGAAGGTCTCCTGGGTGATGCGCTTGGAGGCCATCTTCATCTCCTGTGCATGGAGTGGCAGGTGCCCGCCTGATAGACACTCCCAAACTGAGAAGTCAAGAGAGGAAGAAAGTTTCATTGAGGGTGAGAGGACAACTGAGAGCCTGGCTATCATTTAGGGAACCAGGGGCCAGAGTCCAGGACCGACCAGGAAAAATTCTTACAACCTGGATCACAGAAAAGGCTGATACCCCACCATGTGCAGAGCTTCTAAAAGTACAGAAGAGGGATGCCTGGGTGGCTCAGTCAGTCAAGCATTGGATTCTTGATTTTGGCTCAGGTCAACATCTCACAGTTCATGAGATTGAGCCCCACATAGGGCTCTGCACTGACAATGCAGAGCCTGCTTGGGATTCTCTCTCTTCCTCTCTCTTTCTGCCCCTCCCTTGCTTGTTTGTGTGTGCTTGTGCTCTCTCTCTCTCTCTCTCTCTCTCTCTCTTAAAAAAAAAAAGGTGCAGGGGCGCCTGGATGGCTCAGTCAGTTAAGCGGCCGACTTGGGCTCAGGTCATGATCTCGCAGTTCATGGGTTCGACCCCCATGTCGGGTTCTGTGCTGACAGCTCAGAGCCTGAAGCCTGCTTCAGATTCTGTGTCTTCCTCTCTCTCTGTTCTTCCCCACTTGCACTGTCTCTCTCTCTCTCTCTCTCTCTCAAAAATAAACATTAAAGAAAAGTGCAGTAGAGGGCAGGTAGATTACATTTTATCTAAGAAAGGGGAGACATTAATATGTGTCCTTACAGTAAACAACAAAGAAAGGATAAAATAACCTTAACAACATTATGTGTTATTACACCATCATAAAGAAATAATATATGATTATAATACTATATTATACGTAACCTGTGTTATCTGTGATGTGCAATATGCATCATAATATGTAATGTTATAACTATATGATACTTCATTATATAACTAGGTATTCCATAATGTGACTATATAATAAAACAACTTACTTATAATGGTACGCTATTATACCAATAAAAGCTTCAAAATAAAAATTAATAGTAATAAGTAAAATGGAACACTAAATCAAAAACTAATAGAAATAGTTTCCCAAAGGGGGAGGTAGGGAAGAGGGTGATGTGGGCAAGACTAGAAGCTGGATTATTTTCTCCGAATGTACCTTATTTCATTGGTTTAAATTTAGAACTCATATAAATGCTTTACATGCTTAGGAAAATAAATAAATCAATATGAACCAAAATAAAAATGAAAGCAATTCCTAAAAATCAAGAATAAAATGAAAACCGTGAATCTAACCGTTTATCTACGTGGAGTTTAAAATGCAGTGATGGGGGCATGTGGGTGGCTCAGTCAGTTAAGTTTCCCACTTTTTTATTTTGGTTCAGAGCATGATCTCACAGTTCCTGAGTTTGAGTCCTACATTGAGCTCTATGCTGACAGTGCAGAGCCTGCTCGGAATTCTCTGTCTCCCTCTCTCTCTGCCCCTCCCTCCTTCCCTCTCTCTCTCAAAAATAAATAAATAAATAAACTTAAAAAAATGCAGTGATTGGGGCACCTGGGTAGCTCAGTTAAGTGTCTGACTTTGGCTCAGGTCATGATTTTGTGGTTTCGTGACTTCGAGCCCTGCATCGGCCTCTACACTCAGAGCCTGGAGCCTGCTTTGGATTCTGTGTCTCCCTCTCTCTCTCTGCCCCTCCCCACTTGCATTCTGTCTCTCTCTCTCTCTCTCTCAAAAATAAATAAACATTAAAAAATTTTAAATATTTTATATATTTTTAATATTTTTATTAATTTTATTATTATTTTAATTTGTTTTGTTATTTTATTTTATTAATATTTTATATAATTAAAATTTTTTTTACATATTACGATGCATATTGCACATCTATCACTAATGCAGTGATAGAACCATATGTTCTTACTGGGATGTACAATAAGTATAGAAAAGAAAAATTTACAAAAGAAAATCTTCAACAGTTTTCAGAAATCACGTTATCGAAAATGATATTAGTAATGCTATTCAGAAGCTAATGTGGATATGGCAAGTAAGTCATAATATTTATGTCATTAGGAACTAGCCTAAAAGAAAAAAGATTCTAACATTAAAAAATCCAAAAAATAGGGATGCCTGGGTGGCTCAGTCGATTAAGTGTCCAACTCTTGATCTCAGTTCAGGTCTTGATGTCAGGGTCGTGAGTTCAAGTCCCATACTGGGCTACACGCTGGGCATGGAGCCTACTTAAAACAAAACAAAACAGAACAAACAAAAAGGTAAAAAAAAGACACTTAGAACTAAATTCGGACTGGAATTATTAATACGAACTCATGATGTATTTTCTCTTAGGCAATAAGAACCATTTTTCTAGTGATATCAACTGAAAATACCTTGAGGAAATAACACCCTGAGGAAGTGAACACCCTGAACACCAACTGTGGTCCCTTAGTCCCATTTCCCACCAAAGAAGACAGGGCTCCTGGAGGAATGGCTGATTCTAGGACTGAGAAGAAAACAGGCCAGAGGAGACGAGCCAGGAACATCTTGTCAGACCAGAAAGCAAGGAAGCTTCTAAAAACAGACAGGGTCACGTCAAAGGACTTGGGAGCAAACCCTAAGAGTCGTCAATGGGCCAAAGATGTGACAGGTGAGCAGTAAAAGAAAACAAAATAAAAAACAGTATTTTGATATCAAAATCAAAATCTGTACGTTCATAATAGTACTAAAACACACCCTGCTTGTTCTGTTGAAAACCAGCAAATAAAGAATCCAACATTTATCCTATGTCCCTCATATAATTACCAGGTTAGAAAGAGAGGATGAGGAAAAGTTCTGCTTTGTATATGAACTCCAACTAATTATCCACAAGACAGATTTAGACAACCATCCACACAGGCTGCAAAACTGTGAGAAGCGAAACTGATAAGGAACCTGACGAGTGGGTAGTACCTGGGTCCACTGGTGATTTCACATCACCAGAAGAGAAACCCATCACCACTGCCCGTGGACAAGAATGAAAAGCACCTATGAAGGTATCTTGCCAAAAACTCAAACCCAATATGACCATGCATCCAATAGAACTTTCTGTGATGATGGAATATTCTATATCTGTGCCATCCATGTGAGTTCCAGCAGCTGAAACGTAGCTAGTGTGACTGAGGCACTGTGTATGTTTTAACTTCAATTGTAATTCATTTTAATGTAAACATCCATCTGTGACTCGTGGCTATCATACTGGACAGGCAAGGATCTAGAGCTAATGAACAGTTTGTAGGAAATCAAGGTCAGAGGGACACGTCAACCAATACTATGGTGATGTGGGTCTACAAAAATCACCATTCAGGAGGGGGGTAACTTAACTACAGGACAAACACCTGGTGTTGTCAACAAATAAATCATGACAACCGTGAAAAGGACGGGGCGTCCATCAGCAAGTGAATGGACAAACAGAATGTAGTATGTCTGAACAATGGAATATTACTCGGCCATAAAAAGGAAGGAAGCACTGACACACACTACAACGTGGAAGAACCTTGAAAACACCATGCTAAGTGAAAGAGGCCAGACACAGGTCCACACACATAGTGTGTGATTCCATTTATATGAAATGTCCAGAACAGGCAAATCCACAGGAACAGAAAACAGACCAGTGGTTGTAGGGGCGGGGGAAGGGGGATGGACAGTGACTGCTAATGAGTACAGGGTCTCCTTTGGGGGTAATGAAATGTTCTACAATTAGACAGTGGTGATGGTTACACAACTTTATGAATATACTTGAAATCACTAAATCGTACACTTTACTATTTATTTGTTTATTTATTTATTTATTTATTTTTAAAGATTTATTTATTTAAGTAATCTCTACACCCAACGTGGGGCTCAAACTCACAACCCTGAGATCAAGAGTTGCATGGTCCTCCAACTGAACCAGCCAGGTGCCCCTAAATTGTACACTTAAAATGGGTGGATATCATGGTATGTAAGTAACAGATGAATTTAAAAAGTACTATTTGGGAGCGCCTGGTTGGCTCAGTTGGTCAAGCATCTGACTCCTGATTTCGGCTCCTTATTTCTGTGAGATCGAGCTCCACCTTGGGCTCTGCGCTGATAGTACAGAGCCTGCTTGGGACTCTCCTCTCTCTCTGCCCTTCCCCCAGCTTGCGCTCTTTCTCTCTCACAAAATAATAAACATTAAAAAAAAAAAAAAAAGTACTGCTTAAAAACAAAAGCAAATGAAACCCGGCACAGGCAAAGGCTGAAAGCCAGAGGATTGTATCAGCAGCTGGATGACCCAGCAACCCTGGGCAATATCTTTTCCTCTGCGAGACTAGTGGTAAATCACGGAGTCAAGTAAGACAGAACCCTAAGTAAAAACAGATTATGATCTCAACAAGGAGGTCTTTGGGGTACAAGTGGTTTAACACCTAATATTAACCACCCTCTCGTTTTAACAAAGGGGGAAACAGGCCTCAGGCCCAGAGCGCACCTGGGGTTAACAACTCCTTTCATTTTGCTTGTTTTACTCTATCTACCTCGTTTATTGACGTACTACTTTCCGTTAAAATACATCATTTTAAAAATTTATAGTAAAGTTGCAAGAATAGTACAAAGAACACCTGTTCCATTCTAACTTTACCAGTTGTTAACATTTGGCCAAGTTAATCTCTTTTGGAGACACTGTATGTTCCTGCATACACACATACCATGCGAGAATATGCTCCAGGCATCAGACTCTTCCCTCCTAAAGACATCAGCATGAATCTCCAAAGAAAAGGATGCTCTTACATGTTCAATGCACAACGAAAATTTAACACAGGAAGTTTAACAGTGATACAATACTATTTGCTAATATACGCTCCATGATCAACTTTCTCAATTGCCCTAATATTGTCTTTCAAAACAATTTTTTTGTTTCTGGTCCCACGTCTGTTATAGAATTTGAACATCACAAGAAAACGTTAGGGGAACAAAGGCACAGGGAGTTCTAGGACAGCAGTAGGGGAATGTGACAAAAATTTGAGTGCAAATTTGGGCCATGTGGGAAACAGGCCATTCAAGCCCATGCTTCCTTCTCTTTGTGGAGGTGGCGCAGGATGTGAATATTCCATCTGTGTTTGTGCAGATGCTTTGGGGAGGAGGAGGACGGGCTCTGGGGCCAGCCGGGGTGACTTGAATCCCGGGCCTTCCACTTAACTTCACTGTTGGTCAAGTCAACTCTCTCCTGTGTAATATAGGGATAAACAAAGAGAATCTACTTCATAGGGCTGCAATGCAAACTCAGTCAGTTAATTCCATAAAGTGCTTAGAATAGGGTTTGGCACAGAGTAAGAGCTCAGTAAACATTAGCTATTGTTCCTTTCCTTTGTTGCTTAGAGGTAATTAGACCAGTTTACTTAGAGGGGGGCGAGGCATAAGGGCATCAAACACTTCACCTTGCTCCCTTGCAGATAGCCACCCCCCGCCCCCCACCCCCTTCTGGCCCAGAAGAACAAGGAGCCTGTTTAGGGACTGCTAAGGATTTTCCAGGTCAAAGGTGAAGGAAAAAAGTGAAGATTTTCTGTTTCAATAGTTTCTCAGTGAGACACCTGGGCTGGTATGTGCCTGAGGAGTGTTCCTGACCAGCTCCAAGGGGCAACAACTTCCCAGCTGTGGCTGTTGGAGGGACTCTGTTCCTGACTCCACCACCCGAGGCACGCTTCAGACCCGAGTAGGCCAACAGTGAGTGGCCACTCTGTCACAGAGGCACAATCCTAAAGGCAAATACCATTGTGCCTACTTTACAGATGAGGAATCTGAAGCTTAGAGAGGGGAAGAACCTGCCAGAGACCACACAAGCAGTAAAAGGTCTGGCCGTCATGCCACCTTGCTTCCTGAACACCTTCCCTCCACCTGGGTTCTCTGAGGAGTTCCTGCTAGCTCTTCCAGGCTGCCTCGTCCTGGGAGCCTCCCCTGACCACTTAGGACCTATATGTATTCTCTGACCTTGTCTCCCCTGCCCCATGAACTTCCCCCTGCCCAGTCCTGAGCTCCCTGAGCTGGGGAGATCAATGTCTAGCTCTGGGACCACCTCTAGGGTGAGTCCTGCAGGGGTCCCCCAGGTCAGGCACAGGGCTAGGGGGCAGAATGAAAGTGCAGATCTGGAGCTCATGAGAAAGACGGTGCCTAGGAATGGTCATCTGGGAGCCACCTGGGAACAGGTCACACTAGGAAAGGGGGGAAACAGCATTACCAGCTCCCTTCATGGGTCCAAGGTATGAAAAGAAAGGGAGTTAGCAAGGCCAAACTGACACCCAGTTTTCCTTTCTTTTTTTTTTTTCTTTTTTTTTTTTTTTCAACGTTTATTTATTTTTGGGACAGAGAGAGACAGAGCATGAACGGGGGAGGGGTAGAGAGAGAGGGAGACACAGAATCGGAAACAGGCTCCAGGCTCTGAGCCATCAGCCCAGAGCCCGACGCGGGGCTCGAACTCCCGGACCGCGAGATCGTGACCTGGCTGAAGTCGGACGCTTAACCGACTGCGCCACCCAGGCGCCCCCAGTTTTCCTTTCTAAGTCAGGGTTCTGCTCATCAAGAAAACACCGCCCTGACACAGCAGGGCCTCTAATGACTCCTCATCTTCCTCCACCTGGACACACCCACCCTGGTTCAGGCACAGTCGCAGCTTCCTCCCTGCCACACTGCACTTCTATTCTCCACTTAGTGCCGGACAGAAACTTGAAATCACAAAGAGACGTCATTGCTCAAAATCCTGCGGTAGCACCCCAACCTTCTCAGAACAAAATCCAGTCTCCTTACCAGCCCTTTGTCTACGTGGATTTTATAGGTCTCTTACCTACACCTTCCCACCCGCACTTTCCCACCTTTTTCTCATCTTTCCCAGCTACCAAAGGGACCCTCTTCATAACCACTCTGGTTAAAGCAGCCCCCTTTCTCCTACTGCATCATCCTTGTATTTTAATAGTATATCTACCTGGAGCTACACGGTTCATTTATTTCATTTGCATTTACTGTCGAGGCATTTCCTCAAATTTAACCTCCAGGAGAACTGGGGTCCAGTCAACTTTGTTCACCACCACGCAGCAGGCACTCAGTACATAGGTTATGAATGAATGAATAAATGAATGAAAAGAAAGCAGAGGCCAGGGAAATGGAGAATTTTGTCCCCCGGCAGCTGTAAGAGTCATTGTAAGGGTCATTCCCCAAAACCAGGTCCGCGAGGGCGGCGCCACAGTCACCAGCCCGACCCGGGGGCGCCCACTCCCCTCCCCGCGCGAAGGGACTCCGCAGCCTCAGCTTCTCACCCGGTCTTCGCAGCCACGTGGGGAAAGGGTGGGGCTCGCGACTGTCACCCGGCAGAGCCACCTCTGGTCCCTTCCGGCCACCGTACGCGCGCAGGCGCGCTGGCGCCAATTCGCCTCGGCCTCCCTCAGCTCCACGGACCGCTCCCGGAGTGATCAAGGGTGACTTCGAGTACGGGTAAAGCTGAGAGAGCCAACAGGTGTGCAGAGGCGGCGTCTGTGCCGTCTTTTGACGGCCGCTCCCCGTCGCCGCCGCCCCCAACAAATTAATCTTTTACCTCGGGAGCGTCTGCCTTGTAGAAGCGAGCAGCGCGCCTGCGCAAGAGGACTTGGCGGCGGCCGCTTGCGCCTGCGCACCAGAGCTCGGCGGTAGCTTGCGCGTGCGCGGCGCGGCGCTGCGGAGACCGTTGGCTCATTTGCATGTCCCCGCCTCGCGCGGCGGCGGCGGCAGCGGCGGCGGGTGAGGAGCCTGAGGCAGCGGCGGGGGCGGCTCCGCGCGCGGTGGGTCCGGGGTGAGGCCTGGGCCCGGGCGTCGTCGGTGGGCGGGCCCCGGGGTGGGAGGCTCGGGCTCGGCCCCGGGGGCCGCGGGGCGTGATGCCGCGAGCACGGCCCTCGCGCTGCGCATCGGCGGCGTCCCGGCCGGGTCGGCCTGGGGGGCGGTCTTCGGCCTCCCAGGCCCGACGCCCCCTTTTCTTCGTCTTCGGAGGCTAGGCCGGTAGGAGGCGGGCCACGCCCGAAGGGTTCTTTCGTCCATTCATTCCACCCAGCCCGTACGGGGATTACAGCGGCCAGCCGCTGTATCGAGCCCTTTACCATTTTTTACCTGGTTCACTCCCCACAGCAGCCCCCACCACGAGCTGCCCATTCCATGGATGGGGAAATGGAGGCGTAAAAAGGTTAGGTCACTCGATTTGATCCGGAGCCCCCTGGCTGGGAGACCCTGCCCTTCGATGGCACCGAACAAGGGGCGCCCCAGGAAAAGGGCTTAAGGATGAGCAAAGGGGGTGATGGGTGTAAGAAATGACTATGAGGTAGGGCAGGTTTGAGTCTTGAGGTTGGATGTTTCAAGATGGAAGGGATATTTTGGTTAAAGGAGGTAGCCGCTGGATTCCTCATTGTTGCTTCTCCCGTCTTTTTCCCGTCAGCGTTCAGGGCTTTGTCCCCACTACCCGTGCCCTGTTTGCCAGGTTTCAGTCTGGGCTGTCTGACCTTGGGTGGGTCACTTAGCCCGAGTCTATCTTTTCTTCTGTATAGTGTCGTTTCTAACAGCACCCGCTTTTCACTGGGTTGTCGGAAGAAGTAAACGAGATTGTGAGAGTCCCTTTCCGACCAGAGGACCTGGTACAGAGCAAGCTCTGTCACCAGTCAGGGACTCCTCCAGTCACTTGTTGGTTGAGAGGCTCCTCTCAGAGGGCAAGTCAGTCCTCAGATCCTCTTTGCGTGTCTGTGAGATAGGAAAATAGAAATGGGAAAGATCGCAGCTCTCCTAAAGATCCCAGGTGCGAGGGGTATGGTCCCACCGCCTACGCTCTTACGTGCAGTAACCCCAGCAGGTAGGGATTCTGAGGAAATGGGCTCAGAGAAGCAAAATAAATTGTCTAAGACCACAATGCTTGGTTTGCTCCTCAGCCAACGCCCCTGTGAACTCTGTGAGGGCAGAAGCCCCCGGAGAATAATCTGGCCTCCCTCTGCAGCACCGTGTTGAGTTATCGATTACTTGTCCTGTTACTTTGAGGGTTAGGTGAAACCGAGCGGGCCATGTGAGCATTAGTTGTCATTCTTAGTGTCTTTTTTTCCCCTCTCACTACAGGTCAGAGAAACATGGCAGCTAGGCGAATTGCACAGGAGACTTTTGATGCTGTTTTGCAAGAAAAAGCTAACCGATATCACATGGACCCCAGTGGTGAGGCCGTAGGTGAAGCTCTTCAGTTTAAAGCTCAAGGTGAATTAAAGTGCTTGGTTTCTTTGGTGGGAGGGTAGTTACGGGGCCTGCTTTTAGGGTCAGGGCAGGAGGATATCGGTACCTTGGGCACACTCTGGAGTTCTTCTGATCCTACCTTCCTTATTTGTCGAGGGGAGATCAACTTTTCTCTTGGTCCCCCTGTCAGCTCATCACGCGGAAGTGGGTATTGTCATTCTCGGAAGCTTCTCCGCCCCAGGCATCCTCCCCCACCTGAAGGAGGGCTCTTGAATCAGTCTCCGGGCTCCATCCCCACCATTGCTGCCCAGATCTGAGCTCTTACTAGTTCTCACCCGGATTATTGCAATAATCTCCTCAACAGTCTCTCGGCTTCTGGCTTCATTCCCCTCAAGTCTGCCCTCCCCGCTGATCTATTAATGCCGGCCTTGCTGGGCCAAGGCCCTACTTGGACTCTTGGGGCCCCCCTATTTTGGGGTCACATCCTCAGACAAGTACGGGAACGGCCAGGTAACAGTGATGTGTGCGAGACAAGGGCATGGGAGGCTGCCAGGTGTAGGCCCTGCCTGAAAACCTTCCCTTTGGAAAGTTTTGAAATGTCATGCCAGCAGAATAAAAAATGGTGTGCACGGAGTTTGTAGGATGACAGGGAGGTTCCTCACCGCGGCGCTCGAGGGTCGCAGCCCTCATCTCCTGCCTCGAGGCTCGTGTTTCAGGGACACTGTGCTGCCTGTCCTTGCCTTTGAATCCCTCCCCAGCCCAGCCTGGTTAATTCCCTCAGGCACTAAGACCCAGCTTGCTGGTGCCTTCCCCCTGGAAGCTCCTGCAGGTTTTGAGGTTGGTTTGGTTGTTCTTCCGAGTCCTAGGGCAGTGTGCTGAGCCCTTACTTTTCTGAGGTGGGCCAGCCTCCCCCAGGCCTCCTTCAGGTCTGTGCTGCTCACCGCGCCCACCCCTGAGCCAGTCTCCACCGAGGAAACTTCCTCCGTGTTGGTTGAGTGAATTAAGTGCTTGGGGTAGGGGTAACTTGTGTGCTTTGGATGTGGAGAAGCTGGAGGTTAGAAGCTGTCTTCAGCTTCTGAGTTTTTAAAAATTACTTGAGTGGTACACAAATACATTCCCGTTACGAAGGGTTGGAAGAATTATAAAGTAGTTAGGAGTAAAAATTTAAAAGTTCTTAGCTGCTTCCTTAGCCCTCTGAAGTAACCGTATCTGTGTCACCACAGATTTGTGCATCCTTCGGTTCTTCTGGTGATATGTTCGTGTAATCCTGAATACTTACATGTTGACATGTGTCCTCACATGTGTATATGTGTATACTTATACGTATATGTACGCACATACACGTATATGTGGAGATTTTGTCTTTACCTAGAGACTCAAACATCAATACGTATCTTAGTTTTGTCAAGAAAAATGGGGGGCGGGATCTGTACTCGGAAACCAATAGGATGCTGGATGGTTCTGGAACCACCACTTTGTCACAGAGCTAGCCGTGTGGTCCATTGGTCAGCCTTTCACTGTATCTGCTCTAGTCTGCATTGGTTTACAAGGCATTGGAAAATCCTGTTGTGCAGACTCCAGCCTCTACTCCTCCTTTAATGCTGTGCCCTGTTCATGCCATCAATAGCTGTCAATACCAGGATTATCCCGGTGGATTTTGCTGGAACATCCATATCCACTCTTGTCTTTTGTGGTCAGTTCCCTGAGCAGCAGCCAACGAAGTCATCCCTTTACTCCAAACCCCTTCATGGCTTTCCATCTTGTTCAGAGTAAACTGTAGAGTCCATCGAGGGCCTCACTTGATCTGGTACTCCTGTTCACATTTTGTGTCATAGTGGTTCTGTAACTTTGCTGCTTGCTGGAATTATCTGGGGACCCTTTAAAAACCCTACTGCTCAGGCCACACCCTCTCCTAATCAATTAAATCAGGATGCCTGGGGGTCCCTAAGGGCTCCAGTGTACGACAGAATCTAGGAGCTGCCTTCTTACTGCTTTGCCCCTTGTTCCTCTGTTCCATTCCGGCTCCACTCGTTCCCTGCTAGTCCTGCTGCAGGGCTTTGTGCTCATGCTCCCTTTGCGTGGAAGGCTTCCTCCATGACCGCGCGGTCTGGCCTCTCACACCAGGCCTCTGCTGCTCAGGTACATTGTTAGAGCTACCCACCTTGATCAGCCTGTCTGAAAATGGCTTCCCCTGTTTGTGTTCCTTCCTGCTGGATATTTCCTATTGGAACTTTCTTACATGTGATGGATTTTTGTTTATTGTTTGGCTCCCTCAACTTGTGACAAATCCAGGAGGGTAGAGACTTTACTGTCTCCTTTCCTTGCTATAATTACGTTGCCTGGAGCAGTGCCCATACATATTAGTTGCTTAGTAAGTACTTGTTGAATGCATAAACTTGGGTTTATATAAAGCTTTAGCTTCCTGTGGCCTCTTGGCCCGTTAGTACTTCCTGGTATCTTTCTCTCTCTTTTGACTTCTTGACTAGGTAATAGGTTCTGATTCACAAGCTAGAACGTTAGGAAGCTACTCTGCAAAGTCTCCCTGAGGTCTGCTATTCCCATATGCCCATAGTTCACTTCTTTTAATTTTTTAAATTTTTAAAATTTTATTTTAGAGAGAAAATGAGCAGGGGAGAGAGAGAGGAGAGATTTCAGCAGCCTCCACACTCAGTGTGGAGCCCATCCTAGGATCATGACCTGAGCCAAAATCAAGAGTTTGTTACTTGAATAAGCAAATGCAAATCTAGATTCCTATTTTTCTCATTTCTACACACACTGTTCAGTTTTCATTATGGCCTCTCTTGCTGTGGCTTGTTTAGCTTCTGTGTCCCCTCTTAGTTCCTTTGTTATTTCAGAAGATTGGTTGGCCCAGTGGACCTTTCCACGGGGAGCCTGTCTGCCACCTTTGGGTCAAGTGCTCCGCTGTGGTCGGCTATGGGGTGTGAAGTGTCAGCCGTGGCTTCTGCCTCAGTGGCACTGTGGTCCAACACTCCTTAGACGCAAGGAGGGCAAATAGCCTCCTGCAAACCTGTCTTCTGTGTGGTAGAAGTAGAAACATACAAGCGCTCCAGTTTTAGTAAAGAAGCCCAGATTATTTGGGGACCAGACACCCTTCCGTTAGTATAAAAGAAGATCCCTACAGAGCCCGGACAGGAAGCCCAAATAAGTGAGGGGCACTTTTGCCCAGCCTCTGTGGACTGTCATCAGGGCATATGTGTGCCCAGTGGTTGTAGGTCTTCTTCTGTTTTTATAAGTAGTAAACCCAGATTTCTAAATAAAGCCACACTTATTTTAAATGTTGGAAATAAATACTGCGCTCTGGCAGATAAAGTCCCCTTGCTGGCTGATGGTCTGTGGACTGTCCGTTTGCAGCCTCTGGTCTAAATTACCTTTGTGTTCTTCTTTGGATCGTTTATTTCAGATCTTCTAAGGACAGTCCCACGAGCCAGAGCAGATATGTATGATGACATTCCTAGTGACAGCAGATACACTCTGGCTGGATCTGTAGCCCACCCTCGAGACACTGGGAGAGAAAGCCTGAGAGGTGATGTATTTCCAGGACCTTCTTTCAGATCAAGCAACCCTTCTGTAAGTGAAGACAGCTTCTTTCGCAAAGAATGTGGCCGGGATCTGGAATTTTCCCACTCTGATTCCCGAGACCAAGTTTTTGGCCACCGGAAATTGGGACATTTCCGTTCTCAGGACTGGAAATTTGCACTCCGTGGCTCTTGGGAACAAGACTTTGGCCACCCTGTTTCTCAAGAATCCCCCTGGTCGCAGGAGTATAGTTTTGGTCCTTCTGCACTACTGGGGGAATTCGGTTCCTCCAGGCTGATTGAGAAAGAGTGTCTGGAGAAAGAAAGTCGGGATTACGACGTGGACCGTCCAGGGGAGACAGACTCTGTGCTGAGGGGCAGTGGCCAAGTCCAGGGCAGAGGCCGGGGTCTAAACATCGTTGACCAGGAGGGGGCCCTTTTAGGAAAGGGGGAGACTCAGGGCCTCCTCCCATCTAAAGGGGGAGTTGGAAAGCTTGTCACACTAAGAAGTGTGAGTACGAAAAAAGTACCCACTGTAAACCGTATTACTCCCAAAACTCAGGGCACCAACCAAATCCAGAAAACCACCTCAAGTCCTGATGTGACCCTGGGGACGAACCCAGGGACAGAAGATATCCAGTTTCCTACTCAGATCCCTTTGGGGCTCAGTCTGAAGGATATTCGGCTCCCCAGAAGAAAGATGAGCTTTGACCTCATAGATAAGTCTGATGTTTTTTCGAGATTTGGGATAGAAATAATCAAATGGGCAGGATTCCACACCATAAAAGATGATGTTAAATTTTCCCAGCTTTTCCAGACTCTCTTTGAACTCGAAACCGAAACCTGTGCTAAAATGCTCGCTTCATTCAAATGCTCCTTAAAACCAGAGCACAGAGATTTTTGCTTTTTTACTATCAAATTTTTAAAGCACTCTGCTTTGAAAACACCCAGAGTTGATAACGAGTTTTTAAATATGCTTTTAGACAAAGGTGCTGTGAAGACCAAAAATTGCTTTTTTGAAATCATAAAGCCCTTTGACAAGTACATAATGAGGCTTCAAGACCGGCTTCTGAAGAGTGTCACACCCCTCCTCATGGCCTGCAATGCCTATGAGCTGAGTGTCAAAATGAAGACCCTCAGCAATCCCCTGGACTTGGCTGTTGCCCTGGAGACCACCAATTCTCTCTGCCGGAAATCTCTAGCCCTCTTGGGACAGACTTTCTCCTTGGCCTCTTCTTTCCGGCAAGAGAAAATCTTAGAAGCTGTCGGCCTCCAAGATCTAGCTCCCTCTCCTGCCGCGTTTCCAAATTTTGAGGACTCTACTCTGTTTGGAAGAGAGTACATCGATCACCTGAAGGCCTGGCTGGTCAGCAGTGGGTGTCCCCTCCAGGTCAAGAAAGCCGAACCCGAGCCAACCCAAGATGAGGAGAAAACGGTTCCTCCTACCAAACCCGAAGTCCAGGCCACGTCTCCAAGTGGGCTGAGTGATGGTAAGGAAAGCAGCGAAAGTTCCTATTTCTTGTGATTAGTTTGTTTGTCATGTTTTCTTGTAATGTCTCTTATTTTCTTTGAGATTTTTACACAGAATTTTTTAGCCAACTGGAAACATCAGAATTTTAGTAGAAAACTCCGATTGGCCAGTGTACATGTCTGCCATGCATTCTGTAAGCATATATTAGGAATCTTCTGTCTACCACAGAAGTCCTTAGATGTTTCTGGGTCACAGACTCCTGATCAAAAGCTGTGGCCCTGGTCAGGAAAAATGCACATGTATTTGTACACAATTTTGCCTCTGCCTTCTGGCGGGTGTGGGGGTTAACCTGCAGCCAAGGTTAAGAAGCCCTTGTTGTTACAGCATCCCCCTCTTTCCCACCCTAAGGTATTACTAGAGGGGAAAGTAAACACTGGGCTCTGTCTCTGGGGAGTCCCCAGGCTCTTAAGGGACAGAAATGATAAAACCCAGCTTCTCCTGTGCCAGGATTAAGGGGGATGGAAGAGATCCCAGCCCAGGGGAGTTGGGGAGGCCGTGTTTGAGTTGTGTCAAGGGACTGGCAGAGATTAGCCAGGTCTGCCCAGGTGGTAGAAGCACCTTTCTACCCTGAGTGACTCAGTTTTCTAGAATGGCTAAAGATCGATAGATCACTTAGGTACATCTGGTAACCTGCAGTTAACGAATCAGCTTTGAGGAGGTTCCAGAAAGACCAACAAAGAGGTAATATAAACACTGGCTATTGGGTATCCCTTCTCTCTCCTGCTTAGCGCCCAGGATGAATGCTGTCGTAGTCCAGACCTGACCCAGAAATCGTGAGCATTATGTGGTGGCTTTGTGACCGGCGAGGAAGCACTTTTCCCCCCTTTATCTCCGGAGGAGGAAGTCCTTTTCCCCCCAAGACAGTTTTCACCTTCCATTGCCCCAGCCTTGTGGGAAAGCCTTATTTGTCCCTGAATCTCTTTACTCCCCTATACACTTATGGAACCCTGACTACATCAGGCACAGAGTAGGTCCCACTATGGATGGGCAGCCACACCTACCTCTTGGAGAGGGAGCCTTCCAGAAGTGGGCTCAGGGCCGAAGCAGGACCCCTCCTTCCCACATCCCCCAAAGTGGGGGAATGGAAAGTCAGTGTAATGTCAGTACTGAAGAACTTTGTATGAAAAAGTCTCCCATAACTTAAAGTTGCCCACCACCCTTCCCTGGTTTTGCTGCTTCACAGGTTTGCCCGCAGCTGCTGTCTTGCTGTACTGAAAACACTACAGTCTGTTCTTTTACAGGACTATCAAAGGTCTTTTTCTGTGTTTCTACAGCAATTGCTGCATCATGATACTGACCTAACATAAATTACCTCACCCTTCCCTTGATGTGGGACTCATGCTGCCTTTTACTAGAGGCCTCTGAGGCTAAGCAGAGGCGGGTTCCCTAGTAATTGACATCTGCAAGCCTGGGCTGTCTGGACAGCAGGTAGATGGCACCAGAGCCCATGTCTTGTGGGGCACTGCTCTGCTGCTGCTTTCATTACTGTTAGAAATGCTGAGATGACATCTTCGGTTGAATGCTTTGATGACTCTTCCTGTTATTTTTTAAGTTCTCTGTAGAATTTGGTCTCAAGAGGAGGATTATGGGGCCAAAGCTAGGGCCCTTGCTTGTGGTTACCTTCTCAAGAGGTGGTTGTAGTGATCCAAAAGTTGTATTGTTTTTGAAAGCTTCTGACTTTGAACTCTTACTCCTCTGTAAAGTCATGTAAAACTAAAAGTTCTATAAAATGAGAGCCAATAATCAAAGGGGAAATACTTGCAACAGCACGACGATTGAAGAATCAATTTATCCGGTATAAAAAGCTTACACTGATACTTAAAATAAGCTCAAAGGTGTATCTTGGACATAGGCAAGGACACGACAATGCAGTTAGTTACTCGACACAACAAGTGGGCAAACCTCTCCAGTTCAGGAGTGGTTTTTGCAGATTCTTTTTTTGGTTTTAAATGTTTACCTTAGTGCGGAAGCAGGGGAGGGGCAGAGAGAAAGGGTGACAGGATTGAAGCAGGTTCTGGGCTGACAGCACAGTGCCCGATGTGGGGCTCAAACTTGCAAACCGCAAGATCATGACCTGAGCCAAAGTCGGATGCTTAACTGACTGAGCCACCCAGGTACCTCCTGGAGTGGTTTTTATCAAATGACCGAACAGACCATTCTGTGATATTAAAATTAGCAAATATCAGAAAACTAAATAAACAGTCTTATTAATTGAGGGCACAGATGCTCTTCTGTGTTGCTGGTGGCATTGTAAATTAAAATTCATATTGAAGGAAGTTTATACTTTAGGAAATGCTTTTCTTTTCATATATTCAAATATTTTCTATGAACATCTACCTTAGGGCCACTCACTTTTTTGATTAGGGAATTTTGTTTTGCAAATTTATATATTTTCTGATTATAAAGCATGCATATTTAAAATTTTTTTTTAATGTTTATTCATTTTTGAGAGAGCATGAGCTGGGGAGGGGCAGAGAGAGAGAGAGGGAGACGTGGAATCTGAAACAGGCTCCAGGCTCTGAGCTGTCAGCACAGAGCCCAATGAGGGGCTCAAACTCACGGATCAGGAGATCATGACCTGAGCTGAAGTTGGACCAACTGAGCCACCCAGGCACCCCTACATATTTATTTTTTATAGCTAAAGCACAAAGAAAATGAAGTCCCTGGTAAATCTACCTTTCATAGATAACATCTATTAACATTCTGGAATATTTCCTTCTAATCTTTTTTACTACATGTCTGTATTTATATATCTTTTCTTACCTCTTTTGTATTGGGAATCATAACGTAAATATTTTTTATGTGTTTTATACCTAGACATGTTTTATATCTTTTATATTTTTTCCTGAATGTGAACATTCTAGTTAAGCGATACATGAAAAACAGAATTGAGTTGCTGCAAATCATTTCCTTCTATAGAATATATGCATACATTGCTCTGTATAGTCCTCGTGAGCTTGTGACTTTCTTTCCTAGTGTTTATGCTCTTCTGTCTTTTGGGAAGATATTTTACATATTGGTTTTTAAAATACTGTGCTCCTTTCCTCTTTTCAACGCTGGTTTCTCGGGAATGAGGATTTTGGTCACTGGTGCCCGCTTAAGTTCCATCCTAAGCCTCTGGCTCTGTCCTGGTTGTCTCAGGCCCCACGCGGTCCAATGCATTTCTCAGAAAAGCCCTTTTGTGTGTTCCAGCGGTTCCTCAGCGAGCAGATCACAAGGTGGTGGACACTATCGACCAGCTGGTCACACGCATTGTCGGAGGCAGCCTGTCTCCCAAAGAGAGAACTCTTCTCAAGGAGGACCCTGCTTACTGGTAGGTCTTTAAATTTTGGCCCTCCACATCCCTCCCATAGAACACATGGCAAACTTGGTGTCGTGATGGTATCCAATGCAGAGGGTGAGTGAGATATCTGTTTTGAGCATTGGTGTTTGCCAGTGGGAAGAGCATGAGGGAGGGTCAGGTTCACCTGCATTCAAGCCCTGGCCCTCCTGCAGGCATGCCATGTGGCCTTCTCTCATCCGGGCATGGAACCTCTCAACCCTCTGCGCTGACTTAAGGATGAGGTGAGAGGTACATGCACAGAGCACATGAAGATAAGGAATGTGTCACAGCAGTTGTTTGTGACTTGTTGCTGCTACTCTTTGTTAAACTCTTTTCTTTTGCCTTATTCACTCTTCACATGAATAGAACAACTTTTTAAAATTAAAGTTTTGACCATAAATACAGTACTTTTTAGTGGAAATCAGGAACAACAGATAGTAGGGGGAAGCCACCTGTGTGCCCACCAACATCTACTGACATTTTTGCATGTTTGCTTCCAGTCTTCCTGCTCACTGTGGGCTGTTTGGGTTTCTGTTTAATGTAGCTGTGGTTTTACTATGATCTGTCCTGTTCTTATTTTTATTTGTATGTATGTATTTATATGTATTTTTCCTGCTCATTTTAGAGAACACAGGAAAATGTTCATATTCTTTATTCTTCATAAGCGTTTTCAGAGAGCTGCATTTACACTCCATAGAGAAGGTGGCCAGAGTTTAGCCATTCCTCTCTTATTGGATTTTCAGAATGATTTTGATTATATACTGTCTGAAACTGCTTCAGTGAATCACTTAACGTCTCATATTTTCTTATGTGTTTAGGATTATCTCTAGATTTGATTGCTGCAAGTGAAAATATTTTAAAAGTGGCATATGCCCTTTGTAAAAATAGAGAAAAGTAAAAAGGTAAAGATACCATCACTCACCTCCACCGTTTCTCCCTCTTAGTATGTCCTGCGTTTCAAATGTAACATCACTGTCCCTGTTAATCGGCGGTTGCACTCCTTCCGTCGTATGCAGGTACCATAGCATACTTGACCATTGCCCATTGGTGGGTTCTTAGATACGTTCTAGTTTTTCCCCACTGTAAATACTATTATGATGAACAACATTTTGCTTGTATTTCTGTCTACATTTCTGGCAGTTTATTAGGGGAATATCTGGGCATGAAATTGCTGGGCTAAAGACAAAGTTAACTTTAAAATTTTTTTTTTTTAACATTTATTTACTTTTGAGACAGCGAGAGACAGAGCATGAACGGGGGAGGGTCAGAGAGAGGGAGACACAGAATCCGAAACAGGCTCCAGGCTCCGAGCTGTCAGCACAGAGCCCGACACGGGGCTCGAACTCACGGACCGCGAGATCATGACCTGAGCCGAAGTCGGCCGCTTAACCGACTGAGCCACCCAGGCGCCCCAAAGTTAACTTTACAGGCTTTGATCTCTGTCACTGTTTCTCAGCTGCAGCATGATTGACTTCTGACTCTGGATAAGCCTCTGTGGTGGGGACTGTCCTGTGCTTTGCAGATTATTTAGTGGCATCCTTGGCCTCCCCCAGATGCTGGATGCCAGTAGAATCCTCCCTCCTAAATGCTACCCACCTGGGGCAGGAGTTGTCCCTGGTGGAGACCGTCGATCTTTATCATCAGGTTATTTTTTGTGGGTTATCTGTCCCAGTTGACACTCGCTATCTTCTGTAAGCATGCTGTGCCCTCAACTGTGTTTTGACTTCGAGATAATTTCATAGTGTGATGTTTTACCTCATATTCCTTTGTTAATTAACAAAGATTACACATTTCCTCATAGTACATCTAGTTGTAGTTTCTTTTTTTCAGTGTCTATTCAGGCCTTGTCTGATCAGCATTGTACCTATACTGGACTTAGTATTTTTTTTTTTTTAATTTTTTTTTTTGGTAACATTTATTTATTTTTGAGAGACAGAGAAAGTGTGAGTGGGGGAGCGGCAGAAAGAGAGGGAGACACAGAATCCAAAGCAGGCTGTAGGCTCTGAGCTGTCACTGGGGAGCCCGATGCAGGGCTTGTACTCATGAACTGTGAGATCATGACCTGAGCCAAAGTCAGACGCTCAACCGACTGAGCCACCCAAGCGCCCTGCCTTTTTTTTTTTTTTTTAAGTTTATTTATTTT
This sequence comes from Felis catus, assembly GCF_018350175.1. Lineage (NCBI taxonomy): Eukaryota > Metazoa > Chordata > Mammalia > Carnivora > Felidae > Felis > Felis catus. Next base: position 14,204,682 of record NC_058369.1, on the reverse strand, counting down.
GAGAGAGAGAGAGACCAACCATTAGGGAGGGGCGGGGGGGCGCTGCAGAGGATCAGAAGTGTGCTCTATGGTGACAGCAGAGAGCCCGATGTAGGGCTCAAACTCATGAACCATGAGATCATGACCTGAACCGAAGTCAGATGCCCAACTTACTGAGCCACCCAGGCGCCCAGGACTTAGTATTCTTGCTATTGTAATTACTAAAGATGCTTGAAAGGCATAAATTTCCATGTAACAGTACCAGAGGTTTGGTCTTAAGCAGCATGAAGGGGAACAGTTGGATCTTATTTGGTTTTATTTTTACAGAATTCTTGCACTCATTTGGATTATTTTCATGTTTAGAACGAGGTGAGCATATAACTTAAAAGTTAAAAAAACAAACCAGCAACCTAACTGTTCTATCGTTATTTATTGAAAACTTCATTATCAAACACTTTTGCTTTCTCTGTACTTGGTACTCTTCTCAGTGCTTTATAGATTGAAGCACTAACTGGTTGAATCCTCGTAAACCTCATGAGGCGGGTCTGATGCCATCCTTCTTCTACAGACCAGAAACTTGAGGCCTAGGGAGTCCTTTTACCTCAAGAGTACAAAGCTAGTAAGACAGAGTTGAGATTCCCATCCAGGCTCTTGTTCTCAATCAGTGTGCATGCTGAAGGAAGGAAGCTAGAGAGGCTCAGATTGGTAGGGGAAAGCAGAGGCCAAACCCTCTGGGTAAGGTATTATCCAGACTTGGAAGTCCCAGGCACAATTTCCAGGTGCTGCTTCGCTGCAACAGTTGGGAATCTTGATGCCCGAACTACGCAGCTTAGAGTTGTGTGAATAAATAACATTTGGAAATACAAGAGGAATTGATCGCTCTGTATCGGGTCAGGAGACTTGAATATAATTCTCTGAAATGGGTAGATGTCATCTAAATAAGGGAATAGTTACAACACAGTGAGCGGGTATAAGCAGGTAAAGATGATGTGCTAATGTTTGTTGAGCAGTAATGAATGCCAAGCAGTGTTTAAAGGGTTTTCCTTACAAGTAAAAGTGTATAACTCAAGCCTCACAACAACGTGATGATGTAGTTTATTATTACCATCTGTCCATCCCATCTTACAGATAGAGGAACTGAGGCACAGAAAAATTCAGTAAATCTCGTGGCTAATAAGTGGCTATGCTGGGATTTGAACCCCGCAGGCTGGCTTGGGAATGTTCTGTGTATTTATTTATTTATTTATTTATTTATTTATTTATTTAATGTTTATTTATTTTTGAGAGAGAGAGACAGAGACAGAGAATGAGCAGGGGAGGGGCAGAGAGAGAGGGGGAGACAGAATCCAAAGCAGGCTCCAGGCTCTGAGCTGTCAGCACAGAACCCGATGTAGGGCTCAAACCCGTGAACCATGAGAGCATGACCTGATCCACGGTCGGATGCTTAACCACCTGAGCCACCCAGGCACCCCTTGTTCTATGCTTTTAACATTATGGTCCACTAGAACTCGGGGAGGTTAATTTGTGACTGACATCCTCAGACTGAACTTGGCATCAGAGCTGTCCAGGGGAAAGGGACCTGCATCCTGGGGTTCTGGATGACCTGGGTGCTGACTCTGCTTTTTGCCCCGGGTGAAGGGTACCCTTGCTGGGGCTGCATTTGATAAGAGAACCAGACCATCTGTGTTGGTCAGTGTTCTTTTACGTAGGAATCCTTGTTTCTTAGGGTGCCATCTGGCAGGATGCTGCTGTTGGCCCAGCAGAGTGTCTCAGGCAGCATGCAGCCTGTTTCCTCACATCCAGCCAGACTTTAACTGTGCAGAAAGCAGCAGCAGGAGTGTTCCATGGAGCTGCCCGCCAGGGACACTCCATGTCCCGTGGTGCTGCTGGCACCCTGCTTCATGCAGGCAGCTGGCATCCATTCGATTTCTGTCCTTGGTGATCAGGAACCTCACCTAGTAAGTGGCCTCTTAATGTCTAACAGTCTGAAGGCCACCTGAAATATTGCCATACCCACCAAATAATATTCATTCTTCTTTAACACAGACTGAAATTGAACATTCACAAAAACCTGTTATATATAAGGTCACAGAGAAAATCTCAGCACATCCCAAGAAAGGAAAATCACGTGGGTCACATTACCCAACGCATAAAAGTCAAAACTAGCAACAACCAAAATAAAACCTGCTTCTAAATAACTTTTGAGTGAAGGGGAATCAGAACTGATATTGGAAACTCTTTAGAGGGAAGCAGCCATGGGAGGTCTATACACCGAATGCAGCTGCAACCACATGTAGAGAAAAGTGCAAACTGGGACGCATCTGTCAGAAATAAGAGTAAACGTAAGCATTCACCTCATGAAGCTAGAAGGAAATGGCAAAAAAAAAACAAAAAAAACAAAAAAAAACCGACCCTAGAAGGGAAGGGTTAATAGAGATGAAAGAAGGGGCCAGTGAAATGGGAAACAAAGTGAAGAATGTGTGTTTCCCTCCATGCCTCTTTTTATCCATTCCCCAGAGCTAATTAAGTTTGCTTTAAATTCTTTGAACCTGTGTGAGAAAAGTAAATACATGTGGATGTATGTACACAAAGCAAGTTCATGGGGTCCTTACCGATGCTGGTGTTCCTCTGTAGCTTGCTGTCTTCTTTGGCCCTATGGTGGATGTCTTTCTGTGTCAGTACTCGTGACTCAGCCTCCTCCTCTTTCCTGTACTGCTCTTGTTACAGCTCTGGCACACGATTTCACAGCCATGGCACTCTGGCCTCAGTGATGCTGTTGAAGGGTTACTGAGCACCCAGCCGCCCTGGGCCCTTTGAAGGGTGTCACCTCCCAAAAATGGGTTCTACAGTTGACAGAATGGCAGTGTCTCTGTGGCTCCAGAGTGACTGGTTTGTGTTACAAGGCCACCAGGGTTTGTGAGTTCCTTCATGGCAGGTGATGGTGGGACCCAAAGAGGAATCGAGCGCTGGATCAGAGCTCCCTGTTGCCCTACAGTTACTCTGGGCAGGATGGGGGACCTGGGCCGTCCATGGAGCAGAGCTTCTCATGCAGCAGGGAGGCTGCCACTTAGAAAGGATGTGCAGAAATGTGGTTGTAGCAATGATTTGGTATCGGGTGGTGTTTTAACCAATATCCTTCGGTGCCTGTTTTGTCATACAGGTTTTTGTCTGATGATAGTAGTCTGGAGTATAAATATTACAAACTGAAGCTGGCAGAAATGCAGAGGATGAGCCATACCTTACCAGGAGCAGATCAAAAGCCCACAGCAGCAGAGTGTGCGGTCCGGGCCATGCTGTATGCTCGGGCAATCCGGAGCCTCAAGAAGAAGCTCCTCCCCAGCCGGCGGCGGGGGCTGCTCCGCACTCAAGGGCTCCGGGGCTGGAAGGTGAGGAGAGCAACCACTGGGACCCAGACCCTCCTGTCCTCGGGTGCCAGACTGAAACACCATGCCCGGCAGGCTCCAGGTTCATTGCAGGGAAAGCTGTCCCAGCCAGATGGAAATACTGCTGCCAAGGACTGCCCACCAGACCCAGCCGGACCCTCTCCTGGGGACCCCAGCCCAGAAGCCTCGGGCCCATCCCCCAAGCTAACAGGAGTGGAAGTCTCTGAAGCCCCTCAGACTTCCTCTCCCTGCCCATCTGCTGACGGTGAGTACTCATTCCTGTCCCCCTCTTCTGGGCCTCAGCCCTGATTCACCAATCTTCAGGGTTGGGGGGTTACGACCTGGATGGTCTGAGCAGCAGGCAGAAGCAGTAGGAACCTGGCCAAGACAGGTGCACGTGGAGGCACTTTCTTTTTTCTAGTTTCCTAGAGGGGCTCGCCCTCGAGTCCCGTAGCAGTATTCCTCCTGTCCTGAGGGTGGACCTGACTCAGCGAGCTACCTGGTGACTGTGCCTCCCTGCAAGGTCCTACTGCTGGCTACCAGGTTGTGCCGTGTGCCCATGCTTGGGGCTTTAAGCTCCTTGATCCATTTCTCACTCCATTCTTGCCCTTCTTTACATTCCATTGGGCTGCCCTGGTCTCTCATTCTGCTGCCTCTTCTTCCCCTAGGATCTCTGCTATCCTCAGGGTTAGCTGACCTGCACTTTCTGGTTTCTCCTGGCTATTATCTTTTCTCTCTGCAGTAGGCCTGCCCCTCCCTGACCAGTGTTTGTCACTTAGCACTAGGTGGGAATGAGAGGGGGAAAAAAATGTCCACAAGTGCTACATTCTCTAGCTACTGCCATATAACGAAACATTCCAAACTGTGGCTTCAAACCGGGGGTATCCAGTGTTGCTCTGAGTCTGCTGAACTCAGTTGGGCCTATATTTGTGTCTATGGGCAGCAACTGGTTGGGGCCATCGGCTGGGGTAGCAGGGTTATGGGGGCCACATGCCTGTCACCCCCTAGCAGCTAGCCTGGGTTTGTTCACCTGACAGTTGGGGTTGGGCCTCCAGGAGAGGCAGTAGGGGGGCTCGAGACCTCCGAAGCCCAGGTTCCACCCTTATGCCACATTCTGTTGGTCAGCAGGAGTCCCAGGGCCAGTCCCAATTTGTGGAGAGAGCTGCAGAGTCCTATGGCAAAGGGCAAGGATGCAGTGAGGGGACACAAGGGCTGTCTCTGTAATTAGTCTCCACAGTCCCCCAAAGTTGAAATTGGAAGCAGCAGCCTAGAACTGACACACGACAGTTGCTTTGTTTTATAGTTGACGTCAAGACAATGGAGACTGCAGAGAAACTGGCCAGATTTGTTGCTCAGGTGGGACCAGAGATCGAACAATTCAGCATAGAAAACAGCACCGACAACCCTGACTTATGGTATGTAGCCATCATGCCCTTTTGACTGAGTGTGTTTATCCCACAAGTGTCCTGAGAACCCACTGGGTGGCCTGGCAGACACACTTCTGCCCCAAGAGGCACCCCAGGATAAGTTCTGGCTTCACTTTTGGTGAGCTCAGGGCTGTAAGAGGGAAGCATCTGCTTAGTGGTATTGGGCGGTGCTGCCCTCTTCTGGGACATCAGGAAAAACCTGCCCTGGAGGGAAGTTTAAGCTGTATTTGAAGGTCAGTTGGGCTTTGACCAGGGGCGGGGGAGAGAGCACCCACACAGAGAGGCTAATAGATTCCCCAGAACCTTTGCAGAGGTGGAGTAGTGTGGAGTAGTGGGAGGAAGAGGGCAGGGTACTGTCCCTGGTCACATCAGTGCTGTGGGCGGATGGTGAGAATTTGCTGCTCCTACAGTGATGGATGGGTCCTATTCCAGTTGTGGGCAGCAAGCACTTCCGTGTAGTGGTGGCCTGGTATCTTTTTGCCAGGAAGGGGTGCCATTATCCTCGCCATTCCTCAGATGGGGTGGCCCACTCAATACCACACAGCCTGCAGGTGACAGAACCAGAAACCTGCTCTTTCTTGAGGGGTGCAGGTTCCCCTCCAGAGGGAGGCTACCTGGGAGCCATGTGTTCCTGGTACTGAGCCGTAACCCTGCTGGGCTCCACTCATCGCAGGCACCGTTGCCATGCTGTGTGAATTGTATCCAGTAGTTGCCTGGGAACTCTGGACCCTTGCCCTACTCCTCCCATGCTGGAAAGTCATGCTTTAGTCTAATTAAGACTACAGTTGAGGGGCGCCTGGGTGGCTGAGTCAGTTAAGCCTCCGACTTCACCTAGGTCATGATCTCACAGTTTGTGAGTTCGAGCCCTGCATCTGGACTTTGCACTGTCAGTGCAGAGCCTGCTTGGGATTCTCGCTCTCCCTTCTCTCTCTGCCTCTTCCCCTGATCAAGTTTTCTCTCTCTCAAAATACATAAATAAATAAAACTTAAACAAAAGACTGTCGTTGAAAACTTCCCATTTCCTAGAGCATTTCTGGGACCCAGTTGTGACCGAGCATGCTTGATGGGAACCTTGAGTAAGTTCTGCACTGGCATGCCTCCTGTTTTTCTGTGAGACCCACACCAGCCCCTTGGAGCACTGACGGTTTCATGGGTGCTCAGCCTGATCCTGTCTTTTATAGTCCTGGTGACCTTGGGGCCTGCTGGGCCTTAGACAGTTCTCGTATTTGGGCTACCTGCTACACACACGACCTCGCTCAGGCAGTTCCGGCTGAAGGGGACAGCCCAGGAGCATTTCATTGGCTGTTTTCCCCAGCGAGAACTCCATCATCCTGGGCACCTGGCACTGCCATGGTTTTGGTTCATTGTCACCCTCTCTGACAGACTTTTCTCAGCAGTGTTCCCTAGAAGGCTCTGTCCCCACCTTGCCCATACAGAGCCCCTCATTGTACAGTAACATTAGGTGGAATGATTTACTCTGTCCCCCAGTGCTCACTGAGTAGTTTGAGAATGATGGCACCCAATAGCACGCCTATTTAGGAAAGACCTTCCGAGGTGACTTTTTGTTTCTTTTCCTTTAGAAAAATGATACTTCTGATGTGCTCAGTAGTTGTTTGAGTTCATTCATTTTGTGGGTGTGGTCATGTCAACAATTTGACATATAGTCAGGTTTATTTCTACAGAGGTTCAGTTTTGAGACTATTTTTCCTATCCTTTTTAATTTAATGTAAAAAATAAGTATGGTATTTGCATGGTTCTAAAGTAAAAATTAACAAAAGATAAGCTCAGAGAAGCCTCATCCCCTCAACCAATCAGTAGGAAACTGTTTTCATTCATTTCTAGTGTGTGTGCCTTTCCTCCTTTGTTCTTACACCACAAGTGACCTTCTGTATGTAGTAGACACTTTTGCAACTTGTTTTTTTCCTTTCACAACCTATCCAGAAGTCCCCTTCTGCCTGTCCCACCTGTACCCTCCTTCTCTTGTCCACTGTGTCATTCTCCACATGCAGCCACACCAGGGTCACTCCGTAGCTGCAGGCATTCACACTGCTCTTATGGCCCCTTTAATGGCCTCATGCACAATGGCTTTGTGTTTGTGGAGAAAATCTTCCGTTATCTCTCAGAAGGGGGATTATTGGGTCCAAGATCATTGCAAACGTAATTCAGTAAATAATGCGGCTTCTCCTCCCCAGGGCCACTCCCCATGCAGTGTCAGGAGTACCAGTCCCCACCTCTTACCTTTTGACATACCTTAGAGCCGATAGGATTCATGAGAAATTTCTAATTTCCGCAGTGAAATTTTAGTTTTCATTTTTCTTATGAGTGAAATTGAACATTTTTTCTTTTTTTTGGTAATTTTTTAAAAATTTGTTTTTTAATTTACATCCAGGTTACTTAGCATATAGTGCAACAATGATTTCAGGAGCATATTTCAGTGATTCATTCCCTATGTATAACACCCCGTACTCCTCCAAATAAGTGTCTTTCTTAATGCTTCTTACCCATTTAGGCCATCCCCACTCCCACAACCCTTTCAGCAACCCTCTGTTTGTTCTCTACATTTAAGAGTCTCTTATGTTTTGTCCCCTTCCCTGTTTTTATATTATTTTTGCTTTTCTTCCCTTATGTTCACCTGTTTTGTATCTTAAATTCCTCATATGAGTGAAGTCATATGATATTTGTCTTTCTCTGACTAATTTTGCTTAGCAAATACCCTCTAGTTCTATCCACATAGGTGCAAGTGGTAAGATTTCACTCTTTTTGATTGCCAAGTAATACTCCATTGTATGTATGTGTGTATATACATATATATACATATATATATGTATATATATGTGTGTATATATATATATATATATATATATATATATGTATGTATATATATACTACATCTTTGTCCGTTCATCTGATGACAGACATTTGGGCTCTTTACATACTGTGCCTATTGTCGATAGCACTGCTATAAACATTGGGGTGCATGTGCCCCTTCAAAACAGCACACCTGTATCCCTTGGATAAATACCTAGTCGTGCAGTTGCTGGGTCATAGTGTAGTTCTATTCTTAATTTTTTGAGGAATCTCCATACTATTTTCCGGAGTGGCTGCACCAGTTTGCATTCCCACCAGCAATGCAAAAGAGATCTTCTTTCTCTGCATCCTTGCCAACAGCCTGAGTTGTTAATTTTAGCCATGGTGTGAGGTGGTATCTCATGGTGGTTTTGATTTGTATTTCTCTGATGAGTGATACTGAGCATCTTTTCATGTGTCTGTTAGCCATCTGGGTGTCATCTTTGGACAAGTGTCTCTTCATGTCTTTTGCCCATTTCTTCACTGGATTATTTGTTTTTTGGGTGTTGAGTTTGATAAGTTCTTTATAGATTTTGGATACTCACCCTTTTTCTGGTATGTCATTTGCAAATATCTTCTCCCATTCCATTGGTTGCCTTTTAGTTTTGCTGATTGTTTCCTTCGCTGTGCAGAAGCTTTTTATATTGATGAGGTCCCAATAGTTATTTTTGCTTTTGTTTCCCTTGCCTCCAGAGACGTGTTGAGTAAGAAGTTGCTGCGGCCAAGGTCAAAGAGGTTTTTGCCTGCTTTCTCCTCTAGGATTTTGATGGCTTCCTGTCTTACGTTTAGGTTTTTCATCCATTTTGAGTTTATTTTTGTGTCTGGTGTAAGAAAGTGGTCCAGGTTCATTTTTCTGCATGTCGCTGTCCAGTTTTCCCAGCACCACTTGCTGAAGAGACTGTCTGTATTGCATTGGATATTCTTTCCTGCTTTGTCAAAGATTAGTTGACCATACGTTTGTGGGTCCATTTCTGGGTTCTCTATTCTGTTCCATTGATCTGGATATCTGTTTTTGTGCCATGAACATCTTTTCATAAACTTCAGTGTCTTTTGTGTATCCTTCTATAAACTATTCATTTGTCCCTTAAAAAAAAAAAAAAAAAAGATTGTCTTTTAAAAAACAGCTTTATTGTTGTAAATAGTTTGCCTTTTTTAGAATTTTGTGTCAGTGCACCTTGTTCTTGCTTTTTGTCTGGCTCCTTACTCAGCACGATTACTTGGATTCAGCGGTGTTTGTTGCATGTATCCCCAGTTCACGCCTCTTTGTTGCTGAGTGTATACCATTGTGTGGCTGGACCAGTTATCTACCCATTCACCTGTTGATGGCATTGAGACGTTTCCAGTCTGGGATGATTACAAATAAAGCCGCTGTGAGAATTTGCATATAGGCCTTTATTTCTCTTCAGTAAATACCAAGGAGAGCAAAGGCTGGCTCCATGGTAGGTCCATGGTTAACTTTTGAAGAAACTGCCAAGCTGCCTTTCTAAGTGGTTGCAACCATTTTGCATTTTTAGCAGCCTGAATGAGAGTTCTAGTTCCTCCCCGTCCTCATCAGCACTTGTTAGCGTCAGTGTCCATGTTAGTGTCCCAGTGCGGGGAGGCGGTGTCACTCTCTGGTTCTCATTTCTCCAAGGACTAGTGATGCTGAGTGTTTCAAGTATGCCTATGTGCTTTCTATATGTAAGTGTCCCGTTTGGATCTGTGGTCCAGCTTTGATTGGACCACATTTATTTACTTATTAATCAAGTTGGAGGCTTCGTTGTATGTTCTTTGTATGAGTCCTTTATCAGGTGTATGATTTGCAGATACTTCCTCATCTGTGACTTGTTTTTCTCATCCTAGCAGTCTTTTGTGGGACACAAGTTCTTAGAGATTGTGTTTTTGAGACACCTGACTGCCTCAGTAGGAAGGGCGTGCAATTCTTGATCTCAGGGTTGTGTGTTCAAGGCCCACATCGGGTGTAGAGATTACTTAAAAATAAAATCTTTTCTAAAATATTTATGTAAGTAATCTCTATACCCGACGTGGGGCTCAAACTCACAACCCTGAGATCACGAGTCCCATGCCCTATTGGCTATTGAGTTGGCCAGGTGCCTCTTCTTTCTCAGTTTTTAGGAGCTCTTACCTATGAAATAGTTGCACGTTTCCTTCTTAGTTTGATGTTTATCTTTCCTTTTGCTTATGCTTTGTTCTGCAGTGCAGAAGTGTTTCATGTAATCAAATTTCTCAATTCTTTTTTATTGCACCTGGATACTGAGTCATAGAAATTCTCTCCCCATACACGGGTTATAAAGACATTTATATCTTTTTCTCTAGCACTTGTATGGCTTCAGTTTTACATTTAGATCCCCTGTGTGCAGTTATTCCAGAGCAGAGGGTGCTACATGGATCCAATTAAATATGTTTCTGGAAAGCTCCCCAGTTGTCCTGACACCATTTGTTGAGAAGATCATCTTTTTTGCCCTGGTTTGAGAGACCACCTTCATCAGATGCCTTGTTTCTGGCCTTTCTCTTGGTGTTTCTGTCCATGTGTCCAAGGACTAGTGCCACACCGTTTTAACTATAGAGGCTTCATACACCTTATAATACCTGGTAGGGCTGGAACCCTTCATCGATTTGTTCAAAGTTCTCCCAGATACCTTTACATAGTTATTTTTAACTATGAAGTCTAGAATCACGTTCAAATCCAGAAAAAAATGACGCTTTTATCAGAATAGGATTATGCATTAATATATTAGGGAAGAATCAACATAGTCATGAGGTTGAGTTGTCCCAGCCAAGAACAAGGGCTTCTTTCCTTGGGTCCAAGTATATTTTGTATCTTCGGGCATGTTTTCAGTTTTCTCACACTAGCCACAGCCCCAGGTCACGGTAGCCGCAGGACTCTGAGGTGCACAGAGGCGTTAACCGCCACCACATTCACTTAGCTTCACTGTAAAACAAGGGGTAGAAGTGACACCCCTTCCTCCGTCTCCTACCTGGCAGTGTGAGAGGAACCAGGCAGTCACGGTGAACACACAGAGGCCCAGGGTGGATGGTGACAGACTAGAAAGGGATGAGGCGAGGGCCAGGTTGGATCTCTGGCTCCAGCATTAGCGCTTTTTCCAGCACAGGCCCTGGTCATTCCCTCAAACCTTTTCCTCCACCCTCTTCCCCTGAAAAGCAATCAGGCCTCCTACATTCTAGCTCCTTTGTTAAATTACTAATATTCCTTAGACTTCTCTGTCTCATTGTGAAGCTGCACCATCAACTGTAGCTGGTAGAAAGAGGTCAGGTTATTTGCTCCTTGGTCCCCCTCCCAGCTTTGTCGGATCTACTCTGGACAATGTCAGCAAATATGAACGTTCAGAGGACCCTCTGGTTAACCAGTGTATTTCATCCTTATCCCAGGTTTCTCCATGACCAAAATAGTTCAGCCTTCAAATTCTATCGAAAGAAAGTATTTGAACTATGCCCATCGATTTGTTTTACGTCATCTCCACTGAACCTCCACGCCGGTGAGAGTGCTGATTCTCAGGAGAGCCCCCATGACCCCATGGAAGGGGAAGGAGAGTTTGAAGATGATCCCCCTCAGCACGAGGCTGAGCTGGAGAGTCCGGAGGTGATGCCTGAGGAGGAGGATGAGGAAGAGGAGGAGGAGGAAGACGAGGAGGAGGAGGAGGAGGGGGGCGAAGAGGCCTCCGCTCCTAGAGGGACCTCCAGGCCAGCAGGAGCGGCTGCCAAGTCTGAGTGCTCTGAGGGCAGCCCCCCCACAGATGGCCTCCCGAGTGAGGCGGCCGAAGATGGCCCAGCTGGTGCGCCTGCCCTGTCACAGGCCTCCTCGGGCGCCTGCTTCCCCCGAAAGAGGGTCAGCAGCAAGTCGTTGAAGGTTGGCATGATTCCAGCTCCCAAGAGGCTGTGTCTCATCCAGGAGCCCAAAGGTGAGTACCTGGCCGTCACCACGGCCCCCCTCGCATGGAGCTTCCATTTAGCACCTGAAGAGGAACCGTGGTGTTCAGTTGTGGACCATGAAAAGTTGCGGAGATCAGGCGATGTCGCCCGATTGTTTGGAAGAATTTACTTGCCCTCAGCCCACGCTCAGCCGCAAGATGACCAAACTGGTCCCTGTCACCCTTCCTGCCTCTGATTACACTTGCTGACCTGGATGTTCCCTCCCCAGCTTCCCCCAGGGCCAACAGAACATGGGGTTGTTTGGTCTTGTGTTTTTAACCTAGAATAATTCTAGCGGGTTTGCACACCACCCCAAAATGTTCCTGTGAGGCTCACGTTGCCAGCTGGTGTAAGGTCAGCACTCCGAGGACACGCTGCTGTGCTAGTGCAGCAGCGGTGCGTTTGTGGTGGGTGCTGCTTTGGTGCTCCCATTATTGCTCACAGTCCAGTGAGGGGGCCCTGGCTGTGGAGGGCAAGGGCCTGGGTCATCTCAGCTCTTTCCTGCCCTTGACCTTGGGGAGTACCCAGCCTTCTGAGCCCCTGGAAGGCCCGGGGGAGCGATGCCTGCTTAGTAATGATGAGGAAGGAGGACACAGGTGGGGCTGGTCTCAGGCAGTGGTTGGTGGGAGCCATGTGGTCTGCTGCCTTGGCCGTGGAAGGTCATCTCCTTTCCCATGGGGAAGGTCAAAGTTCATGAGATTCTATTTAATAGCAATAAAATGCATCCTTTTTAAGGGGACAGTTTGATGAGTTTTGGCAAATGTGTATAGGCATGAACTTCTCCAGTGCAGTGGAGCTGGAGCCTTTCTCCAGAAGTGTCTCTGTGTTTCCCTGTGGTCTCCTCCCCATTTTCTGGCCTTGTGGTTCTGCCTCTTCTAGACTGTCAGTAGGCAGAACGGCATCATAGGCAGCCTTTTGATGGCCTGGCTATGGCCCAGGTTATTCCTTGTGCCTCCCGCCCCACCAGGTGTCTCCATACAACCAGGCCTGGGCTGTGCTTTACACATGGGGTTGACGCCGCAGTCCCTTCGCGTGAGGTGGTCGTAGTGAACGGTCCCCGTCTTGTGTCACCAGTGTGCTCTACGTTGTTGAGATGGTCACACTCACCCCCAGGAGCATCAGTTCAGCTTCTCCTGCTAACAGAACAGTTCTGTGGTTTGTGTTTGGAAACCTTGGCGTTACCACAGATTGCCAGCTGTTCTGCCCTACTCTTAACGTCCTTCGGAGCTTACTGCTGATGGCAGCAGCCTATCTGAATGCCTCATACGTCCTTCGTGGGAGAGAAGTGGAGGGAGCTCTTTCTATTTTGGAAGCTCTCATTTCCTTGGGTGGTTGATGAGAAAAAAACCAGACCTGCTGATTCTCCTTCATCAAAAATAATGATATGATGTGATCCGGTGCTCTGTGTGAGAAGCATGGTTGGTTGTTTTTTACTGGAAATTCTGGGTGGACTTTAACTCCTTATCAGCAGAACAGTTGCAGAGATACTAGGAGGGCACGAGGTTGCCAATAGTTTATTTGTTGAAACAAAGCGTATTTCTGCAGTCAGGAAGACGATCCGTGCATTGAGCCCTTTGTCGTGAACACGGGGAGTCCTGGGTTAAGTAGCCTCTTCCACATGGAGGCAGCCCCCAGTTGGGCCGTATTCTGCTCTCTGGTCATGGGTCACATGATTCCTGAGAGGACCCTGGCAAGGGGCACAGCTGGCTTTGGGGTCTGGGTTGTAGCTGCCTTCTGTCACCAGAGGGGTTGTTAGCCTAAACTGCAGCGCCCTCACTTTCTGAGTGATTTGGAAAGAGTACGTGTGTGTGTGTGTGTGTGTGTGTGTGTATATACATGTTTCTTATGTCTTCCAGTTCATGAGCCAGTTCGCATCGCCTATGACAGACCTCGGGGTCGTCCCGTGTCCAAAAAGAAGGTGAGCATGACAGTTCCCATGTATGACATAGTTAGTTAGAATTTGTCAGTGTTTCAAAGGACACTGTGACTTGTCACTAAGGTACTCTCATGCTTCAGACTGGCATAATGTACAAAGCACAACAAACAGCCTTTTTCTCAGGGATTTCTTGGAACTGTTTTGCTTTGCCCAAAGCACAGGAGGGTAGTAATTAGTTATTTAACAAATAGGTGAGATCTGATATGTGCAAAGTGTTGGACAGATGAACAAAGTAATGTCCCGGCCCTTAAGTTCAGATTTAGTGGACTATAATTGTGGTTCAAGAGCATGCTAATTTGCTAATAAGCCAAGGGAATATGTGTGTGCTTGTGTATTAACTGATGGACACCTCCTGTGTGCCAGGCCCCATCTGCCCAACGAGAGGTCGCAGCAAGCAGGGCCAACAGTGACAGCAATGTGTGTGAGTCTTGTGGCCTGTGTGCTATGGGTACGGAGAAGCAGGTCAAAGGGAGATGGGGAGTAATGTGGGGTTGGGGGTGCCATTTATCAAGGAGGCCTGGAAGAGGCCCCAGGTTGGTCTTGTGTCAACAAGCAGCCCTTTGTGGCACCCAGATGGGGGTGGGGAGATGAGGAAGTAGAGGCAGTGAGTCCCCAGGTCACATAGGGCCTGTAGACGGAAGTTAGCAGCGTGGCTCCTTCTCTGGGGGAGGCCCTGGGGACCTGTGGTGGCAGTTGGGTGGAAGACAGGGCCGCGGTGGCTGCTGTGCTGAGAGCAGCCTGTGGTTGGGGGGCTGGTAGAAGCCAAGGGCTGGGAAGGTGAAGACACAGTCAGTGAGACTTGCTGATGGGTTGCGTGTGGAAGAGCCAAAGCCCAGAGCTCTGGGCACCTGCACGGTTGTCTACAGGCACTTAGGAGGATGGAGCTGCCGCTGAGTGAAACGGAGAGCCCCTGTGGGGGCAGGTCATTTGAAGGAGATGCGCTGCACTCCAGATAGCTAGGCGGATATGTGCGGGGGCAGGTAAGGCTGGGTGAGGTCACCTGGGACGTATGTGGGGATATCCCAGGTCCTCAGAGGTCAGGGAGGTGAGCCGGCCACCCGGTGAGGTCTCTACTGGTGTCGAGTGGTGAGGAAAAGAAAGCCTGTGTGGTGGACACCGGTTGCAAATGGACGGTCAGTGTCAGTGGCCAGGTGAGGCGTCGGCGTGACCCCGGTTACAGCAGGGAGGAGGGACTTTCTGAGCCCAAAGCTCATGGTCCTAATCGACGTGTTCAGTTTGAATTTGTGCTGGCACCCGGCTGCCCATCAGGTGGCCCGGGTGAGGGCACAACCTGGTGAGGCAGCAGCCAGGTTCAGGCTCAACCTGGCCACTTAGTCTTGGCATCTAACTCCTGAGTCTCCGTTTGTGCATCTGTAAAGTGGGGCAGTCGCACCTACCTTTGGTTCGGAGATACCTCGAGAGTGAAAGTAAACGCACGTTAACCTGGCGTGCAGCAGTGCCCTGCAAACAACCTCTCTCCTTGGGGTGATGGCAGGCCCAGAGGAAGCTTCCCCTGCAACTCTCTGCGCACACCTCAGCCTGGCCTTCGCACACAGCTTTTCTCTAGCCGAGCAGCTTTCCTGAAGGGATGCAGGCTAGCCTTTTGGGGACCTGTGGCCAGCTTTTCCCTTGCCTTCCCCACCCTTTTCCTTCCCATACTTGTTCCCTGCTCAGATCCTCAGAACCTCACCATTACCCCTCCGCACCAGCTGCCTGGATCAGGATGGACGAGTCCATTCCCCAGAAGCACGTGTGGCCCTCTCAGCCTCCCCAGGCTGTCCTCAGTGTTTATTTAGTAACTGTTTTTAAAAAACAGGCTCGGGTGGTAGGGACAGTGGGTGCTCATGAATATTCATGAGTAAATGGAAATATTTTCTGCTCACACCAGGCAGGCCCCTCCTCCAGAGGTCCCCCCCACCCCCAGGCCTTTTAACCTGTCTTCCCACAGCCAGCTCTGGGCCCAGATCTTGTCTGGGGCTTTACCTGCAGGTTCTTTTCAAGCCCTGTCCTTCTTCCCAGCTGTACCAGTTCTCAGTGAGGTCTGCTTTGTGCTAGACCACCGATCCCAGAGTGCCAGTAAAACCTAGTCTCTGCCCTTGGGGAGCTCCCAGATCTGGGAAGGGCCGGCTGGACAAATAGACAAGTCATTTGGGTTTGCTGAGCAATGTCTGAGGGCGGCCAGAGAGGTTTCTGGGATGGAATCACTGCTCAGAGTTCTGGAAGCCCACAAGAGTGTTCAAGATGGAGTAGAAAGGACCTTGCAAGCCAGTTTTCCACACAGTCTGTCTCTGCAGCAGATTCATGGCCTGTTTGGCCCCCTCCTGCCTCAGCCCCGTCTCCCCTCTGACTTCTGCACTCCCGGGGCCTTCCTGCCTCAAGCCTATGCCCTGTCCTGGTTACCCCCAGCCTGGGGTGTGCCCTCTGGTCATCGCAAGTTATCACCACTTAGGATTCTTTCTACTAACCCCTTGGCCTCAGGGCCACCCCCCACCCCTGCCTCTTGTGGGGTTTTCCTCATGGTCTCAGCACCTCAGAGAATGTTGCTGGGAACTGGGGAGGGGCCTATGGCTTGATCCCAAGTGTCTATGGAATCCAGGATGGGGGGTGGGGGGCAGTACTGGACCGTGTCAGGAGCAGCACAGGCAGACTCTCACTCCACGTGCTTGCTGCAGCCCACTTGCCATATTCTTCTCTTTCCTCAGAAACCCAAGGACTTTGACTTTGCCCAGCAGAAGTTAACCGACAAGAACCTGGGGTTCCAGATGCTGCAGAAGATGGGCTGGAAGGAGGGCCATGGCCTAGGCTCCTGTGGGAAGGGCATCAGGGAACCCGTCAGCGTGTACGCAGCAGGCGCTGGGGCCCGGGGTGGGAATGGGCAGCGTGCTTGGGATAAGAAGCTTTCTTTGGGATTCTGGTCCTAAGTCCTTTGATCTGCAGCCTGATTTCTTGGCTCCCCTCATGTTAAACATGGCTTAAAGCTGGCAGGTTTGTTTTCCTAACAAAGGGAGTCTTCAGATGAGATGAGAAGCAGATCGTTTCCATATGCAGGTGTTCCTACAGGCCCCTTGCTGCACTTGCACAGACTATTTAAATGACTCCTTGGCCCCTGGCATTTCAGCCACAGTCATTATTGTCATAAAAGCTGAGTGGTAATTCTAGGTAGTAACAATAGAAACCACTTTCCCTTTGCCTGGAACCCTTAAGCAGGCTAGCCAGGGAAAACGTGGCCCAGAGTTTGTGAGGCCCCATTAACATCCAGCAGGCATTTCATTTAAAACTGAGCTTGTCACCTGCGGGGGGAGGCTTTCTGCTATAATCGGGGGCTTCTGAGCTCGTTCCTCAGAAGGTCCACACACCTGCACAGGTGAGTACCCCTTGTTCCGCGCTGTGAATCGTGTCTTCACCTTCCCTTTCCTTTGCTGTCCCTGTTGTGTGTCCCACATGCTTCCATCCCACTCTGACCGCTCATGCCGTTTCCAGTTTCCTGGTGGCCAGGCTTTGTGCTCAGGTGTGGCTAACTCTCCATTTTGCTCCTAGGGGAACTGCCTCGGAAGGGGAGGGGTTAGGTGCCGACGGGCAGGAGCGCAAGGAAGACACATTTGACGTGTTCCGTCAGAGGATGATGCAGATGTACAGACACAAACGGGCCAACAAATAGGTATGTGTGTGAGCTGGCGCGTGGGGCTTTCTGCCTAAGTTGACATTCTGGTACGTAGAGACGATTTCTCCAGAAAAGTCAGAGCTCCCCGTTCCCAAAACCAAACGTCAAACCACACACATACACAAAAAAAATCAAAAAATTCTATGAGGGTAACCAGGAGCGTTTAGACATGGATGTGTCCCGCCTCTCACCTTCCAGGTTTGGTTGAAGGAGCGAGCCCCACGCTCACCAAGCGTGGCCGCACAGCTATGTGCAGCTCAACAGCGGGCCTTGGTGCAGGGCTCCCAGGCTCAACTGCACGCGGCCATCCCGGGGAAATAGGCCACCGCGGAAATGGCCTTGCGTCCTGCACGTGTAAGGGCGATCTGGAAGCCGTCACTGCAGAGGGCAGTGGCTTTGCCACATCCCTTTCTGAGCATCTTCAAATCCTTTCGTTCTCAAGGGCCTTGGGCCCATATAAATATCCCGTTCTTTCTGCTCTCTTTTTAGCTGCCTTCCCCACCCGTAATTTCCAACTCAGTTTTGAACAAAATCGTTCTCTCCCTGAATAGATGAAACCATTGGTGAGAAAGATCAGGCTTGAAGGAGCACTTACTCTTAGAGCGCCACCTCTGCCCTGGATCTGCCCTGGAGCCAGTGCCCAAGTAGGTTTGGTGTGTCCACGAGAAACAGAACGTCTCTGCAGGTCCTGTACGGAGGTTCCGCTGGCTTTTCTTCTTCTTCTTAAAGGATAAAAGAGTGCATCATTCCCCATCTGCTTTTGCTTTCCCCCCTTCTTCTAAATGCTTGTGGCAGCCAGTCCCCTGCAGGTCTTTCCTGGTCCCCCCTCAGAAGGGGTACTGCCCTTGGATAGTGCTCAAGAGCCAGCTCCCGTCGGGTTTCCCGTCCCAGGGAACTCTCTCTAGAAGTGCTCTGTTAGCAAACTTGATGCCAAACTGATGACAGATTGTGTCTTTGTGTGGCTTGCAGACTGTAAATGGGGGACAGAATTCAGTATTAGCCAAGTCCATGCTGGTAGTGCGGCCTGCCGGTCGGAGCATCGGAGCTCTTTGAACAAGTGGAGATAACTTGATTCGATGAACGTGTTATTTATGGAGTCTCAGCTCTTAAGTGCATCCCAAGAGACTTAATGGAAGTTTAGCAACAGTATAATAGAGCCGTATTCACTGGGGAGTAATCATTACATTGATGAAACTTCCCCCAAATTCACATGGCTCCTTAGAATCCACCAACTACAGTGTGCTTCGTTTTAAAACCACATATGGAGTCTCTCCTACAAGGGGCTGGGAGTGTACACTCTTCAAGACGCTTCATTTTTGGCATGTGCAGTAGGGTAAAGCATTGTTTTCTCAGAGCCCTTGCACAGAACAGAAAGCATCCTCTTGGGGCGGGCTCCGCAGCTGTTTGCTATTTCCAGGCGCGTGATTGCCTCCCTTCCATCTTCTCCCGGCGCTCCGCTCCTCGCAGCTACGTGCGAAGTTCTCAGGCTGTGGGAATCTCAGCCCTTCCTCATAAAGCAGCAGTGTTGAAGTTTTAAATACGTGCTAAAACCTGGGAAACTTGGGATCCTGCTGACACTACAAGCTTGGGGGACACAGCAGCGAGTTACCGTGTTGGCCAGTCTTCACTTTTTTCAAGCCACAGGCCCCAACCGTGGTCCCAGCTTGCTCCAGCTCTGTCTTGTCGGGCCCACCCCCACCGTCACAGGCCGGTGCCGTATCTCTTCCAGGCTCTGCTCGCTTCTGGTTGCTTCTGTTGCATGGGCAACAGGCAGATCTTTATGGCCAGGGAGATGCTGGAAATGCCTCTGCAGAGTTGAAGCAGCCTGCACAGGTGGTGTGGTTTGGGGGAACCGCAGCCGTAGGGGTTCATCTCTTTTCTTTCCTAATCCTTCCAGTAGCCTTCCTTGTTGGCTGTGGGTTGGGCGCATGGATGGAACTCAGAACAGGGCCTCTGTCCTCTGGCCTTTCACAGAGTGCCCGTCGGCCCTGAGCAAGGCATGTACTCCCCAAATAGGTTCTAGGTCTTTCTCTCCAGCATAGATAGGTCTGACCATCGTATTCACTTTGTGCTAGTGTATTCGTTCTTGGATTTCTCCGCTTTTGTTTGTGAGTAAAATGCTTTAGGAATTACCAGGGTATAAGCTCTGTCCCCGCAGCCTCCTGCCACCCTTTCTCCTGGGGATATCCCGCTTCGAGCTGACCCCGTGAGCCTTTAGCATACGTCAAAGAGAACACCTCCTTCTTGATCCTGGAAAGTCCTCTGAGCACTCAGGCGATGCTTTTCCTGTGGGTGTGGTATCATAGGAGCCGGGGCGGAGCCTGGTGGCGAGTCCTTGTGCCAGCTGTCAGCCAGGGACCAGCCCAGGGACCAGCACTGGCCCTCCGAGCTCGCCCTTGCTCCCTCTGGCGAAGTCCGCTCACGGGGAGCGTGCGTGCGAGTGTGGTGTGTGGTTGCATAGCCTTGTCAAAGTCACAGTGTCTTTTCTGTCATTCTAGTTCCAGGGTCTCTTCCGTGAGGACGACAGGCATCCGGAAAGTACTAACTCACCACTTTGGGTGCTTACTGTCTCTGGCTTGTTTCCATCACTGGAAATCATATAGAGAATTTTAGCGTTTTGGTCCTTGGTAAAACCTAGAAGACATTTGTGATGTTACAAAATGGAAGTTTTGGGTTTTTTCTTTTTTTTTTTTTTCTTTCCTTTTTTTAAATCTAAGAAGTTGTGAATGTTGTTAATCATTTAGCAGTTGCAATAAATGTAGAGGAAACCCAATTTTCCATGGTCTCTGTTGTGTTTTTAAAACTTGGCAGGCCGGGGAACCCATGAGAGATGTTGTAACACCTACATTGGACAGAGTGTCGGAGAGACATGCCCTGCTGCCGGTGACTCTCCTGTCCCCTCAGGCTTTACCCGCTCCCACGGTCGGGGTTCCAGCTGTCAGACCAGGGCCCACCCAGGCTTTCCCTGACTGAGGACGGCCTGTGCGCTGTCTGCAAAGCTCCCTGCTATTCCCATGTGCTGCCCAGCCTGCGTCTGATTCTCCCACCGACAGCGCCTGGCCCTTGGGGGAAGGGGTGAGGGCAAAGGCTACAGCAGGCACGTACCAGACCCACAGGGGCTTCCACGTGACAGCAGAGTAATGGGGAGGAGCCAGGCTGCTGTTGTGCCCAGCGCAGGGGGTTGCCCAGGAAGGGTTTGGGGTGTCTGTCGGCCGGTTAAGGGCAGGTGAAACCGGCCCCCTAGGAGCTGGTGTGGGGACCTAAGCCTCCCTTCTTGCTGTGTCCTGGAGGACACACGGGAGTGGCAGGGGTCCATTTGACCGTGATGGGAGCTGTTGCCAGTCAAGAATGTCCCTCCCTTGCCTTCATCTTCACAAGAGCCCACCCACGAGGGCAGTGTGACTGTGGGCTTTAGCGCCTTCCCTGAGAAAGTCCCCCAGAACCCCACTGCCACCCCACCTCATCTCCCACCCCCTCTCGGGAGACTGGAGGTAGGGGGTGAACAGAACTCTCCAGCAGATGCCCCTAACTGGCCGACAGCTCCTCTTCTCACCTCCGGGGCTACTGAAGATTCCTTAGATGAGGACACCTGGAGTGTGGGTCTCCAGCCTGGGACACCCGTCTAGGCTTTGACCTCAGGCTTGTTTCGCCTCTGCGATCTGGGAAGGATTTCTTCCAGTTTGGAAGGTGAAGTTTCCTCTGCTCTCTTGTTAATTTAGAGCGAACTGGGACCTTTCATATGTCATTCTCGGCCTCTAGGGCCCCACCTCGCTCATTCTCTGCAGCGTCCCCTCCTGGAAGCCTTCTGGATGCCCTAGGGCCCCGACAAAAGCAGAAGGTGCTGCTGGACACTGAGGGGCACCTGGGTGGCTCAGTCGGTTGAGCGTCCGACTTCGGCTTAGGTCATGATCTCGCGGTCTGTGGGTTTGAGCCCCGTGTCGGTCTGTGTGCTGACAACTCGGAGCCTGGAGCCTGCTTCGGATTCTGTGTCTCCCTCTCTCTCTGCCGCTCCCCCGCTCATGCTCTGTCTCTCTCTCTCTCTCTCTCTCTCTCTCTCTCTCTCTCTCTCTCTCTGTCAAAAATAAATAAACATTAGAAAAAAATTTAAAAATAAGACAGCATACTTGCTGCCTGGAGACACGTGTCCTCATACGACTGGAGGTCTCCAGTCTTCTCACGGGAGTAGAAACTTCTAGTACTGTTTGTGAATAAGTAACACCTGGCCAAAATCACAAGGTACAGAAGTGTGTTCTATGGAAAAATGTCTCCCTGACCCCCCAGCACCCAGGTCTCGGATCCCTTACATGTAGACGACTGTGTACACAGGCATATTTTAGGTAGAACCTTTCTCAAATGGATTGCCATTTATTTAAGGGCCCCACCCAGAGGCATTTGAATCGTTCCCAAGCCTTGGCTCCTGTATCCCAGAACACTCTCTTTGTGGCTAAAGCCCTAGAAATCGCATTTCTGGGACCAAGGGGGTGCTCCCCGGCATCTCCCCACCTCACTGCCTCCACAGCATTCCCATGCCATGTGGTTTTTGAGGTGACCCTGTCGGCACTTTGGTTTTCCCCAGCTGTGCCTGCCTCTCCAGGATACGGGGGGCTGTGGTCCCCGCAAGAGGCGGGCTCTGCCCTCCAGGTGGACTGAACCATAAAGCACGGGCCCTGACGCCTCCAGACCCTGTCCCCATTGCCCTGCACCTTTTGGGGACCCAGCTCTGCACCCCTCTCTGCTTCCTCCAGGTTCCCCTACTCTGAGCCCATCACTCCCACCACAACCGCCGCCCCCCCCCCCCAACTTCAACCTTCCCAGAGCCGGTGCCCACCAACTGCCGGTGACCTTGTCTGGCCTGGGCAGAGGGGACCCTGGCCCTCTGGGTCTTGATGTCCCCTCTCTGCAATGACTGCCTGATGCCCACCCACGGCGAGGGGGATCTTGAAGGCCGCAGATGCGCCAGCAGGGAGGAGGCCACAGCCAACCCTCCCCACGGGCGGTGAGCGGCGGGACTTTTCGAGCCTTGGTTTCTTTCCAGTGAGATGGGGCCTTGGGCTTGCAGAGTTAAAAGCAGTAATCTAGGAACGCTCATCGAGAGAGTGTTCAGAGGGGCTCGTCTTGTTTCTAAGCTTGTTTCCCCTTGTGAGGCAGACCTTACGCGTGAGGATCCCCAAGCCTAGTCACGGTGCCCCCGGCCCCTGCCCCCCTGCCGGCTGGAGGGCTCAAGGTCACACCTCCAAACTAACCACCTTTGGCAGAGGCGGGGTCGAGGCCCAGGGTCAGCCAGAGAGGGGTAAACTGCGGAACTCCCATGTGTTTGGGGGATCGGGTGTCGGTTGCCCGGAGGAGGGCGGGTGACAGTGCTGTAGCTGGAGTCAAATTCTCGCCCGGCTACTACTCTGCCCGCCGTCCCCCCATTGTACACACGGGGAAACTGCGGTCCAGAAAGAGGAAGAGCCTGACCCCCCCCCCCCCAGGCTGCGTCGGTTCTTTAAAGCCTTTGCGCCCTGCTTCCCCGTCTGGGGGCGGGGGGCAGCCCTGTGTTGCAACAGGCAGCAGCCTTTCCAGCCAGTGGTGGGGACTTAGAATTTAGCCCCAGGGTCAGGTATCGGTTCCTACTCATAAATGTCAAGTATTGAGGAGGCTCCTAAGACACCCAGCTGGCCATCAGTGGAGGTAGGTGACTCTTCACCGTGCTCCCAGACTCCGCTACGTCTGTGGGACCTCCATTCAACCTCCAGGGCCCGCCTCCCACGTCCCCTCCAGGCAGCCCACCCTGCTCTCTCCAGACCAAGACCTGGCTGCCCCTCTGGCTTCCGCAGGCCTGTCCCTGACCGCCCTGAGCTGAGGTTGCCCGGCTCTGTGTCACCCAGGCTGGGGCCTCCTGCACAGGGGACTGCATCTTATCTTTAAACCCTCAGCGTTAGGGGCACCTGGGTGGCTCAGTCGGTTGAGCGTCCGACTTCGGCTCAGGTCGTGATCTCACGGCTCATGGGTTCGAGCCCCATGTCAGGCTCTGTGCTGAGAGCTCAGAGCCTGAAGCCTGCTTCATGTTCTGTGTCTCCCTCTCTCTCTGTCCCTCCGCCGCTCATGCTGTCTCTCTCTGTGTCTCAAAAATAAATAAACATTAAAAAAAATTTTTTTTAAATAATAAACCCTCAGCATTAAGTGAATGTTTAATGAAAGGACAATGAGCAAGGGAACTTTGTCTAAAGTTCCCTCCTACAGATGGGACCCGCCTTGGGATGGACAGGTGGACTCTAGTCGAGTCTCAGCTTGGGGGTGTAACAACAGGTGACCTTGAACAAGCTCTGTGCACTCTGGGGCCCCCATTTCCTTCATCCATAACACTGGATAATGAAGCATGAGCTAGGAGAGTCAAGAATGCCCTATTGATTGAAAAGCCACTTTTCTATGGTATTTACATCACTGTATTAATATATCGGACTACTTAGAAATATAAATACAAACTCTTTTTCTAATTTTTTAATGTTCGTTTCTTCTTGAGAGAGTGTGTGAGCAGGGGAGGGGCAGAGAGAGAGGGAGGGAGAGAGAATCCCAAGCAGGCTCTACACTGTCAGCACAGAGCCCGCCGTGGGGCTCAAACTCATGAGGGGTGAGATCACGACCTGAGCTGAAATCAAGTTTCAAACACTTAACCGGCTGAGCCACTCAAACACCCCCAAACTCAAATATATAAATGCAAGGTCACTAATTCTGAAAAAACCCGCACCCACCTATTAACAGAACTTCCTTCGCAAAGCGGGCTGGGTCGTGGATGAAATCTGCACTATTTACCGCATACATTTCTGTGTGGCTTGAAGTCTTTGCTTGTTACGGTTTTTGAATGACAAAAACTTAAGTGTCGATGAAAATGTGGATGATAAACTCAGCCTTGGATTTGTTTTGAGAATCAAAGGAGATCACAAGTGTCAACTTCAGAGCCCATAGCACAGACTGTTTACTGTGACCAATCTTCTGATAGTTACTGGCCCCCCCCCCCCCCGGACTCTAATTCTCACATCCAGCAGAAGCTGGTCCATTTCTCGGTAGAGAAACTGAGGCCCTGGACAATCTGACTCCAGACCCACACTCAATGCCAGGATTTCCACCTGATCTAATCTGGTTTTGAAGCTCCCCATACACACACACACACGTGTGCTCACATGCGCAGCCACAAACATATGCACGCATGCACGCACATACACAGAGATACACGTGTGCGCGTGCAGGCTCAAAGACACGCACAGACACGCACACACATGCGCACGCAAACACGCCGTTTCTATTTCCCACCAAGCCCATGCTCACGGCCCTGGGAACTTGGCCGTTGCATCCGGCACCAGCCACTTCCTTCAGACCCCAGGAGGGGGCCTCACGAGCTGAGCTTTGCTCTGCTCCAGTTTTCTCCAGAGATTTCTCAGGTCGGCCTTGTGGGAGTGCCGCCCTCAGTTCCCGGAGTTTCCTGGTCTGGGGCGGGGGGGGGGGGGGGGGGGGGGGGGGGGGGGGGGCGAGGTTTCCGCTTAGAGATTTCAACATCCACGTCTAAATGACTGGCTCTTTTGCCTGGAGGCAGCTCAAAGCAAAGGGGAACTTGAGGTCTGGAACACCCTGTCTTAACGTGTCCTCACTGTGCTGTGTGACCTGCGGCCCGGTGATGCGCCTCTCTGAGCCGCAGTTTCCTCATTGATAACAGGGGAAGTAATGTCTCCTACCAGGGCTCTGAGAATCAAAGGCAGGACACTGCGAAGCTCACAGACGTCAGCTGCACAGGATGACCGTCCTGAGTCACTGCGGACTTGTCACTTTCCCATCCGCTTGCTCTTCCTGCTCCGGATAAAGGTCCCCAGTCCTTACCTAACCCCTGTGATGTGGTACAAGGGTCACAGTGGGGGACCTTGGGAAATTCACTTCACCCCTTGGTGCCTCAGTTTCCTCATTTGTGTAATAAGGATATTCCTCCCGCCCTCCCTCTCTGTCATCTAATAGCTATAGCGGAAGGGTCAGGATTGTATTCACCAAGAAGAGTTTCTGTGTAAGGGATTCAGAGGACGGCAATGCAGGCAGCCAGTAAATGGCCGAGAAGAAGCGCCCTCCCTCTGACCACGAGCCCGGCTCAATCTTAGAATCGCGGGGTGCCCTGGTGGCTCAGTCAGTGAGGCGTCTGAGTTCAGCTCAGATCATGATCTCACGGTTCGTGAGTTTGAGCCCCGCATTGGGCTCTCTGCTGTCAGCACAGAGCCCACTTCGGATCCTCTGTCTCCTTCTCTTTCTGCCCATCCCCTGGACTCTCTCTCTCTCTCTCTCTCTCTCTCAGAAATAAGTAAACATGAAAAGAAAAAGAGAAGAAGAAAAAAGTAAATGTGAGAATTGCCAACACCCAGGGGCACCTAGGTGGCTCAGTCGGTTGGGCTTCCGACTTCAGCTCAGGTCATGATCTCACGGCTCGTGAGTTCGAGCCCCGCATCAGGCTCTGTGCTGACAGCTCAGAGCCTGGATCCTGCTTCAGATTCTGTGTCTCCCTCTCTCTCTGCCCCTCCCCTGCTCATGCTCTTTCTCTGTCTCAAAAATAAATAAAAACATCAAAAAAAAAAAAAAAAAAAAAAAAGAATTGCCAACACCAAATACTTGCCTGTGTTGGCGAGGGAGGGCAACATCCCCTCCCTGCTGGGATCACCCAACCTTTTGGTTTCTAACTGGTGTAAACATCACATAAAATTAACCATTTGATTGTGAACAATGCAGTGGTGGGTAGTACATTCACAATGTCGTGCGACCAGCAGATCTGTCCGGTTCCAGAACATTCCCGTCACCCCAAAAGGAGACCCTGGGCCCATTAGCAGTCACTCCCTATTTCTCCTAACCTCTCCAGCCCCTGGCGACCACTAATCTCCTTCCTAAGTCTGTTCTGGACTGTTCTGGACTTTCTGGACTTTCTGCCTGTTCTGGACTTTTCACGTAGATAGAACCATACACTATGTGGGTTTTTTGTGTGTCTGGTGTCTTTCGCTGAGCGCAATGTTTCCAAGGTTCCTCCGCGTTGTAGCGCGTGTCAGGGCTTCATTCCTTTCTCCGGCTGAATAATATTCCACTGCAGGGATGGACCACATTTTGTTTATCCATTCATCCATTGATGGACATTTGGGCACTTTCTACCTTTTGGCAATTGCGAACAGGGCTGCTGCGAACGGGGCGTACGAGGATTTGTGTGAACACCTGTTCTCACTTCTTTTGGGTCTATTCCCAGGAATGGGATTGCCAGATCATGAGGTAACTCTACATTTAGCCTTTCGAGGAAGTGCCGAGCCATTTTCCACAGGGGGTTGGACCCTACATCGGACTTTCCGCCAACCCATCTGAGCCGATGTCTTTAAGAGCCTTGTTCCTCGCAGGGGCACCTGGGTGGCTCACTCGGTCAAGTGTCCGCCTTCGGCTCAGGTCATGATGATCTCATGGTTGGTGAGTTCGAGCCCAGCATCGGGCTCGTTGGGCTCTGTGCTGACAGTTCAGAGCCTGGAGCCCGCTTCAGATTCTGTGTCTCCCTCTCTGCCCCTTTCCTGCTTGCACTGTGTGGGTCTCTCTCTCTCTCCAAAATAAACGTTTAAAAAAAAAATTTTTTTTAAAGCCTGTTTCTGTCCCTCGCAAGGGCAAACCCACTGAGGTCAACCCAGGGCGGGAGGCCTATCCACAGGGCTTCCAGGAGCCTTGCTGGTGCTGGCAGAATCCTGGGGACAAAGCAAATAGAGGGAAGGAAGGGAAAAATTAAGGGAACTTCCGATATGAAATGTGATGCAGCTTTGAACAAAGCAGTTAACACCCTGGGAGAGAAAACCCGGTCGCAAAGGGTGGTGTGATTTTTCCAAAACTTTTGTAAAATGTGGACAGGATCCCCCATATAGGAGGACACGGAGAGGCCGAGAAGACAGAGCTTCTAACCTGGGAAAGTGGGCGGGGGCAGGGGGGGAGGGGTGTTTCCTACCCCGCCCCCCGCCCTGTCGCGTGCACATGCATGCCTGCGCGGTTTGAAAAAAAATCCATTGAAGAATATTCAAAGGAAGTGAAAATGACGAAGCCCATGCTGGCAGCAATTGTGGGTCTTTGTTTTGGAGACAGCTGGGCTTTTGGGAGGAAAAAAAGCGCCAGATTTGCATGGAGACGGTCTCTCTCCGCGTCGACCTGGATATAAAGCTTCCTTTCAGGACCTCTGTCTACGTGAAAGTCTCTCCAGCTCCTCCCTGGCAGAGTCTCTCGGTTGCCTTCCTCCCTCTATCTGTTGATTCACTCGCTCACTCATTCATTCGTTTGCCACACGCCTAACTGGGGGAACTTTCTATCTAGCATCTAAAACCCCACGATGAAACTACGAGCTGCATAGTCAGTGATTTGAAGGGAACATCCAAGGTACAAAGAAAGCGAAGGAGTGGCGCCCGGTCTGGGAGGTTACATGTCATGAGGATGAATAAGAGCATGCCAGGCAGAGGGGATGGCACGTGCCAAGGCTCTGGGGTACAAATGAGCCTGGCTGTGGGAGGGAGGGGCGGGAGGGAGTCAAGGTTGAGGGGTTTGGGGGGGGGGTGAGAGACAAATATCTATTATGTTTGGAGGCAATGGGGAGCCATGGGAGGCTTCAGAGCACAGCAGGGGAATAGCCCCATTTATACTTTTTTAATCATAAAACCCACATCAAATTCACAATTTCAAAGTGAACAATTCCATGGCATTTAGCACATCCACGACATCGTACAGTCATCATCTCGAACGTTTGTATCACCCCCAAAGGGAACCCTGCGCCCATGACTCATCACTCCCCAGTCCTCCACCCCCAGCCCCTGGCAACCACTCTGCCTTCTGTCTCTATGGATTTGCCTGTTCTGGACATTTCCTATCAATGGGATCACACACCGTGTGACCTTTTGTGTCTGGCTTCTTCGATTTATACTTGTAAAAGAGTAATCTGGAAGGGCAGGAGTGGAAGCAGGCACTGTGCTGTGCCGTGCACACCCCTGGATGCCTACCCCCATTTAACCGCAGCCAAAGGAACTCTGCTAGAGGCACCCCCTTTCGTGTTCACCCCTCCCTCCCCCCCACCGCACAGACTCCCCGCCCTTGTCTGCCCCGGAGCTTTCTTTAAAAATCACTCACCCGCAAATCCTCTCCCAGGCTCTGCTCCAGGGGCAGGCCACAGGTGCTAGAGGCCAGGGGGGAGGGTGTCATGTCCTCCAGTCCCCTGTACATGCCTCTCCTGCCCCGAAGTGGGCCAAGAGAAACAGAGCCGCGGCCCCTGTGTGCTGGATGGGCAGCTGTTTGGCAAAATGATCCGATACAGTTACCAGGAAGGATTTTCCAAGCAGTTCCATCGGTGCAGTGATGCCTTCGCTCCATGAAGCTGTGTCCGAGCAGCCTTGACCTCAGGCCATTGTGTGACCCTTCCCCCGGAGCCCGGACCTGAGCTGTCCACTCACTCCATCTTCTGGTCATCAGCATTCTTGGTGGATTATTGCAGTGGGCGGGGATGGCTGGGCTCAGCTGTGTCCCTCAGAAAACTTTCCAGTGTCTGAGTAAGCAGGAGCCTAGGTGAGCTGGGAGTGTCCTGGATGACATCAGATGTTTTAGAACATCGGGCACAGCACAGGGCACTCGCCACACAGGCTGACTTCATCTTTCATCGTCCTTTCATCACAACCTGTTTTACAGATGGGGAAACTGAGGCCCGGAGAGGTGGTTTAACAATCTTTATCACACCACTAATAAAGGCTGTATCCATGAGAATTTCTAGCTGCATAAAGCCAAAAGGGAACTAATTGGCTAATGGAATAGACAATGACAGCTTCAGGCTCGGCTGGATCAAGGGACTTAACCAACCTCACAGGGTAGCATCTTTCTCCATCTCTTGGCTCTGCTGTCCTTGTGTCAGCTTCATTGCCGGACGAGATGGCAGCCAGAAACTCTGAACTGACCCTTATCCACTTAAGCAACGTCTAAAAAGCTCTGTTGTCTGATAGCTATGATGGAAGTACCAGGATTGCAACTCACTTACTCAGCCTGGAGCACACGACTGTCTCTGAACCAATCATAGTGACCAAAGGGCCACTCTAGACTGATGGGCAGTGCCTGGGTGACCTCGCTGAGAAGGGAGAAGCCTGTACATACTAAGATGTCGATCCCAGGAGAAACGGAAACACACCCAGCAAGGGGGTAGAGCCAGGATCCAAACCCAGAACCTCACCCTGGAGATGTTGTCATCTCAGCCCCTTTTGTCCCAGTACGTTCACCCTTTCAGACGCCTCCAGCTTCAAAATTGCCATCATCAGGCCTGGGGAGGACCCCTGGAGTCCCCTGCCGCCGTTGAATCCCAACACCCGCCCTCCCCACCCCATCCCACCCCCGTCTCAGTTTCTTCATCTGTAAAATGGGTCATAGGGAGGAGGCAGCTTGCACTCAGTGAACGGTCAAAGGTCACCCTGGGATTACAAAAAACAAGATCCACAGTGAGAGTGTGAGGAAAGGACTTCTTTGAGCGACGATGGGGTCCACGTGGGAAGAGGTGTCCCATCCAGGGGTCAGGACTCAGCAGGGAAGGTACAGTGGGTGCCAGGCGCTTGGGAGCAGCTGGGGGCACAGCAGAGGCGGAGCACGTGGCCACCAGCCCAGCACTGGGAGGCCAGCCTCTGAAGGCTGCATTCATCTTCCTAGGAAAGGCACAATTCTCTCTTTCCCCTCAGCCCCTCCCCGGCCCCCTCCTCCGCCCTAGTTTCTTGTTTACCCATTCAGGGCTACGATTTATTTTCGGACCAGAACGTCCGTCCTCCTCACTCTCCATGGCCACCTGCCAGAGCCATGCACTGGCCACACCAGGAGAAAGGAGGCCAGAAAGAATCTAGCCTAGCTGAGAGGAGGCAGCGTCTTGGGGAAGGTTCTAGGTCAGGCCTGGTCTTTGACCTTCTGTTTATCCTCCTAGACAACCACGAGGGGTTGTGGGTGGCCCCAAATTTCCGATTTCTCCACACTCCTAATGAAGGGAGAGATTGAAATGCTGTTTACAGCACTGTCTTTGCTGCGGACGTGAACAACATCACCCTGGCTTGGGTGAGCCAGGCGTGGTCCAGGGTGAGTGGCGAGGTGTTTAAACATAAAGACTCCTTCAGTTCGTGTCGACAAAAGACGATGCACCCATTTTCATTTTCATTTTTAAAACTATATTATTTTATTCTGTTTACTAGATTTGACAAAGTTGAGTTCACGATCAGCCCCCCACCTTCAACTTGGCAAACTCCTATTCGTTCTTCAAAACCCAATGCACACACGCCCTCGCCCGTCCTTCACACGTCCACACAAATGCTACGTCTTTCCCCTCTCTGTGCTGTAAGGGAGGAAATCCCACAGCACTGTGGTCATCTGTCTATGACCCTCCCCTTCTGAGCCCTATTCTAGTACCCACTTCAGTGCCTGGTATACAGCAGATACTCAGTAAATGTAGAGATTTGGGGGAACATTTTTAGACACAGCTTCACTGAGATGTAATTCACATACCATTCGATTCATCCATTAAAGTATACAGCTCACTGGTTTTTAGGCTATTCACAGACATCATCAACCATCACCACGAGTTTAGAAAACTAAATTGTCCCCCAAATAAACCCTGTCCCCGTTAGCAGTCACTCCCCACCCACCCCTCCCCCAGCCCCTGGGCCATCACTAATTTATTTTCTGTCTCCGTGGATTTGCCTGTTCTGGACATTTCAGATGAATAGGATCCTACAACGTGTGGCCTCCTGTGTCTAGTTTCTTTCACCCAGTGCGATGTTTTCAGGGTTCATCCGTGTTGTAGCGCGTGTCAACATTGTGTCCCTTTTACAGCTGAGTGATATTCCGCTGTCAGTAGTCCCCTGAATTGGGTAGATGAGAGATCCAACCCTGCAGGCTTAGAAATCAGGAATGTGGGCTGGAATCGGCCCCCACTGACTCACCTGTGAAGGGGACCACACAGGTCCTGGATTCCTCCGATCGCCTTGGAGAGACCTGAGGACCCCATGACTGGAAAGCGTTCTTTCGCTGTCAGCTGCTATAATCACTTCCTCTTGCCTGGATCTCTCCAGAATGAACTTTTTGTTCTTTGAGGTCAATTGGTCTACGTCTCGGGCCTTTTGGGGCCACGGATGGCCCTTTCCGCGGGGCCCACAGTGGCCGGATCTGCAACCCGGATCAGGCCATGGGGTTTGGGGAGTGGCTGATCTAAGCACCTTGCCCTGGGTTTATTTTGGTCGAGGGTGGCAGGCTGGGTCAGCACCTTGGGGGCGGCCTCTGCCCAGGACTGTGAAACCCGAGGCCTCCAATGCGTGTCCTTGGCCCGCAGGTGTCTTGGGTAGCATCTGAGGCTGAGAGCCTGGTCTGCGTCCAGCCGGGAAAGGCCAAGGTAAGTGGCTGAGGTCTGCTTCTGGACGCTCTCACTTTGTCAAGAGAATCCTGTCTCTGAACAGCAAGCCCTACCTTTCCCCAGTGTCAGGCATCTGTGTCTGCATCAGCCAGGGCTCTCCAGAGAAATGGAGTCAACACAGTATATGTTTATTATATACACGAAGAGATTCGTTTTAAGGAATTGGCTCATGTGATGGTGGGAGGTAAGAAATCTGAAATCTATTTCCAACAGGCTGGAAACTCAGGAAGGATTTCTATGTTGCAGTCTTAAACACAATGCCTTTTTCCCTAGGAAATCTCGGCTTTTGCTCTTAAGTCCTTCAACTGATTGGACAAGGCCCACCCAGGAGTGCCAAGGATAACTTCCTTTCCTTAAGGTCAACCCCTCAGATATGTTAATCACACCTAGAAAATGTTTTCCCAGGAACACCTAGACGAGTGTTTGACCAAACAACTTGGCTCTATCGTCTGAACAAGTTGATGCATAATTTTAACCATCGGTGTGGCCCCCTATCCCCCACCCCTATAAACCACTCTTAAAATGCCATCTCCACGATGAAGCCTTCCATGCTGTGCCCCATCACAAAGGAGAGAACACAGAATTCTGTGACTGGCTGCATCTGGGCAGAGGGAGCCAGAAGGAGACTGAGCAGGGCAGGCATGAGGGGGTACCTGTGGGAAAGCAGTGGATATTTCACCGGGGACAGCCAAGGAGCTCAGGCAATGGGGAGCCATAGTAGGCACTGGAGCAAGGCAGGGGTATAGTTAGGGACACTAACTATTGCAAGACTTGTCCCTGGCTATTATGGGTCCGTTAACACCCTGAGGTGAGGGAGGGCAACAGGGGTCCGGGCCCCAGTCCAGGCAGGAAGTGGCAAGGCATGTGCCAAGGGCTGTGGGCATAGAGACAGGGCAGATTCAAGAGATCCTGGGGGTGGACGGGGTCAGCCTGGGATGTACGAACGGGAGTTGCTAAACCGTCATTCTGAGCTCAGTGCCAGAAATACCCCTCAGGCTGTATAAGGTCCTTGACTTGACCCTGAACGTCTGCGGCAGATGCCCCTTGGCCCCTACCCTGAAGTATAGCTTCTTCTTTTTCCGTAAGGCCTTCTTACGTTTCTACTTGGACTGGAGCGTACAAATCTTTCACCTGCTGCCACCAAGCACGTCCTTTCCTTTTGCAGCGGGGACTAGATTCAAGGTGTTTCCAGATTCTTTTAGCAGTTGCGGTTCTTCTGGGAGCTGTGATCCTTCTCCAGTGTTCTGCGATTTGTCAACTCTCCCCTAAGGAACGCGAAAGAGCTCAAAAGCCCCACACGGGTGAAGGAGACTCATCCGGATGCGTCTCAGAGAATTCAGTCCCTCTCTGGAATGCTGTCTTTTTGACATTCAGTTGCTCCGTATGACTGACAAGAATTGGAAAACCACAGCTTCTTGCAAGAGGTTGTACTGATTTTTTTTTTAAGTTTATTTTGAGAGAGAGAGAGAGAGAGAGAGAGAGAGAGAGAGAGCACAGTCAGGGGAGGGGCAGAGACAGAGAGAGAGAATCCCCAGCACACTGCGCACCACCTGCCCAGAGCCCGATGTGGGGCTCAAATTCACGAACTGTGAGAGCCTGACCTGAGCGGAAGTCGACACTTAACCGCCTGAGCCACCCAAGGCGCCCGAGGTTGTACTGATTTAATGGAAGGATCCTGCCTAAGGCGCTGTGCTCCTGAGCCTCAAGCCGACTCGTTGGGCACTCATCTTACAGACGAGAAGCTGGAGACTCTGGGAGACCAGGGGACAGCACGGCCACCTTACAGCGCCCCCGTGGGAGGTGTCCCGGCCTTGACTGCTCTGACCCATCATAGGACACAGGACATCACCAAGTCTCGCGTTTGTCGCCTGAGTAAAGGGGACCGTGCTCCAACTCGGTGAGGAGGGGCCCTGGGGGTCCGCACGAGGCAGGGTCATTATTATTATTATTACTTTTTAAGTTTTCAATTAAAATCTTCAATTTTCTTTATTACAATGATTTTTTGTTCGTCTCGTGGTGAAATACACATATGACATAAACTTCACCATCTTAGGGGCGCCTG
This sequence comes from Felis catus, assembly GCF_018350175.1. Taxonomy (NCBI): domain Eukaryota; kingdom Metazoa; phylum Chordata; class Mammalia; order Carnivora; family Felidae; genus Felis; species Felis catus. Next base: position 14,171,026 of record NC_058369.1, on the reverse strand, counting down.
GGTGGCTCAGTCGGTTAAGCGCCCGACTTCAGTTCAGGTCATGATCTCACGGTCCGTGGGTTCGAGCCCCGTGTCGGGCTCTGTGCTGACAGCTCAGAGCCTGGGGCCTGCTTCGGATTCTGTGTCTCCCCTCTCTCTCTGCCCCTCCCCTGCTCATACTCTGTCTCTCTCTCTGTCTCAAAAATAAATAAAAACATTAAAATAAATAAACTTCACCATCTTAACCGTGTTTAAGTGTCCATTTCAGTGGTTCTAAGTACGTTCACGTGGTTGTGCAAACCATCCCCACCATCCAGCCCCAGAACTTTATCATCTTCCCAAACTGAAATGCTGTCCTTGTTAAACACAAACCCCCCATTCCTCTCCCCCAGGCCTGGCACACACTCTTCTCTCTGCCTCTATGAATCTGACCACCGCAGGGACCTCACGTAAGCGGAATCATACAGTACCTGTCCTCTTGTGGCTGGTTTATTCCACTCAGCATAAGATCCTCAAGGTTCATCCATGTTGTCGCCTGAATTAAGACTTTTCTTCAGGGGCACCTGGGTGGCTCAGAGGGCTGAGCGTCCGACTTCGGCTCGGGTCACGATCTCGCGGTCTGTGAGTTCGAGCCCCGTGCCGGGCTCTGGGCTGACAGCTCAGAGCCTGGAGCCTGCTTCGGATTCTGTGTCTCCCTCTCCCTCTGCCCTTCCCCTGCTCATGCTCTGTCTCTCTCTCTCTCTGTCTCTCTCTCTCTCTGAAGTCGGACGCTTAACCGACTGAGCCACCCAGGTGCTCCGTGAATTAAAACTTCTATTCATCCATAAATGGACACGTGGGGTGCCTTCATGTTTTGTCTGTTGTAAATAATTCTGCCATAAACCCAGTGCCCAAATATCTCTTAAAATCCCTGTTGTCAGTTCTTCTGGGGATACGCCCAGGAGTGAGGTTGCTAGATCACGTGGTGATTCTGTGCTTAATGTTTCCAGCAACCACCAGACCGCTCCATCATGGTATATTTCACATTCCCACCAGCAGAACGCAAGGGCTCCAATTCCTCCACATGCTCACCGACACTTGTTACTTTCCCTTTGGTTTTATTTTAACCACCCTAGCGGTTGGTTTCATGCTGTGGCTTTGATTTGCATTTCCCTGATAACTAATGATGTTGAGCATCTTTTCATGTGCTTATTGGCCATGTGTATATCTTCTTTGAGAAAAAATGTCTATTCAAATTCTTTGCCCATGTAAAAATTGGGCTGTTTGTCTTTTTCTTGTTGAGTTCTAAGAGTTCTTATATTTTCTGGATAGTAATCCCTTATCAGATATATAACTTGCAAATATTGTCTCTCATTCTGTGGGTTGCTTTTTTACTCGTGATTGTTTCCTCTGATGCAAAACAGTTCTTAGTTTTGATAAATTCTTTGGATTTGATAAACTCCAATATATGTGTGTGTGTGTGTGTGTGTGCGTGCGTGCATATATACATACATATGTCATACGCAATGAACCATTGCCAAATCCAAAGTTGTGAGGCTTTTGCTCTATGTTTTCTTATTTTTACTCTTATGTTCAAGTCTTTGATCCATTTTGAGTTCGTTTTTTTTCATTGTGCGTTAATTTTTGAACACGGCATACGGTAAGGGTTCAGCTTCATTTTTTTTTTTTTTTTGCATGTGGAGATCCAGTTTCCCCAAGGCCATTTGTTGAAAAGACCCTCCTTTCCTAAACTTGAATGGCTTTGGCATCTCTATCAAAAATCATTTGCGCGTATATTTGAGGGTTTATTTCTGGGCTCTCTATTCTATCCCACTGGTCTACATGTTTGTTCTTACGTCAGTAACATACTGTTTTGATGACTATAGCTTTGTAGTGAGTTTTGAAATCAAGAAATTTGAGTCCTCCAACTTTTTCTTCTTTTCAAGAGTGTTTTGGGTATGCAGGGCTGCATATGCGTTTTATTGATTGATTGATTGATTGATTGATTGATTGATTTGAGAGCGGAGGGCACAAGTGAGCAAGGGGCAGAAAGAGAGAGAGAGAGAGAAGTGGGGCTCACCCAAAGCAAGGCTTGTGTTTTACCCAAAATGGGGCTCACGATCACCCCAATCAGGGCTCGAGTTTACCCGTTGTGGGATTCGAACTCATGAACCGTGAGATCATGACCTGAGCTGAAATCAGATGCTTAACTACTGAGCCACCCAGGCGCCCTCCCCCCATATGAGTTTTAGAATGGGTTTTTCCATTTCTGAAAAAAAAAAATGTCCTTGTGATTTTGATAGGGTGGCATTGAATCTGTAGATCCCTTTGGATAATATCATCATCTTAACAATTCCCAACCTATGAACTTGGGAGGTCTCTCCATCTATTTATGTCTTTTTAAATGTCTTTCAGCAATATTTTGTGGTTTTTTTTTTTAATTTTTTTTTCAACATTTATTTATTTTTGGGACAGAGAGAGACAGAGCATGAACGGGGGAGGGGCAGAGAGAGAGGGAGACACAGAATCGGAAACAGGCTCCAGGCTCTGAGCCATCAGCCCAGAGCCTGACGCGGGGCTCGAACTCACGGACCGCGAGATCGTGACCTGGCTGAAGTCGGACGCTTAACCGACTGCGCCACCCAGGCGCCCCAATATTTTGTGGTTTTAGGTGTATAGTCTTTCCCCTCCTTGGTTAAGTTCATTCCTAAGCATTTGATTCTTTTGAGGCCATTCTAAACAGAATTAATTTCCTTTCCGGATTGTCACTGTTAGTGTGTAGAAATGCAACTGATTGTTACGTGTTGATTTTGTATCCTGCCACCTTGCTGAATGCTCTCCCAGGTTTTTTTGTGGTGAAATCTTGGGGAGTTTCTATATTAAGAGCATGCCATCTGTGAACAGAGATAATTTTCCTTCTTCTTTTCCAAGTTGGATGCCTTTTCTTTCTTTTTTCTTGCCTACTTGCTCTGGAGAGGACTTCCAGAACTAAGTTGCATAGAATCATAGAAAGTGGGCAGTCTTGTTCCGTATTGAATGTGCCCCCTCAAAATCCATATGTTGAAATCCTAACCCACCACGGGATGGTATGAGAAATTGAGGACTTTGGGGAGTGATGAGATCATGAGGGTGGTTCCCTCATGAGTGGGATCGGTGTCCTTATGAAAGAGCCCCCATAGAACCCTCTTGCCTTCTTCCTGCTGTGTGACGATGGCCGTCTGCAGCCCAGAAGAGGGTGGTCACCAGAACCTGGCCCTGCCGCTACCCTGATCCCAGAATTCCAGCCTCCAGAACCGTGAGAAATAAAGCTCTGTTTTTTTATAAGCCTCCTAGTCTATGGTACTTTGTGACAGCAGCCTGAATGGATTAAGACACTTGTCTCGTCCCTGATCTTAGAGGAAAATCTTTCCATCCTTCATCACTGACTACGATGTTAGCCGTGAGCTTTTCTTTATGGCTTCACCCTCTCTCACTTGTTGAATATTTTTTCCCACGAACGGGTGTTGGCTTTTGTCAAACGCTTCGTTCCGCATCGGTTGTGATGGATCCTGTGATGTTTCTTCTTCATTCGGCTAAGGCGGTGTATCACACTGATTTTTGCATTGTGGATTAGCTTGGCCTGGGGTAGAATCGCACAGAGGTGGAAACAGGTCTCCGGCCTAATGACCCTGAGGTCCTTGTACGCGGCTGCGGGCTGGCAGAGGACTCTTTTTCATGGCCGTATAGCATTCCCCAGAATGCCTCAAGCACAGTATCTCCACCCTCCCGTGCAGGTGCATTTGGGGGGGATTCTGGTCCGGGTGACCAGGCACATCTGTGTCCTGTTTCCGTGGAGTTGCTGGTGTGATTCCCACTCTCCTCCTTGGTTCTGGGCCCTGCTCCCCGTTGCCCTCAGTACTAGAAATCTCATCGAGCTGTGCATTGCTGAGCCAAACTTCAGCTGCCTCTCACAGCATGACAGCTTCAGGAGTATTTGCCGCCACGGCCGTCTGGCCTCCCCTGGGGGCAGTCCCCAAGAGCCCGTCCCGCAGGGGATCTATCTGCAGGCCCATTTCCCTTCAAATCTTCCCCTTGGCTACAAAATTAGGGGTCACCAGTGCTCCACATTGAGCCTGGAAACAAACGAATGCTTTGCACTTTTCCCGAAAAAGAAGGTAGTTCCAGGATCTGGTGCCACTCCACTTACGTTCGCCTCGTTTGTTTCCAGGTATTATGGATGCCTCTGCTCTGTGCACGGCCCCCGAGGCCCAGTGGTTCCGGACCCATGTAAGGCCTCCGTCCCGAAGATACCCTACCCTAGCTGAAGTGCAGAGCCAAACCCAGACACTCCCAGCCCCGCAGGGCCAGGGCTAGGCTGAAGGGAGGAATTGAGGCTGGGGGACCCCAGAGTAGGGGGCTGGGCCCCGCCTGGGGGGGTTAGAGAAGGCTTCCTAGGAAAACGGCACTGGGTTTCAAAGGATGAATAGGAGTTCGGCAGGCGGCAAGGTAATGGGGGTGGTGCAAGAACATGGAGTACACATGGGAAAGCGTGTGCAGGTGGGCACACAGAGGCCGGGGGCGTGGCTCAGGTTGCAGAAAAACCTCGGGGAAGCGGTTCCCACAGAAACAGCGGACAGCTCTTCCTCTCTGCCTCCTCTGCTCCCTCCCGAGACCAGCTTCCTCTTCAATGTCCTACAAGAGAGATATTTTCTCTTACCAGGATCCTCACACTGCCATGGTAAGTGGGCATCCTCTCTATGCCTCTCGCGAGCAATAATATGACGCCTACTGCATGCTGGCTGCATGGCAGTCTCTCACTGTCAGAGGCAGAAACAGCAGCTCAGGGAGCTTCTCGGCTTTGGACTGGAACCCTGGGCTGCAGGGAGGGGCAACTCTGACCTGCTGCCTGGGCCAGGAGGAACCATGCCTCTTCCACATCACTTTACGTCATCGTCACCCCAACACAGGGAGGGGGTGGTGACAGAGTCTGACCTCCATTTACGGAGGCTCCAAGAGAGCATTCCTGCTCAAAGATCCACGGTGCTGGGGCCTCCAAGAGATGCAGAGCCCGCGACCCCCACCTGCACCCATCGGTCCCCAGGAGCTCAAACTGGGCACCGGGGGGCCGAGACCCCACGCTCGAGACCAGTCCCGGCGAGAGAGTGCACCCAGGGTAGCTGCCCCGCCCCCAGGGTTTTACAGGATCATTTCCCCCTAATTATAAAAATGTTGGTCAATTTCCTGATGGAGAATCGAAGAAGCAGAGAAGAAAACAAACGGAAAAAGTCACAACCTCTCCCACAATCGCTCAGCACAGAGATAATCTCTGTTGGTATTTTCAGGCCCTGCCTTCCAGCACTTGAAAAATGGGCTTATTATTTTCCTTGTTGTTGTTATCCAAGTAATGTGACTCCACTGGAGAAAGAGCAACCGACGAGATAAGCAGAGAGGAAAAATAAACAGAAATTACCTACCACGTCCCCAACAAGAACTGTTAATATTTGAATTTCGTTTTCTTAGTATGCAACACTTCACATCTACTGCAGACGATTTAGAAACTGCGGAATAGCCAAAAGCAGAGAAATCGCTTTCCTGTCCCTCCACCTGGAGAGAAGCTCTGCTAAACTCTAGTTTTATGGTTTTTCAGACCGTGAACGCTCATGAGAGGAAAGATAGCAGCAAGTAGCTATGAGCAAAGACCCTGGACCCGGACAGCTCAGGTTCAAATCCCAGCTCCTCCCACTGGCTGTGTGACTTTGGACAGGTAGCTTCCTCTCTCTGAGCCTCAGTTTCCTTGTCTGTACAACAGGAAGGATGATAATCATGCTGACTTCCTCCAAGGCCACAGGGGAGATTGAGATAATGTAGTTCCTGTGCCTCAGACATTTTTATCTTTTTTTAAAAATGTTTTATTTATTTCTGAGACGGAAAGAGACAGAGCATGAGCAGGGGAGGGGCAGAGACAGAGGGAGACACAGAATCCGAAGCGGGCTCCAGGCTCTGAGCTGTCAGCCCAGAGCCCGATACGGGGCTCGAACCCACAAACTGCGAGATCATGACCCGAGCCGAAGTCGGTCACCTAACCAACTGAGCCACCCAGACACCCCGAAAAAAAATTTGTGGAAGGATGTGTGGTCGTGGAAATTAACTAGACTTGTATGGTGATCATTTTGTAATACACACACATATTAAATCTGTGTACATCTGAAGCTAATATAATGTTACCTTTCAATTATATCTCAACAAAAATTAATATATGCTCAGTGTGAAAAATTCAAATTTACAGAGTTCTGTGGAAGAAAAAGAGAACCCCCACTCTGCCCTTTGGAGAACAGTTTGACATGCTTCCTGCCAGGAATAAACACACAGATGCAGAAGTGTGTGTGTGTGTGTGTGTACTTTATTTTACTAAAATGTGATTCTGCGTTACTTATTATTTGCAAATTGTTTTGTCTCCCAACTCTGCGTTGTGAATGCATGTGCACCCCTTTCCTCATAGATCTACCTCATTTTTCCCCTTAAATGGACTGCCTTACCCCCATTCACATTTTTTGTAATATATTTTTTAATATTTCGTTTTTGAGAGTGGGGGAGGGGCAGAGGGATTCTTAAGCAGGCTGCACGCTCAGTGTGGACCCTGACGCGGGACTCGATCTTACGACCCTGGGATCATGACCTGAGCCGAAATCAAGAGTCAGACGCGTAACCGATGGAGCCACCCAGGCACCCCGGTAATATTTTTTCAAATTTGTGGTGAAATGTAAATTTACATTTTTCATTTTTCTCCATTATTTCAGTATGGCATACACCCAAGAACATGCGTGAAGTGCACTAATTTTAGGTGTGGGGTTTGGTTAATTTTTTAGATGGGCACACCTGGGTAACCACCACCCAGGTCAACCTGGAAGGTTCCTGTGTGGCCCTCCCATACATCATCCTGTTCCAAATAGCTATATGTATTCTACTATCTTCACAAAGGTTGTCCCCCACTTTACCAAATAATATTTATTATTTTCTGTTATCTTCGATAGGGGATCTTAATCCCTCAGTATTGCAAGTTTTTTTTGTTTGTTTTAAGGAAGCTCTACGCCCAACATGGGGCTTGAACTCAAGACCCTGAGATCCAGAGTCCCGTGCTCTTCCAACGGAGCCAGCCAGGTGCCCCGGCAAGTCTGCGTTTTGTTTCTTCCCTTTCGTTAAACGTTTTATTTTGAAATAATGCTAGATTCACATGCAGTTGTAAAAAGTAAGAGAGAATTGAAAGCATATGTTCATATAAAAACTTGGACGTGAATATTCACAGAGGTGTTATTTAGAATAGTCAAAAGTCGATGGGGCGCCTGGGTGGCTCAGTGAAGCGTCCGACTTCGGCTCAGGTCATGACCTCACCATTCGTGAGTTGGAGCCCCGAGTCGGGCTCTGGGCTGACGGCTCGGAGCCTGGAGCCTGCTTCGGATTCTGTGTCTCTCTCTGCCCCTCCCCTACTCGTGCTCTGTCTCCGTCTCTCTCTCAAAAACAAATAAAACGTTAAAAAAAAAAAAAAAAAGGAAGAATACAGAGAGACCCAATTCTTTCCCTGATAGCAACATCCCGCGTGACTGTAATACATCATCACCACCAGGAAGTTGATATTCGTACAATCAAGAGACTTTATACAGATTTCCCTAGTCTTACACGCACGCATCGTGCCTCATAGAAGCCAACGGCTCTGCAAGGTGGAGATGATCTCCCAGAAGAGACTCAGAAAGGGCTTTGCCTAAGGTTGAAAGTTTGCTTAGGGCGTGAGGTAGGGATCGCGGTCCGATTTGGCCCACGTGGATGTCTGGTTGCTCCAGAACAATTTTTTGGAAAGGCCCTCCGTGTCTGAGCGCACACGGATAACCAGGGAAGGGACAGGGATTCCAACCCAGATCCGTCTGACTCAACACCGGAAGAGTCTCCACATTCCCCGTGGGCCCGTCCTAACGGCCAGCCGGCTGAGCACACTCTGCCCCATCAGCAAAATGCAGTGGCTTTTTAGAGCGTTGCCAAAGGACGCAGGGTGGGGAGGCGCAGGCCAGCTCTAACTCGCTTCCTTCCTACAGGGGCCATGAAACATCTCCCTCTGCCTCCTGCCTGCCCTGACCCAACCTATTCTTATTTTTTCCTTTTCCTGCCTTCTTCCAAGGGGAAAGGTGGATGTCTTAGCTGCGTGTGCATTCCCCGTGCGGAAGATCCAGCGTGTTTTTGCCAAGTGGAAGTTCGAGCTCACGCCCAGGTCCAGTGCCTTCGTCCCCTGGGAAATGTGGATGGGAGACTCCCGGGCCACTCTCAAACCTGCCCAGTGCCCCCCCCCCCGCCAAGTCTCCCCAAATCAAGAAGAGTCTTCATCAAAAACCCAGACATCCCGGAGTCTCCCTAGACTCCTCCCCTCCCTCACCCTCCAGAACATTCCCCACCCCGGCCAATGTCTCATGATTGCTCCCCCCTTCTCCCAAAGGTAGGCTGTCTCTTCCCCTAAGGCCGCTCCAACTCATCTTTGCTCTGGGGATGATCAGGGATCCGGGAGGTCCGAGGGCCACAGTTGGTGCCTAATCAATGCTGAATGGAGCCACAGTTACACTCTGTGCTTCCTGCCGCTACCTAGTCCCTTCACCCTACAAAAGCAGCCACAGGGAGCGTTTGAGAACTTAAAAAGCACACCAAGTTACCCCCCTCCTCAAAAGTTGCCTGTGGCTCCCATCATCCTAAAATAGAGCCCATTTACTCCCTACCGCCCTGGGAGGAGGCCCAGCCCCTGCCCATCTCCCTGGCCTTCTCTCCCTCCCTCTCCCCCTTGTTCACCCTGCTCCAGCCTCAGCACCTTCCTTGAAGCTCCTCAAACACACCCAGCTCCTTTCTTCAAACATGCCCAACTCCCTTCCACCTCAGGACCTTTGCACATGCTGTGCCTGCCGGGACCCCCTTCCCCCTGATCTCAGTGTGCCTGACTCCTTCCCCTCTTTCAGGTAGGTCTCGGCTCAAATGTCGCTTCCTCAGGACAGCCCCCTCCCCATGCTCTCCCTGTCACCTCCCATTTCCTGTTTGATTTCCTTCTCAGTACATATTGCCATGTGACCTCTCCTTGTTTATATATTTGCCTTTGACGCTTATTGTATCCCCCACACCCAGCCCAAAACCCATGAGGTAGTTACGCCTTGACATATATTTGTAGAATGAATGAGTGAATGCATGAATGAATGAATGAACGAACAAACGAACGGAGGCAGCTAAGGGACCAGAAATGATAAGAACCCCTTCTGAGGCCCAGCTACAAGGTGGATTGTTTCTACCTTCCCCAGTTTGGACACGGGCACCTCTGGAAGCAGCCAGGTGGGCGTGAGGGGTGAGGGGTGAGGGGTGAGGGTACACTCGGCTGGATTTAGCCCTGCACTCAGCTGGCTTGATGTCCGGGGCAACCCCAGCACCCTGAGCCTCAGTTTCCTTCTTGGAAAAACAGGCATAGTGATCATTGTGACCTCTCCCACCCTCCTCCTCCACCTGGGTCGGGCCAGGGCAGGGTCCAGGCCTGTCAGCTGCTGTCTTCACTGGGGAGCTGGGAGGCCTGGGAGCCACAGTTGGTGCCTAATCGATGCTGAAGGGAGTCTTGCCTTCTTTTAGGTCTTAGTTTGCAGATCTCCTAGTGCTTCTCTCTGCTCCTCCTTCCCTTGCCCCAGAGGGGATGATTCATCTCTCTGGCCCCTGCTGAACCCCCAACTGGGGAGAAGATGGGGAATTGGGGCCTCGGGGACCCCCGCCCCTTCATGGCAGCCCAGATGGGGCAACTGAGGCCCAGAGACGCTTCCCTACCTGTCCAGCGGCACCTCTCCAGGCCTGTCAGGTATAGGCTGAGGATGGGCCCAGGGGGCTGAGGCTCCAGGGAGGTGGCCTTGCCCACCCAGAGGCACAGAACGGGGAGGGTCAAAACCAGAATCCTCCTGATACAAGGGGGTCCAGGCTGGCTGTGCGCCCTGCAGGATGAGCGCAAAAGCAACCAAACACTCCTGCTCCCGAATGCCGAGGAGTGCCCGGCACGCATGGGCCCAGACTGCAGAAGGGAGAGGATTCTGAGCACCTTCCATCAGACGCCCAGGAAATCCCTCCTTCCCTCCCTGTCTTGTTCCTTTCCTCCCTCCCTTCTTCCTTCCTTCCCTCTTCCTTCCTTCCTTCCTTCCTTCCTTCCTTCCTTCCTTCCTTCCTTCCTTCCCTCTTCCTTCCTTCCTTCCTTCCTTCCTTCCTTCCTTCCTTCCTTCCTCCTTCACGTTTAGCTAGAGGAGGCTGTCGGCGTTTGCCCCTTTGACAGGCCCTCGATGACCTTTAGAAGCTTCCTTGTCTTCTGGTCTCACAACATACTTCAGGCTCTTCTGACCCATCTCCTGCCCAGATATGGAACCAGCTCTTCCCCCAGGAGCCCTGGCTTCTTTCGTGGGAAGTGAGACCAGAGCTGGCAGGAGGGGTGCTCACTGCGACAGGTCCGGTCCCTGTTTCTAGACCTTCTTGGTGGACGGACCCAAAGCATGCTTTTCCTTTTTGGAAGAGAATCCATTCTGTGTTCCTACTGATTTTCCAAAATTACTTAGGATTGCAGAATTTTCCTTAACTGCCTTGCGTTTATATTCGTACCTTTCCTCTGACACTGAAAATCTTGCTGGCGAACATTAGCAAAATCACTTGTTTGCTTTATCCAAAACAACACAGTAGTTTCAGAATAGCGACATCAATATTATTACTAACAATTGTCAAAAGCGGCTTAAGATTTCTTTGTAATCCTTTTTGTCCTTGGGGTAAAGCTCACCAGGGAATGTGCTGTGCGAACCATGCACGGTGTTCAAATGATCGCGTTTTAAAGTCATCTGAAGTAATTCCTGTTTGTGGCATGAAATTACCAACTCAAAACCAGGGTTAGGTTAATTTCTCTCTCTCTCTCTCTCTCTCTCTCTCTCTCTCTCTCTCTCTCAGCATATTTTTTAAGGTTTATTTATTTATTTTTGAGAGACAGAGAGAGAGCAAGGAAGGGCAGAGGGGCGGGGGAACAGAATCCCAAGCAGGCTCCGTGCTGTCAGCACAGAGCCCAACGCGGGGCTTGAACCCACAAACCATGAGATCATGACCTGAGCCGAAACCAAGAGTCAGACGCTCAACCAACTGAGCCACCCAGGTACCCCAAATTTGTCTCATTTTTATTTCAAGTGTTTTTTTTTTTTTGCCTCCCTCTCTCCCTCTGTCATTTAATTTCGTTTTATAACCATACAAAACATTTACGTGATCCCAAAGTCACATTTATAAAACAAGGTAAACTCAGAGAAACTAGCTCCTTAGACTGCTCCTTACATCCTGTTTCTTAAGTGTTGAGGATTATTTTTCCATTTAAAGTATAAGCAATAAATATACACTCGTAATCCTCCTTTAGATAAGTGATAGCATATTACGTGCACTTTTCCTTGCTTTGCTCTTTGTGACATATTTAGGGATTACTCTGGTTGATCCTGATAAGTGTCCCCCGTAGGTTGTTTCCAGTCTCTGTTATAACCAAGCATTTCACACACATCTCTTTGGAAGACATCGTTGCAAGTGGAGTGGCTAGTTCAAAGGGCAAATGAACATGCAGATTTGCTCCACACTTTCACATTCCCTTCATTGACCATGACATTAGACTATTTTACATTCCTACTCGCGATGAACGAAAGCACCTGTTTCTCCATGGCTTCACCCAGGATATAGGGTCACACCCCTATTTCCATGTATTTTTTCCCCCCAGACAAAATGGAAATGTAACTTCTTTCTTGTAAGAGTTCAGAGGTACGTGGTCCAGGGCAGGCATGGTGGCTGTTCCACGAAGTCCTCTGAGATTCAAGATCCTTCCTGAAACTTCCTGTCCAAAAGACACCGGGCTCAACATGGCTGCTTCAGCTCCAGCCATTATATCTGCATCCCAGGCAGCAGGAAGGAGAGACAGAGAAGGTCAAAGAGGGCACTCTCTGTGTAATTTTAACTTGTATTTCTCATTAGAGCGTGTTTCCAAGGCAATTGCATTTATTTACTGTGATTTCTTGCCTTTTTCTTTCTTTCTTTTTTTTTTTTTTTTTACATAGGGTAGTTGATTTTCTTATTTGTTTTTGGAAACTGTATATTAGGTATATTAACGCTTTGTAATATAGGTTTCAAGTGTTTTTCCCATTTCATTCATCATCTCACATTGATAATGACATATGTTGACATACAAAACCTTTGTTCTATTTTACATGTTCACTGACACCTACATCCTTTTCCTTATGACTTCCGGGCTCCGAATGATCATTAGGAAAGCTCTCTTCATTCCCAGACAGAAGAGTACACACACATTTTCTTCTAGTGCTTGTAGGGTGTGTTTACAAGTACATCTCTGATCCATTAGGAATTATCCTACTACACCTGGTGAGGTATGGACCCAATTTTATACATTTTTGTATTACTATGCAATTGGCCCAACATCCTTTTTTCCTCTCATGGATTTGAAACTGGGCGGGGGCGGGGGAGGGAGGCTACTTTGGCCAGGGTGGCAGCATTTGAACTGAGTGGCCTGAAGGAACAGCTAGTCAGGAGGAAGAGCTGAGGGAAGGAGCTTCAGGCAGAGGGAGCAGCATGTGCAAAGGTCCTGGGGTGACAATGTTATTGCCCTGTGCGAGGACCAACAAGGATGTCTCTGGCCGGAGCGGAGTGAACGAGGGAGTGTGGAGGGAAAAGAGGTTGTAAAGGAGAGATGTTTGCCTTTATTCTGAAGCCTGCAGGGCGCAGAGAAGGGACCAGCCCTGGTGCACGAAAGGCCCCTTCTGGCCCTGGTAAGGCGTGCCATTTGTCAGATGTGGCGGCTTAGAGGGTCTAGGGAGCGCAGTCAGGGGGTGACGATCGCGGCCCCATTTCCCTGAAGAGGAGCTTAGCCCGGCGGCCTCCTCGCCTCTCCTACTGCGTGAACCACCACGTGGGCCGGCAGCCTCATCTACACCCGCTCCCTGGAGTTGTCAGAGGGGACACCGCAATTGGTGCGCGACCACCCGCAGGCTGGCTCTCCGAATCCTCAACTGCACCCCTGTTCTCCGCCCCTCCCAGGCCCCGCCCACCAGGCGCGACTCCACCCAACCCCGCCCACTAAAGGGCAATCCTGTGGTTCTGGGAAACATCGCCACCTGCCCCCCCACCCTTGAAACCCACACTGCTGCTCAAGGCCTCAGCATAGGCGCGCCCCATCTGGCCCCCCTAGAACCCGTCAGGAGTGTCTGGGTTCAAGTCCACTCCCGAGTAGCGCGGCCTCTGACACCCGGCTGATCTCTGTGCCGCACCTTTCCCCTCTATGTAGTGGACATGAAAACAGCCCTTACCCCCAGATCTGCCCCTGCACGTTCTTGCTTGTGACCTCGGACGCGTCACTTCACCTCCCCGAACCTCAGCTTACCCCTCTCTAAGATGGGTGCAGGTCGACCTCGCCCTTCAAAACCCTGCCCCTCTTTTCCCAGCTCTGTCAGCTTTGGCGAGCGTCTTAACTGCCTCTTTGCCTCAGTTTACTCACTGACAGTGGGCTGTTGAGAGGGGCGAACTTGGAGGATGCGGGTTGGACGCTCAGCGTACAGCCGGTTCTGGAGAAGTGTTTGGGTTTGTTGATTCAGTTGGTCCAGGAGGGGAGACGCAGAAAAGAGGCTGTGGTTGGAGGGGGCTGGCTGAAGGAAAAACCAGTGGGTTGGGGTCCCAGGGCGGCACTGAACCTCAGTTTCTTAATCTGCAAAATGGGCCTGTGAGGTTGTGGTGAGGCCAAAGGGGAATCACCCATGGGGGCTTGGTGACAGCACAGGGTAGGTGCTTTAGAAATGAGCGTTTTCCCTCTGGTAGTATCAGTGACAGCCACCCCCAGTTTGTCACCTCCCACGACACCTTCTTTCCCTTACCTTGGGGAGCCACTCTTTGGAAGAGTTGCAGGCCGCCTCCCACACTCTGTGTGGTTAAATGCACACAATTCCTTTGCCCTCCAGCTGTTTATACGGATACAAGTTGAGGGAAATACACAGGCAGGGGGAGATAGGAACTGTGTGCTGTACCTCCCGCCCCTGGAGCCCCACACTTCACCTTGCCAGTTGCCTTTTTCTGGGTGGATTTTGCTTTTCCTTTCCTGGCTCTGATCCCACTCTCTGCTGTATATCGTGCCCGGCCTTTTTGGTGGACAGGACAGCCAACAATCGGGTTGTGACTATCGTTCCGTAAGCTTTCATTTACTCAACCCGTCCTTACTGAGGACCTACTGTGTGCCCAGCAAGGCTAGTGAATGAATGAATAAAGAAATGAATGAAACAATGCCGGGGAGTAATGGGAGTTATGAAGACAATAAGAGGACAAATGGAAAGTGCTAGAAGATATATGGGGGGAGAGGTTGGGGAGTCTCTGGAGGAGGTGGCATTTGAGCAGAGTTTGGGGGATGCCAGGTTGGCACCTCTGATTTTTTTTTTTTGAGCTAAAATTCACATTATATAAAACTAACCACTGGGGGACCTGGGTGGCTCAGTCGGTTGAGCGTCCGACTTCGGCTCAGGTCATGATCTCGCGGTTCGTGGGTTCGAACCCCGCATCGGGCTCTGTGCTGAGCAGCTCAGAGCCTGGAGCCTGCTTCAGATTCTGTGTCTCCCTCTCTCTCTGCCCCTCTCCCGCTCATGCTCTGTCTTTATCTCAAAAAAATAAATAAACACTAAAAAAAAAAAAAAAAAACACCAAAACAAAACACCTAACCACTTTCGAGTATACAATTCTGTGGCATTTAGTGCATTCACAGTGTCACGCCACCGCCACCTCTGATTCAAGAACATTTTTATTCCCCCCAAAGAAAACTCTGTACCTATTAAGCAGTCACTCCGCACTCCCTCCTTCGGAGTCTCTGATTTTAACCCACATCGTGCCAAGCAAACGTCTCTAATATTGATTTGCAAATGTCAGATGTTCAAGGAAATGGACACACACACACTCATTGCTGCTGGGAACAGACTGAAATGTGGGATACATGATATGGAAGTCAGTGTGGCCCTAAGTATCCATCAAAAGTCTTCAAATTATGATTCCACTTTTTTTTTAACGTTTATTTATTTTTGAGACAGAGAGAGACAGAGCATGAATGGGGGAGGGTCAGAGAGAGAGGGAGACACAGAATCCGAAGCAGGCTCCAGGCTCCTAGCCGTCAGCGCAGAGCCTGATGAGGGGCTCGAACTCATGGGCCGTGAGATCATGACCTGAGCCGAAGGCGGATGCTTAACTGAGCCACACAGGCGCCCCTGGGCATTGATTTTATTCTAAAATTTTCATTCACTCCACAGATATCTAGGGAGCACCTGGTGTGTGCTAACCCATGCCAAGGGCAGGGACCGTGTCTGAGTTTTGTTTCTTTTGCCAGTGGGTTTTTAACTTACCAGTGAGCATCAGGCACATCGTAAGTGCATAATAAAAATTCTTCGGGAAATTAAATGCTACGACGAGGGAGCTATTTAGATTATTTACATTATGTCTGTGTTTTCTGAAACCGTTTTTCCACCGAGCAAAAATTATTTCGGCGCTCAGGAAAGAAAACATGTAAAGAGGCTTCTGTTAGAAAACGTACACGTTGTGTCCCATGCCCTCCCTGACCCCCCAACATGTCCTCCTGTCTTCCCAGCCACCCTTCCTTTCCTCCAGCCTGGCTCCTCCTGGCTTCTCACCAAGAGTGGGGCCTGGAGCAGGTCTGGGAAAATGTGCCAATTAAGATGAGACGGAGAGGGGCGCCTGGGTGGCTCAGTCGGTTGAGCGTCCGGCTTCGGCTCAGGTCATGATCTCACCGTTCGTGGGTTCAAGCCCCGCGTCGGGCTCTGTGCTGACGGCTAGGAGCCTGGAGCCCGCTTCGGATTCTGTGCCTCCGTCTCCCTCTGCCCCTCCCCGAACTGTGCTCTCTCTCTCTCAAAACTTAATAAACATAAAAGAAAAAGATGAGATGGAGAGATTTCCAGATGGAGGAACTGAGGCTCAGAGAGGTACAGTAACCTACCCAATGTCACACAGTGCGTAAGTTTCAGGGGAAGCTGTCTACTCTCAGAGCTCCTTCCGTGTCCCTTAAAGCGGTTGCAGGCCAAGCCTGGTTCTTTCCTTCCCTGTGGCCCTGTGGTTGTGCCTCCGTGACAGCCCACGTGGAGGCCTGTCTGATTTCTCAACAAGCTTCAGGCAGAAATCACTGCACTCCTCCTCGGTAGACACCTCACACTGGTGTCGCCGGGCCCCCGAGAAGCCTCAGTCCCGGGCCCTCGAAGAGCCCCAGTCTGGGGAGGCCAAGTCAGACACATTCGCTCTCAGCTCCACTGAGTCAAGCAAGAGCCGGGTGCTCTGTCTGAAGAGTCCGGAGGGCTGCCTGGAGGAGGGGACACAGAGTCGGGGCTCGATGAATGAGTGCGCTAGACCGAGAAGTGGGAGAATAGCTGCACAGACGCACGGATGGGGAAGCTGGAGGCGAATCATGGATGATGCCTGCATCGGTGGGAGGGCGGGCAGGTGGGGGGATGGGTGGCAGGGTGAATGAGTGGGAGGGCGGGTGGTGAATGGGTGAATGGGTGGCTGGGTGGGTGGGCAGATGGACAAGTAGGTTTGGGAGTGGAGAGGAGGAGCTCGGCTTTGGGGTCTACACTCTGTCAGCACCCCACCACCACCTTCCTCCCGGAGACCCCAGTGTAGAATGTCACGGTGGTGGGGGGGCCACAGAGCTGCCTACATTGCAGCCCCGCCCATCTCCGACCTGGCCCCCGCAGGTGCCTCTGGAAGGGCAGCCCCTTCACCCACGTGACTCTCTGCTCTCGAACCGGCCTGATGGTGCTCAACACCACAGAGGCCATGGCAGGGCGCTACGACCGCCAGCTGGTGGAGGGCACCGGCGAGTACGACTCAACAGGTCCCCGTGGCCAGCCGCACCCTGTATTGGATGCAGACACGACTGCAGTTTCCCAGCTGGGCTCAGAGGTGCCCCCAGGACCGGCCAGCCCCCTGGGGCAACCCCTGGGAGCGGCTATTCTCCAAGGTCTGTATGTCCGGGTTTGCCTTCCCGTCCCTCACCCTTCTCACTAGAGCTGAGTGTGGGGTCATGTGCTCCCGGGCACCCCCGGCCCCTGATTGCAGCCTGGACATACTGCCTTCCCCTGTGTATGCAGTTGGTGCCCAATGTGTGCTCTTTTACCCTTCCCTCAGTGGTCTTCCTCCCCCAGCTGGGCGGAGGGGGGGGGGCAGCAGGTTCCTCTGTGACCTCCTTTGGGGCTGCTCAGGGAAGCAGATGTTTCCGTCTACTCAAAGGCCTGGGATTGCAGCGATACGTCCAGGGCCAGCATCAGAGCTAACGTGTGGGAGAGAAAGGAAAGCTGGACAAGGCGGAAAGAGGGTTATTGAGATGGACTTCCTCCCTGAGGCCCTGGGAGATATAAACTCAGAGCCTGTGGACATCCCCAAAGAAATAATGATAGTGCTAATAACAATGTCATTTGTTTATCAAGCACAGCCCAGGATACCTTCTGCATTGTGATAATAGAGAAGGCAAGTATTAAAACCAGTCTGTCAAAAGCCTCCCGTGGCTCCCCAGTGCTCCGAGTATAAAGCCCATACTCTCTGCTGGGGCCCATAGGACCCCTTGTGACCCAGCCTATGGGTCTGCCTGCCCATATGCCCTTCCCACCCCCCTAGGTTCCCCCCAACTCACCCTGTTCCAGTCACATCCACCTCCTTGATGATGATGCTCCAAGGAGCTGAGCACATTCCCACCTCAGGGCCTTTGCACGTGCTGTTCCCCTGAATCACTACCGCATCAGAGTAACCTTCACTGACCATCCATCTTTGCCTGTTGCTTTGGCTGTTTTTCTTTCCTTTGCAAAATGCTGTCAGTAGTCATTCTACTTACGGGGCACCTGGGTGGCTCAGTTGGTTAAGTGTCTGACTTCGGCTCTCACAGTTCACGAGTTTGAGCCCCGCACCGACAGCTTGGAGCCTGCTTGGGATTCTTGCTCTCTCCTCTCTCTCTCTCTCTGCCCCTCCCCCACTCACACTTTCTCGCTCTCAAAATAAATAAACGTTAAAGAAAAAACAAAACGGGGTGCCTGGGTGGCTCGGTCAGTAAAGCACCCAACTTGGGCTCAGGTCATGATCTCACAGCTTGTGGGTTTGAGCCCCGTGTCGGGCTCTGGGCTGACAGCTCAGAGCCGGGAGCCTGCTTCGGATTCTGTGTCTCCTCTCTCTGCTCCTCCCCTGCTCATGCTCTGTCTCTCTCAAAAATAAACAAACATTAAAATAAATAAATAAGAATAAAATAAAATAAAATAAAGATAAGCATGAGTTAACAGATGAAGAACCCCCATCTTACAGAGAAGGAAACCCCCAGAGAGGCTCCCCCTGCATCCATGGACACAGACTGTCAGACCCTTGGAGTCTTTCAAGCAAGTGAATGAGCTTCCAAAAGCTACAGAGAACAGGGTTTGGTCTCTCAGACCTGGGTTTGAGGCCAAGCTTTTCCACTTGGCCAGTTTTTAATTGGGCAAGCCCCCTGAGCCTCAGTTTCCTTTTCCAGAAAAATGGAGTTAGAGGCAGGGCCATGGAGATTCCTCCTCCCCCAGGGTCTCTTTGAGCCTTCCCACACTGGACAACAATTGGGGCCCTGAGAGGCCTTGCGCTGGGCCAGGACTCTAAGGAGCCCCCAGTCTGCATCCGGGACGGAGCTGGATACAGACACTTCCGGTTGGGGCAGTGGAGGGAATCTGGGAAGGCTTCCTGAAGGAGAGGGTGTTAGAGCTGACGTTTCCAGTCATAGGTGGGGCTGAGTGTGAAGGCTCAGTGGTGGGGTTAAGGGTAAAGGTCCAGAGACGGGGTTCAGCTCCTTGGCCAATGGCAGTTAGGAGCCAGATTCTCCCACTGAAGCCTCCGGCAGAGCCAGAGAAACTATGAGAGCAGGAAAGCGAGCGATGCATCCAGTTAAGGGGATCCCTGCAGTGGAGGCTGGGACGGACTGGTTTGGAGCCCACCCAGAGGGGCACATGCTGATTCTCACCTATGCCTAGCGACCAGGAATGGCCTCCCCTAGCAGACTGAGGGAGGAGGCTGCGGCATCTGAGTCACCGGGTTCCTGGAAGAACATTTGGCCCCATGTGGGCTGTCACCAATCGGGAACACGGCCCCCGGAGCCCCTCCGTGTTGCCTTCCCCGCGGCTTCCCGCTCTCTGTTCCCACAGCTGTTCCTTTAAGGCCACAGAAGGAGAGTGGGAGGAGAGGGCAGGCAGAGAGGAGGGCGTGTAGGAATTTGGGAGCTCGGGGGAAGGGAACTTCCCTGACTAACGGTCCAGTGTGTCCTGGGGCTGTCTGAGCCTCAGGACTCTGTCTCAGATAAGAAAACTGAGGCTCAAAGAAAGGGAGGGTCTGTCCCCATTCTGTACATGTACAGATACCGGATTCTCTCTCAAGAGCTGAAACCTGGCCTGGAGCCTGCAATGTAAATCTGATCACGTCCCTTCCTCTCTGTCTCCAAACTCCCCCATGGCTCCCCGGTACCCTTGGCGTGAAACCCACACACCACATCACCGCTTATGAGATCTTACCTGGCCCCTGTGACCTCCTTCGCCTTCAGTGACCCCTACTCCCTTCCTATTCACTCCTCTCTGGACCCTCACTGTTCCTCCAGCATACTCAGCCCAACCCCACCCCAGGGCCTTTGCATATGCTGTGCCCTCTGCCCAGAGTACTCTTTGTGAATTATTAGCCCCATCTGATCCGTCAGGAAAGGTACAAAGAGAGGAGCTCACGTGCTCAGTAACATGCATCAAATTGGTGGAAGTCAGAATTTGCACTCAGGCCCATCTGACTACCTACTCAAGCCCTGTCTCACCCGTGGGACATTTAAGACAGGCCTCCAAACCAGTGCACCATGGATCTGGATGATTCTCAGCCCCTCTAGGTCTTGCTGCCTCCAGCTAGGTACCAAAGACCCTGAGGCCTCGGACCCAAACCCCGCTGCTCAGGGAGCTCCTGGGCCAACCTGACCCCTAAGTCTCCGAGCGTCCCTACTGATGTGGCCGCAATTTTTCCGCCCCACTTTCTGCCCTTCACACAGAAGGATGGCAGAGTCTTCAAGGACGACACAGCCAAAAATAATCGGGCCCCGACCTACCTCCCAGAAGTGGGGCAGCCCCGCCCAGCCACCTGGCACCGCGGAGGTAATTAGTGCATGTGGCAAATGAGGGTAATTAGGTCTGTGGGAACCAAACCGCAGATCCAGGTTTGGAGTTTGGAGGGGGCTCAAGTGTTGCCCACCCCCACCCCCAACCCTCCCAGGTCCTGGGAGCTCAAGTCCATAACCCAGTGTCAGGCCCCCTCTCCTTAGCCCTTTCATGCCTTCCTGGAGGCGGCTTGTTTAATGGATTTACTTTGTCCTTGTGCATAAGTTGAGTTGGATCTGAATTTAAGGTGGGATCACTTTCAAGTGATGAAAAGTCACCAACATTGAGTCACCAAACTCTCCTACGCCATGACCCCCATGCTGGGAGATGCCAAGCCCAAGAGAAGCTTCAGCCCCGCCCTTGAGGTACCTTCAGGCTGGGGGAGTCAGAGCTGGACACAGGCACCCCTAGTCCATAGGGATCAGGGTTGGCTCAGAAGGAGGGAGTGTGTTGGGGAAGGTCCAGAGGGAGACATGGAAGGGCTTCTCAGAGAAGAGGGCATTGGAGGTGGGACTTTGAGGGACGAATAGGAGCTTTTCAGGAGGATAAGTTCTGGTGGCTGGCCCAACTGGCCACGGCTGGGGGAATGGGGAGAAAGAGGAGGAGTGTGGCTGGGGGAGCATATAAGGGTCCCAGAGATAAAGATTTAGAAATCATCATGCCATTGGACCTCCTTCTGTCCTTGAAAGCTCATGCCTAGTTGGGATTCTTCAACCCCTGAAAGAAAATCTTAAGAATTTGGCTCAGGATCAAAAACCACATGCCCAGACGGCCAAGAATAAATATAATGTTTATAACAACCAGCATTTGTTAAGCTCCTGGGGTCATGCCCTTTGCACACAAAGACTTGTTGGGTCCTTACAGGAAACTTCAGAAGTGAGTACCATTTTTATGCCCATTTTATAGATGGAGTAACTAAGGCACAGAGAGGGAAAAATTCTTCTTTAAGGCCACACTGCTGGTAAGAGGCAGGGCTGAGATGCACTCCCTGGTCACGTGACTCTGGAGACCATCAAGGATCAATACTGGGGTTTGGGGAGCCTCTCCTCCTTGAAGCATTTAAAGAGTTCCTGCTGCAGGTCAGTCCTGCTCTAGGTGCCGGGATAGAACCACAGAAGAGGTGGCTAGGAACCAAATCATGTCGTAAACGGATCGAAGTGGCCACTGTCCTCCATACCATGAGATTGGGCATGTGGCTTTGGGGAAGGGTGACAGACTTCCCCTGGTCTGGTGGGACAGGAACCCTCCAGGGAGGAGGACAATTTAGCTTCAGTCCAAAGGTGGGTCCGATTTAACCAGGCAGAGGCCAGAGACTAACCCAGAAGAGCCACTCTGCAAATGCAGCTGCTCTAGAGCCAAACAAACTTGTTCTACTCTCTGCTTGGTCCCCTCTGTGACAGGAAGTTCATTTTCTGATATCCTCCCTCAGCACCAAGGGAAAGCTGTCGCTCATAATCAGTCACCCCGGGGTGGTGGCCTCTGCCCACACTGTAAGGACATCCCCAGGCAGAAGAGGTCTCAGGCTGGGGTGGAGGTGGCAGCTTGGGGCAGCCATGCTCGGGGCAGTCTATACCCAGGGGAGAATGAGGAGCTTCCATCTTCAGGTCAGGGCTGCTCAAGGTGAGCCCCAGCCCAACCCCTCCCGGAAGCCTGAGGGGGGCCTGGGAAGTGATTCAACTCCCACTCTCTCTCATGTTGTTGCCTTCTGCCCACACAAGGGGTAAAGTCTACCTGGGCCCCTCTCCTGGCCGCCCCCACAGAGTGGCCACATGGCCGTGGCCCTGCAGCCGGCCAGCGCTCGGCACACCCTGAGTGGCTTCCAGAAGCCTTGGCCCTGTCGGCACCTTTCCCAGTTACTTAATTTTTTTTTTTTTTTTTTTTTTTTGGTAATAAGGAAAAGTCACTCTTTGCACAGAACAGACGGTATTTTCTTTGTTCCCCACAATGTTCAAAGAGTTTTGTGGCTTCAGGCCTGAAAGCAAAGCCAAATCCTTTGCTTGTGCAGATGCCTTGTGAAGTTAGAGGCAGCTGGGGAAACTGAGGCCGCAGGCCCCGTTTCCCTAGCATTGGTGAGCAGTTCCTCTCACACTGGCTGAGGCTGAGGCTCCAGGACGGGCCAGCCCTCCCCAAAATGCCCGGATCTGGTCATGACCCAAGTAATAAACAGGTAGTACAGGTCAGGGGTCGCACAGAAAGTGATGGGGGCATAGCGCAGAACACAGCGAGATCCCCCTCCAAGCCCAAGACAGAGAAGTTTCCAGGCGGAGAGGGGGCAGTGGTGCTGAGCCTGGAAGGACAAGGCGGAGTATATGCCTGCAGAAAGGTGGAAGGATCCGGTTGGGCAAAGACCTGAAGCGAAATAAACCCTGATCTTGGCCTGGGAATAAGTCTCCGGAAACGACATGACCAGGAATTCAACCTAAAAGTAATTTGAAGATAGCTACCAGCCTAGATGTAGGATTCTTGTCAGGGAAACAGAAATAAAGGAACAGAGAAAGGAGACAGGACGAAGAAGGTGAAAAACAAGACCTGTGAGGTGGTCGGCAAGCTCAAACATGAGGTTCAGGCAGCTCTCTGCCCATGGACCCCGGGCCCCCTGCTTTAATAAAATCGCCTTTTTTTGCACCGAAAACATAACAAGACAAAACAAAACATGAGGTTCAGAACTTTAGGGAACTGCGGGCCTTGGTTCTGAGGAGCTGCCGTGCCTCTGTCCATGAACCCAATGGCACTGTGTGACTTTGGAGGAGTCCAGAGAAAGGGCAGCCACAGGATTGTCCAGCAGGCCCCACAGGTGGACTTGGGCCCGGGGAGGCTGAGCCTGGCTCAGCTCCAGAAGGACCCTCTCCTGGCAAGGGCATGAAGGGCTCCTTCTGACCCAGGCCCGAGGACCTCCAGGGTATTCACTCATTCGGTGGCAACCAGGCCCCAATGTTCCCTCTGCCCTAGGTTCTGGGACCCTATAGCATAGCAGTACTGATAATCTAACCATGGCTGGTACTGTTAAGCCATCCTCTTGAGGGAGACCAGGTGGACAGAAGCCCGTCCCCAACTGGGGATCAGAGCTGGGTGGGAAGTCAAGCAGGAAGGATTCTGAACGGTGCACCCCTGATCAAGCCTCATTAAGTGCCTGCTGTTTGTCTCTCTCTCTCAGCCTCTTCCAGCTCTCCCTGCCTGTTTCTCTTTCATTTCCTGGTAACACCTACTGAGCACCTACTGTGTGCAGGCACCCACCTCTGTGCGGTAGAGAGGCCCCTGCCCCTGGATCCCCGTCAAGTGGAGAGGGAATCCCATCAAAAGCAGAAAGTCATGACCTCAGGCAGTGAGAAACGTGGGCAGCAGTGACCTGGAGGGTCAAGGCCACCCCTGACGGGACGATGAAGCCACACGCTCCTTCTGTCTCCTGTGTCTCTCCCCGGTCTTTCTATCTCGGGGTCTGGGTCTCTGTCCCCATCCCCACCCCCTGTCCCTCTTCCTCGTCCTTAACCCCTTCCCCGCCGGTCCTCTCCCGCCTTCCTCCCAGCTTCCGCCCCTCCCTCTCCCCCCCCCCCCCGCCGCGGAGGGCCGGCAGGGGGCGCTGCGGGGCAGCCTCGGAGGCCCGGGGAGGCGGGGCGGGCGGCGGCCGCGTCGGGACCGGCCGCGATGGGACCGGAGGCGGCGCGGGCGGCGGCGGAGGCGCAGACAAAGGCGCGGGCGGTGCGGAGGGCGGCGCGGAGGGCGGCGCGGAGGGCGCGGGCCCCGGAGCCAGCAAGCGAACGGGGCGCCCGGCTGCGGGGAGTCGGCGCCGCGGGGCAGCACCCGACTCGCGCCCGGACACTCGCGGGGCGCCGAGCCCGCAGGGTGAGCCCGGCTGTCCGAGCCTGCGTCGGGGACGCGGGGGCCCGCGAGGTTCCAGGGCCGGGGGAGGGCGCGGGGGTCCCCGAAGTTCCGGACACGGAGCTTGGGTGCGGCTCGGGGAGCCCCGAAGTTCCAGGGCTTGAGAGGGCGCAGGGGCCCCGAAGTTCCGGAGTCGGGGTCGAAAGGGCACCGTGCGAGGGGTTCCCAAAGTTCCCGACCCGGCGTTGGAGGAGACTGCGGTGTCCCCGACGTTCCGGGCCTGGGAGAGGGAGGCGGCACGAGGGGATCCCGAAATTCCGGACCCGAGGCTGGAGGGGTGGCAGGGAATCCCCTAAATTTAGCAGTCGGAGGTGGCGCGAGGGATCCCCGAAGTTCTAGGGCTGGCGTTGGAGGAGGCGGAGAATGTGTCCCCGAAGTTCTGGACCCGGAGTTGGGGGGCGTTGCGCCCGTCTCGGAAGTTCCCTGGTCGAGGGTGGCACTTCCCGAAGTTGGGGCGCGCATTGGGCGCCCCGCTTCTGACGCGGATGGGAACTGCTTCCTTACTGAATATCAGGCCCCCCGGACTGGGACGCATGGGGTGGGGCTTCGCCCCCACACGCGATTGGGGATCCTGGGCACCGGGCGGGGTCGGGGCCTCCTTCGGGAGCCCTGCGGCCGGAGGCGTCTGAGGCACATGACTAGTTGGTGAGTAACTTTCCCCAAAGCTGCAAGTCTCGGCAGGACTGTCAGGGCCGGAAGGGCCTGTGTTCCTGGGACCCCTGCACCCTGGAACCCTGCTTCGACTCAGGACCCGCTCCCAGCCCCGGCCAGAGCTGCCGCCCCTCCCCCACCCAGGGGCTCCGGTTTCAGACCCTGTGACCGGGGCAGCAGCTGCCCAGGACAGGGTGGGGGGGCATCCCTCCTCTGACCAAGGAGGCCGCTCCCCTGGGGCCTCCCTTCCCCCACCTTGCCACCTCCTTCCGCCAGGTCCCTCCTGGATCCTCCACAGATCCCCCTGGTACAGGTTTTGGGGGCACAGAGGTGAGGGTCGGGAATTCTCCAGGGCAACTGTTCCTGGTTTCTGTGGGGTTGTGGCTGGAGGAACCAAGAGAGGCTGGGGAGCCCCCTCTCCCAGTCCTTGGTCCCACCCAGCCCTGCATGGATGGTATTGGGGTTGAGTGGTCATGGGCCATCTGGCACCAGAGTAAACTTGTTTGGCTACATCTTATCTTTTTAACTAGGCTGGGAGCTACCTGGGGGTTTGGACTTTGACTCCAAGATGTGCCTCTGCCCTAGAGTGGAAGCCGAGGTGTCTCTCTGGGGGTTCGGCGGGGGGGGGACTGGTCTCCCAGCAGGCACCTGGTGATGCCCTACATTTTGATAGAGATCCTGGTTTGGGGGCAGAAAATCCCAAGCGGGAGTTGGCCTTGGCCCTTCTCTACCCAGCCCCAAGATTGAGGGGGTTTCTCTGGGACTTCAGGGCCTAGCATGCTGAGAAGTTTACACTGGGCTATCAGGGGCCACCTGGCTCCTTCTTAGAGAGCCATCTCCTGCTCAAGGTGTTGTGAGAGCTTCCTCCAGGGCCGTTTTGCTCTGGGTGATCTGCTGAGTCTCTCACCTTTTTGACTGAGGTTCTGTGAATGGTGTGTGTATTTGGTGGTGCTTCCTGAGGTTGGACCCGCTTGGTTTCCCCAAGCCTGTCCTGGGGAGACACTCACAAGCCCCCTGTCCCCCACAGAGGCTGAAACCACACCTCCTGCCATCCCTCTGGCTGCCTCTTGGAGCCCACCCGGCCCAGCCTGACCAATGTCCACAGCCAGGTGAGTCCCTGCCTCTGCAGCTTGGCCCTGAGTCCCCCCCAGGGATGCCCAGCCCTGCTGAGAACACTCTCCCCATGCAGGGAGCAGCCCATCTTCAGCACAAGGGCGCACGTGTTCCAGATTGACCCGGCCACCAAGCGGAACTGGATCCCAGCGGGCAAGCACGCGCTCACTGTCTCCTACTTCTATGATGCCACCCGCAATGTCTACCGAATCATCAGCATTGGGGGTGCCAAGGTCCTGGCAGGGCCTGGGTGGGGTGGCAGGCCCAAGGGGTCTCAGCAACAGGCCTGGGTCTGGCCGTTGCCTTGCTGGGTGCCTGGGGGCTGGGGTTGGGGAGGAGCCCTGGGTCAGTCTCCCCTCCCGAAATGGCTCAGACCAAGGATCTCTGAGGAGCTAAGACAAAGTGATCCACTGGGGGTTTCCTATTCATTATTATCGTCAGTCTCATCAACCTTGAACTTTGCTCCCCACCTCTCCCCAGGCCATCATCAACAGCACTGTCACCCCCAACATGACCTTTACCAAAACCTCCCAGAAGTTTGGACAGTGGGCAGACAGCCGTGCCAACACTGTCTATGGCCTCGGCTTTGCTTCTGAGCAGCATCTGACCCAGGTGGGCTGGTAGGATGACACGGTGGGAGGGATGGAGCTGGGCCTATGTCTTCTGGGTATACTGGGGCCCCTGGAGGTACTGGGTTTCCAGTCTTCCCAGCTGTAGAATGGGTATCAGAAAAAGCCGGAAGTCCCTTCCTGGTTCCCTGGCTCATGTCTCAGCTCTGCTGGCCACTTGTTCCAATTTTGGACACACCCTACCCTTCTCTGGGTGCCTGGGATGGGCTAAGAGTTCCCTCACACACCCTAGCCCTACCTTCTTCATTGCCTCCCTCCACCCTCTGCTGTCTCTAGGCTTCAGTATTGTCTCATCCATTGTTTCCCTGGATGGTTAGTGCTTTCTGATTCCTAATGAGATCGTGAGGATTTTCTTCTCTTCTAGAAGCTTTAATTTTCCTTTCAAATTTAGGTCTTGAATTAATTTCTGTGGGTGGTATAAGGTAGGAGTATTTTTTCCCACTGAGTATTCAGTTGCTCTTAGACTGTTTTTTGAAAAGATCGTCCCCCTTCCCTCCCCCCACCTGCCCCCCCCCCCCCCCCCCCCGCCACCGCAATGAATTGCACTGGCCCCTTGGCCCCAATGGAGTGACTGTGTGTATGTAAATATTTTCTTTAAAGAATGTATTTTCACACTAAGGAAATTTATTTGAAAATGAAAAACAGTGAGTGTGTCCTACCCCAACTGGAAAACTGGTGTATAAGTGGTAAATGTAAACATAAGTACAGCGAAAATGAGAAAAGGGTGATTTACTTGCCCACTGGCTACAGGTGCCTCTAAGAGGCTCTGAGCCCAAGACCTGCTTTCTCTTTGTTATAAAAAGATATTCACAAGTGTCCCAGGCATTCCAGACAGCACTCACCTGAGGCTCTCCTTGCTGAAATAAGCCTGACTGAGAGGGAAAGGGGATCAATCCCTTTTTCAAGGTGCCTCAATGTAATACACTTCCGTGAACATCCCACCCTCCGCCATGATACTCAATCTGATCACTGGGGACATTTTCTAAGCCTTCTTACCACTCTTCTAGTCCATGAGATGCACTAGTTCATGAGATGCTCCTGAAGTCGCCTCCCTAGTGACACGGCTGGCGCTGGGGGTGGGGGGTGAGGGTGACCTAATGGGGCTCTGGGAGAGGGGGCTGGGTTTTCGTTGATTGTTTGTTCTGCCTTTCCCCCCCCCTCCCCCAACCCCACCCCAGTTTGCTGAGAAGTTCCAGGAAGTAAAGGAAGCAGCGAGGCTGGCAAGGGAGAAATCTCAGGATGGCGGGGAGCTCACCAGTCCAGCCCTGGGACTCACTTCCCACCAGGTCAGCCCTCCTTGTCCCATGCCTGCCAGTCACTCAACTGCTATCGAGGGTCCAGGTGCTGTGCGCGTGCCCAAGACCGTATGCTCACAGATTGTGTAAAGCTAGACCTGTAACAGAAGCCTTGGAGGAAAAGTGGCAGGAGCACATTCTGGACGGCTGGCCTAGCCTTAGATCAGGGGAGGCCTAGAAACCAGCTTGGGGCCCCTGGGTGGCTCAGTCGGTTGAGTGTCTGACTGCAGCTCAGGTCATGATCTCAGGGTTCGCAAGTTCAAACCCCTCGTCAGGCTTGCCGCTGTCGCACAGAGCCTGCTTTGGATCCTCTGTCCCCCTCTCTCTCTGCTCCTCCCCCACCGGCACTCTCTATCAAAAATAAACATTAAGGAAGGAAGGGAGGGAGGGAGGGAGGAAGGAAGGAAGGAAGAGAAAGAAATCAGCTTAGATCGCAGAGTAAAAACCTGACGGTTGAAATGGCTAAGTAGAGGGGTAGAGTAAAAAAATTGTCCCTGGGGCACTTTCCTCTATTAATTTATTCAGCATGATCTACTGACCACCTACTGTGTGGGAAAGAGGGTTAGGGTGTTGAAAAAGTAGGCTGGTCCCTGCCCTCAGGGCTCATGGTCCGGGCTGGGAGGGGGATTTATAATGAATTCAGCCTAGTAGAAGGCTTCCTGTCAGAATCTTAAAAGCATGTTGAAATTTGGCCCCAGGGAAGGGCATTGCTGTGAAGGAATAGCACAGAGATTTCACATTGCCCCCACCCCCTTGCAGATTTTGAATATCTCAGTGGGTTTATTTAGACCAGCAGGCATCAAGTGCGCTCCTGGGAGCTTGGTGAGAGCCCAGGCAGGCAAGGTGGGGGTACAGTGCTCAGAACTCTGGTCCAGGGACCATGGGGAGCCAGAGAGGGTGGAAGAGGAGAGGAGGGGCGCGCTCCCATCCCAGTGCTGGAAAGGACCCCTGTCCTCAGTCACAACCCCAGTAACATCAGCCCTGACCCCAGCCATGACCTGACTGGTCCTTGGCTGAAGCCACCCCCCCCCCCAGTGTGACCCCGCTTCTGCCCACGCCTTTAGGTGCCCCCAAGTCCTCTCGTCAGCGCCAACGGCCCCGGCGACGAGAAACTGTTCCGTAGCCAGAGCGCGGACGTCCCCGGCCCCGCAGAGCGCGAGCGGCTCAAGAAGATGCTGTCCGAGGGGTGAGGGGGTAGGGCCGGGCATAGGGCGTGGCAGGACTGCTGGCACGGAGAGGGACTTCTCTGAAGTCGAAGGGCGGCGGTATCTGTGTACCCAAGGCCGGGGGAAGGAGAGGAGGCTGACTCCGATCCTGCCCCTTCTGGAGCCGACCTCGCCCCTGGAACGCGCTCCCGCTTTGACCACGCCCTCTCGGGGCGGACCCTGCCCCTACCTCGCCGGCTCCTCGGGGCTAACCCTGCCTCTTTTACGCCTCCCCGGCCAAATTCTAAACCCCCGGGTGCCTCCCCACCCTCACCCCGTTCTGGGCACACCCCGATGGGCTGACCCCGCCCCCCATTCCGTCTGTCTCCCTGAGCCGACACCAGGCACCTACTTTCACCTCGCCCCCGACGAGATCACGCTACCCCGCGAAGTCCCCACCCACGGCACCGCCCCCGGTACCGCCCCGCCTCCGGCACCGTCCTGCCCTGCCCCCAAACGCAGTGCTGCCCAGCCTCGCCCCAGCCAACCCTCGCGTCCCTGCAGCTCCGTGGGCGAGGTGCAGTGGGAGGCCGAGTTCTTCGCGCTGCAGGACAGCAACAACAAGTTGGCGGGCGCCCTGCGAGACGCCAACGCCGCCGCCGCCCAGTGGAGGCAGCAGCTGGAGGCCCAGCGTGCAGAGGCCGAAAGGCTGCGGCAGCGGGTGAGGGGACCCCTCCCTCCCAGAGACGCTCAGTGGCCCCCGGCAACTGTGGAGCCCCTGCCTCCGTCCTGGGTTCACTGACTGGATGTGTGATCTCAAGGCTGTTCCCCTGAGCCTCAGTTTCTTGTTCTGTAGTACGGGTTTGAGATCATGTCACTCTTTGGCAAACCCTGAAGTCCTGCCTGCTTCAAGTTGGTAGCCTGAATCAGAGGGGATGAGTACCTAGTCACAGGTGTGCCTGAGCAAGGGGCAGACTCCCCGGGGGTCAGGAGAGCGCAGGCTGGGGGTCTCAGGGGCTGACATGCCTGTCCACACAGGTAGCAGAGCTGGAGGCCCAGGCAGCTGCGGAGCCACCCTCAGTCAGTGAGAAGGAAGGGCCAGGCCAGTCACTGGAGCAGCTGGAGGCGCTAGTGCAAACCAAGGACCAGGTGAGGGCTGAGTGCGTGTCCCTGGGCTTCACCTTCCCTGACCCCTCACGAGGGAGCCAGGAACCCCAGAAGAGACCCTGGGAACTCTTCTCTAGGAGATCCAGACACTGAAGAGTCAGACCGGTGGGGCCCGCGACGCCCTGGACGCCACCGAGCGCGAGGAGACGCAGCAGAAGGTGCAGGTGTGTGTCGTTGCGGGGGGGTTGGGGGGGGTGGGGTGCCTGTCGAGAGCCAGCCAGCCCCCGGGGGTGGGACAGACCTGGGATCTTTCCTTCCCGATGGGTCCTGGGCAGCTATGTGCCTCCCCGAGCCTGTTTGTTCACCCGTAGGTGGGATCAGGGAGACAGTTACCTAAGGTTGTGAAGGACTGGGACGACCAGGTGCATGGAAAGCCTCGGTTGCAGCCAGTGTTTTGGAAAGGATGGTCATCGGCACAGTTTTTCACATTCTTTCATTCAACAAGCCGTTTTTGAGTCCCTGCTGAATTCCCATGCTTGACCCCATCAAGTCCTCACACATCCCCAGCCTGAGATCAGGAGACTGCATCTGAACCCAAGTCTGATTAGCCTGGCTTTTTTTTTTTTTTTTTTTTAATGTTCATTTATTTTTGAGAGAAAGAGTGCATGAGAGAGTTTGGGGGAGGGGAGAGAGAGGGAGACAGGATTCGAAGCAGGCTGCTGGCTGACAGCAGGGAGCCTGATGTGGGGCTGGAATTCACAAACCCTGAGATCATGACCTGAGCCGAAGTTGGATGCTTAACTGAGCCACCCAGGCGCCCCTGGCCTGGCTTTCATTGAAGAATTTATCTGGGAAATGTTCACGGGACACGTTCTGAGTCCTGCAGGTGAAGATGTCAAAGGCTCTAGTGACCCAGAAGAGAGAAGTTGGGGAAATGCTCCCTCTTGCCTCCTGGGCAGAGTGCACGGCATGTGCAAAGACCCTGAGGTGGGGAGACGCTCAACATAGTCAAGGACCCACAAGGAAGCCAGCGAGGCTGAGTTGGAATGAATAAGGAGAGGAAGGAGGGGAGTGGAGTTTGTTCCCAGCCTAATGGGGTCACAGGAGGGTTTTGAGCAGAAGAGGGATGTGATCAGTTCCATGACATTCAGATTGGCCAAGGGCCCACGGAGTGTCTTGGGCAGAAGCTGCAGGGAGGATAAGAGACTAAGGCGTGGCCCAGAGTGGGGTCTGATGGGATGACACTCAGAGGCTGGATGCCCCAGGCAGGGCTGGTGACCCTTAAGGCTTGTTGGGGCCTCAAATCCTGCCTATCGTCTCCCTGCAGGACCTGGAGACCCGCAACGCCGAGCTGGAGCACCAGCTGCGGGCAACGGAGCGCAGCTTGGAAGAGGCGCGGGCCGAGCGGGAACGGGCACGGGCTGAGGTGGGCCGGGCCGCACAGCTGCTGGACGTCAGGCTGTTTGAGCTGAGCGAGCTGCGGGAGGGCCTAGCCCGCCTGGCAGAGGGCACGCCCTGAACCTGGCCGCGGGGTCTGCGTGGGAGCCGGGGCCTGCAGGAGCTGGTTTTCTACGCAGGATTCCCGCCTGGGGCACGAGCCGGGCCGCAGGCGGCACAGTGGGCCGTTCACCCTGGCAGGGACTGGGGGCCTAACTCAGCCCGGGGAGGGCCTGGCCATAATGCCTCAGCTGGCCCTGGCCGCTCGCAGCTCAGGGGCTGTTTTGGGGCTTTTCGTTGTGTAGAATTTCTAGAATCCCCAGGGCGCGTGCTGGTGCCCACATTACATTTCTAAGAGTGGCTGTGCCTGTGTGTGTTGTGTGGGCACCCAAGCATCTAACCGCCGTCCCTGGACCCCTCTACCTGCTTCCTCTGCGATGCACCTCAGCCGCCTTCAGGCTGTGTAGGGCTTAGTAAACCACTTGCCAGTGAGGAGAGGGAGTTTCAGAGCCTGACGAGCATGCACAGGCCACACAGCCAAGAGCCTGGCTCTGCCCAGCATAGCTGTCCCTACCCACCCCGGGCGCAACTCACGTCTGGACCGGTTTGCCCTTAGGTGGCCCTTGGTTAAGCACCCCCCCCCTTTACTCTGGCTAGAAACCCCAAATCCCACCAGGTGAGCAGATAGAGAAGCTCCTAGAACATGGTAGTGTTCACTACACATGGGAGTCGTTTCACTGAACCTGATGGCTGTGTTTGGAGAGGGGTGCCATTGGTGTGCCCATTTTCCAGATGAGGGAACTGAGGTTCAGAGAGGGCTTCTCAAACCCAGGGTCACCTGGCCAGAATGGCCAGCACTGTAGTTCAAAGCTTTGGGCCTGGCCCGATGGGAATGGAGAACTGGGGGTGTGGTGGGGGCGACATGATGTTCTAGGGGACTTGGGAAGCACCAGCAGCTGAACCCTCCTCCCCTGCCCCCACTCCCACAGAGTCCGATGGGGAAGTGGAGAGACCCATTTATTTATTTTTTTTTTTAATTTTTTTCAACGTTTTTTATTTATTTTTGGGACAGAGGGAGACAGAGCATGAACGGGGGAGGGGCAGAGAGAGAGGGAGACACAGAATCGGAAACAGGCTCCAGGCTCTGAGCCATCAGCCCAGAGCCCGACGCGGGGCTCGAACTCACGGACCGCGAGATCGTGACCTGGCTGAAGTCGGACGCTTAACCGACTGCGCCACCCAGGCGCCCCAGAGGCCCATTTATTTAGTGACTCGTACAACCCACACATCTTGGCTTCAGGGCCCCATGGCAATCCCCGCCCCCTGCCGAGGTGACCCTGAAGCCGGGTCACTGTGTGTGGAGTTGCGCTCAACTTTGTAGCTGGTATTCTTTCCTCCTCTGCAGCCTGGCTCTTGGCAGAGGCTCTGAGAAGGGGCCGCAGGGCGGGAAGGGCCGTGCGGTGCACCGCGTGGGTGTCCATGGGTTCCAACGACAGGGACAGAGCAGGTCCGGGGGAGGGGAGGACCCCTCTGACCCTTGGTTCCATGAAGGAATCCCAGGCTGGCCAGGCGG
Organism: Felis catus; assembly: GCF_018350175.1. Lineage (NCBI taxonomy): Eukaryota > Metazoa > Chordata > Mammalia > Carnivora > Felidae > Felis > Felis catus. Next base: position 14,138,032 of record NC_058369.1, on the reverse strand, counting down.
GGGCCACACAGGGCTCAGGACCGGTCCTGGGTGGGTGCTGGGGCCGAGTGCCCTTCAGGGGGGGCCCCGGGTGGACGCCCCCTGCGGCCCGCCCCGCCACCCTTCTGCCGCTGCAGCGCCCGCTCCACCTTCTCCTTGAAGCGCCGGTTCTTCTGCTTGATCTTGGCCAGCTCAGCCTTCCGTTTGGCCTCCAGGTCGGGGTCCTGGCACGGGGAACACCGGGAGGTGGCTGAGCTGGGCAATCGGCCTCCTGGAAACCTTCCCCCTCCCCCTGCCAGCTCAGCCCTCACCTTCCCCTCCAGGATCAGCTGCTTCCGCTTGTTGATCTCCTTCTTTTCATCAAAGTTGGCCGCCTCCAGTTTCTGGCGGGTGGGAAGGAGAGGCCGTCACGGGGGCCCTTGTCTCAAAGGGCGCCCCTGGGCCCCAAGGCCTCCGATACTCACAATCTCACACTCCCTCCGCACCACATTGACCTGCGTAAGGATCTGCAGCACCTCGGCCTCCTCCACCGAGAACTCCTCCAGCTTCTTCTCTGTAGGGGCGGGAGAGGGCAGACATGACAGGGGGAGGGATTCTGGCTTTGGAGTGAGCTCCTCATGCAGTGGAGCATGCAAGACTAGGTCATGTCAGGTAAGGGTCAGGCGAGCAGGAGCGGGGATTGTAGACCAAAGGAAGATAGACAGACTGTTCTTTTTTGTTGTCAGCAGCACTAGGAACTTGACTGGAAGTATTTTCTTTAAAAACACTGTCCTTTAGAAGTGCCGGCCTGGCTGGCTCAGTCGGAACAGTGTGTGACTCCTGATCTTGGGGGTCCTGAGTTTGAGCCTCACGTTGGGTGTAGATGTGACTTAAACATTGTCCTCTAAAGGGCAGAGATTTCTGAGTTTTAGGACAGTCTGTGCAGTGATTATAGATTTCTTGGTCTGGGCTACAAATTAAATCGTCCCGGTGGGGGAAGAGAGGTGGTGTTAAACACATCCAGACCCTGTGCCTGGGGCCTCCGACTCATCCACAGGGACCATCCATGCACCCCAGTCTGAGAAACCTAAGTCCCTTCCCACCGGATGTGGCTTTCAGCTGCTGAGGACCACTGTGGGAAGCTTCTGTTTTGATAACTGGGCTAAAAGCTTTCATTTGGGATTGCATAGAAAGGAAAGTGCCGTTTAAGCCTGCTCACGTGAGCAGCTTAGCAGGTGTCTGAGGGGGTGAGTGGGCATCTTGCCCGGAGGCACCCGCCTCCCCCACTCCCATCCCTCTACTCACTGATCTGCTCCTCGATGGCATGTACCAGGTGGATGTCATACTGCGTCACCAGTGTGATGGCCTGTCCTTGCCGCCCTGCAAGGACGTGCCGTAGTTACCTGCTGCATGCTAGGGGCCAACAAAGACAAGTTCTGGCCACTAGGCAGCTCAGGGCTCCTCTTGATGGGAACAGAGTTAAGAGCTTGGTGAGCTGGTGAGGGCAAGTCCATCCCAGAGGAGACAGCAGGAGAGGCAGCTCTCCTGTCAGGCTGGCTTTACACGGGGGCCGGTGATATGGCCGACTTCCCTCTGGGGCGTGGCTACCAGGGAGTTATGTCGGCAATAAGCCTCGACGGGCCTTGGCCCAGATCTGTGCACGCTAGTTTCTCTATTCCTCATTTCTGTGAGGGTGACTGGTGCTGGAACAGCACTGACAGCTGATGAGGCCCGTGACCTTTGGAGCAGCATTCGTGTTACCTGTCGTTTGAGGAGGAAGTGGGCCCAGAGAGCTGATGTGACCTGCCCAGGACCACAGGACAGGGGAGAATCTCGTAAGCCAGAGCACTCCCTGCCTTTGCTTTTGAAAGGATGATTCCTCCAACTTTTAAGCACTGCCTCTCACCTGCGGGCTATATCCCCACATCTTCTCCCACCAGCCCGTGACTTTGGTTTCTTATGGTGTGGGCAGGTTGGAAGGACAGTTGTCCAAGGGCCACCCCGCCCCGTCCACTTACCTGCACGGGCTGTCCGCCCGACGCGGTGTATATAGATCTTCGGGAGCCCGGGGGTGTTGTGGTTGATAACCACTTGCACTGTGGGAATGTCCAGGCCCCTGTCCACACGTGGAAACCAAGATGGGGACTCACCCAAGGTCACACAGCTGTGAAGTTGGGGCTGCCCCAGTTCTTGCCCAAGGTCAGCCCTCTCTCTGGTCCCTCTGTGGGGGTGTCACTGGGCCTGCACATGGGAAGGAAGACCCCGGGGCCACTCACCGGGAGGCCACGTCTGTTGCAATCAGGATCCTATAGATGCTGGACTTGAATTTGGCCAGGGCAGCAAAGCGTTCTTTCTGGTGCCAAGTTGGGGAGAGAACTGGGGGTCAGGCAGCATCTCAGCAAGCGTTTGAGGACTTACTGTGTGGGGCCTGGGACAGGGTGGAGTCTAGGACAGTCCCACCCTCACAGGGCTCACCCATGAGAAGGCCACACCGAGGCCAAAGGGTGGCAGGAAGTATTCTAGGCAGAAGGAAGAGCCTGGGCAAAGGCCCTGAGGCTGGGACGAGTCTCCAGGGCAAGGCGGGGGGTGGGGTGGGGGTCTCGGGGGCGGCCTGATCCCACACCTGTTTCATCATGGAATGCAGAGCCACGGTGGGGAAGTTGAATTTACGCAGCATCATGCACAGGATCTGGCAGGTCCTGGTGGGAAAGACACACTGTCAGCCCCTGCAGAGCCAGGGCCTCGGGAAGGCACTCTTGCCCCGGCACCCCCAAGACCCCAAGTAGGCGACCCGGCACGGCTGGTAAAAGAGAAGCAGGGGTGAGGGGTATCCTGCCTGCTGACGTCCTCTCTGCCGACCCCTTCCCTGGCCTAAACCAATGAGAGCCGGCCCTACATCCAGACTTTTCTGGTAGCCAATACATTCTTGGAGGGCAGCAGCAGGAGGTCTCCTCGATGTGATGTAGACTGCGTTATCTATTCTGGCTCATGCTTGAATAGCCTACAGCCTCCTGACAATCTCCCCGGGAGCTTCAAAGGATTCTGAAGGCCTCTGTGACTGTAGAGAGGACAGCCCTGGGTACTGGAGCTGATATGCCAGGCCTTAGTGACACCGCTAGACACAGAGAAGAGGCTGCTCCAAGGCCTTCCCAGCCGCTGCAGGGGTTTTCCGGGGAGGGCCAGAGGCCCCTAGACCTTTTGGTTAAGAGCAGGTCTGAGAAGCCCTAAATCCTGGCTCCACCTTCACGAGGGGAGATCTCGGCAAACTGCTTGACCTCTCTGGGCCTCCTTGAGCAAATCCTCTGAAATCTCTGGTCTGAGCAGAGGCCCTGGAGTGCCAAGACGGACTGTGTGCCTCATACCTCTCGGGCCTTCAGAAAGAGCTATGGGAGGAGATCTGGGGGGAGGAGAGGGGCAGACCTGCCCATGCTCACTTGCACGTGTTGGTGAAGATGATGATGGACCAGTCCTCGTGCTCATCCTGGAAGTTCTGAATCAGGTGGACCAGATAGGCATCCTTGACCTTCTCAGGCACCAACAGGTAGCGCTGGTCCAGCTGTTCCACCGTACGCACCCTGGGGATGGGTGGACTCAGTTTCCCCTACTGCCGAATGGAGCCAATGCCCCACACCATCCGTGGGCCATAACCTCTGCTGAGTGTGACCCCCAACCCTATGCCTTGCCCGCCCTGCCCCCTGGAACCTGGCTGTGGACTCACGGGGCCTGAGCCTCCCAGAAGAAGGGCTGGTTGGTGGCCAGACCCTGAAGCTCTCTGAGCGTGTCAGTCAGCGTGGCGCTGAAGAGCAGCGTCTGTCTGCGAGTGGGCACGGCTGCCAGGATGGTCTCCAGGTCCGCAGTGAAGTCGGTGCAGCCCTGTTCCAACAGCCGGTCGGCCTCATCCATCACCTGCAGCACAGGCGGCGGGGGGCAGGGAGTAGTGGATCTGGGGTGAGGGCACCAGCCAGGGCCTGATCACGTGCCCAGCCTGGCCTGCCTCCCACACGCCTCCTGCCCAGCCTTGGACGGGGGCCCTGAAACATTCTCCCTCCGGTTCGCAGACATCTGCACCCTCAACCATCTCAGCTCCTCAGAGAGGCCCTGTCCCCAACCACCCTGGCTAGTCCCCTTCTTGTTGATCCCTCAGCTGTCCTAATCACCCCTTTCCTAATGCTCTACTGGATGGCCTGTGAGACACATGTCCTAAATGGATGAATCAGTGCCCCAGACCGACTCACCAGGAAGCGGATCTTCTTTATGCTGAAAGTGTTGGAGCTACGGAGGTGGTCAGCCAGGCGCCCTGGTGTGGCGATGACCACATGTGGCTTCCGGGACAGCTCTAGGGCCTGGGCCACCATGTCTGCAGGTGGAATATGAGAGGTGGGTCTGGGCAGGGGGGTCTGAGGCTGCAGGGGTCCCCTACCCAGAGCCTCCCTGGGCCCCCTGTACCCATGCCGCCGACAATGATGCAGTCTTTCAGGCCCAAAGGCTTCCCCAGGACCCGGAACTGCTCTGCAATCTGGTAGGCCAGCTCCCTGTGGATGTGAAGGGGCCAGGCTGGGTTAGATGGGGGTTCTGTGCCTGCTTCCCATTCCCATGTGTAGGTCTCAGACCTCCCAACTGGTCCTCCCCTGCTCACACACCCACCATAGCTCCCAGTGCCCTTGGGATAAAGGCTCGGAAACTGTACACTGGAACCCTGTTGTGGACCCTGCCCTCTCACCAAGCTGAGACCCACAACACCCCATGGCCCTTCTCCCTCCAGTCCCACCCAAACTGGCCTCTCCTCTTCAGCAGTGGCCTCAATACCACAGTCACCAAAGCCTGAAACCTAAGCGTCAGTCCCCTCTTCCCTGGGACTGGTCGATGTCCAAGTCCCCTCCTCTCTACCCCATCTCTGCCCGGGCCTCTCCCTGGCCCACGGGCCCACTTCCTATCCTCCATCTTGCCCTGTTCTGCTCACATACCCATAGAATTCATTCTAACTCTCTTCCTGGCATTCTGGGCTTGTCTCAAGTTGTCTCTCATAGGCTGACTTGCTCCCTGCCTCTCTCACACCTCTGCACAAATGCACTATAGCAGTTCCCTCTGCCTATAGAATATCGTTCCCCAAACTTGTCCCTTTAAGGCACCCCATGAATGAAGTCTTCCTCCACTGTCCCTTCCCCAGACCACACCCTCACAGCACGCAATGCCTACCTCTCCTACAGACTGTTACAGGACTTACCAAGTCAGCTTCCATATTTGTTGGCCCAAGAACAGGAGATGTGTGTATATCCTAGGCTATAAGACTATTGATAGCTCCTGTCCAGACACTTGCTGTGAGACAAGCCCTGTACTCAGCACTCTTCCTTGTTAAGGATAAGGATAACACTTATCCTTGTTAATTCTGTACCTCCCGTGAGAGGCGGGCATGATTTCTGTCTCCATTTTAAACACAGGGAAAGCACGCTAAGAGAGGTCAAGGTGCTGGTCCAAGAGAACACAGATGGTTAACTCACCCAGGAAGCCTGTGGGGTGCTCACCTGGTGGGTGTCAGGACAAGGCAGAAGATGCCATAGGGATCCTCAGACAGCTTCTGCAAGATGGGCAGGACAAATGCTGCTGTCTTGCCACTGCCTGTCTTGGCACAGCCCAAGCAGTCTCGACCTGGGTAGAGAGCGAACTGGCATTAACACACCCCAGGTGTAGACAAATGTTCCATCGGGCAGAGTGTGCAATAGTCAATGTTTAATGAGCAGTTACCATGTGCCCATACTGGCCCATGCCATTTACATCCTAGGCATCCTGACAAATCCTAGGAGAGTGAGACTATTACTGTTCCCATTGAATAGAAAGGGAAAACGAGTCTCAGAAATGCGCCCAGGACACACAGCCAGTGAGTAGCAGGCTGGACTGGAATCTACATCCACCTGACCTAAGATGCCACGATCTCATTTTGACCCCCTCACAGAGCATCTGAGTTTGGGGAAACCTGAATGCCCTCATCCAATTTGCATCCTAAGGCCCCCTACTTATTCCTTCGTTTTTGCTTATTTAATCCCTCCACTCGTCACTTCCTAAGGTTTCCTAAGGGCATCTCTTTAATGGCAAACTGGGTTGGGCCGTTAGAGTGGGGAGCAGAGTATTCACCGGACCAGAGTTCTGCATTTACTAGCAATCTTGACGACCTCAGAGTCCATTTGTAAAATTAAGATGGTACCGCAACCAAATTTTCCCAGCAGTATCGATTCATCCTGTGCTCTGAGGTCACGAAAGTTTCTGAGATTACATCACTTGTGTATGGGCACACAGGGAGTGAACTGTGCAGCCCGAACGCCAACACCGTCCAGTCTACCTTTGGGATCCAAGCTCGCCGGTAACTACGTCCAAGCTTATCCCTCCACTCGCGGAACTGGCACGAGCAAAGGCTGCGAGAAGGAAAGGGAGCCGATAGGAGTGGGGAGGTTTCCTGGGGAAGAGGCGGGGCCACACTTACCCTCCAGGATGGCGGGGATGCAGCCGAGCTGTACAGGCGTGGGTTGCTTCAAACCCAGCTGCCGACATTGTTCCACGAGCCACGATGACAGCCCCAGCGAAGCGAAGCCGGCCATCCTCCCCGCCAGCTCCGGGTGAACCACTCGCGTGAGCTGCGCTTTCCGGCGCGAACCGATGACGTCACGGAAACCTTATAGTTTATTGGATAGTCTGCCGCGTGGTCCCACCCCCTCTAGCTCACTCTGCCATTCCCAGCCTCGACCACATGCTTTCTATGTTTCCCCGAGTCCCGCTGGCTCGTGCGATCAAGTCAAACTACAATTCCCGAGATGCCCTGCGGATCGCACGTGCGATTCCCGTCCTTTAACCCCCGTTTAAGTCTCCCATTGGCTCATTTCCAGGCCGGAACGCGTAAACTCCATTTCCCAGAGCGCTTTGCAGCGAATCCCTGCTTCCGTCCGACGTGTCCCTCCGGAAGGGGAACGACTGGGACCACAGCGATATGGCGCCTCCGGCTCCGGTCTCGGCCTCTGGCGGCTCCGGGGAAGTGGACGAGCTGTTCGACGTGAAGAATGCCTTCTACATTGGCAGCTACCAGCAGTGCATTAACGAGGCTCAGCGGGTGAAGGTGCGGCCGCTTGGAGGCGAGGGGAAGGTGGCGGCGAAAGCCGCTTCCTGGTGGCCACTGGTCGCGCCCTGATTTTAAAAATCTTCCTTCTTCTCGCGGCATCCCCCCCCCCCCCGCCACGTATCTCTTCAGAGCGCTGTGAGGAATTACCCTTTTCTTATGACAAAACTCAAAGCCGTGACAGTTTGTGATACTTCTCACTCCGAGAGCTTGCTCTGCGCCATGGAAGGCATTTGAGTAAGGGAGGCGTTTGTACTACTGTATTAATAATAATAGTAGTAGTAATTTTCACTTGGGGAGGGCCCACGTGTGCCACCATACCCTCGTTACTCGTGAAGCAGGGACCGTTGTTTGTTGTCATTTTGGAAGGCTAGCACCGCCGCTCGAGAGAGAAATGTCTTCCCCGACTTTGCCTGCCCCACCAGCCTGGTTATATCTCCCCGTACTTGCCCATTCATTCTTTCATTCCTCATTGAGCTTCCCAATGGGTCAAGGCGGTGTATTCGTGCTGGGCTCAAAGCAGTGGCAAAACTCCGAGGTCTCTTGGAAAGCTCAGGCTCCCAAGGGGGACAGTGACTGAGCAAATAAACAAGAAGTCAGGGGGGTGGTGTGGTGGATAGTGATGAGAATGAGGTTGGCCTTTTGAGAGCTAGAAAATAGCCTTGTCAGGCAGGGCCCAGCCTGACAGGTCCTTTAGCAGGAACTTTTAGGGAGGGACACGGACGTTACAGACACTTTGAGAGTGAACTGTTGGCGAATCTTTAAGAGCAGTGAACTTGACAGGGTCACGCCTGCCCTCGTGGTTGTTAACCTTAAAAAGAAAACTCATCTATTTTACAAGCAAAACGAGTTTATTGGGGATTAAGGGAGAATTGCAGTTTGGGACATGTAACCTATGGCAAAACCGTAGGCATGTCCAGAGATCAAAGGAGAGGACTGCTTTTTCACAGAGGAAAGGGGGGAGTTGAGAGGGGCTGTTATAAACAGAAAATCCTTTGGAGTAAACTGGGAGCTTGAAGTGTAGTGGCTTTTCATTGCCTGAGTTGTGACAGTCTCTTCTTGGCTAGGCAGTTACCCCGGGAGGAGATCTTTTGTTCTCCTGTGGAGGTACTAAAGTGTAGTCTTCTTGGGGGGAATCATGGTACCTCTCTTTTGCTGGGGTCTGCTTTTGACTTGGAATGTCAGGGCTTGAGAGCGCCCCCTTCTGGCCTCGTGGTTCTATTTTCAACGGAGTCTTTTTTTTTTTTTTTTTTAAACTTGTACATGGCCTAGTGTTCCAAAGAGATTAAACAAGTAAAGAAGTGAGTGAATATGTAATAACATCTTGAGCGCTTAAGGGGGCAAGGTGAGGTAGAGAGTGCTGAGCGAAGGGCGCCTGGCTGACTCAGTCAGAAGAACATGCAACTCTTGATCTCAGGGTTCTGAGTTCAAGCCCCACGTTGGGTGTAGAGATGATTTAAAAATATATATATAAACTTAAAAAAAACCTACATACACCTCTCTTAAAAAAAAAAAAAAAAAAAAAAAAAAACAGTGCTGAGTTGGAAAATGGTGGGGAGGAGGCTGCTCCAGGTGGGAGTGGTCCGGTAAGCCCCTGGTGGCCTGTCAGCCTCACTGGCTGTCATTTGAACCTGAGACTTAACCTCGAGAAGCATCTAACCCCCTAAATTGCGGCAAAGGTGCCGAGGCAGAGATGAGTGCCGTGTAGTCAAAGCATAAAAGGCCGGTGTAGCAGAAGTGGGGTGAGCGAGGGGGAGGATGGAGAATGAAGTGGGCAGGGGGACAGGAAGGGCCCTGGGAGCCACAGTTGGGGTTTGGATTTTATTCTGAAGGTGTGGGAGGCCTTTGGCGCACCAAGCAAAGGAATGGCAGAGCTCTTCACTGAGGCCGCCAGAGGCTTGGGAGGAATTTGGACTTTGAAGGAGGGAAGGCTTCCTTTCTCCTGCTTCCGACCGTTGACCTCTGACGGTATACCCGGTTTCCTTGACATTCATCTTTATAACGGGGACAACGCCTGAAATGGGCTTCAGGAAGCTGTTACATGTGAAATAACACTTGTTTGATTACATTCATTTTTTGACGTTGCCATGATGAATGGCCACAAAGGCTTGCAACAAAACAAATGCATTATCTCTCGGTCGGTTTCTGCAGGTGGGAAGTTCTCCATGGCTTGCAGCAGGCTAAAATCAAGGTGTTGGCCAGGCTCTGTCTTTTCTGGAGGTCCTAGGGGAGCATATGCTTTCAGACTCATTCAGGTTGCTAGCTCTGAGCCCCGGGGTCAGCCTTAGTTCACAGAGGCTCCTCTCCAGTCCTCAACCTTGCATGTGGTCTCTCCACGTCAGAACCAGCCACAGAATCCTTCTCACACTTGGGCTCGCTTGGATTTCTCCTGCTGCTGCAGTATTTCTGCCTATTCTCTGCCATTAAAGTTCTTGCCATTAAGATTCTGTGATTAGGCTGGGCCCTCCCCCGTAACCCGGCATACTCTTCCCATTTTAGGGTCCATAACCTTTGTGAGGTCCCTTTTGTGACAGGTAAGCTGTTCACAGATTCCAGGGCCTGGTACGGACCTCGCTGGGCCGGGGCCAGGGGGTGGGGGTGTCCCTTATTCGGCTCACCACCACAGTTGTGTGCCCGCCTCCTTGCTGGGTAGTATAGACGGTAAGGAGACTGAGACAGACCCGTGCTCAGCCTCTGGCCCTGTTACGACTCTCTGCAGCCAGGGCTGAGTCGCTGTACCTCTCTGCGCCTGTTTCCCTGTCTGTCCAATGGGAACGATGACACCTGTCGCACTAGGGTCACTGTGAAATTCAGTGTCACACTCATGCTCTGCTGTCTGGCTCCTCTCGTGCGTCTGTTGTGCTTACATCACAGCAATACGTTCTTTTGAGTCTTCTCGTGTCATGACATGCAAACTTTCCGTCGCTGCTGAAAGGGAGGACCAGTGTGACCTACTGTACTAAGGGAATGACTGAAAACAAGAGGTGACGGTCACTGCGGGTGGAGGCAGGCCGCAGCCCAGCCTCTGAGCCAGGGAGCCGCTTCCTTTTTGGGGACGTGGGAAACACGCACTGGCCTGAAACTATGACATTCTCCCTGATGCATCCAGAATGGGAATACTGTCCCCACTGGGCCATTTGATGTGGGCCATGGGCCACCTAAACCCTCTTGGGCAGCCTATGCTGAGTTGAACGGTATCCCCCAAAAGATATGTTCACCCAGAACCTGTGAATGTGACTCATTTGGGAAAAAGATCATGGCAGGTATAATTCCGTAAAGGATCTCTAGATGAGATCATCTGGGATTTAGGATAAGCCTTTGATGGGAGCATGTTCCTGCTGACACCTTGACTTTGAACTTCCAGCCTCCAGGACCTTGAGAGAATAATTGTGTTATTTCAGACCACCCAGTTTATGGCAGTTCATTACAGTGACCCCAAGCTCTGCCAGCTCTGAGGTGGCCCCAGGTAGAACACGTGGTGGGTCACTGCCTTTATAGATGTAGTGATTAGATGTAGTGCTGTGTCGCCATTAAGACTTTCCCTTATCTGTCAGGCATTCCTTTTGTTTGTTTTAATAAAGCTTATTTGTGTTTGAGAGAGAGAGAGCAGGGGAGGAACAGAGAGAGAGGGAGAGAAAGATCCCAAGCAGGCTGTGTGCCATTACCACAGAGCCCAACACAGGGCTCGGACCCACGAACTGTGAGATCGTGACCTGAGCTGAAATTGAGAGCTGGACACTTAACCGGCTGAGCCACCCAGGTGCCCCGTCAGACATTTTTTTTTTAATTTTTTATTTTTGTTAATGTTTATTTTTGAGAGACAGAGACAGAGCATGAGCGGGGGAGGGGCAGAGAGAGAGGGAGACACAGAATCCGAAGCAGGCTCCGGGCTCTGAGCCGTCAGCACAGAGCCCGACGCGGGGCTCGAACCCACGAACCCGTGAGATCATGACCTGAACCGAGGTCTGATGCTTAACCAGCTGAGCCACCCAGGTGCTCCTCTGTCAGACATTTCTTAAGTGCCTGCAAGATAATAGGTACTGCCCAGGTGTTGGGGACAGAGCAGTGAAGACAGCCTCAAGAAGCTACCGACAGTAGCCCCCACCCCATCCCTGGCCCCCCGATGGCACTCATCCTCAGGCCTGGCTGCGCCTCTGAGCCGTCTGGGAGTGGTGAGCGGCCACTCGAGCTGGCCATCACTGGTGGGCATGGGCCTCCTGGCTTTGTTCTCAGGTCATTCTGACGAGCTATCCCCAAGCAGGAAACGGCTGAGAAGCATTTGTTGAGAAAGATGCCATTTTTGTTTCTTTAGACCTGGAGGTCTGCCCAGCCCTCCGCACACGGCTTCTGCCCAAGTCCTGTGAGCCTTCTTCTTTTCCTGGCTCTGGTCGGCCTCCCCATAACTTCGTCGCCTGGCTGGGGACACAGTCCCAGAGCGACCACTGTGTGATGTCACCTCCCCAGCTCTGCGGTAGTGGGGCTGAGGGGCATGGCCCAGGCTGGACACCGATGTCACTGCACCAGGACAGCCCAGCTGAGCTCTCCTAGAGAGGCCCTCTGAGTGAAGCAAACCTTTGTTTCTTCTCTTTTGCGTGTTTAAAGAGGGTTTGGGGACAAAAACGAGACAGGAACATGCCCCATAGAAATATTTGCTACAAAAAAATAAAGTCCCCTTTGCACATCTCCTGGGTCTCATCAGTTCTGCAGAATCACCCGTCCACCTCTGGATGGGAACCCTCGTGGGCCTGTTTTCTCTACTTTTACAAACCCAGGCACTAGGGCCTTTCCCCCCAACATCTTGGACCATGTGTACCATTGAGCAACTTCTGTCTCAATCTGCTGCACCCTGGGGGCCCCTGTCGGTATGAGTGGCCATGTGTCCCGCGGTGGAAGGTGTGGGCTCCACCCTGGCCCCTTGCTGTGCAGAGGGAGTGGGTGCTCCACTTTCCCTCACCTGGACGAACAGGGGTGAGGACTGAGCCCCTTCCTGGGGTGGTGGTGGTGTGGGACAAGATCAGGGCTGGGACTCAGGCCTGGAATCCACTGGAGACGCTGCCTGCTCTTGGCCTCTACTGAAGACCTGTCTGGCACCCAACTCCCAAGTGTCCTGACCTGCCTCTGTTTCCTCAGCCATCAAGCCCAGGGAGAGACGTGGAAAGGGATGTCTTTCTGTACAGAGCATACCTTGCACAGGTGAGCGCAGGCCGTGACCTCCGGTGTCCCTGGGACAGGAGAGGAACAGAGTCCTGGGGGGAGGGGGGTGTGTGGCAGACAGAGGATGGCAGGGGCAGTTGCTGTGGCCTCTACAAGTAGGTGGCCATTTCCCAAGGTTATAGGCTCACCAGGCCGGGGGCCAGGGTAGTGATTTCTCCCTTTTCTTTCTTTTTTTTTTTTTTTTTTCTGTTACATAATCAGATTTCATTTGTTCGGTACAGCTTCGGGTTTGCAGAATAATCAAGTAGATAGTAAAGAGAATCCCACATACCCACCCCCACCCCAAGGCCCACAGGCAGCCAGCCTCCCTTGTCCCTTGCCCCCCCCCCCCCCCCCCACCTTGGATTGTGGCACATGGCTTCACAGCTGCCTCTACCTCACATCAGGCCTTCAGTGGTTTCCTGGTTCTGTTCATATCTTTCCCTCTGTGGAGTGTTCTGGGGCCTGATGGGACCTCCGCCCTCCTGTTGGCCAAGACCCCCCCCCCACCCCCTGACCTTGAGGGTGAACAGTGTGTATGGCCCCCAGCAGAGGGGCTGCCCCGGTGTACCTTGGAATCTCCCTGGGATGTATACCTGCATTAAAAAAAAAAAAAAAAAAAAAAAAAAAAAAAACACCTCTACATGGACGCAAAAACATTAAAACTACCTGGAAAGGAGTGTGGTGAAAAATGGACCCCTGACTCCAGTTCCCCTCCCAGCAGTGACCATCACCACCAGTTCTGAGTGTCAGCAGGGAGAGGTATATGGCCCAGTTTATAGAAGTGCATGCCCAGACCCCCTGCCCCTGGGCGACGCGTTTCCCGCCCCCCGCCCAGAGCTGGCAGGGCCCTCACCCTGTCACCTCAGCACCGGGGGCTGGACAGTGAGCAGCCGGGGTCTTCGGCTAGAGTGGTGGCATTGTGGCCTGACAGGTGCCAAGGGACACTGTATTGGCTCCAAGCAGGTGCTGTGGCAGGGCCAGCACCTGGTAGGCTAAGGGCTCCCTGGGGGTGGTGGGTGCTGGTTCCAGGTGTTGGGGCTCTGCCAGGGTGATGCTAGAGCCCTGCAAAGCTCTCATGTGTTCCTGGGGACTGAGGTGTAGACCCCGCAGGGAGAGCGGGCCAAGCTGATGGTGTGCTTGTCTTCACTGCAGAGGAAGTACGGTGTGGTCCTAGACGAGATCAAGCCCTCCTCAGCCCCCGAGCTCCAGGCCGTGCGCATGTTCGCTGAGTACCTGGCCAATGACAGCCAGAGGTGAGGACGGGGTGGGGGGTGGGGGGCTGGGTGGGCGTCTCTCCCCACCTCCTCACCTCCCTGAACCTCAGTGAAAGCATATTCCTACCCCGCTTGGGCATTTGCCTGAGCCATTCTGTCCGTTGCTGGCAGGATGCTTGCCCAGGTGCTTGGGTCTGCCCCTGCCTCGGCTCTGCAGGGGGGAGCCGTGTGGCCCCGCCTCTCCCTTGCGTGGAGCACCAGCATGACCCGGCAGGCTCCGTGGCTCCTCTGCACTTCCGTTCCCCGCCCCCCCCCCCCCCCCCCCCCCGGGAATGGTTGGTTTTGAGGCCCCCTCGGATCAGGAAGGTAAAGTGCTCCCCAGGGGGCGCCTGAGATAGGGCAGCAGCCTAGCCCGTGACATGGAGACGCTCTGCTCTGTGGGTCTTCCCCTGCCCCATTGCCCGGCCCCGAGACCACCACCACCCTGGAGCATCCCGCATATCGGCAAGGAGCTTCAGAGAAGGGCCTCTCCCAACCTCTGCCCGATGGAACTTCTTAGCCAGGACCTGAGTGTGACCTTGTTGATGACCATGCTACTCTCAGAGGCCCGAGTCTTTGGGTCCCCGGCATGCGTGAGACCATCTGCTGTGACCCCCACCACTGCTCTTACAGAAGACAGCGTTCTGTGTCCCGTGTTCTGATTGGGCTCCTTCGCCCTTGAAGCGCGAGGCTCAGGGGGATTTACTTGTCGGCAGTGACCGCTGAATGGGGGCTCCCAGGTTCTGACCCCCAGCACCCGTGAATGGAGCATCATGGGAAATGAGTTCTTTGCAGATAGAACTAGTCAAGGGTCTTGAGAGCATCCTGGATATGGGGTGGACCCTGAATCCAGGGACTGGTGTCCTCATAAGAGACCGGAGAGAAGATGGAGAAGATACAGAGGAGAAGGCCGTGTGAAGAGGGAGGTAGAATCGGGGTGACACAGAAGCCAAGGGATGCCAAGGACGGTGGGCAGCCAGGAGAGAGGCCCGGGATGGATTTGCCCTCAGAGGCCTCAGAGGGAACCGTCCCTGCCCACACTTGGCTATCGGACTTCTTCCTTCCAGAACCGTGAGAGTCCGTCTCTGTTGTCTTCATCGCCCCGGCTTGTGGTGCTTTGTGACGGCAGCCCCAGGACAGCAAGACAGGCGGCTCCCTGAGCCTATCATGTCTCCGTCCGCACCTCATGAGCCGGGATGACAGGCGCCATTCTCCTTTCAGAAGAGGAGGGGACTCTGGGACCCTGTCGGAGCAGGGCCTCAGGAAGACAGTGGTTCAGGCTGCGTCCATCCTGGCAGCGCAAACTGCTGCCCCTTAGCCCAGCAAGCAGGCTGTGGAGAAAGCACCAGTACCAGAAGGTTAACAATGGTTTGTCAGGGTAACAGCGTCAGGACACCGACGTCACAGTAACAGCACGCAGCGTGTCTCCTCTCGGTGCCACAAACCAGGCAGGAAACTTCACGCGGTGGCCTTGAGGGCTCCACACCGACTCTGTGTCGCACCCTGTATGCGGTTCAGGTGTGCAGAGCGGGACATAGTCTCTGATTTGAAGTCGTGTGTCTGTCGGGCACCTGGCATGTCACCGTCTCCAGGGGCCCTCAGACACAGATCCTTGACCAGTAGCCCCCCCCGCAGCCCGCGTGACACGCACACATTTGCGGAGATCCCGTGGACCCTGGACAGCAGCTTTTGTCCGACAGCGACTCGGGGCCTGGCCCTTGCTTCCCTTCTCTTGTCCACTGCTCAGCGTCCTTTTGAAACGAGGGGTCTTGACTGTTTTCTGTAAGCAGATCATGGCTCGGGTGTCCTGTGGCCTGTGGGGGAACTGGCTGATCCTCGGCTAAGCCTTGACCCCAGCCCGGCCCCCAGTCCGGCATGTTGCCCACCTGCCAAGTGCAGCCGGCCTCACTGAGGAGGCAGCGACGTCACTGGTGTGAGATTCGTCTGTGTCGCTTCCAGTCTCCATGAAGCCACCTCTGGCGAGTCAGCCTGTCCCTCCACGTCCAGGGGTGGTGTGGACACTACAGCCCCCCAACTCTGAGGGCCAGGAGAGCCGTAGGCTTTGGCGGTCATTTGTGCTGCTTTGTGGACATGGCCCGTCCTGCAGCACGTCCCCTCACCAGGCCTGAAACCACCCAGCCTCGGTTTCTCTGTGTGAGGGTGAGAAGTGCCTTGTGGGAAGGCGGTGAAGCTGGCACCCAGTGGGGCTCGCCGGAGACACTTGCAGCTCTTGTGTTCCCCTGGGGGCCTGACTCCGCCTCTCTGGACCCGTCTGCTCCTGCGGGGGCTGAGGCTGCTGCCCACTCCTGCCTGCAGGCCCTAAACAGCCTTGTGTTACAGGGACTCGATTGTGGCCGAGCTGGACCGGGAGATGAGCAGGAGCATGGATGTGACCAACACCACCTTCTTGCTGATGGCCGCCTCCATCTACTTCCATGACCAGAACCCGGATGCAGCCCTGCGTGCCCTGCACCAGGGGGACAGCCTCGAGTGGTGAGTGTCCAGCCTGTCCCCGGGGGAAGGCCTGGAGGCCTGAGCGGCCCCTCCGGGCACCAGGCGACTCGAGGCCTTGTTGGCGTTGTCATGGGAACGGTGGGGGGCTGCCCTGAGAGACTGGTGGGGCCCAGGCTTCCCATTCAGGCAGCAGCTCCCGTTCTCGGTCCAGGAGACACTCCTTTCTGCACGACTGGACTGCTGTTCCCAAGGACACGGCTCCTGGGACTGGAAACCCTCTGTCCCCGATGGCAGAGTAGAAAGCACCTTTGTTTCTGCCTGTGGTTTCTATACCCCCACCCCCACATGAAGCCTTTGTGTTCTTGGGCCCTGGGCCCTGGCCTTTCCTTGCCCTCCCCAGGTTCCCCCAGGCCCTCCCCTGAGGCTGGCCCACCGTTCGGGGCACTCCAGGGCTGGGGTACTGAAGCCCCTTGCAGCGCGCAGCCGCCGCCCCCCCCCCCCCCCCCCCCGCCCCGGGGGTGACTCTGGGCCAGCATCGCGTCCAGGCTGCTGTGTCCAGGGCTCTGGCCCAGAGGGAGCAACAACCGTCCTCTGTAAACTCTGCTGCCTGCTGTCCCTCTGTTGGTTGGTCCCCACACATTCATTTTGTATCTGTTTACATCCCCCGTCCATCCAGAAAGGGATTCACGGCGGCTTAGAAGTAGGTCCGGCGCACGGCCTACAAGGCAGCTTGTTCCTCAGACTCCTGCAGAGGCTGAGCTGGCTGTTGGGTCACGAGCTGGTGGGAAAAGGTGGGAACAAGTGTCTACGTAGGTCATCAGTGGGCACAGCTGTCAGGCAGAGGGAAGCCGTGGGTGCGGGAACGGAGGGGGTAAGAGCCGCCCCCCCCCCCACAGCACCTTTGTGACCGAACTCACGCCCTGCTCTGGGGGCCGACCCTGCGCTTGGCTGCTCAGCTTGCTCTCTGGGCTCCTGGCATCTGGCAGTTGTCAGTGTCGCCTTTACACCAGGAGTGGGGTGCGGACATGGCGTCTAGCCTCAGGATAGTCAGAGCTGGACACCTTGGGACCCGGCGAGAGCTCCAGCCCCGAGCGGACTCAGTGGTGAAATGTGGGAGCCAGGGCCCCAGGAAGCGGTGAGAGGCTTGGCCCAGCATGCAGTGTCTGGGTCTGAGTCCGGTTCTGCCCAGCGTCGCCCTCTGCGAGGCAGGGCCGGTGGCCTGAGCTCTCCTAGGAATGTTCCCGGAGGTGGCGCCCACACGGAGTGAGCCCCGCAGTAACGTGGCAAGGGTGCCTCCTGACTGTCCGCTGTGTCCCGCAGCATGGCCATGACCGTGCAGATCCTGCTGAAGCTGGACCGCCTGGACCTCGCCCGGTAAGCCTCTGTTTGGCCCCACCTGGGGCTCTTAGGGCTGTCTGAGCAGCGGGCCAGGCCACATCGGGACCCCGTGCTCTCGAGAAGCCAGGCCTCCGCCTGCTGGGGACGCTTAGCATGGGGACCCTCCCTGCGCCCTTCCCGAGGCCCAGATTATTAGTGCTGTGATCGCTTCTCCTAGTACTTAATTCTAGTCCATTGTGGTGATGCACTGTCATCTACTTGCCCACCCCTGCAGGATGTTGCCTGGGACGAGGGGTGGAGCTGTCCGTGCCTCAGTTTCCTTATGTGACGTGGGAAGTGGGATCTGCAGAGTTGGGGTGGGCTTCACAAGTATGCGGTGGGGGCTGTCGGGCCAGAGCCGGGAGCCAGCACCAGTGTGTGCCTCGCGAGCAAGCGGTGCGGGGGGCTCCCTCCCACCCTTCCTGTGTCCCCAGGAAGGAGCTGAAGAAAATGCAGGACCAGGACGAGGATGCTACCCTCACCCAGCTGGCTACGGCGTGGGTCAATCTGGCTGTGGTGAGCCCCTGGGCCATGCTGGAGGATTGGGGGGAGCATCAGAGAGCTGGGAGGTATCCCCTGCCTGCAGTGCTGGCCGCTCCCGTGGGGAGAATGCCAGTGTGGGGTTCTGCGGACACATCGGATCTCTGCTTCCTTTGGAGCCAGGGCCCTTCCCCCAGGAGAGTCCCCCACCCCTTGCACATTTCATTTCCCACTTTGTTCATCCCAACCCCATTCCCGGCTCCTCCTAGCCGAGTGGCTTAGCCAGAGCCAGAGCGGGTGAGCTGGGAGGCTCTGGAACCAGACCTGGTGTACTGACTGGGCCACCCTGGCAGTGTGGCCTCCTCATGGGGCTGACCCCGGGGCTTGGCTCCTGCTCAGCTTGCTCTCTGGGCTTTTGGCATTGGGCAGTTGCCAGTGTCCCCCTCCTACCTTCCCCTCCACCCAGCCCCTCCCTCCCTCCCGCATGTCTGCCCCCATCTCTTGGCAATGGCCTCTTTTCAGGCTTTTGGCGCTGGGCTTCCTTTCTCTGAGCCATTTTTGTATGGGTTTCTTAAAATGTGTTCCCCATCCTCGTGAGCCTGCACTGCCCTTGGGGGCCCGAGGCCTCACCCAGGCCGCTTTCCAACATCTGTCCAGTTCAGTAGGGTGAACCCTGCCCACTCTTTGTGCCAGCTTGGTGGTGTTTCCACAAGCACATCTTGGTCTCAGGCTCCCCCACGAAAGTGCTGCTGCGTCTTTCACAGGCAGACAGAACCTGAGTGGTTGGGGTCAGGACTGCCGGTGACAGAGAGGGGCCGCCCGTGCCGGGATCACCTCGGCGAAGTGCTGGCATCCTGCTCTAGGAGGGAGCGGGCAGCGGTCGGGCCGGGAGGCAGGGTGACGAGCCAGTGGTGTTGGAACTGTCCCTGCAGGGTGGTGACAAGCTGCAGGATGCCTACTACATCTTCCAGGAGATGGCCGACAAGTGCTCATCCACCCTGCTGCTGCTCAACGGGCAGGCGGCCTGCCACATGGCCCAGGGCCGCTGGGAGGCCGCCGAAGGCGTGCTGCAGGAGGCACTGGACAAGGTACCTCGGGCCCAGCCCACACCCCGGCTCCCGGTGCAGGCGGCGCGGGGCTCGGGCTTTCGGAGGCACACTGGGCAGAGGGAGACCCCGGGGGCCTGTGCTGTGTTCACGTGGGATTGTATTTTAATGCCAGGTCAGCTAAAAATTGGGATCGCAACTGAAAACGTTGGTTCTCTTTTCTCTCGGAAATGCGAGGGATCCCATCAGCTTGGGCTTCCACTGGCTTGAGCGGAGCAAACGTTCTCTCTGTCACCTTGACTACCTGGTCTGGGGGCCTCGACGTGATTGTCACCTGAGCCTGTACTTGAAAGAGACACCTGCCGTTTATCACCAACGGGAGAGCAGGCCGCAGACTGGGAGACATTGCCTGGCCTGTCCTCGTCTAGAAGAGGGACCAAGGGCACTGTCCTCTCAGGGTAGCCCCAGCTGTCTTCTCCCAACCAGTATTGGAGGTCATGTGTTGTTTTTATAAATTTTTTTTTTTTCAGCGTTTATTTATTTTTGGGACAGAGAGAGACAGAGCATGAACGGGGGAGGGGCAGAGAGAGAGGGAGACACAGAATCGGAAACAGGCTCCAGGCTCCGAGCCATCAGCCCAGAGCCCGACGCGGGGCTCGAACTCACGGACCGCGAGATCGTGACCTGGCTGAAGTCAGACGCTTAACCGACTGCGCCACCCAGGCGCCCCCATGTGTTGTTTTTATAATCAGTAGAAACATCAATTTTTTTTTCCATTTTTGGAAAACATTTTCTTTTTAATTAAAAAATTTGTTCATGTTTATTTTTGAGAGGGAGACAGAGTGTGAGTAGAGAGAGGGAGACACAGGAGCTGTCAGCACAGAGCCCGAGGCGGGGCTCGAACTCACAAACCGTGAGATCATGACCTGAGCTGAAGTCGGCCGCTTAACAGACTGAGCCGCCCAGGCGCCCCTGGAAAACATTTCTTGATATAACGAGAAATGGACACCGGTAGGAGGCCTTCTCTCCTTTATCTCTGGGAGGAGCTGAGTTACCATCAGAAGGCTGTGTGCAGATCAGGGACGGGCGTCAGGTGCTCCTCGGGCCGCACATGCGGAGCTCCCGGCCCCGCCCCCTGCCCTGTGCCTGCGCGGGTCCCCACGCCTCCTTGACAGGGTCTGACTATAGCTGGACTTCTGTATGCAGTTAGGGCTAGTCAGGAAGGCCTGGCCTGGTGGGGCGTCTCTGCCCCAGAAGGAGAGGGCAGTAGGGTCCCCAGTCAAATGACACCCATCTGTCCTCGTTCTCTGTGACACCAGCTGGGCTGGCTTGCTGCCCCATGGCCCTGACCCCCTGATGGCCGTAGGTCTTCCATGGCATCGCTCATCCCTGTGCCTGTGGGCCACCCCATGCTTCTGACCGTTTTCCCCATTCCTTTTGTTTCGTTTTTTTTTTGTTTTTTTTTTAATTTTTTTTTCAACGTTTTGTATTTTTATTTTTGAGACAGAGCATGAACGGGGGAGGGGCAGAGAGAGAGACACAGAATCGGAAACAGGCTCCAGGCTCCGAGCCATCAGCCCAGAGCCTGACACGGGGCTCGAACTCACGGACCGCGAGATCGTGACCTGGCTGAAGTCGGACGCTCAACCGACTGCGCCACCCAGGCGCCCCCCCATTCCTTTTGGAATGTTGCTCCTGTGAGCTTGTGTCGTCGTCCCCCCATTAGAGCAGCGAGGCGACTAAGGCCGGGAGAAGGGGAGTTTCCCCAAAGAAGGGCAGCCACGGAGTGGAGCCCGGTCTGTGCGGGAGGCTGGGGTCCTGGAGCCCACAGCGCTGTGTGTCCGAGTTGCCGTGTCTCTGCTCCGTGTGCCCCTCAGGGCTCCCTGCGGTGTCCCTGTCTCAGAGCCACCAAGGGCTCCGTCTGGGGTTCCTGGCCAAGGGGGTCCCGGGCCAGTTCCCAGGGTTCCCTCTGCCTTGGAGCCCAGCGTGGGCGGGTGGGGTGAGGTCAGCCGCTTGGATGTTCTGGTGATTTTCCCGGCAGCTTCTTGCCGAGGCCCCCGGAGAGCAGGAGGCACGGGTGGGGTCTGCCCCGGGTCTTAGACCTCATTTTTACAGCAAGAGGGACAGCTTGGCTCTGAGGGTGTGGACACGGTCTTGGCCTGGGCTCTGTTACTTTGAGATTGGTATGGTAAACACACCCGTTCCACAAGCAATAAGCCGCGGGGCTCTGTCCCACCCTGGTCTGCAAGATGAGACGGCAGGCACAGAGGGGAAGCCGCCGTTTCAGGGAGGTAGGGAGGGGCTGGGGCTCCCTCGCCACCATGCTGCCTCCTAGGCAGAAAGGAGGGCCTCGAGGTCACTGCCTTGCAGGGTGGCCAGTGGGCGCACTTTGGGTCTGGCAGCACCCCCTGCCCGCCTCTGAGGGTGTGACCTTGTGTGGGTCGCGTCTTCACCCTGGGACAGCAGAAGGCATCCTTCTGCCTCATATGGGGCCAGGCCGGCTGAGTTGGAGGCCTGGGGGAGCTGACCCTGCTCGCCTGGTGTCCCCCATGTTTGCAGGACAGTGGCCACCCGGAGACACTGATCAACCTCATCGTCCTGTCACAGCACCTGGGCAAGCCCCCTGAGGTAGGACCTTCCGGGGCAGGGGATGTTTTCTGGCCCCTGCGGTGACATCCTGAAGTGAGCAGGGCTCTGTGGTGTAGCCCCCGCTCCAGATGAAGCTCAGGATCTCGGGCAGAAACCCATTCCTTTGGAGGGGGTTACTTGCCATCAGCCTGAGGGGCCCTGGGAAGTTGGTGTTGGTGGTGCACCCCTAGGGTCGTACCTTGGCCAGGGTTATAGGGCCGCTGCCCCCATGGGCCCTACAAACTAGTGGGCTGTGGCTCAGAGGGTGAGCCGAGCTGGGACCCCCACCTGTGCCACCTCTGGGTGGGGGGTGGGCAAAAGAACAGAGGAAAGGGGCCCAGGGGAACAATCCCTGTGAGCCCACCTTGTTGGAGGGCAGGGAGGGTGGGAGGACTGACTGGCCCAGTTGGCCAGGGGCCCTCCCAGGGTTTCCTGTCAGTCACCCATCCCTTGCGGAAGGGCCCCCAGAGCTAGGGCAGTGCAGCACAGACAGGACGACTCTCACTCACCCCAGAAATAGCATGGACCCCTGGTCTCGGGAAGACAGATGCCCCCGCCCTGTGCCGTCAGGGGTAGGCCCAGGGAGGTGGGGTGAGGCTGGGGGCAAGGGGTCTGCCTAGGGTCCAGGTTCCATTACCAAGATCTCTGGGGTTTCTCTCTACGGTGTGCCCAGAACAAACCCACCTCCCCTCCTAACCCTGTCCCGCCTGACCTGCCCTGTGCTCCTCCTGGCCCTCCGCCCTCTTCTGGGGCCTGGGTCCCTGGTCCCTTCCAGTCTCCTCATCCTGAACTCTGTGGCACATCCTCCAGCTGTGTGCTAAGCCTGGGCTCTGTGCCAGGCGCTGTTCCAGGTGGTCCCCCCGCCCCCGCCCCGCCCCTGATGGTCCTCTGTCAGCCTGATTTCAGGGTGGGGTGATAGAGGTAATGGGAGACCACGGCTCTTGCTTGGCGTCAGCTGGGAGGTCCCCATCCACCCCTCCCCTTGCCCTGTGTGTGAGAGCCACTTGGGGGGCCCCTAAGCACCTAACCTCGCCTCACCTCTCCTGCAGGTGACAAACCGCTACCTGTCCCAGCTGAAGGATGCACACAGGTCCCACCCTTTCATCAAGGAGTACCAGGCCAAGGTGAGCCCAAGCTGGCGGTGTGTCCCAGATCCCCAGACCCCCTCAGGCTGGGCCAGGGAAGGCCCGTGACTGGGGTCCCAACTCATGTTCTCTCTGTTTCTCTTCGCCCATCATTCGCAATCCGCGTTGAAGGAGAATGACTTTGACCGGCTGGTGCTGCAGTACGCTCCCAGCGCCTGAGGCTGGCCCCAGACGCGGTTCCCGGGCCGTGGCACAGCGAGGCCAGGCATTGCACCTGCCCTGCTGGGCACCCATCCTCGTGTTCTCTCACGTTTTCTGGCCAGAAGCTTAGCCTGGCCCCATTTTGTCAATAAATGTCTCCACCACAGGTATACCCCCCCCCCCCCCCGATCCATGTTTGCTCTGGCCGCTTTGGGAGGGACATGTGGGAACCATGGCTCGAAAGGGACGGTCTTGGGCACTGTCACCCAGGGTTTTTCCTGGGAGGGGAGCCCTGGAGACCAGGGTCTGCGAGCAGCAGGTGCACACCCCTTGAACAGCCACCCTGTGATGCTGAGCTACAAGTGGCACAGCCGTGTCTCCCAAGCTCACTTGGCATCCAGGGAAACTGAGGTACAGGGTGGTCACAGCCATTACGTGGGGCATCTGGGCTCAAAACCAGTATCCCGGCGTCGTCTGTAGGTGGTGAGGGAGTTAGGAAGTGCCCCGGCCTCAGTTCAGCCACATGGGGAGGGTATGTGCAGGGAGCAAATACCTCCCCCCCCACTCCACAACCCCACCCAACCATCTGCTGCCCTGTGGGGAGTCCTCAGCCGGGACTGAGACCTGCTGCTGCTGGGGCTGTGGGCGTGGGAGGGCACAGTGGCTGAGGCATCGAGCTCTCTACCTGGAGAGAGAAATCCACGGTGAGCACCCTTCCATAAGAGAAAGCCAGGGAATTAGCTGGAATCTCTTATCTAGAGAGAGGGAGGTAGGCAAGCAGGGGAGTGGTGTTGGCTGGGCCTCTTAGATGAGGTCACCATTGAGCTGTATCCACCCAAACAGCTGGAAGGAGCCGCCAGGCCGGGTTCCCGGGGGACCAGCCTTCATTCAAGGCCGCCTGAACAGCCCATGCAGAGTCCCCGGAGGCCGCGCTGGGCTCTGCGAGCTGGACGGGGCTTTGTGCTCTTTGTCCCTAGGTCAGTGTCTGGGCCTCTCCAGGAAGAAGATGAGATACTGGGTTGCCAGAGTCTGGCCTCATCTACCTCAGAGGTGGTGCTTGGTTGCCAGGACGGGACGTAGAGCTCGGGATCCCCAGCAGCAGGGCCCACCCTTGTCCCATCCCTGCCTGGTGAGGAGCTCAGCAGGGGAGGGAAGTGACAGAAGAATCCCCGGGCAGAGGCATCTGTCAGGGGTGGGGAGGGATGGCCTGGGGATGAGCTCCTCGGGCGAGAAGAGGCCTGCCATCAGGTGGAACAGGGAAGGGGCTTAGCAGCCCCTTGTCAGGTCTCAGTTGCCAGCACCAGGAGCCACCTTTCATTTCTGCCCCGCCCCCACCCGTTGGTGGCCTTCCAGCTGGTCCCGCCAAGATGAAACTCTACACATCTGGGACTGGGCTGGTGGGCGGGGGCGCCTCTCCCATTACTGATGGCTGCCATGGTGACCAGATAGTGCTGGGTGGGAGGGTGGGGGTGGGGGACTTGGAACATCCAGGGCTGCACCACAGGCCCATCAGGGCTCTGGGGACACGTATAGTTTTCTGAGCATCCCTGAGTTCCTCCTCCGCCTGCTGGGCAAGCTGCAGCATTAATCATGTCTCTGGCCTCCAGCTGGGCCTTAATACTTGACCAGACCGGGCAGGCCTCATACCTCCCACAGGCTGGGCCTGTCTCTTCCTGGTCTGATGGGCCGGACGGACCCCTGCCCACACAGAGTGCATGGTCAGGAATAATGAGTAGGAGGTACAGTGAGCAGACTAACAAAAAGATTGATGGGAAAGTCAAGGGTGCACCGAGCAGGTGACGTTTGTAGGTGAAGTCTGAAGGAAGTTACGATCCCTGCTAGCGCCTGGGGGAATAACATTCTAGGCAGCGGGAATAACCAGTTGCAAAGGCCCTCAGGCTGGACTGGGGGGGGGGGGGAGGGGTCCTAGAGGCACCGTGAGGTGGCCAGTGTAGCAAATGGGGGCAAGATGGAAAGGAGAGCGTGAGGGTAAGTTGAGTCCCAGCGAGAAGCTGGCTTTTTACTCTGCATGATGGAAGCCATGGAAGGCTGTGAGCAGAGGGAGGACGGCAAGCAGGCTCCTTCTGGTATCTGGGATAAGCAGGAAGCCGGGATACCAGGCAGGAGCCACTAGGGGGGTTCAGGGCCACAGGAGGCTGTGCATGTACAGAGAGGTGACTGAATTCGTAAACATCCAGGGCCAACTGAATGTGTTGCTCAACCGGACGAAGGTTGAAGAGGAGAGACGTGCGCCTCCTCAGTCCTCTCTATTTTCACCCATGCACCTGAAGGTCAGGTCAGGCCTCCCACAGGGCCCACACTGATTGTTGCGCTCTACATCTTAAAGGCTTTGGGAAGAGGTCCAACGTGGGAGGGAAAGCAGAACACAAGAATGTGGGAGCCCTGGAGGGTTGTCAGTGTCAGGGAAGGTGATATCCCCAACAGGTGACCTCGATCATGGCCACTGGGGGCTTCAGGCACAGGGCCTGATCAATGGACAGTAGAGTATCACCAGGGGTGTTCCCGATGGAACCAGTAGTCTTGATCCAGCCTCTGAGTCCCAGCACATGAGTGCCCACTCCCTCTGCCTCCCCTGCAGGCCTGTGTTAAACCTGCTGCAGGGGAGGCCTGCCAGGTACTCAGGGTCATGGATAGCAGCAGGTGGCTCTGAGGCCAGGAATGGTGAAATCCGAGGGAGGGCCGGAGAAGCATGCTGGAGGGCCCTGGAAGGAGAATTATCGGCGAAGGGCGGGTGCTCACCGTGCCCCACGTCGCGGACACTGAATGGTGGGGTGGGGGTGGGGGCCCAGGGTGGGCACGGGGCACTACGGAGCGGGTACCGGGTCCAGGACCGGAGGGCGCCGGGCAGACTCCGTCCCCCGCTGCTCCGCGCCTCGCTTTCCTCCACTGGAAAATGGGCAGGAGCGCGGGCCCGTCTCCAGGACGCATCGCGTCAACGCCGGGTCTTATACGCCCTTGGTCGCCGCCGCCGCCGCCGCCTCTGGGAGACAGAGCACCCTTGCGCCCTCAGGGTCTCGGACGCGGCGACAAGCCCCAAGTCCCCTCCGCCCGCGCCCCCTTCGGGGCGGAGCTTGTGCCGGCCCCGCCCCCCAGCCCCAGCGCTCCGGCCGGCGCGCCCCCGGCCCAGCTGCGGCGCGTGACGCGAGGCGCGCGGCTCCGGCGGCCACCGCGGGCGGGCGCAAGCGGCGGCGGCGGCCGGCGAGCGGGCGACATGGCGGCAGCCGGGACGGCGGCGGGGACGGCGGGACCCGAGCCCATGCCGAGCTACGCGCAGCTGGTGCAGCGCGGCTGGGGCAGCGCGCTGGCGGCGGCGCGGGGCTGCGCGGACTGCGGCTGGGGGCTGGCGCGCCGCGGCCTGGCCGAGCACGCGCACCTGGCGCCGCCCGAGCTGCTGCTGCTGGCGCTCGGCGCGCTCGGCTGGACGGCGCTGCGCTCGGCGGCCACCGCGCGCCTCTTTCGGGTCAGTGCCACCGAGGGCCGGGACGTGGGGCCGCGGGCTGGGGGGGGGGGGCGGGCTGTTATCGGGGGCCCGGGCCACGGACCCCGGGCCCTCGCGTGCCCCTTTCTGCCTCTACGGGCCGGGTCACTGGAACGTGGGGCGCCTGCGGCTGGAGGAGCTGGTCCCTTTAGGGCTGAGAGGGGTGGGGGTGGGGTGGATGCGGGGGTGTGGCCGAGCTGTAGGAACGCCGGGCCGTGGGGACCCCCACACGGATGGGGTGTTCGGGATGTAGGGGAACCAGGGCAGACTTAGACCCGTCAGTGCCGGACAAGGCGGCCCCGGGCGGTGGGAGAGCCCGGGCCGCCGCGCGCCCTTTTAGGAGGGCCGAACCCGGGATGGAGGAGCGGAGGACGCGGGCGAGGTGGGCTAAGTGCACTGGAGCCGCCTGCGCCTTGCGCCTCGGGGCCATGCGGAGCGCGCTCGGAACCGGAGCGGGGCCCGAGGTCCTTGGGGCGGCGGAGCCGACTTGTCCGCTGCTACCGGGAAGAGGCCGGAGCTACCCGGTCGCTGCCTCGCGCATGTCTGGAGTCAGCGCCACCCTCCGACGTGGGGAGGCAAAGGCCTGGGCTCCCCGACCACGCCGGTGGTCGCAGTCTTGGGAGGTGGCACGGCCTGGGTCTCCAGAGCTGGACCGGGCTGCCTCCGAGGGGCTGCGTCCGAATTGCCCAGTTTCTAGCGAGTCTGAGGAGGCTACCGCTCCAGTTGGAGAGTGACCCTGTGGGTGACATTGGCGCCTGGCCTCCCTCCCATCCTTAGGGAGGGGTCGCTGCTAGGAGAGCTGCTGGGAAGGCATTTGGGCCCCTAGCTTGGCTGCGACTCCCCCATGGACCGACTGGGGACACCCCGCCCCAATCTGGCTGGAGGTGGCAGGGGGTGCAGGGACAGAGTGCTCGGCGCCAACAAAGGGGCCTTTCTCTACTGGCTGGGAAGAGGCTGGCTCTTGTTAAGTCAAGGATAGGGTGTTGTTTGGCCGCCACTGTCCCCACCACCGTCCCCGTATCACCCACATGGGGAAGAGACCCCAGCCACCACCCTGCTCCAGGGAGGGGAAAGCCGGCACATGTGCCCCTCCACAGGTCAGCCTTGGTCCATATGTGGCTTTGTTGCTCCCCCTATGCTTTCCCAATTCCCAGCTGGGAAGTGGGAGATCCAGGAAGTTGAGGGTCAGAGCCCAGGCGGGGCATGTGGTCGGTCTGGGACAACCAGAGTGGAGCCACCTCCCTCCCGGAGGAGCAGGCTTGGCAATGAGGGGGGCTGGTGGCAAGATCGCAAACACCCTCCCTTTTGGAACCCCCGGAGCTACCGTCAGTCCAGGTGGGACGAGCGCAATTCCAGGCTCGCGCTTCCCAAGAAATGGGTGGAGGGGCTGCCCTCTCCTCCAAAGCTCATCTTCTTGGCAGCCGCCTGGTTGCCAGGGGTTACTGAAACTGGCTCCAGCTGTCTCCATGGCAACCGTTGGCGCTCCGGGCCCCCTCCAGCCTCTCCCGGAGGGAAGGGGGCGGGCTTGACCCAGCGGCCCTGGAGCCCCGCCCCCAGGGAGCTTGCGGCCCAGGCTCCTGGACTCCAGGGGATCTGTGCCCCCCTCCTCAATTTCTCCATGCCTCAGCACTGCATGACCGCTCTTCCTTCGAGTCCTCCCTGGTGTCCCCCTAGGTCCCTGTGGCTCAGCTCGTGTCTTACCATCTCACTGAACATTCTTTCCTTGCCCTCTCCCCTTTCTCTCTCTGCCCCGTTGTTCCCCCCTCCGTCCCTCCACATTTTCATGCTCTCCCCCAGCTACCCACCCCATCTTCCCCAACCCACTTCCCTCTAGCCTACCCCCAAATTCTGCCTCCGAGGTACCTCCCATAGGGATCACTTGGGCCTCCCACCTCCGTTCTGCCAGATGCCCCCATACTCACCTCCAGGCTCTCTTCACAGGTTTATCTCCACAGTGCCCTTCATATCTTCTCTTTAACCCCCCTCCTCCCTCCCTGTTATATCCCCAGCGCCCTCTGTGACCCCCAACTCCCCTGGGCTGACCTCATTGGTCTCCCTTGTCTTACACTCACATGTCCCCCTCCTTGCCATCAGGGCTTTCCCTCAGGTCTTCCCTCACCCCCCTCCCCACCCTGCACCGGACAGCTGGGCACTAAGTTTAGCCCTTGGCTGGCACACGTGGGCTCTGGTTACGCTCCAGGCGACTGTGGGTACTGGCCCCGGCCCTCCCCAACACCACCCAGCCTGGAGGGCCCCTGAGCCTGGGTTTCCTGGCCCTGGGCCCCTCGCGCTGATGGCCACCCACCTTCTCACCCGTAGCCCCTGGCCAAGCGGTGTCGCCTCCAGCCTAGAGATGCCGCCAAGATGCCTGAGAGCGCCTGGAAGTTTCTCTTCTACCTGGGTGCCTGGAGCTACAGCGCCTACCTGCTCTTCGGCACCGACTACCCCTTCTTTCACGACCCACCCTCTGTGTTCTACGGTAGGGGCCTTGCCAGATGGAGCAGGGTCGGGGAGGGTTCTGCTCTGCACATGGAGAGGGGTACGTGGGGGAGCCAGACACTCATCACACGTCTCATGCTGGATATCTTCCCCAAGACAAGGCCCCAAGGTAGCCCCAAGACAAGGGTGATCAATGGGCTTTGGAGACAGGAAAATGCCCTCTCTAGACACTGGTCCTATTAGGGCTCAGGGAGGCACAATGAATGAGGTGAGCCTTTGTGTGGGCCCTGGTGGGCATTCCTGGAACAGCATGTGCAAAGGCCCTGGGGCATGCGTGGGCTTGGTGCACGAGGACAAGAGGAACATAGGAGGAGTTTGAGTTTTCTCCCAAATGAGACGGGTTTGTGGATCATAAAAAGCTTCTGGCTACCATGTGGAGGCAGGAGAGTCTTGGATAAGGAAGAAAGTAGCCCAGTGGGCCTTACGTGGCTTATGTGGCTTTGACCAGCTTGGCAGAGAGACAACGATGGTGTGAAATGGCTGCATCCGTTGATTGGGTCAGATATAAGGGTTGTCAAGGCCTGAGCTTGGTGGGACAGGCAGGAAGGTGACGGCAGTGTCCTTTATTGTCAACAGGCAGCCTGTTACAGAAAACCCTGTGACGGGGCTGTCAGGATTTCTCTGTTCTTGTGCTGACCACCCAGGCTGTGTATCAGGGACACACACGGACATGTTTCTGGCCGTGTGACATTTCAGAAGGCTCCTGGTGGCACCAAGCCCCACGCTCCCATCAGAGGGCTGGGCACAGAGCTGCTGTGTTTCGGTGTCCTGGTGACAAGCCTGTCTTGGTGGGACCACGTCACCCACGTGGCCATTCTTATAAATCCCTAGAGGGCAGGTTTTAGCCGTCATTCAATTTTCCTCTCTGTGAATGAACCACAATGGAACTGTCTCAGTTTCAGGCATGGAGTTTTTTCTGGCTCTTTCTTACAAATTATGCTGTGATCACATGCTCGCAGGTTAGCTGCTTATTTGCATGTGCGTTTAGCGGGCGCCTACTGTGTACCAGGCACTGTGCTGACACGGCTGTGAGCACAAGAGCTCCCAGCCTTGATGTCTTGTGGTGCCGGTGAAATGCGAAATCTGTGAACAGCCTGATGAGAAAATTGGGGGAAAGGGGGGCGGGGTGGGAGAATTTTCTACAGGGATGAGGACGGCCTCACCAAAAGTGACTTTTGAATGGGGACCTGGAGGTGCCTAGAGCAGATCAGAACTGCACTGGCCACTGCGGGATCGGCACGCTCCTGACAGATCAGAGCAGCGAGGAGCCTCCCAAGACAGGGGGTTACTTCCCGGAGGGAGCAGAGGGGGGGTTTTGACAGGCCCAGATGAGCAGGGGAATGAGGGCAGGAGCCAGGGCACAGAGGGGCTCTGCCCAGAATGAGAGAGAAGTGGCTGGTTTGAGAAATGGTTTGAAGGTGGAACTGGTAGGATTCTTTGCCAAGCCCGAGGCTGGGGTGAGCGAGGAGAGTGGGGCGGACTCCAGGGGCTGGGATCTGGAGCGGAGGTTGGTGTGGGGGGGGGGGGTGGAGGCGGGGGGGGGCGTTCAGGGAGAGCAGGAGCTGGGTTTGGGACACCCAGGAGCTGCTCCCAGAGGCCAGAGAGGGGGAATGTGGTGGGGGTGACCCCAGAGCAGCAGGTGGATGTGAACGTGGAGAGCAGGCTGGCAGTCCGTGAACGGAGCCCGGCCCCCGAGGGCGCGGAGGTGCAGACAGAGTCTGGATGATGAATCGCATTTGTGCCCCACCCCCCACCCCCCTGCCTCAGACCTAGAGCTTGAAGCTGGAGGGGGACGCTCACCCATGGTATAAGTCCTGCCAGCGTGATAGGTGGAAAACTCGGTGTCCTGTTTCCACAGTGAACTCTGTGCATTGAGGCGCCTCCACGTTCCTTCCTCCTTTTTTTTTTTTTTTCATGTTTATTTATTTATTTATTTATTTATTTATTTATTTTTTTTTTTTAATTTTTTTTTCAACGTTTATTTATTTTTGGGACAGAGAGAGACAGAGCATGAACGGGGGAGGGGCAGAGAGAGAGGGAGACACAGAATCGGAAACAGGCTCCAGGCTCTGAGCCATCAGCCCAAAGCCTGATACGGGGCTCGAACTCACGGACCGCGAGATCGTGACCTGGCTGAAGTCGGACGCTTAACCGACTGCGCCACCCAGGCGCCCTATTTATTTATTTTGAGAGACAGAGAGGGAGAGCATGATTGGGGGAGGGGCAGAAAGCGAGACGGAGAGAGAATCCCAAGCAGGCTCCACGCTGTCGAAGCACAGAGCCCAGCACGGGGCTCGATCTCACGAACCTTGAGATCATGACCCTGAGCCGAAATCAAGAGTCCGATGCTTAACTGACTGAGCCATCCAGACGCCCCGACATCCCTTCCTTCTCAAGAGGGACAGAAGCACCCGGCGGCTGTGTGTGTCGGGGGGGCCTCCGCTGCCTGCAGCACTCCCACGTGGCCGAGGACAGAACTCGGAGGGAGGGCCCTGCCACAAGTGTGGGTTTTGCTGTCAAGCCCTGGGGAGCCCCCAGACCTGGCCAAGTGGTGGGAGGAGATCTAATCCATTGATGGGGGAGGGGTGGCTGCATGGTTTGTTATTAGGTAAAATACACGTGACATAAAATTAGCTAAAATGCGCCCGTCACAAGTAATGCACGAGTCCACTTATACAGGGTCCTGGAGTCGCCACCAGTGGGTGCCAGGGCTGGGGGAGGGGACGGGGAGCGGGTGTTCAGTGGGGACAGTTTCAGTTTTCCAACATGAAAAGAGTTCTGGGGATTGGCTGGAGTTTTGTAACATGAAAGGAGTTCACACATAACAGTGTGAACATATGAATGCTACTGAACTTAAACATGGCTCAGATGGCGATGCTTATGTTGCATATGTTTTATCATAGTTTAAACAAATTCACCATTTGGGGGCGCCCAGGTCGCTCAGTCGGTTAAGCTTCCGACTTCGGCTCCTGTCATGATCTCACGGGTTTGTGGGTTTGAGCCCTACATCGGGACCTCTGCTGTCAGCACAGAGCCTGCTTCGGATCCTCTGTCCCCCTCTCTCTGCCCCTCCCCTGCTTGCGTGTGCGCTCTTTCTCTCTCTCAAAAATAAACATTTAAAAAAATACAATTTAAAAATTCACCATTTAAAAAAAAATTTTTTTTTAACATTTATTTATTTTTGAGACAGAGAGAGACAGAGCATGAACGGGGGAGGGTCAGAGAGAGGGAGACACAGAATCCGAAACAGGCTCCAGGCTCCGAGCCGTCAGCACAGAGCCCGACGCGGGGCTCGAACTCACGGACCGCGAGATCGTGACCTGAGCCGAAGTCGGCCGCTCAACCGACTGAGCCACCCAGGCGCCCCCAAAAATTCACCATTTTAAAGTGAACAGTTCAGAGGCATTTAGTGCATTCCCAATCTTGTGCCACCATCACCTGTGTCTAGTTCCAGAACATTTCCATCACGCCAAAAGGAGACCCTGTCCCCATGAGCAGCACTGCCTCCCCCGGCCCCTGGCACCCCCGAATCTGCTTTCTGTCTCTACGGAGTCTCCTGTTCTGGACATTTCATACACATGGAATTGTGTGTCACGTGACCTCTTGTCTGGCTTCTTTCACTCCGCCTCTTGTTTTTGACGTTCATCCACACGGTCGTGTGTGCCAGCGCATCGCTCCTTTCTAGAAACGGCTGAGTGATGTTCCGTCGTGTGGCCAGACCACGTTTTGCTCACCCCCTCACTAGTTGACGGACACTCTGGGTTGCTTCCACCTTTTGGGGATTGTGAACAGTGCTGCTGTGGATGCGCGTGTACACGGAGCCCTGGTTTTAGTTCCCTTGAGTACAAACCAGGAGTGGACTTGCTGGATGACGGAGCTTGTGTGTTCACGGCTGTTGAAGCCGCTATGGGGAGTGGACAGTTGGGAACAGGCTCTGGAAGGTCAGGGGGAGCTGGGGCGGAGCCGGGCGGGAGGCAGCGGTGCCTGGCCCAGGGTCAGGGTGGCGAGGGCAGAGGAAGTGAGCAGAGGTATGGATGGAAGGGGGCCCTGGATGGGGGTCCAAGTGGATCCCGGGTGCATAAGAGGTCAAGGCACAGACGAAGAATTGTCACTGAGGTGAGGGCACTGAGTATTTTTAGGGGACGGCCAGGCTTCAGGGGAACATGAGGGTCTGGTTCCAGGTCTCTGAGGCTGGGGGACAGGAGGCCCCGGATGGAGCCCAAGGAGGCCGTTTTAGGGAGTGGCCAGAGAACAAGACATAATCCAGAGAAGTCCAGGTCAACGCAGACAGAACCCTCTTGGGGAGGAAGCAGAGGTGATGGGAGAGCTGAGGGGTCAGTGTCACCGGGAGGGTGTGAAGCCTGCATATGGGTGGGCACAGGTGCCAAGAGGAATGGGGGTGGCTGCAGGAGCCGGTGAAGGGGAGTCACAACCCACCTGGTGGGACAGTCCGTACTCATGGCGTTGGCAGGTCCGATTTCTGCCTCAGCCGTCCCGCCCAGCATGGCGAGGCAGGGGGCAGCCTCCATCCAGCTGGGATTGGAGAGCCCAGGCCAGGGGCATCGGGGCTGGCTCAGGAGAGCCCGATGAGTAAGAGAAGACAGGAAGGGGGGCCAAGCCAGAGTTGGAAATCCTGCAAGGGACAGATTTCAGGGGTAGGAGCACCTTTTTCTATAAATCTAGAGCTGTTCCGAAAAATAACAGCTATTCGTAAAAAATAACGGGTAGAGAAGGAGAACAGAAAACCGGCGACCAGGACACCTGCAGAAACGGGTGGCATGCCCTGGCTTGTGGAGGACGCACCCCAGCTTGAGGCGTCCTGGAGGCCCTGTAGGTCCCTGCCAACACAGTCCTGCTATCCCCAGACTGGACGTCGGGCATGGCGGTACCACGGGACATCGCGGCCGCCTACCTGCTGCAGGGAAGCTTTTACGGCCATTCCATCTATGCCACGCTGTACATGGACGCCTGGCGCAAG
Source organism: Felis catus (assembly GCF_018350175.1). Taxonomy (NCBI): domain Eukaryota; kingdom Metazoa; phylum Chordata; class Mammalia; order Carnivora; family Felidae; genus Felis; species Felis catus. The sequence continues at coordinate 14,104,276 of NC_058369.1, read as the reverse complement.
GACTCAGTGGTCATGCTCGTCCACCATGTGGTCACCCTGGTCCTCATCGTCTCCTCCTATGCCTTCCGGTGAGTCCAGAAGCAGGCAGGAGGGCACAGGGCACAGCATGAGCACAGAGAGGAGGCTGGCATGGGGCACAGGCTAATGACTGTAGGGGAAGGGGGCCACGGTGAGTATCCGCGGGGGGAGGGGTGGTTATGAAGAGAGATTCCAGAGGGACGGGGTATAGCAAGTGCAGAGAACCCCCCGCTCTGCTCATCCCCCCATCCATCCCCCTCCAACCCCACGGCAGCCTTGGCCGGGTCACGTAGCAAGTGTTTCCTGGCCGCCTGCCACGCACGGGTGTGCGTGGTGCAGCTATGAACCCGAGAGACCGACCCTGGCATTCTAGAGCCACTGCAGCCAGCACATGTGGCCCCTGAGTGCTTCAGATGTAGCCTATCCGTACTTCAACACGCATAGGTGTAAAATCCCACGCAATTTCAAAGGCAAAGGAGAGTGAATATACGTGGCCAATGCTTTTGCTGTATCAACCGTGTGTTAAGATGACAATATTTTGGATGTACTGAGTTCATTAGCATATAGCATTAAAATTAATTTTTATCTCTTCTTCTTTACTGGTATGTGTGGTTTGTTTTTTGTTTTGTTTTTGTTTTTGTTTTTTTTTTAATGTGGCTGCTACAGAATGTCAAATAACAGACGGTTCATGTCCTGTTCCTATTGGACTAGCTGATCTAGCTACACTCTCCAGTACGGCAGCTGCTGGCCACTCGGGCCTATTCCAACTTTAATTACACTGAAGTAAAGTCGTACAGCCACATTTCCGCTGCTCAGTGGTCACATGTGGCTGATGGCTCTCGTATTAGACAAGGCAGGTTTAGAACATGCCTATCATTTTAGAAAATTCTATCAGCACTGCTGTAGAGGAGAATCCGATGATAAAACCCAAGCAAACAAATGAGAAAAGAACTCAAGAGTTTGTTTAAAAGTGATAGCTGTGAAGAAAAATCAAGTCCGGAGACCAGGGCCACAGGGGTGGTGAGGTACAGATGGGTGGCTGGGTGACAGGTGAGCCAAGACTGAAGGGAGGTGAAGGAAGGCTCCACGAACACCGGGGAGGTACACGGTAGGGGATGGTGACAGCATGTGCAAAGGGCCTGCGGCACATGAGCTGTCAAGAGGGCAGAGTGAAAGGCCCAAGCCACACCAGGCTGAATTCAGGCCCAGTGGCCCAAGCAGCTGTAAGGTGGAATGCTGGGGAGGGATAGTGGGACTGGCTTCAGGCTCCTTCAGAGCCTAGTGCAGACTTGGCCTTTCCTGGGCAGGTCTGCAGCTTGCAGCCGTGTTCAGGTTAAACAAACAAAAGCCCTAGGAGTGTTAGCATGGCAGTGATGTTTAAGGTGAGGGAAAAACTTTGGGGGGATCTGGATACAAAATGACCCAGGCCACTGAGGGTCAGGGGTCTCAGAGATGAGGAGGGACAGACAACTTCCAGGGAGGCTCTTAGGTCACCTGGGGACAGTGAGACAGGGAGGGTGCGGATGGGGCTGCCGAGGGGCAGGCACAGCTTGGGTGCTGCCACTGACCTGGCCAGTGGCAGGAATGGGCAAGTCACGTGGGCCAGGGAGGACAGCTTCGAAGGGGCCTACAGGAAGCTTGGGGTGCAGCCTTGCTGCAGGGCAAGGGTCCCCAGTGTAACCCGCTCTCCCCTGTCCCACTTCCCCCCCCCCCCCCCAGGTACCACAATGTGGGCATCCTCGTGCTCTTCCTGCATGACATTAGCGACGTGCAGCTGGAATTTACCAAGCTCAATGTCTACTTCAAGTCTCGCGGAGGCTCCCACCACAGGCTCCACGCGCTGGCCTCCGACCTGGGCTGCCTCAGCTTCTGCCTCAGCTGGTGAGTGGGGGGGGGGGCAGGGAAGGAGGCGGAGCTGGTGGGAAGGGGCGGGGCACTCGGGAGGAGGTGGGGCTGGCGAGAAGGGGCGGGGCACTCAGGGGAGGAGGTGGGGCTTGTGGGAAGGGGCGAGGCCAAGCGGGGAAGGAGGCGGGGCTGGTGAGGTGGGCAGGGCCTCCCGGGTGGGAGAGCCAGGGAGGGGGGGAGGGGGGGGACTGAAGCAGGGCAGAATCAGGATTGGGCCGGAAAGGACAGAGCGGGAATGGAGACGGAAGGGCAGGGGTGGGCGAGGAGACAGGGGTGGGTAGGGATGTGCAGGGACAGGTGGGTGAGTCCAGATGGGACAGCACAGGGGCCGAGTGGGGCAACCCTCCCCCTCTCCCAGACAGCTCCCCCCCCCACCCCTCCCCGCTGCAGGTTCTGGTTCCGCCTCTACTGGTTCCCGCTCAAGGTTCTGTACGCCACGTGTCACTGCAGCCTGCGCTCAGTGCCTGACATCCCCTTCTACTTCTTCTTCAATGCGCTCCTTCTGTTGCTCACCCTCATGAACCTCTACTGGTTCCTGGTGAGTCGGAGCCCCCACCAGCTCCTTGTCCACCGGCCGCTCCTCAGTTGGTAGTCCTGTCCTGGTCCCCCGGCCCCAAGCAGTGGTCCGGGCACAGGCCGTTCTCGGGCACACCCGGGGCGGGGCATATTCGGCAGCAGGAACGGCGGCGCGTGCGCTGGGCTGGTGGCCCCCGGAGCGCGCGGCCTCTAGGAGGGCAGCAGGATCAGGGCAGAAGTGGCTTTTTCTCACCGGTGCCTCCCCCTCCCACAGTACATCGTGGCCTTTGCTGCCAAGGTGCTGACGGGCCAGGTACGCGAACTGAAGGACGTCCGGGAATACGACGCGGCAGAGGCCCAGAGCCCCAAGGCCGGCAAAGCTGAGTGAGTGTGGAGGGGCCGCCGCCCCAGTTCATTCCTTTAGCCACGTCTGTCCGGCCCCGCGCTCTGTGGGCCGGCCCCGGAGACAAGGCAGCGGATGATGTCGCCACGCCACGGACGCTGCATCCAAAAGAGACTGTGATAAAGGCATGGATGATGTAGCAACAGAGTTAGATGCTGCAAGGACAGGCAGGAAGTGCGTAGACAGGTGTGGGGGTGGGGGCAGACTGGCGAAAGGCAAGAATCGGGGTAGGAGCGGTGAGGCCAAGCTGAGGAGCTGGTCCAGTGGGTGAGCAACCATTAGCCAGGCCAGAGAGTGACCTCTAAGCAGGTGGCAGTGGAGGTGGGGATGCGGGGGTGCCATGGTGGCCCAGAGAGCCCCCACTCTGTCCATGTTGACTCTTCCCGGCCTTGAGGTCCAGCAGGGCAGCCCAGTGGTCAGCCAAGCAGGAGGTAAGGCTGGGGGCTCAGGCCCTAGGAGTCCTAGGGAAGGAGGAAAAAGTGGGGTCCTCATCAAGCATCATGGAGGTAGGCCCCCAGGACTCACCAGCCCCAGGTTGTAAGCCAGATGGTGTTCAAAGCCCCTAGCCTGGAGGGGCCCCAGGAGTGAATGGAGGCAGGTTTGGGTGGCCAGCAGAGTCTAGGGTGCACGGCGCCCCGGAGACAACACGAGGAGGGTTTGAGCAGCAGCGAGGTCGGAGGCTCCCGACGACTCACAAGGCACTGAGCCAGTGGCCCCTGTGACTTGGCTGCTGGAGGCCTCGTCAGTGAACGACCTGGGAAAGGTGGTTTCAGGGAAGCAGTGGGCTCAGAGCTCGATGAGATAGGTCAGAACGGGCAGTGAGGAGGGTGAGAGAAGCAGAGATTTAAAACATCTCCTTGGAGTTCAGAGGCAGGGGAGCAGAGAACTGGAGGATTAGCAGAGCGGAGAGCTGAATCAGAGGAGGGCTCTGTGGCTGGTTCACATGAATAAAAGCACTTTGCACCCTCAAAGCAGGAGACTACAAGTGGGGGCTGCTAAGGCCAAAGAGCTGGCACCCAGGGCAGAGAGGGACCAGACGGGTGAGCAGGGGTCACAGACATGAGAGGCTGGGCAGCAGGTGTGGTCTCCCCAGCTGGGTTGTGTGTGGGCCTGTTGGCCAAGGTGACTGATCATCACGAGGCCGTCACTGTCATCGGGGCAGGTGGGCACAGGGGCCATAGTGGGAGGAGGAGAGTGATGAGATCCCAACTGTGCTGTTTTAGGCGAAACAAATAAAAAGAAACAAAGACAATCCAAGACTTCAGGGCTGTGTGCACTGGCAGAGGGGGACTAAGAGTCTAGTTTGGGGGATGTTAGATCGTCCGATGTCCAGGGAACATGAATTGGCCATTCCATAAAGACTTCAGTGAGGTCTCGCCGAAGAGTCTGACCAACCCTCAGCGGCTTCCAGAAAAAGCAACGGCTAAAGAGAACTCCAGGGGTGGGAGAGGGGAGCACCCGCTTGGCCAAAACTAAAAACCCGAAAGATCTTCCTGCTGTAAACTAGTGAACTCCTGGTGGAGATGTCCTTGCAATGCAGAGCCCAAGGCAAAGAGCAGGCCAGACCACCCAGCCCTGCTCAGTGCTGCCCCCTCCTCTGTCTGCCCTGAGAATGCCCAGCCAGAATGTGCGTTGAGGAGCTGGCACCTGGCCAGCATTTCCAGTAGGATCAAAGTACAAACTCTGTGCACAAATGGCAGGGCATACCAGGGAACACGCTGCCACGATCGACCCCATGGGCATCACCAGCAGAAGAACCAAGTTCCCCAAGGTTGGCTAGAGTTAGCTCAGTTGGGTATAAAATGGAATGGGATAAAAAGCAAGGAGCATGTGGAACGTGCTACAGAAAAGTGGTCAGGACGCCTCCAAACCATCAGGTCATGGAAAACAAGGAGGCTGAGGAACTGTCCCAGGTCAGAGGAGACTAAGAAGACACGGTGACTGAATGCAGTGTGGGATCACGGACCAGAAAAAGGACATCCGTGGAAAAACTGGCAAAATCCAAATAAGACCCACACTTAGTTCACAGCACTGTCCCAGCCTTGGTTTCCTAGTGTGACAAATACACTGTGGAGGTGTAAGATGTGTAACATTGAGGGAGGCTGGGTGAGGGCTACACCCGAGCTCCCCGTACCGTCTTTGCAACATCTCTGCCAATCTACAATTATCCGAAAATAAAAATCTTACTAAGAAAAACAAAAGGCGTGAAAAACCATCACCAATGACGTTGGATGTCATTTTACGTTGCCGGGGCCCTCGTAACAAAGTACCACACGTTGGGGGAGCTTTAAAACAACAGAAGTTTATCCCTCACGGTTCTGGAGACCAGAAGTCTAAAACTGCCAGCAGGGCCGTGCTCCCTCTGACGTCTCTAGCAGAGGATCCTTCCTTGTCTCTTCCAGCTTCTGGGGACTCCAGGTGTTTCTCCGCATCACCCCAATCTCCATTTTCTGTCTGCGCATGACCTTCTCCTCTCTGGCTCTTCTCTCTTGTAAGGACACTTGTCCTTGGATTTAGGGCCCACCCTAAAGCCAGGATGAGGTCATCCCAGATCCCTTCACTTACATCTGCAGAGACCTTCTTTCCCAAATAAAGTCACATTCACAGGTGCCAGAGATTAGGAGGTGGACGTACCTTTTTGGGGACCACTCCTTACCCTGCTGTGCATGTTAAGACTCGTACAATTAGATACAGCTGAAGAGAGAATCGCTAACTGAAAAGCTGTGAACGAGTGGCTCAGAAGACAGTGAAGACAGTTGGAAAATACGACAGCTAGAATTCTAAGAATCGCCTGGGCTAGCTGAGTTCTCACAGGAGAACAGAGAGAGACCGTATGAGAAGATGTAACGTGGAGCATTTTCCAGATGTAAAGATGTAAATCATAAAGAGGACGAGTAAAAAGACATCCAGGCCCCAAACACACCACGGTGAAAAATGCAAAACAGCCCCAGAAAAGATGGCCAATGAACCGTAACACTAACAGCAGCGAGGGACGCTGGACGACCGTGGAGAAAACTAGCATGTCAAGTCCTGAAGCAACTGGGAATTTCACACGAATTTTTTTTTTTTTTTTTTGAGAGAGAGAGAGAGAGAGAGCACGCGCACGCTCATGAGTGGGGGAGGGACAGAAGGAGAGGGAGAATCTCAAGCAGGCTCCGCCCTATCAGCGCAGAGCCCAACGTGGGGCTCGATCCCACGAACCGTGAGATGATAACCAGGACCGACATCAAGAGTCGGGCGCTTAACCGACTGAGCCACCCAGGTGCCCCCTTCATACACAATTTTGACGGCATTTGCTCGAGGACGCCTGGCTGGCTCAGCCAGTGGAGCACAAGACTCTTGACCTCAGGGTCATGAGTTTGAGCCCCTCGTTGAATATAGAGTTTACTTTTAAAAATGAATAAAATCTTTAAATAAAAACAATGACTCCAGAGATAGGACACCCACAAGAACGAAACCTATGAAAATGTACCGTCCATAGATCTCGATGGGTATATTTCAGAAAACAGAAACACTATCCCAAGAGGCAGATCAGCAGATGAAATGATACATACCTGGGTGAAAAATTTTAAATGCCTAATTTGATATTTAAAGAGAGTGAGGGGCGCCTGGGTGGCTCAGTCGGTTGAGCGACCGACTTCGGCTCAGGTCATGATCTCACGGTTTGTGAGTTCAAGCCCCACATCGGGCTCTGTGCTGACAGCTCAGAGCCTGGAGCCTGCTTCCCATTCTGTGTCTCCCTTGCTCTCTGCCCCTCCCCCACTCATGCTGTGTGTCTGTCTCAAAAATAAATAAATGTAAAAAAATTTAAAAATAAAAAAAAAAGAAAGAAAGTGAGACCTGATGTAGTAAATATCAAAATGGGGTTGGGGCCTTTGCACTTGGCAGGAGGGTAGGGTTTTGCCGTTAGCAGATGGTAAATACTTCTGTTAATGCTATTGGGGCATAGAGGGCAGCCCGGAAAAAAAAAAAAAAAAAAAACAGGTACCACAAAATAAATGCAAAAAAGGTTAGTGAAAGCAGGATAAGTAATGCAAAAGAAGAGGGTAGAATCCCAAATATCACGCATCCAAATACGCATACGCATGAAATAATCATAATGGTTGCAAGACTTTTTTTTTCCTTCAATATCCACCTCTGTACTGGTTAAAAGACTTCAAGTCCAGAGTACGTGAAAGTTGCGAGTAAAAGGATGGGACAAGAAATTCAGGTGGCATTCTTGATCTGGAACGTTCCACAGTGTACAACCCAGAATCTCCACTTGAGGGGACTGAGGGAAGTGGTCTGGGCTCACAAGCCGCCCAGAAGCAGGGTGAACAGATGTCCTTTTGAAGCACAGGGCATTTCTCACAACTGACCAAACCCAGCCCCCGGGGGAAATCTCAAGCACTCAGAACCAGGATCGTGCAGGCTTCATAGACAAAAATGCGGTGAGGTTGGAGAACAGCAACGAATGACGACGGGGACCACTTTTAATTCGGGAGCTGCAAAAACCGTGCCAGCAAGGTAGCACCACCCCCTTCCTCACTGTGCTCGGCCTCATTCTCTCTCTCTTCTCACCCCTTCTCCCTCCCAGAGCCCCTGGTCATCTGGCAGACCACCATCGGGGACTTACACAGCTCAAGTGCCCCCCACCCAGCCCCTCCGTCTGAAGCCCCCATCATCGCCTCAGGCTCCGCCCAGATCAGCAGCCATGGGGGGGGGCCCTCCTCACCCCACACTCGCTCCGCTGACCTGCCCCACGGTACCCACCACCATTTCCCTGCTGGCCTTCCCCCCCCCCCTCCCAGGCCCCTTTCATTTCATTCACCCCAACTTCCAAGTTTCTCTCCCAGCTCACGGTGCTCCTCTGTGCACCAATCTCCGTCTCCAGGTCTGCTTGACATCCCTAGCGTCTTTGAAAACATCCGGAACCAGCCCCCATTCCCACCCCAAACATCCTCTCCGGAATAGTTTTTCCGTTGCGGTTGAAGGAAACTCAGGGTGAAGACCTGGCCAAGCCCTAGGGGGTTCCCTCACTCCCTCTCTTCCTTACCTCTGAGGAAACATCCAGAATCCACCCGAGACGCTGCCTGCCCTCATTCATCACCCTCTAGCTTCCGCCCTTGTTCCGATTCTTTTTTCCCCATAGTGGTACAATGAACCTGAAAAGCATAAATCTGACATCATAGAGAAGCCACGCATCCCCCCCCCCCAAATACTGACACTAGTTTTGAGGGGGAGGGGTGCTTGGAAGCTTGTACAGAAAAATAGACCGGCATCATTGGGAAAGTTCTGATAAAAAGGCACGTGTCAGGGTACCCATCCTTGAAGGTATTAAACATAATATATAGAAACCGAAACAGAGCTGAGTCCGTAAATAGAATAGACTCTAGTCCTAAAGATCACTGGGAGGCAGGAGCTGTCAGAATACTTGGTAACCATCCGGAGGAGAGCAAACCTTCGTGGGATCTCGAATCAGCCCGAGGGCAAACTCCCCACGGGTCAGATATCGTGGCCAAGCAGAGGCTGTGAAATGAAACCAGAGCCCGAAAGGGAGATCGTGTCGTCTAGCAGTTGGAACTACGAGAACAGTCCAGAAGCTGGGAACCCCACCTCTGCTCTGCTCAGGGAGCCAGCAGGCAAAGCCAGAAGAGCAAGGGCAGATGGGAGGCCCACATAGGGCTCATCTATAAACTCACAGGTCAAGGGCCCCTGGCGGTTGCAGAGAGAGAAAGAGAGAGAGCCAACCACGGGAAAGGGGGCAGAGGATGGGATGCGTGCTCCCAGGAAGGGAATCCAGTGGGTCTAGCCCAAGGGAAGAATGGATCGAAGTGACTGAGTTCATGTCCAGTGTAGATCCTTACATGAAAGGGTCTCTGAGCTAGATTGCTCTGCAAAGTGAGGGGATGGCGATACCCCTGTAGGCTAGTATCTGTGAGACACCAGCAAGACTTGTGTAAAGCACTACACAGAAACAAGACCCCGAGGCCGAGTCGCAGGACGAGTTTTCTATTCTTTCTGATGTCTGGATCCTGAGAATATATTACCAGCTCAAGAAACTTGATACATTTGTATGTAAACCAGAAGGTGGAATCCACTTCTGCGGAGACAGACCACGTGCAAGGACAGGAAGGGCTCGCCTAAGTGGGAAAAGGAACAGGCAATACCGTGACCATTAAGCCACAGTAAGATGCGGTTTCCGCACCAGCAGGCACTGGCAAAAGCACCAAGGAGCGGGGGCAGAGACCCTTGTTGAATCTGGTAAGATGGTCGTGGGCAGACCCCCAGTGCCCAGGTCCCCTCCCAGTCGGAACCCCAGAGACCTGCCACTGATACAGGCAGGGGAAATGGAATTTACAGAGAGCAGTGGGGCACATTGGTGCGATTTCAGCGTTGCGTTTTTGGAAAATTAAGGTGCAGAAGACGGAAGTCAGGCGGAGGGCTTTTACTTTCCAGCGGCCGGGCTGTGGATGGCTCAGGAGGGAGGAGAGAGGAGGGTTTACGCCATGCCCAGTGGGCGGAAGGCAAGGTCTTCTGGCCCTGTGGGAAGGGAAGAAGGACCCAGGTGAGCCCCCGCCGGGTAGGAAGAAGAGAAGTGGAGGGCAAGGCAGTCGGGACAGGGCAGTATGTGGGGCATGGGGCCCGGGGCTAACCGCGGCCCGGTTCTGGCCTCTAGGAAGCCGCTGAGGAATGGCCTGGTGAGAGACAAGCGCTTCTGAACTCCTCGACCGCCTTCGCATCCCTTAGGACCCAGCCCCGCCCGACCACGCGCCCCCCTCCAGGGACCGACTACGCCCCTCCCTCGGGACTCTGGCTCCGTCCAGCTCCGCCCCACCTGGGCCCTGGCCACTGCCCGTCACCTCCCCCTGGACCCCTGCCCGGTACCCCCGAGACCCCGCCCCCGGGGTCTACCTTCCTCGGGCTTCAGAACCGCGGCCACGTCCCCCGGGACCCTGACCCCGCCCAGCCCCAGACCTCTGTCCTGGCCCCTCCAGGGACCTCGGCCCCGCCCCCCAGCCTGCCGGTCGGGGGAGTCAGGAGGCCCCTGAGCACTCGTCCGGCCGCCGCCAGCGAGGAAGATGCCATCGCCGTGCCGCCGTCCTGGCCGCCGCGTCCTTTTCCTCCTCCTGGCCCTGCTGCTGCCCTCGCCGCCCCCAGCCCGCGCCCCAGCGCCGCCGGGCCCCGCCGCCACCCTGCTCCAGGCTCTCGGGCTGCCTGACGCGCACCGGGGCGCACCCACGCCCCGGCCCGTACCCCCCGTCATGTGGCGCCTCTTCCGCCACCGGGACCCCCAGGAGGCCAGGGTGGGCCCTCGGCGGACGCCCCAGGGAACCACCCTGAGACCGTGCCACATGGAGGAACTGGGGGTCGCCGGAAACATCGTGCGCCACATCTCGGACCGCGGTAAGTGGGGCCTGCGTTGGGGGCGTGTGTCCGGGAGGCCGAGACTCCTCTGTGCGCCCTGCCACGAGCCTCCAGCGCCGCGTGGGGGAGGCCAGAGCACCGCCGAGTGTCCCCACTCGTCCGGTCCAGCCCACGAGCAATCTGGGCCTCCTCACTCCATCCGCTCTTCCCCCGTGGACACCTGCGGGCACCGGTTCGAGTTGTCCCAAGGCCAGGCTCCCTTGCACCCGGCAAGGCCCCCAGCTTGCAGCCGAAGCCCTGCCCCCACCTCCCCCACCCCACCCCCCACCCCCGCTGCTTCACACCATTTGATGCCTTTCCCGGAGATACCACCTCTCCAGCATCGCTTCCCCACGAGCCCCCAGGCATCCGTTCGTCTCTTCCCCTGCCTGGGGTTGGCGGGCAGGCTGCCCTGCGCTGGGCAGGACTTCTTGCAAACGATGCCCTGCCCCCACTCCATCGCCTCCCCCCCCCCCCCCCCCCGCGCCACTTCACACCATTTGACGCCGCCTTTAGAAGGCAGTTTGGCGCCCCTCTTCCCCAGGCGCTCACCTTTCCCCCACCCGCAGAGACACCGCCCCCCCCCCCCAGACCCCCTGAGGGCAGGCCGGGCAGGGCGCTGGGGTGCAGCGCGAGCCGAGCTCTCTCCCTGCCATCCCAGGTGCGCCCACCCGGCCCCCGGAGCCCGCCTGGGCTTCGGGGCAGTGCCCTGAGTGGACCGTCGTCTTCGATTTGTCAGCCGTGGAACCTGCCGAGCGCCCGAGCAGGGCCCGCCTGGAGATGCGCTTTGCGGCGGCGGCGGCCGCGGAGGAGCCGGCCGGCTGGGAGCTGAGCGTGACTCAGGCGGCCGAAGGCGCGGTCGCTGGGCCCGTGCTGCTCCGCCAGGTGGTGCCCACCCTGACGGCCCCGGTGCGCGCCGAGCTGCTGGGCGCCGCCTGGGCCCACAATGCCTCGGCGCCTCGCAGCCTCCGCCTGGCGCTGGCGCTGCGCCCCCGGGCCCCCGCCGCCTGCGCGCACCTGGCCGAGGCCTCGCTGCTGCTGGTGACGCTTGACCCGCGCCTGTGCCACCCACTGGCCCGGCCGCGGCGCGAAGCCGAGCCCTCAGTGGGCGGCAGCCCTGGAGGCGCGTGTCGCACGAGGCGGCTCTACGTGAGCTTCCGCGAGGTGGGCTGGCACCGATGGGTCATTGCGCCGCGCGGCTTCCTGGCCAACTACTGCCAGGGCCAGTGCTCGCTGCCCGCAGCGCTGTCCGGACCCGGGGGGACGCCCCCGCTCAACCACGCCGTGCTGCGCGCGCTCATGCACGCGGCCGCCCCCGGTGCCGCCGGTCTGCCCTGCTGCGTGCCTGCGCGTCTGTCGCCCATCTCTGTGCTCTTCTTTGACAACAGCGACAATGTGGTACTGCGGCACTACGAGGACATGGTGGTGGATGAGTGTGGCTGTCGCTGACGGAGCCAGGCAGGGGCCCAACAATAAACACTGCGTGGTCCGCTTCCCTGTCTCTGGTCTGGTCACCTGAGGGCGGGAAAGGAAGCAGCCACATCCATCACCACCCACTGCCAGGGCTTGGGAGTGTCCCACAGTGATGCCACCTGCCCAGCCCTCCTAGAGCTGGGTTCCTAGAACCCCATCTCTAGGCGGCCTGACATCTAACATGCCTAAGAGCCTGGGAACTGCCCACTGCACCGAGGTCACCCCCTAGTCCCTGCTGTGCACATCGGGCCGTTCTCAGCTTTGGCATCCAGGTGACCCCAAGGCTCCCAACCAGCCAGGTCCCCAGACCAAGTGCTCTGCCGTCTCCCTGCAGTTGATCTGTCCCGGTGTGAACACAAGAGCTGTTAATTAAGATTTTATTGGTGACAATAGAGCTTAAAACAAATTGACCAGAAATCAAAAGTTACATTGCCTTGGTACATATGCTCCTTGATTTGGAAAACTCAGAATCAACTGCTGCTATGAAGGTGAAGAACAAAGCAAACAGCACAAAGCAGAGGCAAGGCATTCCAAGGGAACAGAACAGGGCAGGTGGGTGGGCGGGTGGGTGGGTGGGCACAGGTGTTGCCCACGGGGTGTGTCGCACAAGGGGTCATAGCGGAAACCTATCCAAACTCTATGCCTCTATGTGGCCTATCAAAAGAAGGGGGAAACCGAAAGCCCTACAGCAATGGTAATAAATAAGAGGCCTTGCCAGAAGGAAGGTGGCCTGTGTGTCCCCGTCTCCCACGTACAAGCTGGAATCTGGAGGCTTTGAGATCAGGGCCAGTGTTCGCCTCACAGGGACGGGGAAGCTGGGGGGGGGGGGCAGGGTCACCAGGGCCTGGATAGGCAGGGAATGGTCCCCAAATAGGTGGTTGCCAGGGAGACAGTACTACCCCACCGTGGTGCGCAAGGAGCTGGGGGTGGCTCTCCCAGCTACAGTAACTTCTTGTGTTGTGGCCCAAGCCCCTTCGGCACAGAACCAACCTATTTCTGATACATGCTCCTTTCCCCCCCAAAAAGCAGAAATCACTCCACCCTATCACGCCTGTGCCCACAGGTAGAGGGGCTCCCAACTCGGAGGGTGGGGTAGAAAACAAGGTGAGTGGGGCACTCAGCGTGTCTAACCAGCCACGGGGACCGTGGGTGCCTCCCTGGGGGTGGGTCCTCCTGGCTGCTGCTGTCTTCCATCAAATCCTCAGGAAGGACCCTAGGGAAGAAGCCACTGGCCAGAGAATAGCCACCTCCCCACCCTCTGGCCTCACAGCCAGTCCTGCCCAAGGCCCCTCCCAGGGTGGGTGGCTGGGGCGCGAGTCCACCGCGTGTAGGAAGCACTTTGCTTCTCAGAGTCCAGCGGAGACTGGGGCTGCCTGGCCCGGGACGAGACGGTGCTCTCTCACCGCCCTGACGTGCAGGGAGAAGCCGCTGGAAGCTAAAACTGAAAACAAAAATCCTCCTCGCGATCCCGTCACAGGTGTTGATCCTAATCTTGAGATGTGTTGGCTTGTTTAAACTTCGTTCCTGGAAGCTTCTCACATCTTCCAGGTCCACCACTAAGATTTGAGAGACAAACTCAGGAAAGTATGTTTTTCAGTACTCCTTTGAAAGAATCTTTAAAAAACAAACAGAAAAACCCAAAACACCGTGTTTTCTTTAAATGAAACCCTCTTAGAACACAGGCAGCGTGACCAGGGCAGTTTCAGAGCTGGTGTGGACAGAACCCACACCTCCTCGGGGCTCTCCCGGCATGGCTGCCCCGGCAAGGAGCCTGCTCGGCACAGAAATGCGAAGTTTTTCCTGCTAAAACGTAGTCCCCTTTCAATAAAACAGAAACAGAAAGAAAAGAACAGAGGAAAGGGCTACTCTGAGATGAGGGTCTTCCTCCCTCCGCCCTGGTCGCAGACCCAGGTGTGGACGCGGCGAGCGCTGGGCCTCCTTGGCGAGCGGGGCTGGCAGGGCTCGCTGGCGGGCGGTCCTCCGTGGCCGCCCGCCTCCCGCTCTCCCTTCTCCTTCTCCTCGCCGCCGCGGGCCAGCAGTGGGCGCTCGCTCTGTCTCGGGCTCCTCTCTCCCTCGGGTGCTCCTCTCCCTCTCCTGTTGCTCACAGTGGTGCTTCAGTTTTAGCAGTGGAAAACAGGTATCCATTTATTTTTATTTTTTATTACCCAGAATAAGATGCTGATGGACTAAGCCACATAGCTTAGCTCTTCCGCCGCCACCTGTGGGGAGGGAGGAAGGCAAGGGGCCATCAGAGAAGGCAGAGCCCCACACAGCTGGGCAGCTAGAAGGTGCGGGGCTCTTCCCCCCACTTCCCTTTGCACCCGTGAAATGGAACCTCAGAAGCTGGGTGCCCAGGCTAGTGACTCCCCCCCCCAGAGAGAAGGAAGCCGAGAGTTTAAGGGGCCTCCTCTGTCAGCGGCACCAGCACCCCACCTCCCCAGCACACGCACGGATAGGGGACCAGGCCCATGCTCGCCCAGCTCTGGTCACGCCACAGTCAGGGGAACCGTAGGACAGGGCTTTCAAGGAACCTGGAAGGGCCTCCTGCAGAGGTGCCCCTCCGCCAGGACTCCCACATCCAGCCCTTCCTCGCTGAGTTCGAGGACTCTCTCAGGAGGGACTATGATGCAGAGAGGTGTGTGTGAAGCTCCCGTCCTCCCACTGCCATGAGCAGATGTACAGGGAGTGAAAATGACAGTTCAAAGGACAAGCTGGCCTCTGGGGGTCTTGAGAGCCCTCCCACACATTTCCCAAATCTCCCATCAAATCCAGTTACTGGTGACGACCTCCTGCAGGGATCAGCTTGCCTTCTAGTACTGGGACAGCCCTGTCACTCCGCCGTGCTGGTACGCCCGCTCCCCTTGGTACGTGGAGTCTTGCGACAGCGCCACATCAATCTGTGACTTAAACTCATCGCCAAGGTAACTGTCCTGAAAAACAAAGTTGGGGAAATAAGCACCGAGCAGAGGATGCAGCCTCAAGAACCTGCTCCACGTCCAGCCCCCACCAGCCCCAGAGGAGGATCTGGGCGACTCGCTTCTGAAGCCTAAGCAGCACAGGGCCCACACCGGTTACCTTTTCACAGAACACAGGCAACCCGGACCACCGCTTAAGACAAGATCGGAGAGGTCACGTTCCAGACCCCACAGTACCCCCTGCCAAGGGGAGGATACGTAGGAGGCCATCCTTCTGAGAGGCGTGCTCAGGCCGCTAGGGGGGAGCGTGTGAGGTCTGCGCACGGGGAGGGCTCCTTCCGACTGTCCTGACTTCTCTGCTGCTGGCTCACCTGGGACAGCTCGGGCTGGGAGAGGCCGGGCTGGCTCATCTGGGAGGGCTGGCTCATGGAGATGTAGCCCTGTGTCAGGGCGCCCTGGGAGAAGGGCTGTGATGCCACATCCTGGCTGGCCTGGCTGTTGGGGAGATTCGTCTGGCTGGGTCCAGGGAGCCCAAAGCGGTTCTTCTGGCGCCCCCCACGACCAGTCTTGCCTTTTGGGGTACCCCGGCCTGAAAGACAGCAGTCCAGGGTTCCTTGAAGGAGGTCTGCACCTGACAGACCGGCCCAACCGCTCAAAGCCCAGATGTGAACAAACTCCGACACCGATGCGCTTTGTCCTCGGTGCTGCTGCCTGGCGCGCTCACCTGCGGCTGGCCCGTTGGCTTGTCCAAAATACCCTGGTGGTGGCATGGGTGGCATGACCAGGTTGAAAGGGATGGGAATGTTCATGGCAGCCACGTGGCTGGGTCCCGCACTGATCATGCCGATCTGGTCGTGGGTCTGGAAGTACATGTTTGAGGGCCGGCCTGTAAGACACAAGGTAGACAGCAGGTGTCACTTGCCGTATCCAAACGAGCCTACTGCCTGGCCCCCAAATGGCAGTGGGAATGGTCGGAATGTCCGTCTTGTCCTGTCACTGCTCTGACTGCCACAGCGTTTCTTCGTGCAGTCCCGTAACGAGGCCACCTGATACAGAATCTCACAACTCAACCCCCACTCTCGATAGCCTCCCTGGGGATAGCCTCCCTGGGGCTGGCTCCTGGGAACAAGCTTTTCTCTCACGGGATTTGGAGAATCAATGGCCTACAAGCATCCAAACTACACTTCATTTCCAACTGGGGGGAAAAAAAGAAAGAGTCCTTTGTAGGGCAAACTTTTTATTCGTATTACACGCACCCCCGTCTCCACCACTCCACCGAAAACAAGAAAACACCTGAGCTGACAGACTAGTGGATCCTACGAAGGCAAAGGCCCCCCCCCGTACCCCCAAGGCTAGGGATGTCCCAATCTGCACAGAGCTGCCCTAGGGGCTGGGGAGCCAAAGTGAGCTGCTGAGGCACGAGAGTGTGACCTTCTGGTCTGCCCCCAAGGGTCGAGAGCCTCAGCTGGGCCCACAGTGCACTCAAGGACGAAGGATGGGCCCGGAGTACCCTCAACTACACGACAACTCACTGGATGTGCCAATGAGATTTGTCACCTGAACCCAGCAAGCAGAGTAACAGGCAAGCGAGGAAAGGGGGCTCGCCCACTTCACACAAGACCAGCTACTAGGGCATACCTGGCCCCAGGACGGCCAGTGAGTACATGAGGGGACGAGGCTCAATGTAAAATGCGGGCATGTGGCCCCAAGCACCTGGGCGAGGCTGTCACCTTCTGTAGAGACTGGTGCAGGGAAGCGTCCCAGGAAGCAGGGACCTGGGGAATGAATGGGAACGATCTAGACACTGGCTCCAGCAAGAGGAGGTACTCCATGCAGCAAGAGTTAGGGCTCAGCCTTAGGACACAGAGACCCCACACAGGAGAGCAGTCTGAGAAAACAAGCGAAACTCGGGGAAGGCAGTGAAACCAGAACCAAGACCGTGGGGGGCCTGGAGGCGCTGCAGGAGTGCCCCTCCCGCTGAGAGGGTGAGCAAACGGCGGGGTGGGTGGGGAGCGCTGCGGCCTGCGGCACGGGAGCAAACGGGCAGCGCTACAGTATTTGCCTGGAGACCTCGACGAGGCAGAGCTATGGTATTTAAAAAACACTTTGTACTTAGAAACTGACAAAGACCAATTCTTTGATTTCAGGCAAGGGAAAGCAAGAAGGAGCTCTCTTCATCAGGAAGGTTTCTGTGGACTGAGGTTTGGGAGATCACCCCAGGAGTGACCGAGCCAAAAGGTGCAGGCGTGGGAATGATCAACATCCACAGGGCAGTGTGGTCCCCCCCACAGAGCAGACTCACCCTGGCTGCTCCGATCATAGACTGATCCTGGGATAATGGCCTCCCGAGCATCATACATGGCTGTTGTCATGAAGCGGGCTCCCTGCAAAGGGTTTGGATAGGTGAGGAATTTATCACCTTGACACAAGGAAGAACTTTCTAAAGATGTGATGGCTTGGCCACCTTCCAGGCCATGACTAGGCCAACGCTGAGGCTTGCTGGGCCTTGCCCACCCCTCCTCCACAGACCTGGCCTTTGGTGCTGAATGTTTGTCTCCAGGCTTCACACAAGCAGCATCACCGCTTCTAAGTCCCCCAGAGCACCCCGGCTTCACAAGGTTTCCTAACTGCCTGTGTTCAACTCCTAGGCGCCACCCATGACTTTGCATCCCTAAAGGCCATGTCCAAAAAGGCCTAAGAATGCTTGTGAGACCTGGGCCGGGAGAGCTCTGGGGCAAAGGCCAGCGTGATCACTCCAGTACACACACACGTGTGTGTTCACCCTCGGCTCACACCTACTACAGGTCATACCTGCCATTGCCTATTACCATGTGCCAGGACACCGGCCTGGGGAGAAGGGGGTTCTTGGCACAGTCTTCCTCCACACCTTTCTGGCCACCCACAGCCAGTGCTCACCGGGTTGATGGTGTTGACCAGCTTCCTGGGCTTGCTGAACTGCATGAGGCTCTCCCGAAGGTTGTTCAAGGGCCCCTCCACCAGCACCTTCTGCTCCTTGTAGTAGTTCAGCAGATGGTTCCAGAGTGGCTGCTTGGACAAGGCCTTTGGGTTGCCCACGATAATGACCCCATACCTGCAAGGTGTGGGCCCAAGAACGCGGTGTTTAGGGTTCTGCACGGTGAGCAGAACACCACGAAGAAAAGTATGAGAAGAGACGGAACAAACTCAACATCCACATCCAAGGTGAGAGGAGCCAAGCCCAGGCCGCTCTCCTCTCATCCCACCCACTAAATCCCTCCCCAGACGCCTGGCCTGCCTGTGACAGTGCCCAACGTGAGGCCTGGGGATGGACAGGTAGGTTGCTGGTCACGGTGACCTGGCAATGGAGCCCACCCTGCAAGCTGCCAACAGTGCACTGGACAGATCTGCAGGCAGTTTCTAAGGAACCCAGATGTCAAAACACAACAATGAGCAGATGAGCTCACAGACGAGTCTCTCTGCAGCCATGAGTCGGCCTCCCGGGAAGTTATCGGCAGTCTCAGCAGGCTCTGTGGCCTCAGGAACCCTGACAAGCTGGGGCATGGAACTCAATTCTGGCAGATGCTCACCCTCACCTAGCCGTGTCAAGACCCCCAAGTTGAACTCAGACCCCCACTGCTGGCCACCAAACGAGAGCACCTTAGAAGGGGGGGGGGGGGGGAACAGACAAAAACCAAGATACCCTGACAGGGGAAGGAACCAACGTATGAGGGCAGCTGTGGTCTGGTTTTACTCAAGGGTGACACAGGAGGCCACCTCATTCTCTGGGTGCCCTCTGCTATCATCATTGTTTCAAAAAAGGTTACACCCCAGGACCAAAAGATTAGATTTCATGGATTAAAAGTCTCTACAGGGACACAACCCATGCTACTGCGTTTTGATCTTAGGTCAAAAGGGCCGAGATGACACGTCCCACAAAACTGAGGCCACAGAAACCCAACAGGACAATAAACAAAAGTGTCTTGCAGGGAGGCATTCTTTCTACATTGCTGCTTGTGAGTGCTCTGACCTTGGGCTGCTGAAGTCCCACCCTGCCCTGTAAGGGTGTGACGCGAGGACTAATCACAGGAAGAGGATGACCAGGCAAGGATCAGCTCTCGGGGTGGACCCTCCCAGCTCCAGATTCCAAGGGAAAAGTCCCTCTGAAGAACTCCCATGGCAGGAACGAGGCACCCAACCACTAGCAAGGTCCAAGGGGACTTAGTCCTCCATACCTTGCTCTAGTCAGAGCCACATTAAGCCGCCTGGGGTCGTTTAAAAACCCAATGCCTTGGTGCTCGTTGGCTCGCACACAGGAAAGAATGATGAAGTCCTTCTCTCGTCCCTGGAACGCATCCACACTGGCAATCTCCACCTCCTACAAGGGACACACAGTCATAGTCAGTTGGCTGCCTTCAAGGACCCTCAGACTATGTGAACTGTGTTGAGACGCACCGTCCCATCCCACCAGTAAGCCTGGGACCCAAAGCCTGCAGAGCCCCCTGCTCAGTGCACCTCTGGGGAGCGAGGAGGGGGACCCTTTGGCTACGCCTGCTCCCACTGGGCCTTCCCAGTCCCCAGCCCCTCTCTCCTAGCCTTCCTGTGCTTTGGTTGTCTTTTTAACCTTGGCAATTTGTTTCCCAACAATAAAAGCATACATGCCTATCACAAAAAAACGTTAGACTGTACCCAAGTTAACAGAAGAGAGACCGCTGGTCTTATTTTGCATTTTAGTTCACTTCCACATAGAGAAATAATTATCTTGTCCTATATTCTGGAGGTTTTATCCAGGAGCTGACACAACAGTGAACAGCGTTTTCACGACTATGTAATATCCACTGTAAGGCTAATGCTAACAACTACACTATAGTATTCAACCTGAGATTATTTTAAGTTTTGCTCTGAAAACTATCCTGAGAATAACCTGAGGGAACCTGGCGCCTTCACAAAACTACGCCAATTCACACTCCCGGGCCAGGAGATCAGGTCAAGGTCAGCTCCTATGTGGGGACCCAACAGGCCCGATCAGGTGTGCACCTGGTAGAGCTTGGTGTGCAAGGAGCCGCTGAACTGCATGTACTGCACCAGGTAGGAGCGCTGGCCCTCATAGGGCGTGATGATGCCGATCTGGTCAGGCTTGGCACCCGCCTTTAGCAGCTTCGTGGTGATCTTCTCCACATTTGCAGCTTCCGTCCTATGAAAATTAGCCTTTCAGTTCCTGGGCTGTACCGGTGGGCTCCTGAGGCTGTGGGAGGTATGCGGACAAGTCCCACCTCCAGGGTGGCCCTGTGAAGGCCCTGTCCGGTGCACATCATTTACCAAGGGAGTCACAAGGGGAGAGAAAAGGCTCACACGTGGGCTTAGACATATTTGCTCAACAGGGGTGCCTGGGTGGCTCAGTCAAGCACCCGACTCTTGATTTCCGCCCAGGTCATGATCTCAGTTTGTGGGATCGAGCCCCTTGTAGGGCTCTGCGTGAAAAGTGCAGAGCCTGCTTGGGATTTTTTTCTCTCCTCTCTCTCTGCCCCTCCCCTGTTTGTGCACACTCTCTTTCAAAATAAACAGATGTTGGGGCGTCTGGGTGGCGCAGTCGGCTGAGCGTCCGACTTCAGCCAGGTCACGATCTCGCGGTCCGGGAGTTCGAGCCCCGCGTCGGGCTCTGGGCTGATGGCTCGGAGCCTGGAGCCTGTTTCAGATTCTGTGTCTCCCTCTCTCTCTGCCCCTCCCCCGTTCATGCTCTGTCTCTCTCTGTCCCCAAAATAAACGTTGAAAAAAAAAATTAAAACAAAAAAACAAAACAAAAAAACAACAGATGTTAAAAAATGAAATTACACTTGATCTTAGCCAAAAGGCCGAGAGATGATAAAAAATAAAATTATACAATTCTTTAAAAGAAAGAAAGGAAGGGGCGCCTGGGCGGCACAGTCGGTTAAGCGTCCGACTTCAGCCAGGTCACGATCTCGCGGTCCAGGAGTTCGAGCCCCGCGTCGGGCTCTGGGCTGATGGCTCAGAGCCTGGAGCCTGTTTCCGATTCTGTGTCTCCCTCTCTCTCTGCCCCTCCCCCGTTCATGCTCTGTCTCTCTGTCCCCAAAATAAATAAACGTTGAAAAAAAAAATTAAAAAAAACAAAAAAACAACAGATGTTAAAAAATGAAATTACACTTGATCTTAGCCAAAAGGCCGAGAGATGATAAAAAATAAAATTATACAATTCTTTAAAAGAAAGAAAGGAAGATCTGCTCAATAGAAAAAATACATACTGAAAGTGCAAGATGGAAACAAGATGTTGGTGTAGGTGTCCAAACAGAAGGAGGACAAGGAGGGCAAGGGCAAGTTTTAGCACTGCGTTAAGACATGAACACATGAGCAAGTGGTGAGTGGCCACGTGCCAAGCTACCAAGGAAGCTTGTAAACGCCACAGCTGAGTCTGCTTACCTGTTAAGGTAGGAGGTGCCTGAGCTGGCGATCTCCTCTTGGCCCTGGGTCACGTAGAAGAACATTGGCTTATCAGGCTGGGGCCACTGGAAGTCAAACCCCTTCTTCACTCGATCCGCTGTCATCAGGGAGGGAAGAGGCAACACTTCACATTAGAGAAAAAAGCCACAGCCAATCTGGACTGAGCACATATGGAGCAACGCAGAGACTGTGACAGCACAGTCAGAGGTTCATGATGGAGCAGGAAGCAGCGGCCCCGGGCAGGAGCTCCTGGTCCGTGGGACCCTGGGGAGGCCATCAGAGTGGGTCGGGTCCACTGCCCCCAAACACCCAGGATGCAGTGAAGCCATGCCTACCAACACCCAGCTGCCTGATGCACAAAGCCAGCTTACCCACTGAACAGATCTCACTGGTTGGTGCTTTCTGTGGCCTGTTCAAGAACCCTCTGCCTACTTCAGGGCCACAAAAATATTATTTTCATCTGGAAGCTTCACTGCAGTGCCTTAAAGGATTCATAAGCCCCTACAATGGGCCTCTGAGGATGACACGGTCGAGTCCACCTCATCCCGTCACAGACCAAGGTCTATGATGGGTGAGTCTGCCTCTGGACTCTGCCTTGGGCGCTATGTCCACAGTATCCTGGCAACTGCAGTTTTGTAGTAACTTGTGACATCTGATAGTGTAAGCCAGCGCCTTCACTGTGATCTTCACGTTCACCTTGGCCATTCTGGGTCCTAAACATTTCCTTTTAATCTTAAAAACTGGCTTGTCCGTTCATATACCCCACCCATCCCTTTGGGAACTTTGGAGCTGCATCTAGTCAACAGATCAGCATGAGAAAAATGTTACTTTTGCATCCAAACAGCCTAAGATCAATGACCCCCTTTGTGTCAAGCTGAGAAAGAGACCACATCCATCTTTATCATTCTAGCAAGGGCAGGAGCCAACTGGCTAGCTTGGTGGCTCATTAGCCCAGGGGCTGCTGGCAAACATTTAACCACCGAGGGTGGTGGGGGCAGGGGCCGCTCCATAGCGCCTGCCAATCTTAGTGCAAATGCTCCTGCCGCAGCTGATGTCAGGCCACTCCAAGAATGGGTCTGGGCTGGTGCCAGCACTGCCCTGGACAGGGATCACCCCAGGGCCCCACGGGGCTCCTGGAAGATGGTCAGGTTGTGTTTTAGGTTCAGAAGCTAATCACACAAGAGTGTTCACTCAGTGGAAACTCGCTAAGCTAGGCACTTAGGATTTGGGCACTTCTTTACGCTTCAATGAAGAAGTTAAAAACATGAACTTTACTGGGTGCTGACTGTGTGCTGGGAACAGAGGACACAGCAGGGAACCACCACTCCCACTCCCACTCCCCCACAAAGCCAATGCCACGGAAGGAGGCAGAGCAGGGCTGGCAAGGGTCTGAATGAGAGCTAAGTGATGGCTCTCCCAGCTACTGTCAAATTGCAAACAAGCTCCATTTGGCCTGGCCTTTCCTAGCCCCACCACCCAATGGACCAGTGATGTTCTAAGTCTCACGGTGATGGTAGTAATAACAGCACCATCAACTCCCAGGGCTGTACTGTGCAGTGGCTGCACGGCCCTTGTCAGGCGTGCGCTTTCAGCCTCCACCTCACCCACACAGCAGGCCAGACAAGGCCAACATGGCAGGCTGCGGCATTAACCAGACATTAAGAACGCCAGTCTCAGGGCCCATTTACATCCTGAAAAGGTGAGGAATGCAAACAGCTCCCAATTCCATGGGTTGTATCTACTGACATTTACTGTATTTTGAAACCTAGAAATACAAAATACAAATTCCTTTAAACACATTAGCAAAAATATTTTTAACGAAAAGTAGCATGTCCTGCTAATATTATCTCTGAGGTTTTGCTACTCAGTTCACAATTTAGCTGACTCTGCTTCCGTACTCAGTCTCCCGTGAGCCCTTGCAGTAGGGCGATCAGGCCTCACAGATGCATGCAGCTGGGAAAGGGAAGAGTGTCTCAGAACTTTCTCCACAACTGTGGAGTTCTGCAAGATTCCACACCAAAGCTGGACAGGAGGTTACCCTGCAGAATGGTGACAAGAGAGCCTTTCTCCTCTGCCGTGCCCTCAGGATGGCCTTTGACTTTGTAACACCCCTGCTGGCTGTCAAATGGGAAGTACTTGCTCACCAAGTCGAGCAGAGCTCCTAAAGATTTACAGTCTTCACAACATTTGTCACCACCACAGATCTCATCAGAAAAGCTTCTCAGCATTGAGAAGACTTGGTCAGCTCAGGACAGGGACAGGAGATTTCCAAAACTCTGATTTTCACTTGAACCCTCAGGTTTTATCACTGGTGGTAAATACTGTCAACTGTTTTCCTTGAAGCCACGGGCTGGCTGGCAGCACTGTCCCCACTCATGCTGAGGCACCACCCAGCCCTCCAGGGTTGCTTCTGCACCCTCAGCACCAGTGTCAGCACGGTAAAAGGGCACGTGACGTCTCAGTGTCACTATGAGAGTAGTTCGGACTTCAGTGCCATGAGCTCCCGGGGCCTGGGCTTTGAGAACCTCAACAGGGCAAGGAGTTAGAGGGGCCGTCAGCTCTGCCATCTCCTGTTCTGCCTGCTGTGTGATAAGCCCCCGGGTGTGAACTCTCAGACAGTGACTGCATTCTGCAAGGACTTGAGCTCCCCTCGCCCACACCCCAAGGACATCCCATACTCCAGAGTGGACGACATCCTGTCCCTCTGACCACTGTGCCTCTCTGAGGTGCCCCGTACACACAAGCGATCAGCACATAAGGCCGGGTAGGCAGTGACAACAGGTTTCGTCACCCCAGGCCCCACTGTGGGCTGAGCACTACCTGCGGTGACGCCGTTCTGAAGAGAGCCCTCGTAGAAGATGTTGGACGGGAAGGCACTGAGCGCTGGGTGCATCCGATACTGGACCTGGAGGCGGATGGGACGGATGCCCAGCACCACCAGGCGCTCGAAGAGCGACTGGGACAGTCCAGCCTTGGCGGCCTTCTTGCACATCACCACAGGGCCCAGCTGGCAGTGGTCGCCCACGAGGATGAGCTGTGGCGAGAAGCCCACACAGGTGAGGAGCTCAAGTACGAAACCACCTAGACACCCACTCACAGGGTACTAAGGGGCCCTGAGGGGCCCTGAGACACAACCACCCAGCCACGCGAATTCAAGCAGTACCATCTGACCAGGAGCCAGAAAACCTGCCGCCACATACAGGTATCCAGGCTTTCCCAAAAAGGTTCGTGTTATGCCACCTCTCTTTCACAGAAGACCACATTAGTATGGTAATGGCTTTTTCCGTAAAAGCACAAATCCTCTGCCAATTTATTTTGGTTGTCAAAAACACGAACTAACACAGGCCTTTTGTAAAAGCAGAATGGTGTAATGCGAATTTTTGGAAAGCAGGGATGTTCTCCACTTTATCCCATTTTGGCTTATGAGAGGCTTCAAGGGAATTCTTTACTCTTGGACGGTGGGGGAGACCTGTATATGAGACACACAGACATGCACTTGGACCCAAAGAGCTCTCTGTGTCACCCATCTTTCCAAGAACCCCTCAGTGGACCCTCCATGCGTCCCTCTGCTCTGCCAGGACATCACATGGCATTACAGAACATTACCAAAAATAAACCTCCAGCACTGAAATTTACATGAAACCGAACAAGAGAATACCCACTGGTTTTCAAACAGGACCACAGCGAACGTGACATGGCTCACCTGCTTGGCGCCAAGAACCACAGGGACCATGCACTCTGGTTCGGTGGCCTGGGTGCTCTCGTCAATTAAGATGGAGCGGAACTGCATCTTGGCGAGCCTCGGGTCCCCTGCACCCACACACGTGCAGCAGATGACATCTGCATTCTGGAAATGAGAGCAGGCGAGGCCTCAGGGCATGGTAAATGTTGCCAGGCCCCAAAGGGCAGAAGGGACAGGACACAGACCACCCCCCAACCCTGACACCTATGGCAACAGGCTGTCCCACCCAAACAATCTCTAGGTCTAGGCTGCAGGGACACTAACTTTTGAGATCCTAAGTTGGTGAACTTCATCAGAATAACCCCTCAGCACAGAAATGGTTCTGGGCCTCAAGACAGCTTCTGAGAGGCCATGCAGAGCCAGGGAAACCTTAGTTTGTTAAAAAAGAGCAGGAGAGTGTTGCAGGCCCACCTCCCGGCCAAGGTGCACAACCACAGTGAAGATAAATACGGGAGGTACGGAAGTTCTTTCTCAAAAGCAAAAAAAGACAAAAACAAAAAACCTGACCTAGAGATGCCATCCTATGCTTGGCAAACTCAAACAGTTCCCACAGCCAAACCGAACACGACACCACCCCAAAGGTAAGAGCTCACCATGAGCAGCTCCCGCTCGGCGGTGCGCTTCAGGGCCCGGTACCGCTTCTCATCGGCAGAGGACAGCTCCCCAGTCTCGTCCTTCAGCTGCTGCAGCTTCTGTAGCTCGGGCATGCTGGAGGCACAGCAACACGTGAGCGGGCACAGGAGGCAGGCGCTGCCAGGGCCCGCACGCGGGAGAAGCACCACGCTCGAGGCAGGCGGCTCAACACCCACCTATCCATGTTCCTGATCTGGTTGTGCAGGGCCAGGAATGACACCGGGGAATCAATGGCCTCACGGCTCTTCGCGCAGAGCCGCACGACTTTCAGCCCAGTCTGGTGGATCTTCTCAGTCAGCTGATCCACAGCTATGTTACTCGGAGCACAGACGAGCACAGGCCTTCAACACAACGTGAACAGACGTCTCAGGACTCGCCCAGAGGAAATTCAGGAAACGCTAACTGCCAGCACTGGTGTTCTGAATCACAGGTAGTGGAACCCGCTCGCAATCTAAGACTAACGCCAGGAGTGAACAAAGCTGAAGGAGCTATAAAACCCCACTGGTCTGTGGAGCTTCCTGTATCCACCTGGTTTCTACACTTCTCTCGCGCAGCAATGCTACCGGGTCCCGCATCCTCACCCTCCCGTCTGCACCGTAAAGACTTTCAAAGCCCCTCGAAGCACACAGGCACAAAACTCAGGATACGTCAACCCATCCACCGCCTTTACCAGAGCAGCAGGCTTTCTTATTAAAAGCAACCATAAAGGCCAGACCTCATACAAGTAATATAAAAAACAGCCCCCAGGCAGCCTAGCAGACAGGCCTCCCTCTTTCCACCTCGGGCCGCGCTGAGCCCTACCCGTTGCCCTGCCGAGCCAGGTGGTAGACGATGGTGGCAGAGGTCACGGTCTTCCCCGTGCCCGGTGGCCCCTGAATCAGGCTCAGTGGTCTCTGCAGCACAGTCTTCACAGCGTAAACCTTCAGATACAAGCAGTTTTTAGGCTGCAGCCGCCCCCGTCGAGTGGAGGGCCACCCACCCAGCAGGCTCTGCCGGCCAGGCCAGGCCCCTTCCACCCCCCTGAAAAAGTGAGAACCTGAGAGTGGTTGAGGTCTGGGAGCCCCTGTGCCGTGAAGCGTTTCGGCAGCTGGCACTTGATGATCACATCCTCCACCTCGTGGCCGAGCAGTTTGTGGTAGATGTAGCCTGACACGGAGGTCTCATCCACAGCAAACGTTTTCAAAGCGCTCTGCATCCTGGAAGGAAAGCTCAGGGTCAGCAACACGCACGACCCAGACGGGTGAAGTCTTGCCCTCTGGGATGCAGAGAATCATCCAGGCGCTGAAGGCAGTGCCTGCGCCAACAGCACGTGACTGACCACACAGCAGGTGGCAGGTGCGCCCGCAGGGGGCAAGGTGGACATACCTATCAAATGAGGTTGACTTCCACACGAAATCCACCTGGAAGTTGTGAGTCACCTCCACAGGGGCGCCCACACTGCTCCGAAGCTCAATGGCGATCTCATCGCCATAATCTGTGCCACTGAGTTAAGTTTCATCTTTGTCAAAAGCCGGGTTTACCTTTCCGAGGAGACTTTTCATTAGGCTACTGAGGAGAGAGCCCCCTCCTCCGCGCCAAACAGAGAAGGCCAGCCTGCCCCAGGCGCTCACGGACAGACGCCGCCGTGTCTGGGCTCACTACAGCCAGCTCCCGCACCCTCCCTGGGCACACTGGGGCAGTGCAGGCACGGAGCGGCCCCACCCCGGCTGGGCTTCTGAAGGAACTTCCACAGAGCCCCGGGGTGCAGAGCTGGGAGCACCCTGGCCTCAGGCAAAGCCGCTCTTTGACCGGTGTGAAGCAGACCGCAGGCCCTCAGTACAACTGAAGAAAGGGCTCAGCGGCAAACTCCCCTCCAAGGGGCACCTCCAGCCATGGCCGCCCAAGACGCCCTTTCTTCCATCTGCGGCGCTCAGGACAAGCTCGCCTTTCTTTACTCAAAGGATACTATCAGGGACCTTGATGACGTGGCCGATCCCTTTCCACAGGGGTGCCAGATCCCCTTTGTATCTCAGGCATATCTCATCTCCCTGCATGAGCCGCATGTCTTCCAGAAAAAAGACAACAAGAAAGTTAGCGTTTTCAACATGTGCCGAGGCTGCCACCATGAAGAGTTTAAACAAATTAAGGGACACTTTACAAGGGAGAAACTAGGAATTTTATGCTACTTATGGTCACAAATATTTTAAAACTTAAAATCACCTCTTAACCAAATTATGACTAAATCCTCATTACCAGAGTCAGTCTTGGGCAAAGTGAAGTAGGCGATTCTCTTCTTGTTAAGGCCCAGGTCCCACCTGACCGTGATGTTATCTTGAGTCTGAGCACATGAAAGATAAGACCCCTGTTAGCCTGAGACACAGACACAGGCCTGGACTCCTCGTGTCTGGGTTTCCACAGGTGTGTGCCCTATGGCAACCTTACGAGCCATGACGTCGGGGTACAGTGAGCAGCACCCAACAGCCTGAAACACCGACAAGGGCATATCCAGAAGAGAAGCCATTAGGACCCCCAGAACCCACTCAAGTTGACCAGGAGACCCCCACACGATGTCTGCTCTTGGAGGCGGCTTCTCTGTGAACTGCGGAGGGAGAAGGAGGCTGACAGCTGATCCTCGGAGCTCCCACTTCCTAGGTGTTCTTCGTGGAACTGGTACAAGGAGCGCCCTCAGCGTGCCATGGCTCCTCGGGTCCGACTCTTGTAGCTGTGGGCAAAGGCTGCGAACCCAACTGTGAGGGATTTTTGTTGGATTTTAAATCAGAAAACACTCAGGCCGGTGATTAGCTCAGAGTGACCGGGCGTCTGCCCGAGGGTCACGCCCTCGCCTGCCCTCAATCCACCGTTCTGTCTCTCAGGGCACTGTGCCTCAGCCCGCGTCAGCGTCCGCAGTTTGCAGAGGAAACTGCCCTCCCCAGACCTTAGGAGAGACGCTGTGTTAAAACGACCGAAACCCTCCTGCACACACATCACCTGGGACTCTTTCAGTTTCTTATCGTAGTCGGCCTCCAGCTTGACCAGAGGGCCGAATATGTTCTGGTACTGGTAGGCGTCCTCATACCGCAAGAGGACGTGCTGCGGCTCCTCATCCACACCGGGCTTCTCCAGATCCTCCAAGGTGGCAGAAGGATTTTCCTACAACACAAGCGCCACACCATGTTCTTGCCCATTCTCACCGACATACGACAGAAACTACACACGAGCTCACTAGTCACCGGAAGAACAGAGCATATCCATCACCGCTCAGAATGAGTCGACGTTGGCCTGACGCAGAGAAGGGCACCGGCAGTCAGTGGTGTCCACCCCACAAGGAGAGCCCTCGTATGAGGAAGTGTATGTGGCACAGGGAGGCAGACGCTGGCCCGGGTCTTTGCTCAAACTTCAGCCATTGCTCCTAACCCTCCTCTGCCCAGGGCTACACCAGCAGGGCGAATATTGGCAATGACACCCCAAGTACACAGCCTGACGCACCTATACCATCAAATGGCCGCATCCTCCAACCAATACCTAGCCCCTGAACTAGGAGAGAGAATACTTCTTTTGGGGTACAAAAAAGACCACTAGTTGCCTGGGTGTGTAAACAAAAGGGGAGCACCCCCCCATTCTTTCTGACCCTGTGCTGCACCGACAGGGGTGACACACTCTTCCCTGGCCGGGACAGCACAGTATCGGGGCTGTGGGGATATAAACGGGAAACGTTTATAAATCTGGCAATCTGAAAATCGAAGCAGAAAGGTACCCTGCTAGATGCCACTGCAGAAATATTCTGACTTGCACTCAAAAATAAATTCACATTTAAGATTTCGGATTAGGGGCACCTGGGCGGCTCAGTCAGTTAAGTGTTCGACTTCAGCTCACGTCACGATCTCACGGTTCATGAGTTCGAGCCCCGCATCGGGCTCTGTGCTGTCAGTGCAGAGCCTGCTTGGGACCATCTGTCTCCCTCTCTCTCTGCCCCTCCCTCCCCTCATAAAAATAAATAAAAAAAACATTAAAAAAAGAAAAAGATTTTGGATTATATATGGGCTCCTGGGTGGCTCAGTCAGTGGAGTGTCCGACTTCGCCTCAGGTCATGATCTTCCAGTTCGTGAGTTCGAGCCCCACATTGGGCTCCGTGCTGGCAGCTCAGAGCCTGGATGGAGCCTGCTTCAGATTCTGTGTCTCCCTTTCTCTCTGCCCCTCTGCCACTCACGCTCTCTCTCTCAAAACTAAATAAACATTAAAAAATTTTTTCAGATTATACAGGTACCTAATTAAAATTTCTAGCCCAGTTACTGAAATTTTATCATAAAAGCTGCCAGAAGCAGAGAAGGGCTTCCCTTGGGAAGGAGATCTGTTGGGTGGGGCAGGCACCCCACCACGCAATATGGAAGCCCCTCCCCTTCACTCCACCAGCTGCCATAGGCCCTGCCTCTCTGACCTTTGTGACCTGGACCCTTTCCCCCTGAACATTCACCCCTGGCCTGGTGTCACCCTGGCTGACACATCACAGGCCCCACGAGGTTGTACAGCATCCTCACAGTCCTGTTTCCCCAGGCCCAGGGTCCTCCCAGCAGGTCCATCCACAGACAGTTCTGGTCCTCCTCCCTCCCACTACCCACCCTCACCCTCTCCCACCCTCTTTCCCTCTGCAACAAGAGAGAAATTCCAACAATCGGAGCTGTCCTTCCCCACAGGCCTGGCAGGAGGTGGCCATGGGCTTCTACCAAGGGGCCACTCAAGTACACAGGGCAGTCTCTCCTGAGCTCCTTCCAGAATCTCCTGCTTTGAACACACTCCCAGCAGCTCCCCCTGGACCAGAAATGTGCTGAGGCAGATTTGCATTCTCAGCAGGCCCTTACCTTCCAGAGTTCCTCTAGCTTGTTGATCTGCTGAGCAGTGATCTGCCGGGCCCGCAGCTGCTCCTGCTCAGAAGGGATCTTGACCAGCCAAGAGAGGAAGCAGCGGTCCTGGATCAGGGGCTGCCACTGGGAGCTGTCCCAGTTGATGTCCTTGAGGCTGCTCTGACTGGCGCAGGGCTGCCTACAGAAACACCATGGGCAGGGAGAGCCCAGGTGAGGATGACCTCTGCCCCCAAGGCTTACTTTTCACCCCGAAATGATGTTCCCTACGTTTTATTATGTGATCACATTACCTTTAAATTGTTAGTAATACATTGCCTCTCCCCATGCACTTGAGCTCTGAACTCTTAGAACACCGCTTTTACACAAGTGTTTTCATGACTTAACCAGAACCCGCCCCAGAAGAGTTCCTCAACTACTCAGTTCTGACTAGCCCCTCCCCCCCAAATGTGCTCACACCTCTCCCTTGGGCAGAATAGGGCCGGCTGGCGCCGAATGCCCCGCCCCCTCCAAACCAGGGCCCCGCCCTCACCTGCACAGGAGCACCACTACGGAGTCCGCTTTGGCAGGGATGAAGCCGAGGAGGAAGACATTGCGGCAGCCACAGTTGTAACACTCCAGAACTGTCTCCCCCAGGGGCCCATCCTTGTGCAGAGTCACCTCTTTGCATTTTGCCCTCACGAGGTGATTTACAATGTGGCTGAAACCAGGAAATGATAAATAGTTAACACCCAAAGTTTGGCTTTTCACCACTTCCAATTTCCAAGCCCCCCGTTAAAAGTTCCGGTACCGTTCACAGTCCATTAGCAGGGGCGGTCACACCTCATCCATCTGGCATCCCAGGGGACCAGCCCGCCCCTGAACTGGCTCCCCACTGAGCGTAAAAATCAATCCGACTTGAACAGCCTTTAAGGAAAACTTTCCTAACACGTTTCACATAGTTCCTGCTTCTTTTTTTTAGTTCCTGCTTTCTGAAATCCTACGTATGGGGCCTGACTGAACATATCACTGAGGCCAAGACTGCTGTCCCGGAGAAGCAGGAGGTTTTGCCCCTTCCACCACTCCTCTCTGTTTGCAGAGGCTTCTTGGTGTAGCCTCTTCTGGCCGCTGTGCCTGCTTCCAGGAGCTACAGCCCCTCCTAATTTGCTGCAGGCCAGGAAACTCGATAACCAAGCATATTAGAAACCTGAGGACAGTAAAAAACATGGAGCAGCAGGGCCCAGGGCTACTCTCAGGAAGCACAGGGCCGGCTCTGAACTATCTGAAAGCGGCTTGTCTCGCTCTTTCCTTACTGCCGCGTGGCCTTCCCATTTCCGGGACAGAGCTCGCTTACACCCGGGGCTTGCAAACTCCACCCTAAGACAAGTCAGCCTTGCTTGGGGTCCAACAAGTGGTGCTTGGCTCTGCCTTGGGCTCTCCCAGCTACCTGAACTGCCTGTCAGACACTGAGCACTGAGCACGCCTGCTGGGCTTCCAGCCTGCCTTGCTGCTGCTGCCCTCCCTTCACCTCCGGGGAAGCCCCTTCTGTAGCAAGCTTCAGCTGACATCCTAACCCTCTCTGGACCCATGAAGCTAGTCCGATTATCTATCCAACCAACCGTCACCGCTCTCAGCATCCACTTTTCTGAAGCTGTCACACACAACTGGGCATTTTACCAGACTCTGATTTCCTCCGTCGTTTCTGCACCCACCTCATCCCACCTACACTGGAAGCTCCCTGAAGGCAGTGGCTGCCCCATTATCTTTATAATCTGGCCTCATGCAAACATGCAGTGCTGGCTGACAGAGTCTGTTTTCTCTTAGAGGCCTTTCACTCACTTCCCTGATCTTGGCTCTGCTGACCGGAAGCTGGGGTTGCCAGCTAAGTTTTATTTAATTGCTTTTCCTGCAGGAGAGGAACTAATGCAATCACAGTAATGCTGAAATTACCCAGAACATTCTGAAAATGGGACATGATACTGGTTACCCTGAAGATGCTTTTCCTTTCAAATCTTTAAAATTAAATACCATGGGGCGCCTGGGGGGCTCAGGTGCTTAAGCATCTGATTCTTGATTCAGCTCAGGTTATGATCTCACGGTTTGTGATATCAAGCCCAGAGTAAGGGCTCTGTGTTGACAGCATGGAGCCTGCTTGATATTCTTTCTCTCTCTCTCTCTCTCTCTCTCTCTCTCCCTCTCTCCCTCCCTCCCCTCGCGCTCACTCTCTCAAAATAAATGGAACATTTTTTTAAAAATTAAGCATCAGTCCCCTTTCTTGCCTCACTCAGAACCTCACAGTTCGCACTGCTCACTCTAAGATGACACGAGATCTGTCCACTGTCCTCAGGCAGTACGAGATGGTGAGGCCTGGCCTACAGCTGTTGAAGACACAGGAAGAGTGGGGGCTCTGCGCAAATAAACTTTCCTATGGGGTTTCGCCACTTTATGTCTCTAAAACACGGATCCCAGAAAATGCTGCTTTCTTGCCGAAGACCAGGCGCCATTTCCCACAAGACTCTGCTCTGCTTCTCTATGACAGAGGAGTGAGCTATCACACACGATGGCAGCCTCTGGAGAAGCCACTAGGACTGGACCCTCACTGGTGGTAGGGACCAAGGAGTCCCATCACTAGAACCAGACAAACAGACTGGACTCTCCCTGGAATCCAAGCACCAGCACAAAACTGGTCTCACCCCAAATACGAAACAAGAGACCCAGTCACAGCTGCTGCTGATCAACAGCAGGAAGGGGAGCCCAGAGACGACGGTCAAGTGAACTTAATTTAATCCGATGATTCAGGATCTGGCCCGTATTAGCCTCAGGACTGCTCCGATGAGCTAAGGCCAGAGGGAGCCTTCTCAGGAAGCGGCTCCCATGGATGCCCATTACTGTCTTGGGAACATCCTCCCCAGGCACCCAGTAATGAAGACAAACGGGCGTGCCAGGAGCTCATCTTGCAGAAAAATATAAATAAAAACTGGGAACGAGAATTAAGCCAACCCTACTTGCATAATAAAAAGAACCACAGAGAATAAATCAAGGGTAAATACATTAAGGCATTCACACACCACCATCTGTTTCAAGTTAAACCAGTCACAGAGGAGGGAAAAAACCAGGTTTGTTAGCGTGATTTTATATTGTGCTTTTGCTTCAACATTTCCATAATTTACACACAAATCTGAGCACAGCACTGATTAAAGACACATGCGCGGTTTGATTATCTACCTGCCAGAAGTATTTCCACGTCCATTACAGAACCACTTCTTGCTGGTATTACAGTAAACCACGCAAGCAGGATCGTGTATTCCGCAGTAACTAAAAAAGTCAAAACATCAACAGTTAAAGCTGGAAGGTCTTTCTCTGGTTTTAATTTGGCAGGATGTAAAATTCTTTCCTCTTACAACATTTTTAAATTTTTCATTAAACACATACTCAAACCCAACGATCCCACTAGCAAAATCCAATCAGTTAACTGCAGAGGCTTCTTGACCCTGCAAATGCAGGGAAAGGGTTCAGGGTGCTGGGGAGCTTCCTCAGAGAGGCCCTAGACAACAGCAAAGCCCCTTCCAGGTGAGGGATGAGAACTGTGGAAAGTGCCAGGTGAGCCCAACAATGGAGGTCTGACATCCCAAAGCAACCCCCTGTCACTCCCTTTGGCCTGAAGTTTCCAGAACTGTGACTTAAAAGAACAGAAGTCAGCATCCCTGGCTCTGGGCACACAGAAGAGTAAGCCGTAACCACACCACGTTCACAAGGCACTCCACATCCCAGCAGAGGGCGCCAGGCTCCTGGGAACGCTCAGCTCAGCCCCAGCAGCAGAGAGTCTCAGGGGGCAGACTGAGCTCAAGCTTGCAAGGAGCACCTCAGGAGAGCCCCCAGCCTCATTCTTCTGAAAATCAACACATCAAAAACAAAAACTGGCTCACCACAGAGTCCTCTGTGTGTATGAAGCCAAGACTCAATCTCAAACTGAATGTGGGTCAGCCAAGAACCTTCCCTGCAACACCCCACACCTTGGGGACAGCTGGGAAGGTGAGGGGGTGTGCAAACTTTAACCACCTGCAGCTTTACCGGAACCACTTCACTGTCAAATGTGTAGGTAACAGGAACACTGACACATCACTAACACGTACATACAAACATTTGTAAACAAGAGTGGAAACAAGAGCCAAAATAAAGTTAAAAACAAAAAGCCAAAATAGTTATGAAAAAAAAGTCTGTCCACAGAGCAGGGAAAAGAGCAGCACTATCCTGTGGTGGGCACAGACTTTGGGGGGGCAATGTGCCCAAGAGGTGGGCAAGACTGAGCCGTGGCCCAGGTCTAAAGTGGCCCTGACTGGCCAGGTGCCCTGAACAAGATCATTTCACCTCTTTTGGTCTCAATTTTCTTGCATATGTGTAACAAAGCAAGAGTAAGTCCACGCTTAAGGGTCAAAATGTGACAGATGGATCCTGCTCTAGATGAGAATTCCAAATTTGGTCAACAAACAGGTCTACCCACTGATTATTCAACTCCAATTTTGGGGGAATTCTGAACACATCAGAGAGGCAGATATTTTAAAGTATCCTACAATCAATCATCTCTTTGTAAGAGAAATTTTAGCTGCTGTTTGTTTACCCTCTAAACCTAAATGCTCACCAAATGTGAGGAATTCTTTTGAATGAGTGAGCGGAACAGGTACCAGGAACCACCTCAAGGCCTGAGGAGGAGTCTTTCCCCTACCCTCTAGGTGAATTAGGGGTGTCAGAGTGTGCTGACCCCACCCTCCTGCTCCTGACTATGTATAGACAAATCTGAAGAATCTCCTTATTTCGTAATACCAAATGTCACAGTCCGTTGGCTTAGATGGGCTTCTAAAGCCAGCAAACCCACTCAGAATGAAAAAGCTCTGCGGGATGAGTCTGAGACTCTGCCGTCGGCACTCACCTGCAGGCATGTACAGGGAGATCCTTTGTGTAATAGGTATCTTCTTCATCTTCTTCAAAGTTCAACTCGGCCAACAGCTGGCTGGTCTTGGCCACATTGTCATCCACAGCCCCATTCTGCAGAATGCCCTCTGGTCCACCGACCTACAGCAGAATAGTACCATCACCACGCAAGGCTGCAGCTTTCAGGCCTTAGCCCAGGCACGTGACCTCTCCTCAAATGAGCAGCCATGGTGACCTTCCCACGAGTGCCGGCCTGCTCTCCACCTAAGACAGTTCAGCTTCTTCTGACTGGACTTTTTACACTCTCCCTATTAAACCCACCTGGACAAAAACAGGGTGTTGGTGACCTAGGTCATCCACCCTGCCTCCTGCATATCCAGGTCCAATCCCATCTGGTCACGGAGCCATGAGCAAACTGGATGCTGAGGAAAACGCTTCGTTCCCAAGACTGAGGGTCACAAGGAGCAGGATGACTTTTTACAAAGTTGTTGCAATCCCCTCTGGGGACAGCTGCACAGTGTCAGGACAGAGGGCCTGGAATGCCAGCAGAGTGATGGGTCCCACCAAAGCCTAAGCACCAGACGTAAAGGCTGTGTCCACTGGAGACGAGGGAGAGCAGTTTTCTCACTAGTCAACATACTTCCTCCACTGCCAGTTTCCCTCTCCAGAGGGCAGCCCTTCTTCCTTATGAATTAGTAGTTCAATGTTAGGATGACCTTCCAAACTCAGGCTATAATCTTACTACTTATATTACCTTTTATAAGTCACAACTGCAAAAACATACCAAAAGGCAACTTTAACAATAACCCATGAATTTCACAGGCGCTTCTACTGAGCTCACGTTTCCATTCAGAGGCACATGGATTCAACTCGCCAGAGATTAACGGGCATTCCTAAAGCCACCGCCAGGAACCTCAGACAGCAGTCAACAGTCCTTGTCATCTCCCCATGCTCCCAACAGGAGGAGATGACACATCTCCCACATGAGGTTGGGTCAGGCAGCAGGAGTGTCGGAACAGTGATGAGGACAGGGAGGAATGAATGACAGAAGCCCCAGGGCAGGCACCAGATTTCTCTGAGCAGTGAGACAGGATCAGACACTGCCCCCCCCCCCCCAAAAAGCCCTTGCCACTTAGAGCCACACCACGTGGGGCCAGCTCAGGCCAGTGCAGCTCAAGTCAGGAGTGCCCCCGGGGCCTTTTCGTGTCCACTGCTCCAGCCAAGTTACCTGTAAGATTCTAAAGACAGCAGATCTCTTGGGGAGCTGGGGGTGGGGGGGGTGGGAAGGGCAGCACACACCCCGTTACACGGCGGAATCAGGAAGTGCACTGCCCCCTAGGGGGCATTCTGGAAACTGCAGTGGCGCATTTGGGCTGTGAGTAGGGGGGTATCTACAGCTGTGTCTGTAATGGTCTCAGCCCACATTAGAACCCCATTTCACAGCTTCTGCCACTACTTTAATGCACTTTTTCCAGGCAGGCAACAACCAAGTTAAATGAAAGAAAACTATGCTTTGTTTGAAAAAAAATTTTTTTTTCAAAGAAAAAATCAAAATCAACATTTGGATTTTAATTAAAATGCAAAGACAGTACTGTAACAATCACAAGCACTTCTTTGTGAACCCCTGATCTCTTTTTTTTTTATTGTAGTAAAATACACGTAATATAAAATGTACTACTGTAGCCATTTTAAAAATATTTATTTTTGAGCAAGAGAAGAGAAGGGGGGGGGGAGGGGGAGGAGGAGGGAAAGAGAGCAAGCACGAGCAAGCAAGGGGCAGAGAGACTCCACACTGCCCAGGGCTCCATACTGTCAGCGAAGAGCCCGCCGCGGGGCTTGAACTCATGAACTGTGAGATCATGACCTGAGCCGAAATCAAGAACTGGATTGCTTAACCAACTGAGCCACCCAGACACCCCACCTCCACCTTGTAACCATTTTTAAGTGTACAGCTCGGTGGCATTAAATACATTCCTATTATTCTACAATCATCACCAACACCCATCTCTACAACTTTTTCATCTGAAACTGAAACTCTGTATCCATTACCAACCCTCCATTCCCCCCTGAGCCCCTGGCACCCACGTTTCTACTTTCTCTGAAAACTTGACTACCCTAGAGATCTCATATAAATGGGCTCATAGTGTTTGTCTTTTTGTGACTGGCTTATTTCACATAGCATACTGTCCTCAAGATGTATCCATGTTGTAGCATGTGTCAGAATTTCCCTTCTTAAGGCTGAATAACATTCCACTGTATGGACAGACGTTTTGTTTACCCATTTACTCTTCAGTGGGCACTTGGGTTTTTTCCACCTTCTGGCTGCCATGAACATGGTATACAACGATGTCATCAAGTTCCGGCTTTCAATTCTTTTGGGGATATACCCCAAAAGAAGTAGACTTGCTGGATCTTATGGTAATTCTCTATCTAACTTTTCTGAGGAACTGCATAGTATTTTCCACAGAGACTATGCCATTTTACATTCCCACCAACAGTGCACAAGGGTTCCAATTTCTCCATAGCCTCGATGATACTCATTATCATTCTTCTGGGGTTTTTTAAACAACCAACTTAATGAATATGAGGTGGTTATCTCATTGTGGCTTTGATTTGCACTTCTATGCTAGCTAATGAAACTGAGGATCTCTTCTTGTGCTTGCTGGTCATGTATATATCTTCTTTGAAGAAATGTCTATTGAAGTCCTTTGCCCATTTTTAATTAGATTGTTACATTCTTTGTTGAGGTGCTTTGAAATTCTGATCGTTGGCTATCACTTCAAAAAGTCACCTGTTTGGCAATGTTTCTCTTGACACATGCAGTGGCAATGCTACTGTGAGGCTGCCACCCAGGGCCAGCACTGCTGGCTCGCAATGTCTCCTAGTAGGACTGTGTTAGGCACACACGTGTTGGTTTTCTTTTTAAGAGATTTTTTTTTTTTTAACATTTATTTATTTTTGAGACAGAGAGAGGGAGCATGAACGAGGGAGGGTCAGAGAGAGGGAGACACAGAATCTGAAACAGGCTCCAGGCTCTGAGCGTTAGCACAGAGCCTGACGCGGGGCTCGAACTCACGGACCACGAGATCATGACCTGAGCCGAAGTCGGGACGCTTAACCGACTGAGCCACCCAGGTGCCCCAACACGTGTTGGTTTTCTGAAAGTGTGTGGCCAGGTTACGGCACCAGGATTTCATCTTATGGCAGAGAAGGAGGTATGCATCTCATGCTGCAGAAGGCAGCAATTAGAAATTGACATCTGCAGGGGTGTCTGGGTGGCTCGACTGATAAAGCAGTTCAGGTTATGATCCCAAGGTTCCTGAGTTTGAGCCCCCGCATCGGACTCTCTGTTGTAAGCATGGAGCCCTCTTCAGATCTTCTGTCCCCCTCTCTGTGCACCTCCCCTGCTCATGTTCTCTCAAAAATTAAAAAAGAAAGAAAGAAAGAAAGAAAGAAAGAAAGAAAGAAAGAAAGAAAGAAAGAAAGAAAGAAAGAAAGAAATTGACATCTATGATCCCATTTAAACTCTTAAAGTCAGTAAACAGGTTCCTCAAGTATTTAAGGTAACAAGGTTTCTGAGAATATTATGGAAGGCAAACTTTTTACTTGATCTAAAACTATTCTTTCCAGGGATGCCTGGGTGGCTTAGTCAGTAAGGCGTCCAACTCTTGATTTCGGCTCAGGTCATGATCCCACAGTTCATGGGTTCAAGCCCTGTATCAGGCTCTGTGCTGACAATGCTGGGCCTGCTTGGAATTCTCTCTCCCTCTCTCTCTGCCCCTCCCCTGCTCATGCTCTCCCTCTCAAAATAAATGAACTTTAAAAAACAAACAATTCTTTCCACAGATCTGGTATCCTGAGCTTAAATGCGTATTGACACCTTTTATGACTTCACTCTGATCAGCTTTCATCTTTCCAAAGAGAAATGTGCTATCTTTCCAATCCAATCTCAGCAGAAAAACACCTTAAAACCCAGAATTAGGGAGCTTAGGTGGCTCAGTTGGTTAAGCATCTGACTCTTGATTTCAGCTCAGGTCATGATCTCATGGTTTCATGGGTTTGAGCCCCGGGTCGGGTTCTGCACACTGACCACATGGAGCCTGCTTGGGATTCTCCCTCTCTTTGCCCCTCCCCTGCTCATGCTCTGCGTCTCTCAAAATAAACTTAAAAACAAACAAACAAACAAACCACCACCACCCAGGATCATCAGAAGGCTAAGAAGGTGGTCCAGGAAGGAATCAGCATGCAGCTCCCCCTGTCAAGCTCAGAATAGCATTTACATTTTTTTTTTTTTTTTTTTTTTTTTTAAAGAGAGAGCATGAGCAGGGGGTGGGGAAGAGAATCTTAAGTAGGTTTGGAGACTGATCCCATGACCCTGGGACAATGACCTGAGTCGAAATCAAGAGTTGGATACTCAACTGACTGAGCCACCCAGGCACCCTGGTACTCATATTTAAAAAAAATAAATAAATAAAAAATTAATGTTTATTTTTTGAAAAAGAGAGACAGAGACCAAGTGTGAGTGGGGCAGAGAGAGACAGGGAGACACAGAATCTGAAGTAGGCTCCAGGCTCTTAGCTGTCAGCACAGAGGCCGAAGCGGGGCTTGAACTCACGAACCATGAGATCATGACCCGAGTTGAAGTCAGATGCTTAACCGACTGAGCCATCCAGGCGCTCCCCTGTATTTATAAACAGCTGGATTAAATACCTAATAATATCCTCAATTTTACTTCTTATCCCACAATGTTTAGGACATTTACTATCTAGCCTTTTAAGAAAATGTTTACAGATTCCTTATCTAGAAGAACTCCTAAAATATCTTATTAAATTGCATAAGCTTTTACGTGTAAAGAAATGCCCTTGGTGATATCTGAAGCTTTACTGTCCTGAAACATCAAAATTGGTCCACAGAGTAATTAATACAGAAAAGTGCATACCACCTGGGTGCCATCTTCCTACCCACTCCTGCCTCATCTGGGCCTCAGATCCCACAGTTCACCTCCCCTCACCAGGGGAAGGCCTGAACCAGCAGAGGACACCTCCTGACCAGCCACATGGGGACCCACCCTGCACACTTACCCCTTCAGGTTAATAACGGGGAAAGAAATGTAGGTCTACTCTCAGAACTCTTGGGAGACAATATGATACAGATACAAGGTCAGGTAGACTCTCCACCCTCCACTAGAGCTGGGGGGCCAGAGAAGACAGTCCAGATTCTCCAAGGCCCAGTAGCCCTCTAGCCTCCTGGTTAGGGAACGTATAATGTATACGTGGCACACACACACACACACACACACACACACACACACACACACACACGCACACACTCCCAGCTCCCACTCAGCCCCACTCCTGCCCAGCTACGATCTGGCCACAACACAAACTGACTTCTATAGCGGGGTTGTTAGTTTCTCCCTCTACTCTCTGGAAAGTTTTAAGATAAACATTAAGTTCAAAAATACATCTGACCTTAGAAACTATAATTAAATTAGTTAAAACAAAGCTCTAACTAGAGAGTGCCCAGCACAGAGAAGGTCCACAATCCATGCCAGGTGACAAGACGGGAGGAGTGAAGGGTCCTTGGCCAGAACAGGACTGAGGTCCTCTGAGATTATCAACCCCTCACTTCCAGTCAGGACCCCTGCAGCCTGCAAGGCTCAGAGAGGCAGCACCCCCCTGCACCCACAGGAACCCTGAGCCCACTCCCAGGCATCACATCACTGGGGAAACAGTTCCCTCTTTGCCTCTGCTCTGGGTAAAGGTCTGCAGATGTTTTCTGCCCAGGGACAGTTTCATACAAGCAACTACAGAATTCACTGTGTACATCAGAGTAGCAGGAAGAAATGCTGCTTCAGTCCCACAGAGGAAAAGCATGTAAATTCAAAAATCACTCCCAAATGTGCTGGTAAGAACTTTTAGACCACAGATTTTTACTCCAAACCTCATAAGCATGGTACCATGCAGCATGAAATGGACCTTTCAGTCCCTCAGTCTCTGAGTCTGCCAGTGCTCCGGGGCCTTTGCACTCACTGTCCCTTGGTTTCTGCACAGCTGGCTCTTGGTCCTTTGGGTCTCAGTCCACAGGGTGCCTCCCAGGGAGGCCTCCCCCATTCCATCTGTGGAGCCCCAAA
Organism: Felis catus; assembly: GCF_018350175.1. Classification (NCBI taxonomy): domain Eukaryota; kingdom Metazoa; phylum Chordata; class Mammalia; order Carnivora; family Felidae; genus Felis; species Felis catus. The sequence continues at coordinate 14,062,977 of NC_058369.1, read as the reverse complement.
GCAGGGGACCCCAGGACCTAGAAATGAGCCACACCCCAGGAAGCCCTCATAGTGTAGGCTAAATGAATACATCTTCACACTGAAAAGCATAAACACTGAAATGTAAAATAATTCATCTCATCAATAAAAGTATTTTTTTATCCTGAGGTTTAAATAAAAAGAGAGTGGGCAATCACTTTTCCCTCAGGGTAAGGAGAGGCTGAGCCTCACCTCTGGAAAAAGCTAACAGAAGTTCTGGCCTCCCCCCAACTCTTGAGAAAGTTTCAAAACTACAGGGAATAAACAACTCACATAACCATCACCTGGACCCACCAGCCACTCACACTTTTTACCATGCTTGCTCTCTCCCTCTGCACACACACACTTTTACTTTCCTGACCCATTTCAGAGTCGCAAGCCCCAGGATAAGCATCTTCTCCATGTAATCACTATACAAGCCTCACGCTCGGGAATTATGCTGATAAAACTGATATAATACTGCTATCTAATAAGCACAAGCACAATTCCCCAACACCCTAACGTCCTTTCTAGTTTTCTACATTCAAGACCTAGTCAACACTCGTTACTTATGCTGTCTCTTTAGCCTTCTTTAATCCATTAGTTTTAACCACATGTAACTGCTGACATTCAACCATTTCTGACCTACGAAAATGCCTTCACACGGTCCCACTCAAGAGAGTGGTCCCCAGATTCTGGATAAAAAGGATCCTCACCGGCCTCCCTCTTTACAGTGAACCCTTGTTCTGGTCAGCATGCTGAGTCCAGGCCTATGGTTCATTTCAATGCTCAGAGTGTCCTTGACGTGTCCGAGGCATCCCCACCTCAACCTGGGCTGCCTCTGCATGTCCAGCCCTGGGATCATTACTCTCAAAGGAGCCCACTCCACGCCTGCAGGGAGAAGCCAGGGTGTGATGATGGGTTCAGTCCAGAAGCCAGGACACCTCACAGGACAATGACACAGACTGGACCCCAGCTCAGTGGCATGAAAAGAAGAGGGAGAGGCTGCCCTGGAGAGCAAGCCAAGATTCATAACCATCACATAAATGGTGGACCTCACTGGGGGCCAGACCAAGTCAAGACATTTTCTCATGAGTGAAGAATCTGTGGAGAAAGGGAAGCCCTGTGGATTAGATGATCCCAAAAACGACTGTCAGTGCTGTTCATCTGACAACAGCAGTATTGCCTATGATGGAAAGATGCTTTTTTGTTTCCAGAAACGCATAGTAAATACAGGTCAAAATGATTGTGTATTGCTAACTCATATGGCTCAACCTCAGAAGGAAGGATGAAATAACATGTTGGATTTGTTTTAACGCTCTTCTGCGATGAGAATAAAGGGCCAGAGGACAAAACTGCTGAACTGAGGAGATGGATATGCCGGGTTTGTTTTCTTTACTTGCAGAGAATCCATAACCAACGTTTTTACACAATATAGATGGACAAGGTGGCCTCCATGGAGTCCGAGGAGCCATGCACTCAAAAAGAGTGACGGAAGGCAAGCACAGCTCTGACCAAATGCCTTCTACTCCAAGATGAGGAGAGCCACCTCCCCAAAGTCACTGGCATCCCTGGCAGCTGAGCTCTGCAAGGAGCAAAGCAGACACGAAAGTGCCATCCTCAGTTGTGACAAAGGGCTACCCGCAGAGCTCAGCCAGCAGCCTAGGTCTAGAAGCCATCCAGGCAACAGTCTGCAGGGATCCAAAGAAGCCCGGCTTGGCTCAGTAATCCAGCTCACAAGCTGCTACCAGACTAACACATACAAACAGGCACAACGATCCTTTCCCAGCCATGGGATCCCAGGACCCAGCATCCCCATGTTTACTAGAGGAAGCAGGATGCTGCTCTCAAGGAAAGCTCCTCTGCCAAGAAGAGTTCAAAGACCCCCTGAAAGCAGGGCCCCGAGACCTGGAAAATGAAGCCCTGAAGACTCAGCCAGACTCGCTGCCCTTCCACACCTTCCAGGCCACACTCTGTTCCGGGTCCCACCAAGCAGAACTGGGAGTCATGACCCTTCTCTGCGGGCAGGACTATCCCGGCAACACTGCAAGACCACCCTGCCAGGGCAACAACCACAAATGCCCCTCAGTTGAGAGCCACTGCCCAGAATCTGCTCCCTCCAGCCTCCGTGCATGCTGCTCTGGTGGGGCCTCTCCCTTTCTGCAGAGCCTCTTACCCTCCCTCTCAGGGCAGTGTCTCCAAAGGGTCTGCTGACCAGCACCAACTCCACCCATACCTCCCATCAGAGAGGAGCCCTGCCTCAGCCTTGGGGGATCACGGGCCCTGACAAAAACCACAGACAGAACTTGTGTCTGCTCTAGCCATAATTGCTTATGAGGACTCAGGGGCAACAGGGTATCCAGTGCAGTCAACATGTCCCAGCAGGAGTGGCCACTCTGGCTGCCTGGTACTGTAGTTCACAAACTCACATTTATACACATGCGCCAGCGTGCACAGGCACATTATCTGACCACAAGGCACTCTGCCGGAGCTCCCCTTCTGGCTTTGTCCACACTCTGCCAGGTCTACCTGCCATCTAAGGGCCCTTCCTCTCAAGCGAGGTCACAGTATCCCCTCAGCAGCTCCATGAGGCTCTAGGATCCAGCCCGAGCCCCTGGCATGGCATATCAACCCTTGCCCGCACCCACTCTCCTCCACACCAAGCCAAGTGTAGCGCTCCATGCCCACCTCTCTGCCCAGCAGCATGCCTTCCTGAACTCAAGGAACACTGCTCACAAAAGCTTTCCCTCTGCAGGGCAGACCACTCCCTCTTCTGGGCCCTCATGATCCCAAAGGTCAACCGCAGTCTGAGCAGCACCTGTCATTTCTAACACAACAGCTACAGATGGCAAAGGATTCACTTTGACCCCCAATCCTCAGAGAGCACAGCAAGGCAAGGAAGCAGGACTACAGAGAGGGGCAGGAGACAAGGACCAGGCTGAAGAGACTGGCCTGACAGCATGTACAGTGGGGACAAAAGTAAACATGAACAGATATATGAGGGCTCCCAGGCTCACCCTGAAAGCAGCGTGGCCAGGCCTCCGTTCCTGACTCTGCACCCACGTGGAGGGCCCAGCATACAGGGTGGTGAAACTCCCCCAAAATGTGACTGGGAGTGGCTGAGTACGGGGTCACTCCATTTCCCTACATTAGAGATGCTGATGAGAAACTACAAAGATTAACAGGAGCAAAAAGGGGAGGGGCAGGAAGGGGAAGGAGCAGGAAGGGGAAGAAAAAGAGGCATGAAGAAGAATCAAAGACGATGAATTGTGTGATGGTCGAACAACTCTGCAAATTTACTAGAAAAACACTGAATTGCACATTTACATACAAGACTCTATGGTATGTGATCATACCTTAATAAAGCTATTAGAAAAACGTCTCCTTTTTTTGGTTGTGGGAGCAGGATTGAGGAAGAACTTTGTTTTTCAGTTAACACTGGTATTGTTCAAGTGTTAACTTTACCCCCAATCGTATTCAATCTGGGTTAAGAAATTAGGGTGAACAGAGTAAGAAGTCATTTTGCTTTTTCACCAATGACACGTAAGCCCTTCCTCTCCCCTAATCGCCCATGAAGTCCTAACCATCCAGAAACAAACTTGGGAAATCCAATAAGGGGAAAGTGCTGAACGAACACTTGCCAGAGCTCCCGCAAGGTTACCAGTGTCTTATCTCCAATTTTCTCAAGGTGTGCTTATATCACCGCTGAACTGAGTGTTCACAAAACCAGATGGAAAAAGTCCCACTCAAATTTTAAACTCACCACTTTTGGGAACCCCTAGACTGTACTGAACTCATTCCTCCTCTTCATAAACTACAGGGCCAATAAGCAGAAGATGATCTGTTTACCTGGATGGTCAAGAATATGTTAGGACAGCTTTCCATGATCAATGCTGAAGACTAGGTGGCAACTCTTTACTCAAGTATCTACCACTTGAAGAGGAAAAGAAGCTCAAGTGTATGTACTCAAGACTACAACTGATGAAGAGCCTTTGTTTATCCATTTACCTGTTGATGGTCACTGGAGTTGTTTCCAGTCTGGGGCTCTCAAGAACGAATCAGCTATAAATGCTCAGAGCAGCCCCATGTGTGGACAACCACCTTTGCTTCTCTGCTGGACCACAGAGAAATGGGTGAACCATCCCATCAGCAAGGTATGAAAGTTACAAGTGGCTTTCCAGCCTTTTAAAAAATTTGAGCCAATCTTATGAGCAGGTAGTGGTATCTCCCTGTGGCCTTTCTTTTCAGTTTCACTGAGGTGTAACTGACATACAATCAACAGTGCATGCTTAAAGTGTATAGTTTTATAAGTTATACATCAGTGTATGTAAACACCCAATCGAGATAACCAATACATCTATCACCAAGTCTCCTTATGCCCTTTGTCACCCTCTCTTTTCCTTTCTCCTTCTCCCAACCACTAATCTGTTTTCTATTACTATTAGCACTTTCTAGGGCTTCATACAAACAGAATCACAGGGTATGTATTCTTTTTTTTTTTTTTTTTTTTTTTTGTCAGAGTGCTTCTTTTACCCAGAATTATTCTGAGATGCATCCATATCATTGTGTGTATCAATTCCTTTTTCTGCCTGGGTAGTGTTCCCAACTCTTACATCTTTACCATAATTCCCATATTTGGAGAAAACATGACAGTAGCAACCATCAAAAGGAAATATTCCAACTAGACAGGGCAGAAGGTTTATAACACCAACTATTATGCAAAGCACTTCTGAAATTACCTTTCCCTGCCCTTTGATGGGTGGGGGAAGGGCCCACGAAGAGTCAGATAGGCAAAAGAATATGGTCCCTTGTATCTTAAGGACACTTGGCAGGATTATGTCACCACTTTTCATTCCATGGTCTGGAAGGCTTTGATAAATATCAGTTTTATTTCATAAACAAAACAAATGTTATTTGAACCAACTTGTAGCTCAGCAGGAGTCACCCCTGTGCCATTCTCCTACCCTGGCAGGGACACACATTCTGCCTTTAAACAAACTTTCAGGTAGGGGCGCCTGGGTGGCTCAGTCGGTTAAGCGTCCGACTTCAGCTCAGGTCATGATCTCACAGCTCGTGGGTTCGAGCCCCGCGTCGGGCTCTGTGCTGACAGCTCAGAGCCTGGAGCCTGCTTCGGATTCTGTGTCTCTCCATCTCTCGGTCCCTCCCCTGCTCATGCTCTGTGTCTGTCTCTCAATAATAAATAAACGTTAAAAAATTTAAACAAGCTTTCAGGTAAAACCAACTAAGCAAAACTGGTATCAAAAGTGGCTGCACGCTGGGAAGGAGTCTGGCAGCTCCTGCAAAGGTTATGCACAGAGTTACCACACAACCCCGCAATTTCACCTACAGCCACACAGAAACCTGCACATGAATGTTCACAGCAGCATTATTTATAATAGCTACAAGGATAAACAACCCAAATGTCCACCGACAGATGAGCGGATAAACAAAATGTGGTCTGTCTGTACTGTGGAAAACTGTTCAGTCAAAAAAGAAATGGTAGTAGATACATGTTACAGCATGGATGAACCTTGAAAACATACTTGGTGAAAGAAACGAGACACAAAAGACCACATATTGTCATTTATATCAAATGTCCACAGTAGGTAAACCTGAGACACAAAGATCAGTGGCTGCCTGGGGTTGGAGAAAGGAGGACTGACAAGCTAAGAGGTATGGGGTTTCTTTTTAGGGTGATGAAAATATGCCAAAACTGATGACGGTGAGGGCTGCACAACTCTGAATGTACTAAAAGCTACCGAACTGTACACTTTAAATGGGCAAACTGTATGCTACATGGATTCTATCTCAAGAAAGCTGTGAAACAGAAGTAGCTGCACAGCACTTGATAAGTTACAGCTACTCATTCAATAAGATAAAATCAAAAGGCATTCAGAATGGGTTTGAGTCTTTCTGGAAGCCCCACTGTACAGTTAGTTACCCAGCCAACTCTTGAGGACAAATAAGGAAAATCCCAAATGTTGTAGGCAGCCAATGCCACCAACTGGCATAGGAAAGAATCAACTTTTTTTCCACTTTTCAATTCTATTCAGACTTTTCCTGCCCCCAAATTCAGAGCCTTCTCTTAAGACACAAAGGATGCAACTCCCATTCCCCAAACACAAACTTAGGCTACACGTGAGTGGGTCATCTGAGTTAATTAAAAGTAAAGAAGGATAAACCCTTTTGATGTCATCAGAACTCAGGTGAGCTCAACTGCAACATTTACCTCTGGTGGAGAGTTTTAAAGCTCTTATTTTATACAACTCAGTGCTCAGGTGCAGAAAAATAGATTATTTCAACTGAAAGAGAAGGGCATGCCCTGTAACTCACTGATCACAAACAGAATACAAGGAACAAAACTAGAACTCAGAGCCGTTTTATACTGGCCAGAAAAACACTGGCCAATATAAAGAAAAGAATATGCAATAAAAGTCTTAAAAAGAATTTGCAATAAAACGATTACCTTTACCAACCCTGAGCTGCCACTAACCATGGCACATCGCTCAACTGAGTGATCTTTATCCTCAGCCTCCGGACGCACTGGACACAAGTTACAAACAGCGTTATCTGGTCCATCCAAACTTGAGTCCAGATTTCATGCATGTTTCCGGTCCATCCAAACATAAGTGCAGATCTCAGGTATGTTGAAAAGTGTAACAAAAATAAAACTCCGACACCCCCATTTCACAGCTGTGAAAACAGAGAGGTCTACAGGTGTCATCGTGAGTGTCCAACGGCTCATTCGTTTCTCCAGGCAAACTCTCTCCTATCTTCCTCCACCATATGTAAACCAAGCTGAAAAAATACATACTTGCACACCTGTTCTCCCTGATGCTCCACCCATCAGGCATCTATTTTTAAGGAAATCTGGGGTTAGAATGAGTCAAATGTTTTCTGCTTCTATTAGGGGCTAAAAGAAAACCCAAGTGGGTGGTCTACCCACGAGAGTGACTCAATCAACTAGAATGCTAGCCCTCCTCCCCCAAGGACAGAGTCTGAGCTCACTCTGGCTGAGGATGGGGTGGCTCCCCCAGCCCTGACAGTGGATCCTCATGCCAAGGAACACCTGTGACAAGGGATCCCACCCCAAAACCCCAGCCAGTCCCCTCTGCCACTCCAGAGCTGGGACCCAGGTTCAGGAAGTGCGTCCCTAATACTTCTCATAACCCAAACCCAAACTTAAAATACCTAAGTAGCTTTCCCTAAACATTCACATCATTAAAAACAAAATTTTCCAACGTGGCAGTACCACTTATGTAAAACCCACTATCACTGCCCCCATTGGAGGAACAAACTCAAACCTAACTTTTCCAAGACAGAGCTGTGGAGTTACATAACAAGTCGGTTTCAGCAACAGGCAATGCAAGAAGGAAAAACAAAACGCAACCTGTCTCTTGAATAATCTTCATAACCAGCGAGTGTGGGGTTCGCAACTGGAGGCTAAAATTCCGTTTCTACTCCGGGAGCTTCGACCCTGCCCTCTCCAGCGTCCCTGGGCCCGGGGAAATTTGAACCCGCGGTTTGGTGGGCAGGACCGGGGGCGGGCGAGGGGGAATGCCCAGATGGCTGGGACCACAGGTGGGGGGTGGGGCAGGGAGGACGGATCGGCCAGAGGGGAACCCGGGCGGATCACCACGGAGCTGGCTTGAACAGGGCACGGACTCAGCTGCAGGAAAACTTGGGGACAGGTCACCCCCGACGGCAGGTCACCTCGGACACGCCCAGAAGGCGACTTCGGGCAGGTGACCTAAGACGCGGCCTGAAGTAGATCCTGACCAGATCACCCGGACCCCACCAGAGCGGGACTCGAAACAGGTCTGCCCCGGCCCGGCTAGAGACCCGGAGCCGAGGCAGGTTACTCCGGACCCGGCCGGATCGGGGAACCCGGGGAAGGTCAGCCTGGGCCGGGCCTGAGTGAGGGACCTGAAACAGGTTACTTCGGACGCCGCCGGAGTGCGGGACTCGGGGCAGGTTCCCGGGCGCCGAGGCCCGGCCCGGGCTTCCGGCGCCGCCATGTGCCGCTCACCTGCGCGTCCAGCTGTCCGGCCGCAGCGCCCGCGCCAGCGCCGACCGGGCCTCCCGCACCACCTCCTCCGGGGCCGCCGGGGCCACCTGGGGGCGTCTGCGTCTGGCTGGGGAGGGTGAAGTCGGTGAACTCGAACTCCGAGCCCTGTGTGTCGGCGCCAAGCAGCTCGGCTTCCTCAGTGTCCAGGAAGGTGAGCGTCTGCGAACTGGGCCCGTACGCCTCCACACTCATGGTGCCGCCGAGTAGGGCCCTCAGGCCGGCCCCGCGCCGCACTCGAGCCCGCCGCCGCGCTGAGGCCTAGGCCGCAGGCCTCGGGCCGCCGCCGCCGCCGCGCCCACGCCCCTGAACCGGACTGAAACGCCCGCCGCTGCGCGAGCCGGGCCAAGAGCCACGCGTGCCGAGCCGCCGCCACTGCCGCCGAGCCCCTCAGCGACGCTGCTCCCCTCCGAGCCGCCCGCCACTCGCAGCCCCCGGCAGGAACCGCCGTCGCCGCCGCCGTCGTGCGCGTGCGCGAGCCCGACGCCGGCGCAGGTGCGCGTGCGCGAGCCCGACGCCGGCGCAAGCGCGCGCGCTCCTCGGGGACGCCTCCAACCGCGCCCGGACACCCGCAGCTGAGCGGGCCGGCGGAACAAGCAGGGCGCACGCGCGGGGGGCAGGGCTTCTAACCGCCGTCGCGGCGGCCTCACGAGGACGCGGTCCCGCCCCAACCGCTGCTCGGTAGCGCTGGGCGGTGGGCGGTGTGACCGCGGTGGTTCCGTCTGTAGGGGCGGCGAGAGTGCCTCGGGTTAATTGAGCACTATCCGGTTGCTTTCCAAAGGTGGTCTCGGGACACCCAGTTGCGGTATACCCCAAACTCTGGGAGAAGCTTCCTGGGCCTCAGTTTCTCCATCTGTGAAATGGGGAGGGGGGGAGGGGAGTACCTGGCACAAAACAGGTGGTCAGCATTCATTGGTTGAATAAAAGAATGGGGACAGCCCTTATCATGGAGGCTGGCCCAGGGCAAAGGTGGTTGCTGCTGCTTTTTAGGACAGTAATCATCATAACAATAATGTTAATATATTAGCTATACTAACGTTATAATGCTATATTGCAATTTATTAATTACATTAGTTATAATTACATAATTGTAATCGTTATTCAGAGGTAGTATATGGCAAAGTTGATCGGGAGCACTTGCTCTGGGGTGAAATCCAGACCGAGACACCTTCTGGCTGTGTGACTTTGTACAAGTGACTTCAACTCTCTGAGCCTAGAGTTTCCTCCCTGGGGAAAGGTTAAATACTATCCATTATGATAGGATGAAGAGAAGCCCCGGGCTGGCTCAGTCGGTGGAGCCTCCGAATCTTGATCTCTGGGTTGTAAGTTTAAGTCCCACGTTGGATGTAGAGATTGCTTAAAAATAGAAACTTTAAAACATATAATAAAGCAGATGGGATGAAAACTACATTAAGGAAAATTCCACATGGACAGGGATTAGCTTTGTTCACATCACACAGTCTTCCCCAAGGGGATAATAATAACCCACACATGGGTGCTAAGTAAAAGTTTGTCCCAGGCTCAGCTACTGGTTTATGAACTTAACTCCAAGCTTCAGCTTCCTTTTCTATATAGTATCTCAGAGAACCTCCCCACCTCCAATTCCCTATTTGTCCCGAGATTCTGGGGCTCTCTAAATGCTTGAAGTCAGTTCATAGGGCTCCTGGTTTGCACAGCTACACTAAAAGTTCCTGATCCTGAATGGTTCTTAATTTCCCAATACTCCTGTCTCTACATGAAAAGAGGTTCCTTTTTCTTTCTTTACATCTTTTCTGGCCTCCTACCAGGCACTAAAATGTGGGAATACAGAAATTGAATAATTAGGTCCCCTCTCCAGGAAGACACAGTTGAAGAGGAAATCCCAACAAGCCAATGGATGGTTTCAATAAAGCATAAAGCCCTCTTTGGAAAATATCCAATTGAATTGGTAGAAGCATTTAAGACCAATCTGGTAACACCCATCAGAGTTGTAAACACATCCCCTCCCCCTCGTCCTTTGACCTAGCAATTCCACTTCTAAGGATTTCCTCTTATTTTCTACATACAGTCACATCTGCAAAATGACATTTGGATGGTACACTCAAACATTATTTAACACAAAAGAAGTTGGTAATGGAGGAATTGGTGGAGGGAGAGACACAGACATATAAAGAGCCAATAGCCACATGGCAGAAATAAGTACTTATCGGTAATTATTTAAATGTAAATGGATTAAACTTTTCACTAAAAGGGCAGAGATTATCAGATGGATTTTTTAAAAAATGATCCAGGGGTGCCTAGGTGACTCAATTGGTTAAGCGTCTGACTTTGGCTCAGGTCATGATCTCGCAGTTCGTGAGTTCGAGCCCCACATCAGGTTCTCTGCTGTTGGCACAGGGCCTGCTTCAGATTCTCTGTCTCCATTTCTCTCTATCCCTCACTGCGCATGCAAGCTTGTGTGCACGCGCTCTCTCTCTCTCTCTCAAAAATAAACACTAAAAAAACACATTAAAAAAATGATCCAACTATATGCTGTCTACAAGAGACTCACTTTAGGGGTACCTGGGTGGTTCAGTCGGTTAAGCCTCTGACATCGGCTCAGGTCATGATCTCACGGTTCATGAGTTTGAGCCCAGTGTTGGGCTCTGTGCTGACAGCTGTCAGCCCTGGAGCCTGGAGCCTGCTTCGAATTCTGTGTGTGTGTGTGTCTCTCTCTCTCTCTCTGCACCTTCCCCACTCACGCTCTCTCTTTCTCTCAAAAATAAACATTAAAAGAAATTTAAAAAAAAAGAGAAACTCACTTTAGATTCAAAAACACAAATAGGTTGAAAGTAGAAGGATGGAGAAAGACAGTCCACGCAAACAACAACCAAAATCGAGCTGGATTGGCTATACTAATATCAGATAAAATAAATGTTAAGATTAAAATTGTTACTCAAGACAAAGAGCACCATATAATGATAAACGTTTCCATCTATTAGGAAGATATAATAACTGTAAACATATATGGACCTAACAACAAAGTCCCAAAACGCATAAGCAAAATGTGATAAAGTTGAAAGGAGAAATAAACAATGTAACAGTCTCTATGGCTTAGAGAAAAGAAGTCAAAGGCTTACCAGAGGTTAGAATGTTAGAGTGGATTGTAATTTAAGACAATCCTCAGAGGGTCCAGAGGACACACCTTCCACTGGGACTTTGAGAAGTGAATTTGCAGGGAGGTGGGGGAGGGGCCCAGCGTCCTTGAACTCTCTGATCACTCATTTCTGCAGAGCAGAACTTACAGTGGTGACTGCTGCCACTGAATTGAGAAACCTAAATGAAATGAGAGTAACTGGACTCTAGTGGTAGGGGCCAAGTGGTGGCACTCAACCACCAAAGGCAAGGCAGGTATGGTTACCATAATGGATAGCAGAGTCAAAGCAGCCATGAGAAAAGTCTGACCCACAGACTATTCTGTGGCTTTAGCTAGCTGATCATTCTACTCCCAGAAGTGAAATAAATGTGAAGCTTACTCAATTCTTATTTGCTCTGTACAAGCAGAAGAGTTCTAGATCAAGTGAACAAAAGTCCGTCTTGAATCATAAAAAACAGAGTCGCAAGCCCCTCAATCAACTTCCAGACTTGAGCCAGTTCACAAACCCAAGTCCTTTGAATGAAGGGGAGGCTGGGTCACCTTGAGGAAGGACTCCAGCACACTAGTGAAAATTTATACTGTTCATCTTTCTCTCAGCCTTCCACCACAGGACCTCTGGCCCTTACCAGGGTAACTGTGCATTGGGGAAAAGGCAATAATCAGACCTTTCAGGGATTACGGGACGTTGGCTCTGAACTGACATTAGTTCCAGGAGACCCGAAATGTCACTGTTGTGCACCAGTCAGAGTGGCCCTCCACAGGCCCTTATGGAGGTGAGATATGGGTTCAGTGGCCCCCAAACCCATCCTGTGGCTCTTCACCCGGTTCTGGAATGCACAACTGGAATGCACACTTAGCAGCTGGCAGAATCTTCATATCCGTTCCCTGATCTGTGGAGTACGGGCTCTTATGGGGGGAATAGCAGAGGGAAAGCCGCTGGAACTGCTTCTACCTAAGAAAATGGTAAACCAAAGCAATACTGCATTCTTGCAATTCCAGAGATTAGTGCTGCCACCAAGGACTTGAAAGAGGCAGGGGTGGTGATTCTCACTACATTCCCATTCCACTCTCCTCCATGGCTTGTGCAGACGACAGATGGAGCTTGGAGAATGACCGTAGATTATTGCAAGCTTAACCAGGTGGTAAGTCTAATTGTAGCTACTCTACCAAAGTGGTTTCATTGCTTAAGCAAATTAACACCCTCCCCTGGTACCTGGTACGCAGCTATTGGGCTGGTAAATGCCTTTTTCTCCAGCCCTGTCCATAGGGCCCCCCAGAAGTAGCTTGCTTTCAGCTGGCGAAGCCAGCCGTACACCTTCACTTTCCTATCTCAGGGGTGTAGCAACTCTCCAGCCTTATGTCATGATTTAGGTATCAGGAATCTCGATCGTCTTTCCCTTCCACGAGATACCACACCAGGCCATTACACTGATAGCGTTATGTAGATTGAGCCTTGTGAGTAAGAAGGAGAAAACGCTCTACACTTATTGGTAAGACAGTTGCATGTCAGAAGATGGGAAATAAATCTGACAAAATTTCAGGGACCCTCTATCTCTGTAAAGCTTCTAGGGGTGCAGCGGTGTGGAGCACGTCGAGACTCCCCTTCTCAGGTGAATGATAAGGTGTTGCATCTGGCCCCTACCACAAGCCAAAAAGAAGCACCATGTCCGGTGGGCCTCCGTGATCTTGGAGGCAACCGATTCCTCCTTTGGGTGGCCCACTCCGGCCTGGGTGACTCAAAACACTGAGTGTTAAGTGAGGCCCAGAACAAGAGAGAAACCTAAATGACGGCCCCAAAAGTTGCCCTGCCACTTGAGCCATGAGATCCAGCCATCCCGATCACGCTGGAAGAGGCAGCGGCCGATAGAATTTGCTGTAAGCAAATCGCAGTGCAGGCCCTTAGGATTTGGGGGAGAGGCCTGCCGTCCTCTGCTGATAGCTACTCTCCTTTTGTGAAACTGCTGTAGGCCTGCTACCGGGCCTTAGTAGAGACTGAATGCTTCACATGGAGCCACCAAGTCACCATGTGACCTGAGCAGCCCAGCATGAACTATATATTGTCTGACACATCAACCTGTAAAGGTGGATGTACACGGCAGCCCTCCACCATCATATGGGAGTGGTACATACACGATCTGGCCCAAGCCGACCCCAAAGGCACAAGTAAACGCCACAAAGAAGCAGCCGGTTGGGGCACCTGGGTGGCTCAGTCAGTTAAGCGCCCGACTCTTGGTTTCAGCTCAGGTCACGATCTCATGGTTCATGGGTTTGAGCCCCGCGTTGGGATCTGCGCTGACAGCACGGAGACTGCTTGGGTATCTCTCTCTCCCTCTCCCTCTGTCCCTTCCCCACTCACTCTAAGTAAGTAAATAAATAATAGGGGTGCCTGGGTGGCTCAGTCGGTTAAGCATCCAACTTCAGCTCAGGTCATGATCTCATACTCCGTGAGTTCGAGCCCCGGGTCGGGCTCTGTGGCTGACCGCTCGGAGCCTGGAGCCTGCTTCAGATTCTGTGTCTCCCCTCTCTCTGACCCTCCCATGCTCATGCTCTCTGTCTCAAAAATAAATAAAAACATTAAAAAAGGTTTTTAATAAATAAATAAGTAAATAAACTTTAAAAAAAAAAAAAGTGGCCCAAATGCCCCTGGTCCTCACCTCTGCTATATGGTCTCCTCTCGCCTGTAGCTGTATCTACGGCCTCATATGAAGTTTATTGTGATCAGCTGGCAGAGCAAGTGATATCGGGTCTGGATTATACAATTTGCAGGCACCACCTAAAGGGGACAGCTGCAACACTACCGTCCCTCTGGGACATCCCTTCAGGACAATGGTGAAGGGCAGTCTGCCCAGTGGCAAGACTTCAAGCAGTGTACTTAGTTGCTCATTTTGCTTGGAAGGAGAAAAGGCCAAACATGCAATTTTATGCTGATTTATGGGCTGTGCGAGTGGTTTGCTTGGATGGTCAGAGAATTGGAAGGAAGACAATCGGAAAATTGGTGACAAAGAAATCTGGGAAAGAGGTATGTTAATAGGCCTCTTTGAATAGGGGACATGTGAAGATACTTATGTCCCACGTGAATGTTTACCAAAGGGTGACCTCAGCAGAGGAGGCTTTTATTTTGTTTTAAATGTTTATTTATCTATTTTAGAGAGAGAGAGAGAGAGAGTGAGCAGGGGAGGGGCAGAAAGAGAGAGAGGAAAAGAGATTCCTAAGCAGGTTCCACAATGTCAGCACAGAGACTGACGCAGGGCTCGATCTCATGAACCGTGAGATGGCGACCCGAGCGGAAATCAAGAGTCAGATGCTTAACTGACTGAGTCACCCAGGAGCCCCAGCAGAGGAGGATTTTAATGATCAAGTGGCTAGGATTATGCCTGTTCTGTGGATACCAGGCAGCCTCCTTCCCCAGCCACCCCTGCCCATTATCCAGTGGGCTCATGAACCATGTGGCCATGTGGCAGGAATGGAGGTTATATATGGGCTCAACATGAACTTCCACTCACCAAGGCCGGTCTGGCTTTAGCCACCGCTGAGTGTCCCATCTGCCAGTAGCAGAGACCAACGCTGAGCCCCCGATATGGCACCATTCCCCGAGGTCATCAGCCAGCTACCTCGTGGTAGGTTGATTACAATGGTTCCATTATGGAAAAAGGAGCATTTTGTCCTTACTGCAATGATACTTACTCTGGATACGGAATTGCTTTCCCTGCATGCAACGCTTCTGGCAAAACTACCATCTGTGGGCTTAACAGAATGCCTTATCCACCATCATGGTGTTCCACACAGCATTGCTTCTGACCAAGGAACTCACTTGCCAGCGTACAAAGTGCAGCGATGGACCCATGTGTATGAAATTCGTTGTTTTTTTCCCATGCTCCCCACCACCACGGAACAGCTGGTTTGGCAGAGCAGTAGTGGAACAGCCATTTGAAGACTTGGTGGGGGGGGGGGGAGGTGCTAGCAAGGTAGCAATACATTTCCGGGCTGGGGCACGGTTCTCCAGGAGGCTGCATGTGCTCTGAATCATCACCCAATATCCTTTCCCACAGGCAGGATTCACGGATCTGGGAATCAAGGGGCGGAGATGGGAGTGGCACCACACATTTTCACCCCCGCTGTCACTCTCGCAAAGTTTTTGCTTCCTGTCCCCGTGACCTTCCGCTCTCCTGGCCGAGAGGTCTTCATTTCTCTTTTTCCTTTTAATGTTTATTTCTTTATTTTGAGAGAGAGAGAGTAGGGGAGGGACAGACAGAGAGAGACAGAGAATCCCAAGCAGGCTCCGTGCTGTCAGTCCAGAGCCTGACGCGGGGGTCGAACTCAGGAACTGCGAGCTCATGACCTTGAGCCGAAGTCGCAAGCTCGACTGACTGAGCCACCCAGGTGCCCCTAGAGGGTCTTCATTTCAAAGGGAGGAATGCTTAGACCGGGAGAAACAACAATGATTCCACTGAACTTGAAGTTAAGATGACCACCCAGCCACTTGGGGTTCCCCGTGCCTTGGAGTTAATAGGTGAAGAAGGGAGTTAGTCTCCTGGCTGGGCTATTGATCCTGACCACCAAGGGGAAACTGGCCAGCTACCTCACAATGCAGGTAAGGAAGAGTGTATATGGCATGTAGGAGATCGCTGAAGTTTTCTCTAAGTATGACCATGCCCTTAGGATCACCATGAAGGTCAATGGAAAATTACAACAACGCAATTCAGCCAAGACTACTAATGGCCCAGACCTTTGAGGAATGAAGATTTGGCTCATCCCATGAAGTAAAGAACCATGCCCACTCAGGTGCTTGCTGAGAACAAAGGGAATATGGGATGGGTGGTGGAAGAAGGTAGTATATACCAGCTATGGCCACATGACCAGTTATAGAGATGAGGACTGTCATTGTCATGAGTATTTCTAACTTCTTTTGTTCCGCATGTGTGTGTATAACGTATACAGCAAATATCTTTGTTTTCTTCCTTGTCTCCTCATCATGTGATGTGATGTATTGACTTTATATCATAGTATTTAAGTGTGGTTAGCTTCGCGTCATAGTAATCAACTTACAAGATATCGAGGTCAAGAATAAACATCCCCCACAGACTTTGCATTCTTTCTGGAGAAAGGATTAGTTCATTCTCAGTTGTACTCAGGAGAATTGTATCATGCTTTGTGGTAACAGCCCAAGCAGACGAAGATAGCACCCTTCGTGAAAATCAACGGATCACGAACTTCAGGCTTTATTTCTGGATTCCCCAGCCTGTTGCATTAATATATTTGTTCGCATGCTAGAGCCCCTCCATCCCGATTACCGTGGTTTTTTAGTAATTTCCAAAATCAGGAAGTGTGAGTCCTCCAATTGTTTTAAGGTTGTTTTCTGGAGGAGAAATGTCTATTCAAGTCCTTTGTCTCTTTTAAATTATTTATATTTTTATTAGCATTGTAAGAGTTCTTTCTGCATTCTGGATACAAGTCCCTTGTCAGACGTGTGCTTTGCAAATGTTTTCTCCCAGTCTGTGGCTTGTCTTTTTTCACTCTCCTGACGGTATTTGTCATAGCAGAAATGTTTTAAATTTTGGTAAAGTCTACCCTACCTGTTTTCTGTTTTGTTGACTGTGCTTTTTATAACCAACTAAGGGACTATTGCCTCATCCAAGGTCACAGATATCCAAGGTCTATATGGTAGGGGTCCAACCTCATTCTTTTGCACGTGGACATCCGGATGTCCCGGCACCATTTGTTGAAAAGATTGTTCTTTCCCCACTGAATTGTCTTGGCACGCTTGTCAATGTTTTTTTAGTGTAAGTATGTGCCATGCAATATTTGGAATACGCTTAGGCTAAAAAAATTATTATACGTTCATCGGAAATTCAGATTTGCCCTGGGCGTCCTGTATTTGTATTTGCTGAATCTAGCAACTCTACACTGGCATCTAGTGGGTAGAGGCCAGGGATGCTGCTAAGTGTCCTACAACCCACAGGTCAGTCCCCTCAACCTCAACATGAAATCTGGCCCCAAATGTGAAAAGTACTATTCTCCTGCTGTGAAACAAACATGGGGACAGCATCACCGGACGACCAGCGAGTTGGTGGCACTGGCCCGTTTTTCCGGGAGTGGAAACCGAGGCTCAGAGCAGTGAAACACACTGCTTTAGAAATCCAACGCTAGGGGAGTTGGGGTGGGATTAGCCTGGATAGTCTTAAAAATGGTCCAGGAGAAATTGGCCCAGAAGGGAACCATGAGGCGTTTCAAAGGGGCTGGGTATCCCCCTTGCTGCAGGCATCTCAGATTTGAAGGACTCAATCTCCAAGGAGCCCACCCCGCCCCCCACCAGGCACTCTAGATTGAGAAGGTTCTGGATGGTCCCAGATACCTGCATTGTTAACACTGACCCCTCCACGCCACCCCCCCCCCAACCCCTGAGGGCTTTTTTTTTTTTTTTTTTTTAGGATGTCACATGGAAAGGATAAGAAAAAATAATGCTTGGTTTGGCCATATTCTCATCACTGGGAGTTCTGTGACCACTTTTGTTGACTTGGTTACTGGTTGTTTAAAAATCTAACAAGCGGGGCGCCTGGGTGGCTCAGTCGGTTAAGCAGCTGACTTCGGCTCAGGTCACGATCTCACGGTTCGTGAGTTCAAGCCCTGCATCAGGCTCTGTGCTGATGGCTCAGAGCCTGGAGCCTGTTTCAGATTCTGTGATTCCCTCTCTCTCTGACCCTCCCCCGTTCATGCTCTGTCTCTCTCTCTCTCAAAAATAAATAAACGTTAAAAAAAAATTTTTTTTAAATAAAAATCTAACAAGCGAAGGATGCCTGGGTGGCTCAATCCGTCAAGTGTCAGACTTCGGCTCAGGGCATGATCTTGCAGTTCATGAGTTTGAGCCCTGCATCAGGCACCACACTGACAGTGCAGAACCCGCTTGGGATTCTCTCTCTCTCTGCCCCTGCCCCGCTTGTGTGCACATCCTCTCTCTCTCTCTCTCTCAATAATAAATAAATAAACTTTGAAAAAAAACCTCTAACAAGCAAAAATTAACATTTGCTTCCTATAATAGGTTGAATGGTGTTCCCCCCAGAGATATGGCCAAGTCCTGCCCCCCCAGGACCTATAGATGTGCGAGAAGGTCATGTGGACACAGAGGCGGAGTTTGGAATGATGGGACCACAAGCCAGAGAATACCTGGGGCCCCCACAGGCTGGAAGAGACCAGGAAGCATCCTCTGGCTTTGGCAGGAGCACGGCCCTGCTGACACCATGAGAAGATAAATTCATGGCCTAAAAGCCACCCAGTCTGGCGTGACTTGTTACAGCAGCCCCAGAAAACTAATACCCCCACCAGGTACCCTTCATCTAGAACCCTCCATTCAACTTATGCTCTATTTGGTGGGGGGGGGGGGGAGGCGGGTAACTCTATGTGTTACTACAAATGCATGTCCATTTTTAGCTGGATTGTGTTTAACTTTATAAAGGTCATCGTGCTGTCTGTGATCTTAGGGACACTTACTCTTTCTCACGTGGTGATTCTATTTCTGAGCTGTGGCCATGTTGGTGCCCATTTCTCAAGGCTTCTGATGGCTTTCTGGTCTCCTCTAATCAGCATTGAGCCATGTTTGCCCAGCTGTGGACACCTCCAACATATCCAGCAACTTCTCTCGGCCAAATTGCAGGGCAGGTGAATATTCCACTGGAAGCGGGGGAACCGGCTCCTGGTTCAGCACGGCCACCGTAACACCAGCAACCCCTTCCGGCCCCATCTGTGAGGTTCCCCAGGACCCCCATTCTCACCACGCTGGGTATCATCTCACTTGGTCATTTTTTCCAAACAGCTGGATGCGAAGTGGTATCGCACTGAGATATCCAGGTTATTCTGACGCAACTTTTTAAAAGATTGAATTGAAGGGGCGCCTGGGTGGCGCAGTCGGTTGAGCGTCCGACTTCAGCCAGGTCACGATCTCGCGGTCCGTGAGGTCCGGGAGTTCGAGCCCCGCGTCGGGCTCTGGGCTGATGGCTCGGAGCCTGGAGCCTGTTTCCGATTCTGTGTCTCCCTCTCTCTCTGCCCCTCCCCCGTTCATGCTCTGTCTTTCTCTGTCCCAAAAATAAATAAACGTTGAAAAAAAATATTAAAAAAAATAAAAGATTGAATTGAAAAAATTCACATAACATAAACTTTACCGCCTTAGCAATTCTAAAGTGGACAATTCAGTGGCATTTGGTGCATTCATGACGTTGTGCAACCATCGGCTCTATCCAGTTCCAGAACATTTTCGTCACTTTAAAAGGAAACCCTGGGCCTTTCATGCAACTTTCAAGTAAAACTAAGCAGCTGTTCAGTTGGCATTCAATCTTTGTTTGTTTTTCCTGTTTGGGAGAAAACCAGGTTTGTGTGTATGAGACAGAGGGTCCCTGACGGTGAAAGTAGCATATTCTTTTTTTATTTTTATTTTTTATTTATTTTTTAATTTTTTTTCAACGTTTATTTATTTTTGGGACAGAGAGAGACAGAGCATGAACGGGGGAGGGGCAGAGAGAGAGAGGGAGACACAGAATCGGAAACAGGCTCCAGGCTCTGAGCCATCAGCCCAGAGCCCGACGCGGGGCTCGAACTCACGGACCGCGAGATCATGACCTGAGCTGAAGTTGGACGCTTAAACTTCGACCAAACCACCCGGGTGCCTCCGTTCTCAGCATATTCTTGCTGCTGACAAAGAAAGAAAAAATCAGACAACACAGAAGAGTGGAATATAAAACCACCTGGAGCCTCACAACCCAGGACATAAGGTCGACCCTGATCTCCTGCCCGGACGGTGACATGAAAAAAGCAGACACGAGGAAGTGATGGCAAGGATGAGGAGAAACAGAACTCTCTGGCACGCGGGCTGCTAGAAACGCAAAACGGCCCAGTGGCTTGAAGAGGCAGGTTGGCAATTTCCGCAAAAGGTAGTGACGGACCCACCACGGGGCCCGACTCTTCCCTCCTTGGTGTCTCCCTGACAGAAACGAAAGCGGGTGCCCATCAGAGATCTGGGACATGAATGCTCACAGCATCGTCCCCTATGGGAACAAGCCCAATGTCCGTCATCCGGGCAATGGATGAACCACAATGAACTAGGGACACTCACCACAGCGCAGATGCGCCTTCAGGGCATTACGCAGAATGAAAGAAGGCAGACCCAAAAGGTCACGTACTGCAAGGTTCCGTTTATTTGCCATTATAGAAAGTGGAACGTGAGGTCAACTGCCAGAAAACAGATCGGAGGTGGCCCGAGGAGAGGCGAGAGAGAGGCACGACAAAGGGCAGGAGGGAACGTTTGGGAGCGACGGCTGGGTTCGCTGTCTTCGCCACGGGGACAGCTACGCCAAATGCATCAGATCGTTCACTCTGGCCACGGAGGGCAGCCCGTCGGTGAGCTAGCTAGAGCAGGCCCGGATTCACATCCCTGCCCCGCCACTGGCTTGCTGTGTGTGTGACCTCTCTCCGATGTCTCCGCCTCCCGATGCCTCACCTGTGAAATGGGATTCTAGTGGCCCCAACACCCCACGGAGTATAACTTAGGGCAGCACCCAGCCCGCAGCCATCAAGCACTGGCCCGTGGCGAATGCTCAGCTCTGCTTTGCTTTGTCCACATTTTAACAACTCATCATTGAAATTAAAAAAAAAAAAATTCATTTCAGACCATGCCAAAGTCCCATCGGGTTTCCACCACGGGTGCGTATGGTGTCTCTCTCTCTCTTGACCCCTGGCTGGGTCCCCCCCGTAGGTCTTGGCCGGTCCGGGCCCATCCCACTTGGTGACTTAAGCCAGCGTGGGCTGTACTCCTGAATCCACCCGCCAGTCCCGAATTCAGAGCTCTGCCCCACATCCTGGTCCAGCCCCTCCTCGAGTTCCCTGCCAGCCTGCGAGTCCAGGAAACTGGCATTCTTCTCTCGCACCAAGAGAGGTCCCTCAAGGGTAAGCAGCGGCCGTGGCCACAGGGAAGTTCCACAACTCCGGGGGAAGGCTACTTGGGACTGCAGCCACTTCTCCCAGCCCAGCCGCCAGCCTTTTTTGCAAGCCCCTCTCGTTGGGGTCCCGGCTTCCGCAGATGTGGCCCTCACCCTGCCCTTGCTGAGACAGGGCCAGCTCCGGCAAACCTGGACCCCAATTAGGGCCCCCCCCAAGAACAGTGGGCTCTTGTGGGTGTCTGTGGGCGCCCCTCTGGGGCCCCATTCTTGCTTCAAAGGAGTTCTTTGTGAAACATGGATGTGTGGCCAAGGCCCCAGCGATGCTGGTGGGAAAAAGAAAAATAGGCATGTGTGTGTATTTTATAGCTCTTCTCTGCTCCCTGAACGGCCTCTTTGAAGGTGACGATGGGTCACAGCAGGCCTCGGGTGGGAGGACAGCTGGCGGCCACCTTGATTCTAATTTGACCATACGTTGCTTTTTTAGGGGATGTGCTGGGGTGTCTGGAGAGGTGGGTTTGGGCTTGGCCTCGAAGCTCGGTTCCCACAGAGACTCAAGGCTCCGATTGTGGGTGGCAAGGCTCCGAGGAGGAAAGGCAGTCCCTGGGGACCCCCTTCGAGCCTCGCACGAGGCTGCAGGCTGGGAAATGTCTGGGCTGGGATTCCGCTGTGGCCATTTTAGAAGGTGTCGGGGTGGGAAATTAGCCCCTTCTCGTGGGCCCCGACGGCATGTCACTGCCACCGGTCCCCAGATAGCTGTGTGGCCTCTTCTAGCAGAGAGGTGGATAAGCAGGGTCCTCAGGAGCCAGGAGCTGGTGTATCGTGTTTGAGGGGTTACCAAACGAATCAAAAGGAAAACGGACCACATCACACCCACTAGGACGATCATCATCTAAAGCGGAAAAGACCCAGCGTTGCCTCCCGGAAGTTTGTCTGTTGGTTGGTCGGTTTTAAAGATTTTTTTTTTTCAACGTTTATTTATTTTTGGGACAGAGAGAGACAGAGCATGAATGGGGGAGGGGCAGAGAGAGAGGAAGACACAGAATCGGAAACAGGCTCCAGGCTCTGAGCCATCAGCCCAGAGCCCGACGCGGGGCTCGAACTCACGGAGCGCGAGATCGTGACCTGGCTGAAGTCGGACGCTTAACCGACTGCGCCACCCAGGCGCCCCTGGTTGGTCGGTTTTAACATTTATTTATTTTTCAGAGACAGAGAGAGACAGAGCACGAGTGGGGGAGGGGCAGGGAGAGAGGGAGACACAGAATCCGAAGCAGACTCCGGGCTCTGAGCTGTCGGCCCAGAGCCCGATGCGGAGCTCGAACCCACGAACTGTGAGATCGTGACCTGAGCCGAACTCGGACGCGCGACCTACTGAGCCACCCAGGCGCCCCACAACTCACCATTTTAAAGCAGAAGATTCAGGGGCACCTGGGTGGCTCAGCCGGTCGCGCGTCCGAGTTCGGCTCAGGTCACGATCTCACAGTTCGTGGGTTCGAGCTCCGCATCGGGCTCTGGGCCGACAGCTCAGAGCCCGGAGTCTGCTTCGGATTCTGTGTCTCCCTCTCTCCCTGCCCCTCCCCCACTCACGCTTTGTCTCACTCTGTTTCTCAAAACTAAATAAATGTAAAATGAAAAAAAAAATTGTAATGGTGAATTGGATGTTATGTAAATATCATCTCAACAAAAAGAGGACAGAGAGTGCTCGGAGAATCGATAAGGTGTTACCTGCAGGATATGTTGTAAGTGAAAAAAGAGTCACGGGGCATGCCGGAATAGAGGAAGTGACCCCCCCCCCCCGCGGACCCCATGTGCGCAGAGGTGTGAGAGGTGGACACGGGTCATTCCGAGAATGGATGATGTCTGTGGAAGGACCTTGTATCCAGACGCACCTAGAAGGGAGTAGATGTGCTAGAGGTTTGTGGGAGCTGGTGGAGGTTGGCAGGGCCATTAGACCACTCAGCTGCCACCCCGAGAAGGAGGGGACGAAGGGGGGTTGGGGAGAAGCTTGGGGTGGGAGCCATGAGAAGGTTCAGGCCAGGTTGAAGGAGTGCTCCTATTCCGGCCCTGCTCTCTGTCGCTGATAAGCAGGACTATTCCAGAAGCAGTGGTAGCCGGATCATCATTGTAAGCGGGAGTGCCTGCTGCTGACCTATGCGTCGCCCGTTTCTGCCCCATGACCCCTCCGTTCATGAGCCTCTCACGTGACAAATGATGAAGGCAGCCAACATCACCTGGCTGAGTCATGTGGTCTGTGTGGTTGCTCCGAGCCCCTTCATGGTGGATGCTTTCTGGAAGGTGTTGATGCTGATACGAAAATCCTCACGCCTGGTCCAGTCCCGTTCGCCCGTGGATGCCTCTACCCCTGACTTCCGTGTCTCTGTCTTTTTCCTTATGGCCCCGGCCCAGGAATCCATGTAAGCTCTCATCCTAGGTCACCTCCCCCTCCCACAAAGTGGGGGGCTCAGGGGCTCCCTCACAGATCTGCTTACGGGGAAGGGTGCCTTTCCACTGCCCTTCAGACGCCCCTGCACGAGGCTGGACGGCAGCCACTGGCTTGTGCCTATGTGCTCAGAGCAGGCTGCAGGCTCTGAACTGTCAGCACAGGGCCCGACGCGGGGCTTGAACCCACAAACCGCGAGATCATGACCTGAGCCAAAGGCAGCCGCTTAACCGACTGAGCCACCCAGACGCCCCTCAACTTTTTAATTTTAAAGGCTGCTCAAGGAACCAGCCCTTTGTTCCAGCAATACCCGAAGGCAAGCCCCGTCTCCCAGCCTCTGGGGGGTGTAGGAGCGAAACTTCAAGAAGCATCCCTTAGCAAACCCAGATGGGTTTCACAAGGACCAAGCCCTCCTTGCTGCCAGCATTTTGCTCATTTCTCTGTCTATGAAGCCCACTTCCCTGTTCCCCCATTCTCCCTGTGAAAGCCAAATTGATGTTGAGGTCACGCCACACTGGGCCCTTTTCTTATTGCAAGAGTATGTCCTGACTTTAGCTAGGGTCTGGCTTCATCTTGGACAAGAGGGAAACTTCAGTTTTGCCCTTGAGACCTTTCAGCCTACTGGATGAGGCCCACCCCAATTCCTTAGGGCCAACTGGTGTGGATGTTAATCACATCTACCAAAATGTCTCCACGGCAACACCCAGGCCGGTGTTGACGACTTAACAGCTTAGCCACGTTGAGATGCAACAATGTCCATTGCACTGTCTTGGGATCATCAAGGGCTCTGGCAGGATGAGTCCCTTCTTCTTCTTCTTTTTTTTTTAAAGTTTATTTTATTTATTTTGAGAAAGAGAGAGAGTGAGAGAGAGAGAGAGAGAGAGGGAGAGCACAAGTGAGGAAGGGAAAGAGAAAGGGGGGAGAGAGAATCCCAAGCAGGCTCCGCACTGTCAGCGCTGAGACCTACGTGCGGCTCAAACTCCTGAACCATGAGATCATGACCTTAGCTGAGATCAAGAGTCAGATGCTTAAGAGCCACCCAGGAGTCCCAGGACGGGTCCCTCTTGTTCCCACTCTGTCCCCAGCACCTGACAGGGACCGGTGCACAGCGAGAGAACAGCAGGTGTTTGTTGAGTGAATACACAATGGAAAATATAGCAGCTCCCGGCTTGAGCCCAAGCCTCTAGGGAATTGTTCCCCAGTCTGGGGGACAGGGGTGAGGGGGGTTTGCTTAGCCGGAGAATCTGCAGAACCCGGGCCTCCGAGGAGGCCAAAGGAGGGCGGGTGGGGGTCTGAGCCACTCTGCAGAAGGAACAGTGGGGTGACAAGGCCTTTCCACTCTGCGGTCAGACTCCTGGCCTCGAGAGCCATAAAACAGCCCTGCTTGGGCTGGAAACATTTTCCTTTAATATGTTCCTGGAGGCGTTGGCAGGGCCTGTAAGGAAAATTCCAGGGGAACAAGGAGAGAGGTCTTCAGCATCCACTGAGGGCTGAGAGGGGGTGGCTAGACCCGGGGCTTTGGGGGGACCCAACTGTCCTGAGGGGAGTCCAAGGGACCCCGGGCAGAGCCAGGCAGCTTGTCAGTGCGTTATCTGGGTTCTGGGAGGATCCCTCGGACTGACGGACCTCCCTGAGCCTTGTGGTGGCGGCCACGGCGGGTGGCCTCACCGGTCGGAGACAGCTTTCCGCAGGAATTTGCATAAGGCTGTTTGGAGATGTTCTCAGCAAGCATGAGCATGTTGAGCCCACAGGGTGCTGAGGTCTGGGGAGGGAGCCTCCCAGGGCCCGGCACAGGGCCACGGGGGTACGGGTCTTATGTGCCTTCTGCTCATTCACCTCCTATGGCTCCCCACTGCCCTGGGATGGAATCCAGACACCGTCATTCCGCGTGCTGCCAGACCATCCGGCTCCACTACCCCAGGTGAGCTGGGCCCCACCAGATCCAAGAACGCCTCCTTGTTCTCTGTCACCTCCAGGCCTCTGCTCACACTGACGCCTACCACCCCAAGCACCCTCTGTGGCCTCTGACCTGGCTTACCCTTACCCTTCCTTCAAACTGGAGCTTACAGGTGCCTCTTCCTGGCCCCCCACGGCTACCTGTGTATTCCCCATCACGGCTGCACCCACCCTGGCAAGTACTGAGAGCAGTTCTTGGTTATAAATCCTGGGGTGTGGCTGCGGGGAGTGAGGGGACCTCGGAGGGGTAGATGCCTCTCCAACTTTGTCATTGGGACCGGTATGTCCCTTTGTGCCCAGGAAGACACAACCCCACCTACAACGTGCCAGGCACAACGGGGTGCACTTGGGCGGGGGCGGTGGGGGGGGACGGTAAAACACAGTGTGTGTCGGCATGAACATACAAAGATGACAATTTCAAAGATTGGAGAGTATTTGGAAGAAAGTTGGGTGGTGGTATTTATGCGCAGGGGTTGGGGGAGACCTCCTGAGGTGGTAACATTTAAGCTAAGGTTTGAAGGGTGATAGGAAAGTATCTTGTAAACATAGAGGATGAGCATTCCAGATAGGAAGGATGACTGGCTCGTGGGGCCCCGGGGGCAGGAAAGGTCTCGGGAGCTGGAGGAACAGGGAGGGGGCTCGTATGGCTGGAGCAGAGTGAGTGAAGGAGGAGGAGACAGGCCAGAGGGATGGGCTGAGGCCACGTCACGTGGGGCCTTGCAGGCCACAGAGAGAAGGTGGGTTTTATTCTGAGAGAAATGGGGAACCATGAAGGGTGTGTGAGCGGGAGGGAAACACGATCCGATTTATGATTTTGAGACATTCCCTGTGGCTGCTTTGGGGAGGAGGCTGGGGCAGCGTCCAGGCAGGAGTCAGGAGGGCAGACACCGGGGCCGGACGGCAGAGGAGGAGAAGTGGTTGGATTTGTGTATTTTGGAAGCCGAGGGGACAAGAGCTATTGAAGTACTGGACAGAGGGGGCCAGGGAGGAGTCTCAGACGCCACCCAGGTCTCAGGCCCAGCACTGAGTGAATGGTGGGGTCGCTGCCTGAGACAGGAAGACTTGGAGAGGTGACGTCAGGGACCAACAGCCCCACCTTGGCCGTGAGCTTGTGGTGTCTGGTTGGACCCATGTGCCTGGGCTGGCTGGCCAGACTCCAGATGGAACCGTGGGCTTTGCAGGCAAAGAATGGCCTTTGATGTCTGGGCCTGGATGGCGTCCACCGGGGAGAAGCAGGCAGGGGGCACGGGCCAAGCCCTTTACTCCCAACTTTTGTGCAAGCAGGCAGGGCCCGCCCCGGGCCCTTTTATTCCAGCTGGAAACCGGGACCAAATTAAAAAGTCCAGATGTGGAGTTGGACGCAGTCCCGTGACCGTGCGGTCTGGGGAGGCCCAGCGGCCAGGCGTCCAGTGGGTCAGGCCTCCGTGTGGCCTCGCTGGCCACCGCCCGGCCGGGTGTGGGGGGCAGGATGGCTTCGCCTTGAGTCTCTGGCTGCAACAAAGGTTAAAAAAATAATCACCAGGCCCGAGACCTCGCCCCTCCCGTCATCAACCCCAGCACCGGGTGGAAAACCGGGCCCCGGGACCCCCGCCAGCCCACAAGGCTTGAGACTTGCCCAGGGGCCTGTTCAGGAGCAGGGGCAGGGGTCAAGAGGGCAGAAAGCTGGATCCCAGTCTTTCTGTACCCATGAGAGGTGATTCAGTTTTCCATCTGGAAAATGGGGCATTGTTCTAGAACCACATCATCCTCAAGTTCTGAAACACCTACTGTGCACTAAGCCCGGGGCCAAGTGCTGGGGACTTGAATGTTGGACAAGCCAAGGCCAGTTCTGCCCTCACAGCTGTGGAGGATTCGTTGGGGCGCCTGGGGGGCTCAGCCGGTTGAGCGTCCGACTTGGGCTCAGGTCATGATCTCAGGATTCGTGGGTTCGGGCCCCACGTCGGGCTCTGTGCTGACAGCTCAGAGCCTGGAGCCTGCTTTGGAGTCTGTGTCCCCCCCACCCCCCGACCCCTCTCTGCCCCTGCCCCACCTCTCAAAAATAAATAAACATTAAAAAAAAATTTTTTTTTAAGATGAAGGATTTGCTGGACAAGGGCTGTCACACCCTTGGGACTTGGTTGTTCCATCTCTATGATAGGGATAAGAATAGCCGTCAGTCACCTCTGAGAGCCACCATTATTCCTGGGACAGCTTCTTCTTGCTGGACTGTGTATGACCCAGCTTGGAGCACCACGGTCAAGACCCCCATGGTCCCAAATGTTCCAGGCCAAGGGGGCAAGTTGACTGTCGAAAATCAGGTCTTCTGCGGTGCCCGGCTGGCTCAGTCAGAGAGCATGTGACTCCTGATCTCAGGGTTGTGAGTCCGAGTCCCATGTTAGTTATAACGATTACTTAATTTTTTTTTTAATTTTTAATGCTTATTTACTTCGAGAGAGACACAGACAGAGCGTGAGCGGGCAAGGAGCAGAGAGAGAGGGAGACACAGAATCCGAAGCAGGCTCCAGGCTCCGAGCTGTCAGTACAGAACCTGACGCGGGGCTTGAACTCACAGACCGTGAGATCATGACCTGAGCCGAAGTCAGACGCTTAACCGACTGAGCCACCCAGGCGCCCCAAAGCTAATTTTTTTTTAAAAGGGGTGGGGGTGGAAGGTAGAGATTGGAATCAGATCCGCCTCGTGTTGACTGTGTGGTCCTGGGCAAGTGTCTTACCCTCTCTGGGCTCCCTGCCTCCCTCCCTCCCAGCTCTGGATCATGGTCACCAACCTGATCTTAATGATTCCCTTCAATTGGACATTTTCCCATTTCAGCCCTTTGGGGCTTGAGGCAGGGCTGGGAGCAAGGGAGCCAAACGTCATTTGAGCTGCCTTGGAACTGGTGATGGTGTGAGAAGGCCCCTCCTGTGGGCTCCTCCACTATTCGCCAGCCATTGGGAAATAACAGACTGGCGGTGCAGCCGTTCTGGGCAAAGCCCGTTTCCGGTGATGTTCAAGGTTGCCTGGTACCCGGGAGAGGTCAAGAGGCCACCAGAGCAGGGAAGGGCCTTGACGGGGCCTGGAGCCGCCCTCGGCGGCACCCTTCCGGCACCCTACCTGGGTCAGATCTGGGACTGTCCCCCTTCCCAAGGGCAGAGGACAGCAAGAAGGGCCTCTGACAGCGATTGGAGATGGAGGTGGAGGACGAGGACTTGGCACACCGCCAGGGTCGTCCCCATTAAAGCAGGTCAAGCCTAACAGCCTGGGATCCAGAAAGCCCACGGCGGCAAGAGTGAGGGGTGGGGGATCCAGTCTCTACCGTTTGCCTACTCAGAGTGGCATCCAGGAGGGGCTCACCGCCACCCCTAGGAACACGCACTCACACCTAGAGAGGCCGGCTCAGCCCAGACCACAGTGATTGGCTCGGGGAGGGATGGGACGCGAGCTGGGCCAATGAGAGTCAGCCCTGAGACCCGCTGGGCCTATCAGAGGAAAGATGCTCTGTTTCCTCCAGACCTTGGCTGGGACCAATGTAAGCCTGGCCCACCTTGCTGCCCCAAGGGGCCTGAAGAGCACCGACCAGGGAGGTGCAAATCAGAGCTACGAGGAGA
Source organism: Felis catus (assembly GCF_018350175.1). Lineage (NCBI taxonomy): Eukaryota > Metazoa > Chordata > Mammalia > Carnivora > Felidae > Felis > Felis catus. The sequence continues at coordinate 14,033,899 of NC_058369.1, read as the reverse complement.
TACCACCTCACACCCGCTAGGATGGCCATAATCACAAGCCTGAAAGCGAGTGTTGGCAAGGAAGTGGATAAACTGGAACCCTCGCGAATGGCTGGCGGGGCTCGTCAAGTGGCGCGGCCACCGTGGAAAATAGTGTGGCAGCTCCTCAGAAAATTAAGCATCGCGTTGTAGAACCCAGGAAATCTCACGCTCAGGCAGGAGACTCAAGAGAACTGAAAACAGGTATCCAAACAAAACTTTGCACAGACACGTTCCGGGCATTCGTTATTCGCAATTGCAAAAAAAAAAAAAAAAAAAAAAGTCCAACAAACCCAGACGTCCGTCAGCTGGAGAATGGATAAACAAAACGCGGTCTATGCGGACGATCAAATGCTATTTAGGCAATAAAAAGGAATGAGGCTCTGATACCTGCCGCCACACGGATGAACCTTGAGGACGCGCTCAGTGAGAGAAGCCAGACACAAAAGGACACATGTTGTATGATTCTGTTTATGGGAAATGTCTAGAACAGGCAAATCCATAGGGACAGAAAACAGATTAGCGGTTGCCAGGGGCTGGGAGAGGGGTATGGGGGGAGGGGTGCCTGCTAATGGGTACCAGGTTTCCTTTTGGGAGGAAATGAAAATGTTCTGAAATAGATAGAAGGGATTATCGCATGGCATCGTGGAGGTACGAAAACCCACTAAATTGTACACTTTAGAACGTCGAAATGATACATTTTACGTCATGTGTATTTTACCACAATTCTTTTTTTTTTTTTTTTTTTTTTTTAAAGGAAGAAGAAGGCAGCTGGCAGAGAGATCCTGGAGGCTTCGTTTGGAGTTCTAGATCCAGCCATGCCTGAAGGCAGCCCTGCCGTTGAGGTAAGGCAGCAAGAAATGGGCTCTCTCTCTGCCTAAAACTTGGCGTTTCAGAAAGTCGGCTGTGTTTGTTCTTGCCCACGTCCCCCTCATGAGGAGAAGAGCCTCACCGAAGGTGCTGGGGGCCTCAGGAAGGGCCAAACCCCACTCCCTGGCCCTCTGCTGTCCCATCTATAAGAGGAGAGGGGGCAAGGTCCCGCCATGCCAGCCACAACAGGTCCCAGTATGGACTCACTATGGGGATGTTTCATTGCCCATCACGGGCCTGTGAGCAAGATGTTCTGAGCTCAGCGAAGGGAAGAAATGGAGGAGGCCCACGTTCCTGCCTTCCATGCGGTGCCACTTTTGGAAGCAGACTGCTGGGGCCTCAGGAGGAGGGTGGCTGGGGCCCCAAGAGGCAGCCCAGCTGGGTGCTGATGAGCTCGCACCTCGCCTCTGATAGCTGTGGGTTCAAGTCTTGGCTCCGGCCCTCTGTGATCCTGGTCCTGCGGTTTCTACTTCTGGGCCTCAGTTTCCCCTCTCCAAAACAGACTGGCTGTTCTGGGTATCAGGTGCAGCGTCTGCTGGGTGCATAGCTGCTGTCTCAGGGGAGCTCATTAATACATGGATGTGCCTGGTGGAATCCGAGCTGGGCTAGGACTGCTGGCATGGGCAGAGGCGGGTGCTGGGGGTGGGGGAGGGAGGGGGGACAGCTTACCAGTTTACTGCCACCCGGAGGGGGATGCAGCCAGGGTACAGGGTACAGCCTCCCCTCCGTGCCGTGTTGCTGTTGGCTTCCGAAAGGATATGGATGTAGAAGTCACTCCTTGACTCTTTTTCCACTTGTTGCCCAGCACTCAGCGTTCCGGCGCGCCTGGCCGGAGGCTGGCACTGTTTCTGGGCACCTGGACAGCCTCACTTGGCCCTGAGACAAGCACTCACTGAGTGGCGGCTGGCGGGCTCCGGGCGTCGGCAGTGGCGTGGCCCTTCTCTCCTGTGGCTGCTCCAGAGCTGGGGAAGAAAGGGCCTCGGAGCTCCCGTGGGCCTCCCGGGGCATCCTTGGGCAGCCGACAGGTGAGGGTATGGCCAAGAGGGAGGTTCTGTTAGGGTCAACTCGGAGACTCCTTCCTGTGGCACCTCAGATGTGGGATGCCCCAGTGCCATGTCTCAGCCTCCCTGGGGTCCTGTGGCTTCCTACGGCTGTGTGTTTTCATTGAATGGTAGCCACGTCACCCTAGGTCTGTGGCTCCGCACCATCATAGCCCCGTGGCTCGAGGGTCCCCACGATCCTACGGCTTTAGCAGACTGTGGTCCCACGGCCCCATCAACCCATGCTGTTATGACTTCGTCCCTCAGTTCTGTGTTTCCTTGTTCTGTGGTCCATGACTCTTGGATTATTTGCAACTTCACGGCTCTAGGAAAAGGTGAGTTATTCAACCCAGTGGGAAATAGACTCAGGAAGCCTCAAGGGGTGGGTGTTCCAGTGACCCCCCCCCCCGCACTTAGCACCATGTGGACCAACAGCAACACTGACATCACCCCTTTTCCAGAGGGCTCCATGTGCTTGTCACTGTTCTACAACTCCCGCTCAGAGTATGCTGACGGTTGCTATGGTCTGGCCATTCCTGGAGGGTTTTATTAAACCTCAGTCTCCCTCTGTGGCGCAGGAATATGGACACGCAGAGAGCCTGGTCTGGCCTAAAGGAGTGACCTTTAAGTCAGGGTAAGTAGGGGTCAGCCAGGTAAAGGAAGAGTGCTCCAGGCAGAAGGCACAGCCTATGCAAAGGTCCTGAGGTGGGGAAAAGCCTCAAAGTAAGAGGCACAGAGAGGCAGCCAGTGAGGCCGGGCTGAAGGCTAACTGTTCACCTCCCCTTTGTCTCATGTAAGGCAAAGGGGGCAGAGAATGGACAAAAAGCTCCTACTGTGTGCTTCAATTTCATTCTCTCATTGACTCTTAGTGATCTCTGAATGGGGTGGCCACAGAGCCAGAGAGGTTCCTGGGGGTCCAGCCCGCCAGCCACCCACCGACCCATCCAACTATTCACCCACCCACCCACCTATCCACTCACTCCTCCATGCATCTGCCCACCCATCTGTCTGGCAATCCATCCATCCACCCAGTCATTCCATCCATCCATCCATCCATCCATCCATCTACTCATCTACCCGCCCATCCACTCATCATCCTTCTATCTGTCCACCCATCCATCCATCTATCTATCCTTCCATCCATCCACCTATTCACCCATGGACTGCAAACATGGCTCATGGCTCTGTCCCTGCGCAGGGACACCACACCCCTTCCTGTGTTCCAGCCCTCCTCCCCCTCCACTGCTCCCTCACCCCTCTGTTCCAGCCACACCTGCCTCCTCCGTGAACCTCCAGTGCATCAGGCTCGTCCCGCCTCTGGGCTTTTGCCTCTGCTGTGCCCTCTGCTGGGTGCCCCTCATCAGCCGGAACCCATTCATCTGCCCCGGCCTTGGCACCAACATCCCCCCACGGTGGCTTCCCTGACCCCTAGTCTCCGTTTCCTCTGGCCCAGCCGGCTCCTACTTCTGTGCGGCAAGCGCTCCGGGCCACTGTATGCACTTGTCCACCCTCAAGGCCGCCCACCTCGGGGCCGAGAATCGGAGAGCACCTCCTCCCTGCTGGCTACGAGGCAAAGGGTCTGTATGGTGGCTGAAATTATTTGCTTTCACCCCACTGATCGATAATCATTTATTTGGCCCCCATTGTGTGCCAGTCTTCCCACACTGGGGCTGGGGCTCCTCCCCTCCCAATAACCTCCCTCCCCCACTGGCCCATGCCCTGGTCTGGGCCTCTGCCTGCCAGGCAGCCGGTAAGTAAACACACCCCGCCCTCGGCCTCCTGCCCCATCCATCACTGACCTGAACAAGGGCCTCCTGTTAATGAGCTGGGGTGGGGGCCAGAGAGGGGCAGGAGGACGGAGAATGAGGAATCGGGATCAGGGCTCTGGTTCCTGTGCCCCCTGCTGCCCACCCACCCATCGTCCCCAGACAGCTGCAGAACCCTGGGTGGGGGACCCTCTCCCTACAGCCTTCACGGGGAGGGGAGCGTGTGACTTCCTTCTCTGAGCATCCAGTGCCCAAATCGAGGCGACAGGACAGACCTGCCTCCCTGAGCCTCCGTTTGCCCATCTGTAGAGTGGGGCATTAATGACTGCCACCGTGGAAAAGTCTTCACTTTTTATGGAGCAACTTACTTCTGGTGACGACCCTAAGATGTGGGGGGCTCTTGTCCCCCCATCTCATCTGGGTTTTTACTGCTCCTGTTAAGGTGTGCAAAAGTTTCGGTATTTCCATTCGCCACTTCATTAAACAGACAGAGAGAGAGAAAGAACAAAACTTGTGTAGTTAGCCACACAGGCGGTCTCTCTCCCCGTAACACAGACACAGGTCTGTTTTACTACTACCTACAAAACTCTCATTAAATGTCAGAGGAAAGGAGAGAAGGGCGGGGGGGGGGGTCATTTGCCCCTTCCACAGCTATCTCCGGAAACTTATGAAAATAACGCCTGTGTAATTTCATTCTCTAAAATCAGTACCCATTGAATGCCGCCGTTGGTAAATTCCAGCAGGTTCTTAGTGACGCTCTTTCTCTCTTGTAGCAACTCTTCAGTACGCTGGCTGACCTTGAGACTTAAACATTTACATTATAATAAGCGTTTGAACGTGGCTCTTCTCCCTCTCCACCCCCCCCGCCTCCCCCCCCCAAAAAAGGAAAGGAAAAAGAAGAAACTGAGGCACAGGCAAGTTAAGCAACCTGCCTCAGGCCTCACAGCAGAGCTGGGGTATGAAACTCACGGTCCCCATGCCAGAGAACAGGACCTTCATCACTGTGCCCTGCTGCCCCCTGTGGTGATGAGTTCCTGCCTCCCGGGGCTGGGAAAGGGGGAGCAGAGAGGGGAACCCCACAAAAGTGGCATGGCAAGGCTTTTGAACGTTTGGCACCTGCTCAATAAAATTGTAGCCACTCTATTTATTGTTCTCTCTCTATCGTCACCTTCCTGGGAACCTGGGATGTACGGGGACAGGGTTGGGGCAGATGGAAAGTGGGAGTGTAGGCAGGGCTTCTTGAAGTTCACAGTGCAAGGCAGGGTGGGTCTGCCCGGCTCCAGTGCCTGGATGTCCCCCTGGCGCCCATTCCCGCGCCCCCAACTCCTTGGTCCTTCTGGAGAGGTGGGTCCAGTGGGGCCGTCCGAGGCAGGCTGGGTCAGGCTCCTCAGTTATGGATGTAGCAGTGGCCAAATGGCTTCCCTCACTGCCCTGATGAATTCCCCAGACCCTGGGCCTGTGGCCGGGGCCCGCCCAGGGCAGGGCAGCTGCCTTCCCGACATACTTTCCCTCTGGATTCACGAGGAGAGGCGGCTGGGTGAGCTGGGGGCGCCCGCATGTCTCCTGGCCCGGCAAACCCCTGCCAGGAAGGGCCCCGGGGCCCCATCACACAGGCACCAGCCCCTCTGCCCCAGCCTGGCCAGGCTCCCGGAACCACTGGGTCTGGTGTGATGGGAAGGGGAGCTGGCTGGGGCGCCAGCCAAAGAAAGGCTCGGGCCAGGAGGTCCTGGGCAGCAGAATCTTCACAGCTAATGAGGGGCCTGGGCCAGCATTTCTCGTCTGGATTCTGTGGCCAAGGGCAATGAGGGGGGTGTGAAGGCCTTAGGGGTCCCGCCTTCCCCAGTTCTAATTCCTGCTGTGTGACCTCGAGCTGTCTCGTCTCTTTTCTACGGAAAATGTGAATAAGGACAATTTGAGGTATAAGTGACAGTGTGTAAGTTCCATATTGTATGGCAAGGCTAATACCGCAGCCAGACGTCGGGCACACACGGTAGCTCATTCAATTCTCTCAACACCGATCGCTCCCGTTTTCTAAGCGAGGCACAGAGGGATCATGCAACTTGCCCGAAGTCACACAGCAAGGCTGTGCCCAGCCAACGTTTGAACCTAGACCATGTGTCCCCCAAGTCTGTCCTAAAGTACAGTGGTGTCAGTTACAACTATTATTAATAGTAATGATGTTCCACTAATGATAAGGAATAAGCACATGATATGCTAATCCTAGTAGGTAACTTCACAGCTCGCCAGCCCCTTCTCTCTCTGAACCGGGAGATCCCCAGGCTGTGAGAAACAGAACAAAACACAGACAATCCCGGGGCGCCCGGGGGGCTCAGTCGGTTACGCGTCCAACTTCGGCTCAGGTCGTGATCTCACGGTTCGGGAGTTCGAGCCCCACATCGGGCTCTGTGCTGACAGCTCAGAGCCTGCTTCAGATTCTGTGTCTCCCTCTCTCTCTGTTCCTCCCCAGCTTGGACTCTCTCTCTCTAAAAAATAAACACTAGGGGTGCCTGGGTGGCACAGTCAGTTAGGCGTCCGACTTCAGCCAGGTCACGATCTCGCGGTCCGTGAGTTCGAGCCCCGCGTCGGGCTCTGGGCTGATGGCTCAGAGCCTGGAGCCTGTTTCCGATTCTGTGTCTCCCTCTCTCTCTGCCCCTCCCCCGTTCATGCTCTGTCTCTCTCTGTCCCAAAAATAAATAAATGTTGAAAAAAAAATTTTTTTTAAATAAACACTAAACACACACACACACACACACACACACACACACAATCCCAGTTCCCAGAGTCAGGGCATCCCAACCTTCTCTGCCAATAGTCTGCCAGGGGTCCCAGACGGCTGTCATACAGCCAGCCACCAGCCCCTGAGCCCTGCCCAGGAAGAGCTGGGAGGGCTTCACGGAAGAGGGGGCATCAGAGCCCAGACTTGAAGGATGGAAGAAGGAGCCCAAGTGTCTTTTTTTTTTTTTAATGTTTATTTATTTCTTTTTGAGAGTGAGAGAGAGAGAGAGAGAGAGAGACCGAGCGTGAGTGGGGGAGGGGCAGAGAGAGGAGACACAGAATCCAAAGCAGGCTCCGGGCTCCGAGCTGTCAGCCCAGCGTCGGGTTCAAACTCGTGAACTGTGACATCCTGACCTGAGCCGAAAGTCTGCCGCTCAACCGACTGAGGCCGCCCAGGCGCCCCCGAAGGATGGAAGAAGGTATTTGGGGCCAGGGGGAGCAGTGGGTGCAAAGACTCGGAAGGACACGTAGAGAAAGTTATTCTGTAATGTGAGGCCGTGTGTGGTGTGCATGAGAGAAGGAGCCACTGCCGGACGGGGGATCTCAGGGTTGGCGAGATCCAGGAGGAAGGAACACGAACCCAGACTGCTCGTCCCTGGGCCCCTGTTGTTTGATCTGCAGGCTGGGACATCCTCAGGACCTCTGCCTTTGCCGTTCCCCCTGCCCGGAATGCCCTTCCCCGCATCTCCCCGTGGCCTGGCCATGAACAAGGCCACGTGTGTCCAAGTCTCAGCCCCCGTGCCCAGCCTGTGGCAGGGGCCTGGTTTCCATGTGCTCTTGTCTCAGCTGCATGAGGCGCACGCAAGCCCACAGGCCCCGCCGGAGTTTGTGGTTTTCCCAAGAATTCCAGTGCCGGCCGGGAGCGGCCCCCAGGTGTGCTGGACGCCAAGGAAAACAGGAGGTGAGCTCATGGCCCGGCCGCAGGCAGCAGGCAAGGTGGGCACTGTCAGGGCACAGGCTTCGCTAGAAATGCCCAGGTTGGGGCTGACTGTTCCCACCCAGCCTCCCCACCAGGCCCGCTCCTCCTCCCTCACCCTCTGTGGCTCCCTATTGCCCTTGAGGACAGCCGGAGCTCCACGCCACTGGCACTGCATCTCCTGAGCCCCAACATCTCTCCACCCTGAGATCATTCCTGGTAACAGACCAGACTCCTCTCTGTCTCGGAATCTTCACATATTCTGTTCTACCTGGAATGCCTACCACCATTTTATTTATTTATTTATTTATTTTGCCTGGCCATGTTCTCCTCACCTTCCTGGTCCCAGTTTAGCATTTCCTCCTCCTCTGAGAAGCCTACCCAGATTCCCCCACACACCGGGCTGGGTCCAGCACCTTGTTGGAGCTCCCACTGCTCTCCGTGTATCCCCATCACAGCTCTGGCCCCTTTGGGTGATTATGCAAGCGGCCTCCCCACCAACGTGGGCTCCCCTAGAGGAAGGGGCCCCCTCTGGCTTGTTCGTCCTGTGTCAAGAGTCCAGCGCAGGACGTGACACACGGTAGGTGTTCAATGTGTGTTTGTGGAGTAAGTCGATGTGTCTGAAACGCCCCCCTCCCCAAGCCACACGTGCTTCACTATGTCAGAACTGTCTTCACTTCGCTCTGCTGATCTGAGTCCTTCTTTTCCTTTAGCCTTCCCTTCCACCTCCTCCGGGAAGCCCTTAGTGACTTCTCTGGAACCTCTCTGATTTCACCCTTGCCCCTTGCGGTGGCCTTGGGCTAGCCACTTCCCCTCTCTGGGCCTCAGCGTTCTGATCCATACGACAGAGGCTTTGAGCACTTGGAAAGCGGGTGGAGAGGGTTAACTCCAGAAAGTCAAAGTGTTTTGTAGCTCAGGAGCGAGGCTGAGCTGGGAGGGGACGATTTTCCTGATTAGAAGTAATTTTTATTTTTATTACAGGCTGTTCCCACAGCAGCTGGAGCGGAGCTCGGAAGGTATGGCGAAGTCTCCGCAAACAGAAGTCCTGGCCACCCCCCTCAGACCTCCTCCAGCTGGAGCCCTTTAACTTGCGCACTCCTCTGCTGGGGATGGAAACAGGCACAGAGAGATGTCATTTGCCTCATTTTGAAGCAAGTGAAGACGGAGTGGAGGGCCAGTCGGCCTGACTGAAAGCAGAGTCGGGGGTGGGGGTCCTAACTTTTAGCGTCTCTTGACTGGTTCCCCAGCTGTGAGCTGAGGGGAGCCGCCGTGCGGATTGCTTCGTACTCAGTTAGGTCCCAATCTTGGCATACAGCAGGCACTCAATAGAGAAGTGAGAGAGAGGGCTGGAGGGTGGTCCCCCTGGACTCCCTGCCCTATCGACCCCTACCCCGGCTCCCCGTGACTCAGTTTCCCCGCCGTGTCCGGGTTCAGCAACACCGGGCGGGGCCTCGAACGCAGAGGCCAGCGCCATCTGTTTACCTTGCGGCTGGACGCTGGGCAGGGCCGCGGGTGGGCCGTCCCCGGAGCCGGCTGAGCCGCCGGGATAAATACGCCCCGCGGGCCTCGTGGGCAGCAGAGAGCGAGCTGCAGTCCAGCTCCCCGCCGCCGCCATGGTTCCTGCCGCCGCCTGCGTTCTCCTGCTCACCCTGGCAGCCCTCGGTGCGTCGGGCCAGGGCCAGATACAGATAGGTAAGCCGCCCCGTCCCCCACGCGTGGCCTCGACCCCCAACCGTACCGGAGGACCCGTGAGGCCTGGGGTCGCGGCTTCTTGGGGGCTCAGGGACTGCTCATCGGGGCATGCAGGTCGGAGAAACCAGGCAGCAGGGCGGACGCTCAAGGAATGAGGGAGTCCCAGGGCCCTGCCGCGGTAAGGTCTGGTGTGGCGGGGGTCCCCAAACCCCGACGCCCCACCAGCGCCCCCTGTCGGCGCAGGTGCAGATCTGGGCCCGCAGATGCTTCGGGAACTTCAGGAAACCAACGCGGCTCTGCAGGATGTGCGGGAGCTGTTGCGGCAGCAGGTGCGGACCGGGGTGGGGGGGGGGGGGGGGACGGGGAGTGCGGAGGAGGGGAGTGAGGCCTGGAAGAGGAGGAGAGGCAGGGGGATGGGAGAAGGAGGTGCCGGTGGAGATGGAGAGGATCGTGGGTACCAAGGTCCAGGGAGGAAGTTGCAGAAAAGAGGGAGAAGGGAGTCCCAGGGGTAGAAGGTTCCGCGGGAGATGACAGGGGTGTGGGGGGGGGGGGGGGGGAGGGAGTCCCAAGGAAGGAAGAGAGGTGCTGGGAGGATAGGGAGTCCGAGGGGGTGGAGGGAGGGTCCGAGGGGAGTGGGTGGGTCTGTGGGAAGGGAGTCTGGGGGAGGGGAGAGGAGACTCAAGGGAGGAAAAGAGGGATGGGGCCTCGCTGACTACACCCCGTCTCCCCCTGCACCGCAGGTCAAGGAGATCACGTTTCTGAAAAACACAGTGATGGAGTGTGACGCGTGCGGTGAGCACAGCTGGGGCGGCAGAGGCGCGGCAGGCGGGGAGATCGAGAAGCGTTGGGGAGACAAAGACGGAGACAGCGAAGGAAAGACCGGGAGGAAAAGGGACAGGAAGAGACGGAGGCTGCCAGATGGAGAGACTGGATGAGGGATGGAGAGAGACGCACAAGGAGGGGGAGACAGAGACTATGGGAAGGGAGAGGGGGACACACGAAAAGAAGCAGAGGCCGTGCGAGAGATGGAGGGAGATGCAGAGACGCTCTGGGAGAAGCAGAAAACTGACGCGCGCGGAGATGCAGAGACTGGAAAAGCCTAGCGGGCTCGGAGCGGGGTCCGGGGCGGGGTCGCAGAAAGCCCGGGATCTCGCCACGCCCCCAGGGGCGGCCCTCCAGGAAGGGGCGCGCTCCTGATAGACTCCGCCCCCGGGGCTGGGCCCTGACCAGCCCCACTTCACCACCCGCAGGGATGCAGCCGGCGCGCACCCCAGGTCTGAGCGTGCGGCCCCTCTCCCAGTGCGCGCCCGGCTTCTGCTACCCAGGCGTGGTTTGCACTCAGACGGCAAGCGGCGCGCGCTGTGGACCTTGCCCCGCGGGCTTCACTGGCAATGGCTCGCACTGTGTCGACGTCAACGAGGTGCGCCCGTCCCCCACCCCGCCGACGACCCCCCTATAACACCGGTCCCTACAACTACCGACCTCCCCAACGATTTCTTCCTCGGCTGAAAGTGCTCACCCGGAGGCCCTCTTCACCTCCGGGGGCGCCCGTCCGGACGACCCCCTTGACGCCGGGGCGGGGGGGGGGCACTCATCCAGACCACTTCCCTTACCACCAGTGACGCCGGTCCCGCCAACCCCCTCCGTAGCCAGTGACGGCCGCCCCGACCACTCTCCTACAGCCGAGAGTGGTCCGCCCCAAAGGCCCCCCTCACCTCCGGGGCTCGGAAGCCCCAACGACCCTTCAACCACCGCGAGGAGCCCGCTCGGACGACCCTCCCACGGCCGGGCACGCACGCCTCGAAGGCCACTTCCCCCCTCTGCTGGGGACGCCCGCCCTCACAATTCCTTCCCCCGCCCTTGAGCACCCAGCCCTTCGGCTCCCAGGAACAGCCCCTCTCTCCGCCAGGTCGCTCCCCTGCCCCCATCAAGGCGAAGTCGCTTGATAATGAGCTCTGGGATAATGGCCTTTGCCCCACAAGCCCCCCCCCAAGTGCTGGCTAATGGCCCTTGAATTTTCTAAGTTCAAGCCCCCCAAATCTTGAGGCGCCGCTCTCGACGGGGCTCTCCTCCTGCGTCCTCTGACCCTCCGTGGCCTTTCCTCCCCCAGTGCAACGCCCATCCCTGCTTCCCGCGCGTCCGCTGCATCAACACTAGCCCCGGCTTCCGCTGCGAGGCTTGCCCGCCCGGGTTCAGCGGCCCGGCCCACGAGGGCGTGGGGCTGGCCTTCGCCAAAGCCAACAAGCAGGTGAGGGCCGTGGAGGGGTGGGCTTCATCAGGGAAATGGTCCGCTAGCCTTGCGGCTAATTTCCTGCCTGGCTTCAGTGGGAAGGGGTGGAGCCCGGGGCCCGGGGGCCCGGGGGATGGACAGAGGAAGGGTCCTCATCAAGATGGTGGAGGTTGGGGGAGGAATGTAGGTAGGGGAGAGGTAGGATGCAGAGGAGACGTGAACCGGCTGGGAGGTATGAGGGTTTTCTGCGCAGGGGCGGTGACCTCTGCGCTCCCTGCCATCCAGGTTTGCACGGACATTAACGAGTGTGAGACCGGACAGCACAACTGCGTCCCCAACTCCGTGTGCGTCAATACCCGGGTAAGGCACGGTAGGAGCGGGGAAGGATCGAGACACTGGGGGAGGGTGAGAAGTGGCAGGCAGCCCGAGCTCACTGCCCGCGCGGCCCGGGCCCAGGGCTCCTTCCAGTGCGGCCCTTGCCAGCCCGGCTTCGTGGGCGACCAGGCATCTGGCTGCCGTCGGCGCTCACAGCGCTTCTGCCCCGACGGCACGCCCAGCCCGTGCCACGAGAAGGCCGACTGCATCCTGGAACGCGATGGCTCGAGGTCGTGCGTGGTGAGTGCGGGCGAGCAGAAACGACCTTGGCATGGGGTACGAGGGGGTGGGGTGGGTGGCGAACACGCCGGGCCACCTACTCACCACCCCACCCGCAGTGCGCCGTTGGCTGGGCCGGCAACGGCCTCGTCTGCGGCCGAGACACGGATTTGGACGGCTTCCCCGACGAGAAGCTGCGCTGCCCGGAACGCCAGTGCCGCAAGGTGGGCGGGGTCTGAAGGGCCCGAACGCGCGGTGGTGGGCGGGGCTCCCTAGCCACGCTCCTCACGCCGGCCGTGCCCTCCCCCCAGGACAACTGCGTGACGGTGCCCAACTCAGGGCAAGAGGACGTGGATCGCGACGGCATCGGAGACGCCTGCGACCCGGATGCCGACGGGGACGGGGTCCTCAACGAGCAGGTGGGGCCAAACGTCGAGGCCTAGGTTAGGCAAGGTGGGGCTGTGGCTTGGGTGAGGGAAGTGGCCTCAGAGGATGTGGACTGGGGGGGGGGGGGTCCAGGAAGGATGACCGCTGCTCTGCGGAGGAGGCGGGGCCTCGGAGCTGGTCTGGTCTGGGCAGTGACATTTGCCCCTCCAGGCCTGACCGGCCCCTCCCTTCCCCCCGGTAATCGGCCCTCTCCCCCAGGACAACTGTAAACTGGTGCGCAACCCAGACCAGCGCAATGCGGACGGCGATAAGTGGGGTGATGCGTGCGACAACTGCCGGTCCCAGAAGAACGATGACCAAAAGGACACAGATCAGGACGGCAAAGGCGACGCCTGCGACGACGACATCGACGGCGACCGTGAGAGCAGCAGAAGGGAGGGGGGGAGGGAAGGGCAAGCCCCGAGGGGCGCGGCTTGCCTGAGGGCGGAGCTCGGCTAGTCTTTGAAGCTGCTGCGGGTGAGCTCGCTCCAGGGCTCCAGGGACCACGGACTGTGCTCCTGCGGGCAGAAAAATAAGGCTGGGACACGACGCGAAGGGGAAGCGGCAGGAACATTTGGAGGAGGGGAGGGGGGCCCTGTGTCAGATGCTGCAAGGAGTAAGTAGTTGAACAGAGACGTGAGCCTGCCGTTTAGGGCCAGGGAGGTGCCAGGCTTACACCTGGGGCAGACGCTCAGCGTGGTGCATTCCCAGGGCCAGCGGAGGGTCCGGCTGAGCTTCCTCTGTGAGTGAGAGCCAGTCCCCTCACCCGCCGTCCATCAAGTCTCTGAGGCTTGGGCCGATGCCCTACTTGATTTAACTTTGTAGCGCTGGGAGCCCCGAGAGGCGCACGACTGTGTCCCAGGCTAGCCCCCGGTTTGCTGCTGCCTTGCGGAAGTTAGCCTGGTCCCGCCCCCAACCTGGGATCCTGTGCTGTCCCCTGCTTCTCGCAGGGATCCGAAATACGGTGGACAACTGCCCAAGGGTGCCGAACTCAGACCAGAAGGACAGCGATGGTGATGGTGTAGGGGATGCCTGTGACAACTGCCCCCAGAAGAGCAACGCAGACCAGGTGAGCGCCGGAGGCACCCCAGCTGGGTCAGATCCCTGAGGTGAGCTCCAGACTAGTTAAGGAGACTGAAGCGTGGTCTAAGCATGGTTCCGTGGGGTCAGGAGGACCTTGGTTCTGGAACTCGGGGTCGGTGGGAGGCTTCTGAATTCCTCTGCCTTGATTTCGGACTCCTGCATCCACCTTCCCTAGAGTGATGTGGACCACGACTTTGTGGGAGACGCTTGCGACAGCGACCAAGACCAGTAAGGAGGCCATCTGGGGTGGGGGTGGGGACTGAGGGTGGGCGACCCCGACGCAGCCCTCTGGGAAATCTCACTGTCTCTCTGTCCCACCCACCAATTCTAGGGATGGGGATGGGCACCAGGACTCACGGGACAACTGCCCTACAGTACCAAATAGTGCCCAGCAGGATTCAGATCACGATGGCCAGGGTGACGCCTGCGACGAGGATGATGACAACGACGGGGTCCCTGACAGTCGGGACAACTGCCGCCTGGTGCCCAACCCAAATCAGGAAGATGTAGACCGTAAGGGCAGGGGGCAGGGCCTGTGGTGGGTTAGAGGCTGTTGTGGAGACCTTGGCACGTATGGGAGGGGCTGGGACGTGGTATGGGCGGGACCTATAGCAGATGTGGGCGTGACCAGGCCCTGGGCGGGGCTGGCGCTGACTCCACCACGGGGGTCTCTCAGGGGACGGAGTGGGCGACGTGTGCCAGGGCGACTTCGACGCGGACAAAGTGGTGGACAAGATCGATGTGTGTCCGGAGAACGCCGAGGTCACCCTCACTGACTTCCGGGCCTTCCAGACGGTCGTGCTGGACCCCGAAGGCGACGCTCAGATAGATCCCAACTGGGTGGTGCTCAACCAGGTGGGGACAGGGCCCCGCGGAAGGTGGTGGGGTTGGGTCCTCAGCTGGGGGCGGGGGAACCGAGGACCCATGCGGCCGACCTGAGGCCCTTCTTCCTTTGACCCCATCAGGGTATGGAGATCGTGCAGACGATGAACAGCGACCCTGGCCTGGCTGTGGGTGAGACACGGAGAGGGGTCCAGGCCGTACAGCTAGCCGAATAGGGGGCGGGGCCAGGGGCGGGTCTGAAGTTAGGAAAGGCGGAGCCAGGTTGAGTCTGGGCTCTGGGGTCCAACGGTTCTGGACTCTGAAGGAGCGTGACCCAAGGCATGTCACAGGCCCAGGGATGTGGTCGTGGCTGGACTCGGCCGGTAGGGATGGGGCGGGTATATGGGTGGGGATCTGGGCCTAGGGGCAAGTTGGACTCCAGAGGGGCGGGGCCGGGGGGGAGGCAGGGCCCCAATGGGGAGAGCCCCACTGCTCCCTTCTCTTCCCCAGGTTACACGGCCTTCAATGGCGTGGACTTTGAAGGCACGTTCCACGTGAACACGGTCACGGATGACGACTACGCAGGCTTCATCTTTGGCTACCAGGACAGCTCCAGCTTTTATGTGGTTATGTGGAAGCAGATGGAACAGACGTACTGGCAGGCGAATCCTTTCCGTGCAGTGGCTGAACCCGGCATTCAGCTCAAGGTGTCCGCGGCCCTGCCTGACCTCCCTCAGTCCCTGAGCTCTCTAGGAGGCCCCAAATCCTCCCAAGGTCTCCCAAAGCCTTTACAGCCCCCTAGCGTCATCCTGTGGACCTTAGAGTCCTTTCAGCACCCCCTGGATTCCTACAGGCCCTCAAACACTCCCCTAGGGCCCCCAAACTTCCTTTGGGCCCCGAAACCTCACGGAGCCCTAAACTTCCCCTCGGGTTCCAAATCCTCCGGCAGAACCCCTAGACCCCAGTAAGTCACTGAAACCCTCCAGCAAATTCCCCAAATCCTGCAGAGCCCAGTTTATCCCATGGACACCCAAAACTTTCTATGGGTCACTAAGTCATCTCGCAGACCCTTCCAAATCCTCTCAGACTCCAAACCTGTCCACGGACTCCCAAATCCTCACGTGAGCTCCCAGACCATCCCTGCCCCCCCCCCCCCCATACCCAACCCGCAAATCTCCACGTGGCCCCCAAGAAGGCTTCCTTGCAGGTATCCCATCCAGGCACCCGAGAGCCTCCCACCACTGCCAAAACCTGTCCCACCAGGCAGGGTTCTGCAGGGCTCCGATAGCCTGTGCAGTCTCTGACTCTGTTCCCCTGTCCCTGGGCATGGCAGGCTGTGAAGTCCTCCACAGGCCCCGGGGAGCAGCTGCGGAATGCACTCTGGCACACGGGGGACACAGCGTCGCAGGTGCGGCTGCTGTGGAAGGACCCCCGCAACGTGGGCTGGAAGGACAAGACGTCCTACCGCTGGTTCCTGCAGCACCGGCCTCAAGTGGGCTACATCAGGTGGGGACCTCGCCCCTTGCCAGTGGACCAGAAGTCCCTTGCTCTGTCCTGGCTCCTGGAGGTTCAGGGGACCTCGGTACCCTTACCTGTAGAATGGGAATGATACGGGCAGGTAGAATTAACTGTGTTTGGCTCTGGGACATGACACTTCTCCTAGGACGCAGGACACAGCAGGTCCTCAGACGGTGGGGTCCTAGTTGTTTCTCAGTCCCCACTGCACTGCCAGGAAGTCCATCCTGTCACGCAGGGAAGCTGAGGCTCAGGTCAGAAGCCCCACCTGCCCTGAGAGTGGCCCAGGCAGGGGGCGGGGGGACACAAGGCCTCCACTCCCAGAGAGGAGGGGACTCGTCTTCCAGGGCAGACGCCAAGGCCTCAGAGGGGAGGGCCTAGCCCAGGGCCCCACCTCGCTGTCCCATCCTCCCCCCAGAGTGCGGTTCTACGAGGGCCCCGAGCTGGTGGCTGACAGCAACGTGGTCCTGGACACGACCATGAGGGGTGGCCGCCTGGGGGTCTTTTGCTTCTCCCAAGAGAACATCATCTGGGCCAATCTGCGTTACCGCTGCAATGGTGAGGGGAGAGCCCTGCTTGGGGGGCGGGGGTGGGAGTCCATCCTGCCCAGCCTCACCCCCTCTCACTCGCTGGCCCTTTCTCCACAGACACCATCCCTGAGGACTACGAGACTCAGAGGCTGCTGCAGGCCTAGGGACGGGCGTGGGGACCCACTGCTGGAAGAAGGTCACCCCCAGGGCTGCCCTCAGCACGCCAAGCAGGGAGCTCAGTGCCCGGCTCCGAGGGGTGGCTGGACTGGGGGAGGGAAGGCTGAGGGGCTCAGAGAGGACAAAATAAAGTGTGTGCGGTGGAGTGGCTGGCTGTGGTCTCTGCTTCAGGGAGATCGTGGGGTGAGGCCAGGAAAGGCTGGGCCGGGGACCCCAGACCTGCTAATGACTACCCGTCCCCTTGCCCCGAGTGGCTGGGGACCAGCGGCCTGACTAGGAGTGTCCAGCACTGACTGGGGAGGCCCCGGGCCTGCCACTGCATCCTACCCACTTGAGGTCACAGGGCTGGATCCCCACCACTGAGTGCCTGCCCCCAGGATCCTGGGGTCCCTCCCCTTCCAGGCAATAGGCCCAACTAGCTGGCTAGGGGTGGGGGTGAGGGGCTCACACCTGGGTGTCCACGTTCGTGTGTGTGTGTGTGTGTGTGTGTGTGTGTGGCGGGGGGCCCGTGTGTGGCTCCCACTTGATATACCTACTGGCCCACGTTCCATCCCCAGTGTAGGGGAAGGGGCAGGAAAAAAGGAGAGGAGGCAGGGACGAAAACATTGGATTTTTATTATGTTTCATTACAAAGGATGCAAAGGTACAAAGACAAAAGCGTCCACGCCAGAGAGGATGGGCAGGGGCCGGCCGAGTGCGCCCTGAGCCGCCCGCCCCCACCCACCGTGGGCACCCAACCCACGGCCCACGGACATCCACAGCAGAGTGTACATGCTGGGGGCAGGGGCAGAGCCAGCCTGGGGACAGAGGGAAACAGGTGGAGCAGGGCTTGGACCGGCAGGTTTGCATATATCAGTGGTGCCGCCCAGCCCCTTGGGGGGCAGTTTCCTATGGGGGGGGGCACAGCGGGGCCAGTGGACCTTGGCTGCCAAAGCCCTCCCTCTCAGGGACTGGTGGCAAAGGCCACAGCTGTGTCCACTTGTCCCGAGTGGACAAGAGGTCAGAAGTGATGGGCTAGGATGGGCTGGGCACTGATTGGCCCCAGAGTCCAGAGCCCTGCGAGATGGGGGCAACACCACGCCCTGCATGTGCCACATGTCCCTGGCATCTTGGGACGGGGTGTTGAGGGCTGGCCAAGAGGGCAGGTGGAAAGAACTATTTGGAGCCAGCATCACTCTGATGTCCAGACCTTAGCCCCCACCCTGTCGGGGAGGACCCTGAGGCCCGAGACCCATGGGTCTGAGTCAGTGACAAGAGGGAAACTGAGGCCCAGGTCACAAGGGTCTTTTTCTCACCGCCGCCCCACCCCCACCCCCACCCCCCGCCAATGCCTTTGAAGAGTATCCCGGCGCCCAGGCCTGGGGATACAGGTTACCCCATCTCCCTCTCCTGGGAGTGGCCACTTTGGAGAGAATGTGTCTGTGGCCAGTTGCCTGTGGCTAAGGGTTATGAAAGGGCACTGAGCCCCACCCAACCAGGAACCTTGGAGGCCAAAGGCCAAGAGAAACCAAGGAGAGTCAGCTCAGGCTGAGATGGTAGGGCAGGGCCTGATGGAGGAGTGTACCAGGAACCCCTAGTCACACACTGTGAGACCCCCAGAAGGTGGAGGCACAGGTTCCAAGGAGAACGGGAGCAGAAACAGACCTAGCTGCCCACTCACCCCGGGCAGGCCTCCAGCAGTGGGGGGAGGCACACAGTCCTCCCCACAGTTCTGCAAGCCAAGTGGGAAGGGCTCAGGGGGCCACAGCTCCCTCTCCTGGAGCATCACCTGCAGGGGTGATGGGTCAAGACCAGGGGCACCGGATACCCTTGACCTTGTGGCCCCCCTACCCTACCCCCACAACGAGAGCCTCTGTGGCCTCTACCTACAGGTCCATCAGAACCCAGTGAGGGTGGTGGGTGCAGGTGCTGCTTTGTCAGGACTGGGGGTGGGGAGTGGAGGGCTCCCCAATAACCGCCAGGCCTTACCACACCCAGACTGTACCTAGGAGTGGGGATGCTTTCTTTGGAAATGCAGAAAACCCAGAATCCAGATGGGGCTGGGAGTTTGGAAGGATGCTTGGTCATGAACCAGCTCAGGGTCGGCTGAGATGTGGAGGTCTGGGGAGGGGGCGCGTTCCCATGTGTCCTCGGCTGCCCTGGGGGCCCCTCTAAGGATAGTCCCTCATGGGGGCTCATTGGGCCCAGGATGCTGGACGGTGGGGAAGGCAGTCTCTACTGCTTGAGCCCCGCTCAGCCCCCCAAAGACCCGGCGCCTGCTCCCATCCTGACCGGGCCACAGCTAGCACTTGGCATACGGCTCAAAAACTGGACACCCACCGCTGGACACACGGATGGACACAGAGCCTCTCACCCTCCGTGTGGGGTCTCAGAGTGTTCGAGGTCCATTCTCATCTGCCCCACTATGACACACGGGCCTCACCACAGGGCCCACTCGGCTAGGCATCCTCCGGGGAGCTCAGCCGCCCAAAGAAATCATGCCAAACACACAGACATCAGAACCCTCCTTTCCCAGCCCCCCCAAACCCACAAGTAGACAAGAGCAGAAAGAGGCTGCAAAGGCCAGCCTGAGTGTCTCGGGACCCCTGCGCTCAGTGCACACCCTTGGGGCAGGCAGGTGGCTCAGAAGCCAGCAGGGAGGTCTGGGTGGAGGTGCTGCTGGGGAAAGGCCCCAAACACACACGGCTGCCCTCCCCTTAGGCCTTGCTAGTCCCAGGGAGTCCTATGGACAGCAATGGCAGGGGGGACTGGACCCACCACAATTAGGGCTCCTTCTCTGGCTTATCCCCCACAGGAGAGTGTAGACAGTTTTTGGATACTGTCAGCTGTGGCCCCTAAATTTTGCTAAAGGGTCAACTTGCCCCCTGAGCTTTCCACTGAGGGTTTCAGGGCCTCTTGCCCCAAGGGGCCGCCCCAGCCCACCCCCACCGCTTCCTGCCCAGAAGTATGTCAGAAGGAAGCAGGGCATGTGAGGAGAATGGTGGGGGTGGGGGTGGGGGGAATGCGGGATGCCCCCGAAGAGTGCTGCCTGTTTTCTCCCTGGTAAGGACATAGTGGGGAAGGAGGTTGGCATGGGTACCTGTGACAGGGAACACGATCCCGACAAGACCCCTTCTCCTCCCCCACATCAGCCCTGGACACTGTGTGTGGGGGGTGACTGTGATGGGTGGTGGCATAAACCCTCTTCTCTGAAGGACACAGAGAGGGGCTGATCCCGGGCTCTACTTTGGCCCACAAGCCTCTGTGGGGGTAATAAACTCATTGCCCTGGGGGCTTGGAGGACAGAGGGTAAACTGAGGCAGGTGGGAACACACTGTTCGGTTTGTGTTCCTGGGGCAGAAATTCGCACAGCTGTAGGGGACTGAAATCAGGAGCACTCAGGGGGCAGCAGTGGGGGGACAGACAGGCCTAGCCTCTGACTTCATGTGGGCTGAGCATCCAGGCCTGTCCAGAACGAGCGAGCGAGGACATAGGCGGCGGGGTCTATATACAATATTCAGGGGCCCCGGCCCACCCCTCACGGCGCAGCTCGCCTGAAATCACAGTATTTTCACATCACAAGTTAAAGGGCTGGTTCCCTTAGGCTGTCCTGTTTCAGGAAGTCTTGGCAATTCAAGAATATTTAGTAGAGAAGCAATATTTAAGAAATAAACAAAATCCCCTGTTGCAGACCTCAGGAGGCCTGCCCAGGCCCAGGCCGGGGTATTAACCCTTTGAGGACACAGGGATGCCTGGCCACTGGCTCCTGGCTGGGACCCCCTCCCTGGGAAAACTGCACCTATGCCCCTCATGAGCCGAAGTGGCCATGTAAATACAATGTCGCCTGTGCCCCTGGCCAAGAGGATGCTGGAAACAGGCTGCAGGGGTGGACACCCTCCCTCTCCTGCCCATCTGCACTGAGAACTGGGTGCCGGGCAGACAGGAAATACGGGCTGACGAGGCTCCCACATGGGGTCCACGATGCCTTGTTTGAAAATTGCATCCAGGAAGGTTTATAATTTTATTAAGGCCATTTTTTAAAAAGTTCTACATACAAGTCTAATGGTAATCAAACTCTTCTATGTACATGTAGTTTTCTTAAAAAAAAAAAAAAAAAAAAAAAAAAAAAAAGTCTCACTCTTTGCTCCCAGCCCCTACCTCAGTAAGAGGCTGGGCCCTTGACCTGGACAGACTAACCCCGGACTAACCCCGTGTCCCTTAGCCCAGACGAGGGTATCAGGGGCCAAACGACTGAGGAGGGGGCCTTCTTACACCTGTGGCAGCCCAGTCACTTGGCCACGTGCTAACAGCCCGGCCCAGGAACAAGAGAGATGGATGTCATTAGATCAAATCTGGCTCCCACGGACAGAGGCGAGGGCTCTTGAGACCCAGAGGCAGTGGCTGCGACGCCACAGAGAAGAATCACACCGAGCAGAAGGTGCGGGCCCGGCCTGCAGGCCAAGGAGCCAGCAAGAGCTCAGGATGCGGCTTCGGAGGGACTGCAACAGAAGTTCCTATTTCAGAGCAGCTGACGGAAAACAAAGACAGCCCCGTCACCCCTCCCGGGGCCTGGAGGGTACAGGGACAGCCCCCGGCACGGTGGCCGAGCCCTGATGGTCACCACGGCCTCCGGAGGCACTTCAAGAGGCACCTGGAAACCTCCCGCTACGACAACACTGCTCTTTGCCCCCCGAATCCAGCCCTGCCGGGAGGAACCATGAAAGGGGTAGCTGAAGGGGACGAATGTCAGCTGGCTCTCGGGGTGGGGGGCAAGAGGACAGCCTCATCTTGGGGATGTCAGGACAGAGGGGCTGCAGTTGCCACCAGTCTCGGGGTCTGGGACTAGTCCTCCCTGAAGACCAGCGGGCACCTTGAGGATGGCCAGGCAGAGCTGGGTCTCGGAGAGACCCTTAATAAAAGCCGTGGCTCCCTCCTGGAATTCTGCCTCTCACGTGGCTGGAGCGGAGGCACCTCTAGCCACCTCAAGCTTCTGCCAGAGAGCCTACCAGGCCCAATCCGCCCTCACTCAGCCCTTCCGTTTTGAGATAATGTGGGCCTTAGCTAAAACGGCCAGAGACACAGCTCAGATCCGGGCAGGCAGCAGACTGCTTCCAGTTAGCTTAAAAAATATATAACATGGGATTTCTGGAATAAAAACATGCTCTCAGGCAAGTATTGGATCAAAAGAGTCAGCTACTTGTCTACAACCAAAGTGTAAATACAAACCAAAAGAAACAAACAAACAATAACACAACAAAAAATGCCCTGGCCGCCCCCTCCCCACCCCATTCTTTAAATAACAGTGACAGTGACCAAGGTACAGAGAAGAAAAGATGAAAACAGGTTGAGAGATGAAAACAACCCCCAGAAACAACCCCTGCCTCCACATGCATCCCCTGGAAGGCCCTTTCGTCCTGGCCGGGGGCTTCACTTTCAGGGCAAAGGCGGCCACAGAGGGACCTGGCTGGGGGTGGGCAAAGCGGGAGCAAGGGCCCCAGGAAGATTTAGCTGCTTTGCATGCTCTGTTCACACCTTTTATATTCTACCTCCATGGGATGGATTCTAGCATTCTCTGAATGTGCTCAGAAATATAAAAGACAGCAGTCAAAATAGTGTTTATTTCGCTTTGTGTCTGCCCCTCTCTCTGGTGCCTTCTCCCCTTGGCAGGGTGGGGCTGGCTCTCTACCTAACCTCGGGCTGGGGGTGGCGGGCAGGTCAGGGGACCAGGAACGAAGGAAGGCAGTGAGAGCTGGACAACAGTCGGAAAATGCACCTCAGCCCACCGCCGCCGTGGACCACAGCGCCCCCTCCAGGCCGGCGGCCCTCCCCAACACGCTTTCCGCATTTTACAGGGGGACGGCTCATGGCCCAGGGTGGGGGGCGAGAGAGCACGCGCAGGGAGGCTCCGCGGGGGTGACACGCGGCCTCCCAAGGGAGGTGGACAGCTGGGGGGCGGGCGGGTGGGCAGGGGGCGCTTGGCGGCATTGCAAGCTCAGAATCACAAGCTCGGCCGTTTGCGAAGGACGGAGCGCGGCCGTCCCTGGGCTCAGGGAGACGCCGTCGGGACCACTGACCGGCGGGGTGATGGAGCCGGGGGCTGGGCGGCGATGTGCCGGGTGTGCAGCTCACAGACGGTCCATCCGGAAGGTGTCCTCGGTGGCCGGGTCGGCCAGGACCATGTCGGGGTCGTTGAGCATGTGCAGTCCATCCAGGGTCAGGGGGTCAATCTTGAGTTCGTCCAGGGGGAACTGGTTGTCCGAGTCGAAGCTGACATCACCGACCCCGGCCAGTGTGCTGGTCAGTTCTTTAGAGAGGCTGGGAGGGGACTCTCCCGTCACTGGAGCCGGGGGTGGGGGGGGAGTGGGGGGGACACAGGACAAACAAGTCTCAGCGTGGCCCTGGCTCTCTGACCCCACGCCCTGTGCCTCCGCGGCCCCTGTCAATGCTCAGGGAAGAGGGGCTTGGGCCACACCAGGGGTGCTTACGTGGGGGGTTGCCCTCTAGGGGACACTGGCAACGTCTAGGGACATTTTTACTTGTCATGACTAGAGAAGAGGGAATGCTACTGGCATCAGGTGGGTGGAGCCCAGGGATGCTGCTCAGCACAGGATGGTCCCACCACCCCAGAGAAAGATCTAGCCCCTCGTTATCAGCAGTGCCAAGGCTGGGAAGCCCTGAGCTAAGAGCCAGGTCAAATGTTTAGTGTGACCTGGCAGGAGCAGGGGCCTTTCCTGCTCTGCCAGGAGGTCTCCTCCATGTACGCCACAGAGAAGCAAACCGGGGTGTGTGTGCACGTGTGCATCAGGGACCCTCCCTGTGGGTTGGGGGGATGTCTGAGTTCTCCCCAGAGAGACCCGGATTCAAACCTAGGCTCTCTCCTCTACTTGCAATGAGACCTTAGGCCTTAGTTTCCCAGTCTGAGACAGGGGTATAAAAGTCCTTCTGGGCTGTTGTGGCCATCACAGGAACCTGATCCTTC
The DNA here is from genome assembly GCF_018350175.1 of Felis catus. NCBI lineage: Eukaryota > Metazoa > Chordata > Mammalia > Carnivora > Felidae > Felis > Felis catus. The sequence continues at coordinate 14,010,487 of NC_058369.1, read as the reverse complement.
TTTCGAGTCTGAAGCTTCCACCCCCAGAGCATCTCCTGCAGACCACTGCTCACACCCCTGGGGTAGGGAGGAAGCACTAGGCCTCTAGGGGTCCTGGCCACGGACTTCTCCGTCCTGGAGATGTCAGTGGGACCACCAGGGGGTGTCACCCTCAATCCTGAGACAGTCCTGGCTTATAAGGAAATTGCTTCTTTCTTCAATAAAACCCACAATCTACAGGGTGGAGCAGAGGCAGCAAAGGGTCTGGGTTCTATGCCACGTGGAGCAGGGACTTACTCACGTGTGCTATGCATGTCCCTAGGAGCCTGGGCACTGTGCTCGTTGGGATGCTCATTGCTGTGTGGCCTGCCGCATGTATGTTGGCTGCATGTGACAAGCCCTGCCGTGCAGGGCCCACCCCCTAGTCACCTGCAATCCCACTATTCTCAGCTAATGGGGTTCAGGGACCTGGGGAGCAGATGCGGGGCCGGGTGAGTGAGTGGCTCTGTCCTGTTCTTGCTCTGAGCATGGGACACTGGAAGCCTGGTTCAGGGTCCGGCGTGTGTCCCCCTGGCCTGTCCCACAACCCGGCAACGAGTCAAAGTTGGTGGGGTCTGGCCTCCTTTGGCCCAGTCCTGTCACGACTCATCGTGCAGGGCGGGGGCGCCGTCTCTCCCGGGGATGAGGCCTCTCGCAGCTGCCGGGCCCCCCACTCTGCCCAAGATCCCCGCCCGGGATGCCACACACGTGGCCTCACCTGTGAGGATGATGTTGGGGATGCTGCTATGGCTGGGGTAGCCAAGCTGCTGTGTGTCTGGCAGGCTCCCGTGGCTGCCCGTGAGGCCCATCATGGCCGCCTGCGAGTAGTTGAGCGTCGAGCCCGGGCTGTACAGGCTGCTGGAGCTGATGGCGTTCTCCATCATGTTGAACTGCTCCAGCTGCCAGGGGAAGCACACAGGCGTGAGGCCGGCCCTGCTGAGCCCCTGGCTATTGCCGGCTGGCCTGCCCTGTGGCAGCCGGGACCACCTCCTCTGCAAGACGCCCAGCACCCACGCTCAGACACTCGGGGATGCTGAGCATGAGATTCTATGCCCAGGGTCTCCCCCTCCGCCCTCTCTGCACCTGCCGAGGCCTGCCTGCACACGGCCCCCTCAGGGCTCACTGGATGGATGGATGGATGGATGGAAGGAGGGACGGGTGCGTGACCTGCTCCAGGAAGCGGCCAACCCTTCTCATGCCCACACGCCCCAGACCCTGGCCTCCACGCGGAGCCAGCTCTACCTCCCGGCAAACCCACATGCACGGCCCACGCTGAGGCACCGATGCTACAGCCACTGCCTGTCCCTGCCAGTGTTCACCGCCCACCCTTCCTCCCCCCTCTGCTGTTGGCCTCATTCTGTGGGCCAGGCACAGATGCCTGGGGAGGCAAAGCCAAGCCACCCCTTCCAAGGCCTGGAGACAGGAGGGAGCCTTAAGAGCGAAGCTCACGCCCGAGGGGCGGGCGGGGTCCGGGTAAGCGTCCGGGTAAGCTGTGGGCGCTGTGACCCGGGCACCCGCTCACCTGGTGGGACAGAGCATTGGCCTGCCTGGCCGCCATCTGCTGCTCATAGTACGAGTCCCCAAACACGCTGCCCAAGGTGGAGGAGTGCTGCAGACAGAAGAGAGGCCTGCTGTCATCACGGTCCCCAAGACCAGGTCGGGGGCTTGCTGGGGCTCAGGCTGGTTGTGCCCACAGGGAGGCCCCTGGAACTTCCCGGAGGATGCTCACGATAAAGAAGGCTGAGCATCTACCTCAGGCCTCTTGGGAAAGCCCACAACTTCCAGGATGGAGGGGTGCCTGGCTCACTCTGAGCAAGGTGCTCCCCGATCTCAGGATGTTTCTTTCCGCCACCTGCTCCTGGGGGGCCTCAGTACCCCAATAGCCCCCAAAGAGCCATCCCCCATCTCCTCTACTTGAACCCAGGAATGGGTGACCTGGTTTCCATCAGATGGAAGACGGGGGGGCCACAGGGATTGGGAACCCCGCCTGAAGGGTTCCAGAGTAAAATATGTGACCGGGGCCAAGGCAGTAGGTGCTCTGAATTTCAGGATGAGAAGCGTACTTGGCGAACCGTGTCAGGCCCCCAGGGAGACATGGGACATGGTAGCAGGCCATACATATGGACAGGACAGGCGCACAGAGCCAGATGCTGGCCAAGCGAACATAAGACAGGCACACAGAAAGCCCCGTCTACCTATCTGTCCATGGCTGCCTGCCTGGGGGACCCGAGGACCCAGGGGTGGGCAGGCAGCCCAACTCCCATTCTTCCACGGCTAGCCGGGAGACAGGTCTGCTCCCAGCAGAAGAGCAGGGGACTGGGGACCCTCAGAGGCAAAAGAGATACCAGAAACAAGAGCTTGGAGCCCCTGCTTATTCCTATGATGCCAGAGAGAGCAGGATGGAGACCGGTGGGACATGGACGGGAGGAGGGACAGCCAGTGCATCGTGGCCAGACCTCACATGAGGCACCAGGCCGCAGGAAACAGATCCCCAGCCCGGACACAAGTCTGTTTCCTCCTTGGTCAGTGGGCTGAGAGCAGAAAGAAAAACGGCCAATGTGGCAAAAATGCCACCTTTGCCCTAAATATAGCCAGCTTCAGGTTTGGAAAAGGGGGCTGCGAGGTTGTGGATGGGTTTCCCCATAGAAGAAGCAGCAGGTCTCTTCTGGGGTACCTGTTTCCATCCCCGTGGCTTTGGACTCAAAGAGGCCCAACACAAGCAGGGGACCCAGGCTAAGGTTTCGTTTGTGAGGCTGCCATCAGAGTTTGCCAGAAAGGTCTGCTCAGGATGGAAGGGAGGAGCACAGCACACAGTACCAAAGGCCAGCTGCCTAAGGCCCGAGGTGCAGCCAGACAGACACAATGTCCACTCGAGGCCGGGGAGGTGAGGGGAGGCCCCGGCCCATGGGGCCACTGAGTGCAACCTAGGGATCCAGGTGCAGCATGAAGCCAGGCCTGGCGCCGCCCACCCAGCATGGTCTGCCCCCTAGTGGGCCTCTTGGCCATGTCAGGCCCATGTCTGGCTCGGTCCAGGTAACGTGACAGCCCTGACCTCACAGCCACTTGAGCGGCCCACCTCCCTTGCCAGCACCCAGCGGATGGATGGACAGACCAACACACAGACACGGGCTTCACAAGACGGCAACACGCTTTCTGCCGAGGATGGACCAACCCGCCTCGGTCTAGGCAAATCTCTACTGAGAAATCTGCTCCACCCCCGAATTCCTCTCCTGCCTCCTGTACAAAAAGAGACATTATTCAAGGACCAGCCTCAGGAATAGGCCCCACTCGCCATTTCCCCTGCCTGGACCAGCTTCTCCCCTCCCTCGGCATCCCATGACGCCACGTGACCAGACTAGACACTTCTCGGGAGCCACCAGGGCTCAGAACCGGTGTCGATGTATCCAGAGCCCACAGATACCAAACTGACCTGTGGCCTGCCCTGAGCTCACTGATGCCCTCCCCACCTGCCTATGGAGCAGGAAGCTGCACACAGATGGTCCCAGCAGGACCCAGGCCACTGTTGGGTGGCGGAGGAAGGATCCTAGGAGAGCTCCTCCTACAGCAGATGGAACCATGAGAACAGCCTTTCCTGAACAGGACACCTGCCATCTCAACACACAGGGCCCCATGTGGGCGTACTTCTGAGAGCTGGGGAAATGGGGACAGCGGGCCACACGTCCCCCGGACCAGGGAACTCAACACTGTTCTCGCATGGTCCTGCCTGGTGAGACAGCTCTTCTCCTTCTTTAGGAGGGGAGGAAAATCCTTTCTCTTTTGTGCCCTGGACCAAAAATGAGGCTTCAGGGCCTCGGGCACTGCTAAGAGGCTCCTAGGAGCTTCTCAGCTTGGTGACATTTTGGGGACGGCGTGGCGGGGTCCTGAGGAGGCTCTACAGCCTGGAAATTTCGGGCCCTGATGTCAGCTCTGTGGGCACCTCTTCTCTGGTGGAATGTTGCAGACAGAATTTGGTTATAAGCTGAGAGCTGTGCTAAGGGGACTCCTGAGGAACCCAGATGGGGGTATGTTGCATGTATGTGTGTCACAGGTTGGGGTCCAACCGCGTTGGGGAAAAAACCCAAATCTGATGGATGTGGTCGAGTCCCGCCTGTTGCCTGGGGCAAGCCGCAGTCTCCTCATCTGTGAGATGGGGACATGGACCCCACTCAGAGAAGCTTCCTGTGAGGACACACCCTTCTGTGAGGCAGAGGGAGAAGAGTCTGAGGAGTCAGAGCCCCAGTCACAGGCCGGCCACCGCCTCAGCTGTGCCCCAGAGCAGGTGGAGCCCTCCTCCACTCTGGGGAGCCTCGGGTGGGCAGGCCCGCGTGGGGATGTGTGCACAGGCTGTGGGACCCCGGGGTGACCCTGGCAAGAAGCCTGGGGGTGTGGCCAACTCCGAGGTCACGAAGGCAGGCGAGGAGCCCACCGCCTCCAGCTCGGGCTCCGCACCGGCCACAAAGACACGGCGGGAACGTGGCAGCTCCTGAGCCGGGCCTGGTGGGGCGGCGCCTTCTCCTCCCCGCCCCAGCGGAGTGGACGAGATGGGATGGAGCGAGGCACAGATGGTGGGGGACGCGGGGGGGGAGGGGGCGCGAAGCAACGCTGGGGCGCGGGGTGCCGGGAGGGGGGAGGCGGTGTCCCTTACTTGCGGGGAGCTCCCGGGGGAGAAGCCTTGATTGGAGACAGGTGAGGTGGGAGACTGGTTAGCCGGGGAGCCGGCACTAGTGCGGTACTGCTGCAGAGCCGGCGCCTGCGACGACAGACAGGTCAGGACGCGCGAGGGGCCCCGGGCCTGGCTTCCTGGGACTGGCCGTTCCCCGCCGAGCATCCCCCCGAAGACCCCCCGCCCAGCGGGTGAGCACGGTACCAGGAGCACCTGCAAGTGGTGCGGGTCCCTGAGCCCTGTCGGAGCCCGGGGCCTTTCGGGCACATGTCTCCAAACCCAGCTCCCGGAGGCTGGGGGGGGGGGGGGCGGGGCGTGGTCAGAGAACCCAGCTTCACGGAATCGCGCCGGAGGACCGTGGTGGGGGGGGCGGAGGGGTCCACCTTAGCTTGGCAGGCTTCAGAGCACCCACACGAACACACACCCGCACCCACATACCCACGTGTGCACACAGCCATACCTGTGTACACACAGACACACCCACACGCACGTGGGCAACACAAGGCCCAGGGCCGGGCAGGCAGCCGCCGCCTTCTGCTGCCGACTCTGGGCAACAGCACATCCTGCCCACCTCGAGGGGTGGTGGGACCGACAAACAAGGCCATGCGGGGCACACCGCAAGACGTCCGGTACCCGGCAGTCACTACACCGGCACCGCTTGGGACGAGCCTGATGCATTTGCTGTCCAGAGACCTCCCAGGGGCGGCCACCTCCTCACCTGAAGGACAGAGGGCCTTAGCTTCTCACCAGGGGCAGGACGGGCTGGGGCAGGACCTGGATTTAGCCCCTGCTCTGGTCCCAGTCCACCCAGGACCTGCTGTGTGCCTCTGGGCAAGCTCCCTGACTTCTCTGGGCCTGTTGTTCACTGAGGCCCGGCTGACCAGCCCAGGGCCCCATAAATGCTCGGTCTCCTCCATTTCCTCAGTGGTCTGTTCTGAGTAGTCTGGAATAGGGGTTGAGCCTGGGAGGGGCACCGGGGTACAATAGGCAAGGTATCAGTGTGGGAGGCGCCAGCACGGTCACTCGGCAATGACCGGTTCGGGCCTTCTCAGAGTTGGAAAGAGGAAACTGTCCAGAGGGATGTTCTCCTTGCTCACTGGAGGCTGCACGAACTCAAGAAAGAGGCAACCAGAGCCCTTGCCCCCAAGGGGCGCAAGGCAACAGAGAGCCCTGGGGGTGGAGGGGTAACATCTGTGCACCTGGCCCAGACATCCCTGCCTCCGTTGTCTGCCCAGCTCAAAAGTGAGGCATCACCGCTGGAGGGCGTCAGGGAATGAGGTACTCCAAGCAGGCTCTGCCATCAGAGCTGCCCCCACACCAGCCATGTTTCTGACAAAGAAAAGGCTTGTGCGCATTCTTGTCCGGGGGACCCCTGGGGTTTGCCCTCTGAGGGGTCAGAGCAGCTTGGAAACAGGTCTCTCTTCACCTACCCCACCCAGCTCAGGGGGCCTAGTCTCTGCAGAGCACATCATGTTTTGATGACACTTATCTTGGGGTTGGCAGCCAAGGGCTGAGTGGAGAGGGCTTGCTGTACCCTAAACGTAGTCCCCACTGCTCTAAATATGGTCAAAGATAGCCGAGACCACTCCCTCCCCACCAGGGCAACCAAGGTGAAAGTCTGAACACTCGAGAAGGTTTGGGGGTGCAGAGGTCAAAATCAAGCACCCATTACCCTGAGCCCAGGTCCAGGCAAAGGGTCCCATGGTCTGAGCTGTAGGACCCCAGGCCCCAAGCAGGGAGTCCCATGGTCTAAATTGCACGTCTCTGGCCCAGGGCACTGTGCTGCATGAACCACAGGGCTGGATTCATCCCTTCTCCTCCAAGTTCAACTCTGTCCTCCTAAGTCCCAGCAGTCTGTTCCCCAGGCCCTGAGAGTTCTGTGTCCTCCCTGCCTCCAAGGGAGCCGTTTTTGGATGGGAAGGGTTGAAGTACTGGGCATCAAAGGGTATGGGAGAGGCTTTGCAGTCAGACACAGTATAGTCCATCTTGGGTGAAGTTTGGGACAAATGATCCCTGCTTGTGTCTCAGCTTCCCCATCGGTACAAGGGATGACAACCTTGGCCCGGCAGTGCTTGCTTCAGCCCTGACCCCTGGCCAAGCTGGTCTTGAGGGGGAGCCTTGAGGAGGCTTCAGCCAGACACACCTGAGTCTTTGGGTCTTGGGAGCCCAATGAGGGTCTCCCACAGCCCCTGGGATCCATGAGCCACCCCCCCACCCTCCCGAGCCAGGCCCCACACGATCCCATCTTAGGCTTACCGAGGTGATGTCGATCCCCATTGGCGGCTGGCCCGGGTTCTCTGGGGGGGACTGGGGGAGAGAGGACGGTACCGTGACCGCGAGCGGGGGCAGCTGGGGCCCCCGCGTCAGGCTGGCGCTTGGCATCAGGGGGCCACCTGGGGGGAGGCCGACGGGCACCTGTGGGGGTGGCGGGGGCGGCTGCTGCTGGGACGCAGGTGGTGGTGGTGGAGGGGGCTGTGGCTGTGGCGGTGGTGGCTGCTGGGAGCCCGCCTGGGTGAAGAAGGCGTAGGGCAGCTGCTGCTCCAGAGACAGGGCATCCATGGCCACAGCCTGGGGGAAGAGGAGGGCGTCACGTGGGAGGCCACTGGGCAGAAGAGGCCAGACTATGAGTACCTGGTCCCCAGGGGGGGCCCCATGGCCTGGCATGCTCAGCAAAGATGTTATGGATAAACAAAGAGACATCCAGACCTTGGACCCCCTAGAGAGGACAGGCCTTTCCCAGGACCACAGAGGGTTAGGCTGCACCTGGACAGGACCTGGGCTTCTAATCCAGCTGTTTGTGCCCTGCACCCAAGGAGCCTTTCCTTTGCCACACGCTGAGCGGCGGGCACTACCTTCCATACCCGCTCAGGCTCAGGGCTCCACGCTCCGGCAACCCAGCAGGCAGCCTGTGCCTAGACCACTCTGGGTGATGGAGATGGTGGTGTGGCCACTCAGTAATGATCAGCTCAGGCCTTCTTGGAGTGGAAAGAGAAATTTTTCCTGGTTAGAGGGAAGTTTTCAACATTTGTGAGTCTATATGGACAGTTCCTGGGGCAGGCTGGGGCTCCTGCCCTCTCAGGGAGGTTGGATGTGACCAGGAGCTCCAGGATATAACAGAACAGAAGGCCCAGCCTCTAATAAGTGGCAGTTACATGAACAAAAACCAGTTTCCAGAAAAGGCAGGCAGGTCTAAGGGAGAAGGCACAGGGGTCACAGATCGAGAGACTGAGGACACATTGCCAGAAGCTACCCATGGCTCTGTCTGGATCCTGATCTGAACAAGCAGGCGGGAGACACAGAAGGCAACGGGCTGAGGCCAGGCAGTGGAAGGTATGCCTATCAGTTGTGTTATAGGTAGATACTGCCATTGAGGTTATGTTAAAAAACAGACAACAAAAATATTACCTATTAGGGATTTTTAAAAAAAACAGGCAAAACGGACAAATTCCTGGAAACACACAAACTACCAAAACTGATCCAAGAAGAAACAGAAAATCTGAATAGACCTATATAGCAAGAAAGGAGATTGAATCAGTCATCAAAAACCTCCCAACGGAAAATATTTGGAAATCACATACCCAATAAAGGGTTAATATCCAGACTATATAAAGAACTTACAAAATTCAACACCCCAAAACCAAATAATCCAATTAAAAAATGGGCAGAAGACATGCACAGTTTTCCAAAGACATACAGATGGACAAAAGACACATGAAAAGATGCCCAACATCACTCATCATCAGGGAAATGCCAATCTATCACCTCACACCTGTCAGAATGGCTAAAATTAACCACACAAGAAACAACAAGTGTTGGTAAGGATGTAGAGAAAGGGGAATCCTCCTGCGCTGATGACAGAAATGAAAACTGGTGCAGCCACTCTAGAGAGCAATATGGAGTTTCCTCAAAAAGTTAAAAATAGAACTAACTACCCTACAATCCAGCAATCCCACTACTAGGTATTTAGCCAAAGGATACACAAATACTAATTCAAAGGGATACATGCACCCCAGTGTTTACAGCAGCATTATTTACAATAGCCAAATTATGGAAGTGGCCCAAGTATCCATTGATTGATAAATGGATAAAGAAGATGTGGGGGCTCCTCGGTGTCTCAGTGGGTTAAGCACTGACTCCTGATTTTGGCTCAGGTCATGATCTCACAGTTCATGGGCTTATGCCCCAAGTCAAGCTCCAGGCTGACAGTGTGGAGCCTGCTTGGGATTCTCTCTCTCTAGAGTCTCTCTCAAAATAAATTTAAAAACTTAAAAAAAAAAAAAAAAAGGAATACTATTCAGTCATAAAAAAGAATGAAATCTTGGGGTACCTGGGTGGCTCAGCTGGTTGAGTGGCCAACTCTTAATTTCGACTCAGGTCATGATCCCAGGGTCACAGGATTGAGCCCTGTGATGCTTAGCATGGAGCCTGCTTGGGATTCTCTCCCCCACCCCCAACCCCCGCTCAAGCAATCTCTCTCTCTCTCAAAAAATGAAATATAAATAAATAAGTAAAAATAAATTTCAACGTTTATTTATTTTTGGGACAGAGAGAGACAGAGCATGAACGGGAGAGGGGCAGAGAGAGGGAGACACAGAATCGGAAACAGGCCCCAGGCTCTGAGCCATCAGCCCAGAGCCCGACGCGGGGCTCGAACTCCCGGACCGCGAGATCGTGACCTGGCTGAAGTCGGACGCTTAACCGACTGCGCCACCCAGGCGCCCCTAAGTAAAAATAAATTTAAAGAAAGAATGAGATCTTGCCATCTGCAATGACACGGATGGAACTAGAGAGTATCACGCTAAGTGAAATAAGTCAGAGAAAGACAAATACCGTATGATTTCACTCATACGTGGGATTTAAGAAACAAAACAAACGAGCAAAGGAAAAAAAGAAGAGAGAGAGAAACCAAGAAACCAAGTGTTAGCCACAGAGAACACACTGATGGTTGCCAGAGGGAAGGCAGATGGGGGGACGGGGGAAATAGGTGATGGGGATGAAGACGTACACTTGTGATGAGCGGCGGGTGACGTATGGAATGCTGGATCACTGTATCGTACACCTCAAACTAATATTACACTGTACGTTACCTACCTGGAATTAAGTTAAAACTTAAAAAAAAACCCTCAAATTTCCCAACAAGGATAGGCTAAGACCCAGGGGCTTTGCTGGTGAATTCTACCACATATTTAAAGAATCCGCACCAGCGTTTCTCAAATGCTTCCAAAGAAACAAAAGAGGAGGGAATGCTTCCTAATTTAGGGCCATAAAGGCCCTAAATTGACTAAGTAAAAAAGAGAAGAATCAAATTACTGAAACCAGAAACAAAAGTGGGAACATTACGACCAACTTCAAAGAACAGAATTAGGAGTGCTATGAATGATCATATGACAGCACACTGTACAATCTAGATGAAAGAGACCAATTCCTAGACACATATGAGCTACCAAAAAAAGCAGAGGAAACAAAATTATGGTAAATTGAAAAAACAAAAAAACCTCTCTAAACATCTCATTTTGGAGAAATTCAACTAGATCCTCAAGAAGGGAAAGTGACATAAAGAAGGACACCCAGTCACACAAATCTGCCCATGACAGCTACAAGAGATTCCAGGCCAGTACTTAATACATTTTCATGCGCTTGAAATTTTGACAAATAGCCAGAAATGTTGGGAACGTTTGTCTTCAAGGTTCTATAGGCCCCTGGAAGGAGAGGGAGGCTTCCCTGAGGGGCAGAGCAGGCCACGCCTCCCCGCCCCACCCCACCACGCCCTCACACCTGAGTGATGGGTGACAGCTGGGAAAGGGTGGGCGACACCTGCTGGGCCTGCTGTCTCCTTGCCTCTGTGTTCAGGGACAACGGGCTGACGCCAGCTGGACGGTGCTGTGGTGAGGAGCCTGGCGTGCTCATTCCTGAAAGGGAGAACAGGAGAGAAGGGTGGGCATGACTCTGGCCTCCAGAGGGCTGCTCACACACCTTGGTCACTGCTGGGAGCAGCCCCGTCACTCAGAATCCATTGTGTCCTAATCACCGAACCCAGGGTGCTCCCCTCCAAGGCCCCAATACCTGTGTAGACTCTGTTCTCTTTCCTGCTCCATCCCCATGCTGGCTAGCACTATCCCACTGATCCTGCCATCCCTCCCAGGGACGTGTCCCACAGGCCCTGCCAATCAGCACTTCCCTGCCTCTGCACCACCACATGATTGGCCCCCAGATGGACATGTGACCAGACTGGCCCAATGAGAGACTGCCCTGGGACTTCTGATGGAACTCCAAGAAGGGAGGTCTGGAGCTGTGTGAGGAGAGCACCATATGGCCGCAAAGGGAAGAGCCAGCTGGAGAATCAGGGGCTGAGGAGCGGCAGCACCTGAGCTCTAGATCCAGCCACAGTGGTGCTTCCTGGTTTTGGGAGATAATCGGTGCCCCTTTTTTGCCTAAACTGGCTTGGGTTTTGGTTAGCTTCAAGCAAGCTGGTCCTGCCCAGAGGCTGCAGTTTCCTCTACAGCCTCATGCTCTCAAAATTGTACCACCCTGTAATGAACTATTCCTTCAGCCAGATCTCCTTTCAGCCCCAGACCCGTGTATCTGGCAGCCCCTCCCCCATCTCATGTCCACAACCTTCTCCTCTCACCTCATGTGCTCTCCATGCTGGACCATCAGCCCTGCTGGGCTGCCCAACCTAGAAACTCAGTTACTCTCTCTCTCCTTCCAACACCCTTGCTGCTGATCGAGCTCCTGTCAGGAGGGCTCCGTGTTGCCCCTTCCGTCACCCTGGCCCCCTCCCCCCGGAATCCCATCCCTGGACGTGTCTGTTGTGAAGGAGCTGAGTGAGGTCAAGTTCAGTATGGAAGCAGTTGGGGCCTGCTGGGTTATCCTGGGGCACGGTGCCAGGGAGAGGCCTCCTGATGCTTGCGGGAGCCCTGGGGGATTGGCTTGATCTCCCAGTCGGTCTCCTTGTCCTTGAGATGGAAACGATAACAGCCACCCTCAAGAGTTCACTGTGAGGCCCTAATGAGGTTGGGAGCAGGCTCTCAAGACAGTCTGGCCTGCAGTCAAGGCCGGTGGTGCAGAAGCCTGACTCACCTGGGGTAGCTGGCCCCATTCTGCCGAGGGCCGTCAGATTAACCTTGTTCCAGCAGGTGAGATGGCAGGTTCACAGGCCAGTGGGAATGCGCCCAGCACACACTGAGGGGAGATGACGGGCGGCCTTCTCTCCGCCCAGGGCAGCTGCTCACTGGCTGTGTCATCTGTGCGAGGCAAGCCTGGTCATGCCTGCACTTCCCCTCAGTCGCCCTGGCAGCTCCACTTAGCCGTGCACTGCAGGAGGGCCTGGCAGAGTGCTCCCAAGGCAGAGCCCCGGGTTCCAAGTTATACACAGAACTTGGGCCCCAGAATCAAGCTGCTGCAAACACAGCAGCATCAAGGGGGGCATGGACAAGAAGCCTGAGCAGGAAGAGTCCGGGAGATGCCTAGTCAGGGAACACGGTCGGGACCACAGGCTGCTCCCTCCTCTTCTCTGAGCATCCACTGCCTCTGACATCCTTCGGGTTGTGAGCACTCAACACCCAGGGAGCAGACGTCAGGGCTCAGTGAGCAGCAGAGGCAAATACCAAGAGAGGGTCAGTGGGGCAACAGGGGCAGGAGGGGCCTGTGGCATACGAACTCGACCCACCACTGCTGGGCCTTCTGATTCTTCAAGAGAAGCCAGAAGTCTAGAGTTTTACACACACTCTCCTGATTTTCAGATGTTGATTCAAAGCATCACGCATGCAACCATGGGCCAGACAAAACACACCGGTAGGCTGGATTTGGTGCTTGGGTTGCCAGCCTCTGTCTATCTTGAGTACAAGGGAGTTTTTAATCCTCCGCTGGGCTGCAGAGTGAGCTCCTGGTCTCACACTGGGCGGCCACCACCCCAGGAGAGGCCAGTTGGGCTGGGAGGGCGGACGGACGCCTTGCTGTTGAATTCCTTTTGGCAACCTGGATCACCTTTGGGAAAAGGAGTGAGGCCAGCTGGAAGGGAAGTCTGGGGCGGGCAGGGAGAGCTGCCAGGGGAGGGCAGGCCAGGTGGCAGGGGCCCAGCCAGAGGCACGCAAGCCTCGTATGCGGGGCTGGCAGGCCTTGGAGCTGTGCCAGGAAGGAGGACCCGGGCCTGCCCTCCTCCAGGTTCTGGCCAACAACCAGGAAAACGACCTCAGCAAATGTTTAAGAGAACGAGAGGGGCCGCTGTCTCCTTGGAGGCAGAAGCCTCCCATTCTTCCTCGAGGGGCTCACGTTCCAACTGGCGGGTGGGCTGGGGGGGCCGTCTCCACGTGTGCCAGGGGCCAGCGGCTCGGCTTGATTTAAAATGCGCCCAGAAAGCGGAGCCCCTGCCAGGCGAGCAGCTAGAGCGGCAGGTTCGCAAACAACCGAACACATGTCAGACATTACTGGGCTGACGCTCCCAGCCAGGCGGGCCAGGGTCTGGGCCCCACGCTCGGGGTCTGCGCTTGTTCCCGCGTCTATGGCTTTCACATGTGTTGTGTTTTCCTGTGCTTGTTTAGACTCGGCATGGGCTGGAGGTGCACAGCTCCTGGGCGGGTGCTGGGGGGCTGCCAAGGACCCTCTGGAGGAGGGGGTGGTGCTCTGGAGGCCACAGCAAGACGTGAGGAGAAAAAGGGGGGCCAGGAAACAGTGGTGCCTACAAAAGGGGGCCCCTCCAGTGTCTCCAGAGCCAACCTGCTGATTTCTTGCTTTGCATAGGCCTGTGTGGACCCTCCCGGCCCACCCACCTCTCAGGGGGGCCATGGGTCTCAGGATCCCCTGAACCTGTTCACTTTGTCCCGGGGGTGGGGGGGGACAGTGGAAGCTGACGCCCTCTGCCTAGTGGCTGAGCCTCGGTGGGCACGGGGCCAGGTATGTACACGCAAGAACAGAGCCTCAATGCTCTTAGGCCAGGGTCCTGCCCCGCTTTTCACTGTTCTGGCCTCTATTTCCTAGTCTAGAAACCTAGGAACACTTGCACTGTCCTTAACACCCCTCACCTGCCTCTGGTCCTGTCAGCACCAAAGCCCGGAACAACTCCGGCTCAAGTGCCTCTGTTCCCTGTAACGTGGGCCAGACAACTTCACCTGGAAGTCTCTCTACAGTGTTCAGTGGGGCCCTGCCCTGGCACTGGCACCCCTCCTGATAGCCTATTCTCCTTGGGTGGTTAGAAGGGCTGTGGCAAATGTGAATTAGAGCGTGTGATTCTCTCTCAGAAAACCCTGCATGGTGCTGCCCACCACGCTCGGGACAGAGGTAAGACAGGCAGATGGACTGGGCGAGCATCGGCTCCTGGGCAGGATGCAGGGCAGCAAGGTAGCGCTCTCACCGGTCACCAAGTCCTGACATGTGTGGACTCACAGAGGGGTCCACATTCTGCCCATCCCACCATGAGGCTGTTGGGGCTGCCTTGTGTCCTCCCTGGATGTAAACCCACACATCCCACAGTCAACATGGGTGCAAGAATCACACTGGGGACTTGCGGGTCATAGTGGGGACGTGGGAGAGCCAGGCCTGGCCCAGGGAACAGATGAGAGCAAAGTAGTGACTCAACAGCAGCAGGGTAAATGAAGAAAAGCAAGAGTGAGAGGCTGGAGGCAAGAGTGTGGGCAGGGGGCCACGATGGCTCATTGAGAAGAGGTGTGAGCAGGGATGGGGTGGGCGAGGGGTCCTGCAGCCATCTGGAGGAAGAGGACTGTGGAAGAGAGGTGGCACATGCCAAGGCCCTGAGGTGAGCTCACTGGCCAGAGAGGAGATGGTGTGGGGGGCAGGAGACAAAGTCGGAGGGTGAACTGTAGTTGATCTCCCGGGCCCCAGGGGTCTCAGGTTTTCACTGGGAGGGAACCGAGGACCCGTGCAAGATCCTGAGCAGACGAGAGCCATGAGGTGATGGCCATCCTGGCTGAGAAGAGGCTGAGAGCTGGAGGGGGAGGTGGGCAGGTAGGTGGAGGCCATGTAAGGTAGAGAAGGTCCAGGTTGGCCCGGGTCCCAATGGTGGGGCTGACGGGATGCATCAACAGGTCAGGGCAGGCAAGAGAACAGAAGAGGCAAGCCACTGGGAAACCGTGCTGCTCGTCCCCAGAGAAGCAGGGTTGGGCAGCACTGGGAGATATTAGGAAGGTGAGGGGCCCATGGGATGTCCCCATGAATGTGGCCTGGACTGGAGTGTCCCAAGCAGGTGGAGTGTGGGGGGAGCAGGTCAGGACTGGTCCTGGCCCTCCATGAAGAGCTGAGGACAAGGAGAGGTGGGGGGAAAGCCTGGCACACCCCGGCCGGATCAAACTCTTGGGGGCTCCCCTCCTAGAATGTTCTGGACTCACCCAGACTCTCTGAAGCCCCCAGTACACCCTCAGAACCACTGTCTGATCCCTGGGGACACCGCTGAGTTTTCCCACCCCCAGGCCTTCACCAAACCCGTGCCCTCTGCCTGGGATGCCTTTCCTGGGCAATACTGGGAAAGCCCAGCCCCTGTGGTAGGTTCTGCCCCTCACTCCATGCCCAGCATTTTGGATGTCACCCTGCTAAATCTTCATCCAAACCCATGTGTTGTCTTCACTAGCCGTTCAGCTCTGCCAGGGGAAGAAGTTCTCCCGCCTTCTGGCCTGGCCTTACCCTGGTTGGCGCCGCCGATGCCCAGATGAGTCAGGTTGGCCGCGAGGTTGCCGGTGCTGCTGGAGCTGCTGAGCGCGGGGAAGGTGGGCTCCTCAGGGTCCAGTGGGGTCGGGAGGGGGGAGGGGAAGTGTATGTTGGTCAGGTCAGGCAGGGAGCCCCCTGTGTTGTGGGTGGCGGGGATCAGGGCTGTAGTGTTTTCCTGGTCAGCGGATGGAAAGATGCTGGGGGGAAGGCCAGACAGAGGGGGGAGGTGAGCTCTCGCCGGCCCATTCTTCCCCAGAAGCTGTGGCAGGGGAGCGAGGTGTCGGGGGAGACTGGTGCGAAAAGATTAGGTGCTGCCATGCTCGGAAAAGGACTGTCAGCCTACACCTCCAATGGGACCTTAGGAAGCAGCCTACCTATCTATGCAGGATAGGAGGCTGGGGTGAGGGTCCTCCTGCGGCTCAGGGACAGGGGGTGTCTGAGGAGTGGGCAAGCTGGAGCTGAGCAGGGGTGGTGGGGGCGGGGCTCTGCCACCTCAGGCAGGGAAGGGGAGTAGGGCCCCATGTCCCCCCCGCCCCCTGTGAGGCTCGATGACTGGCAGCCAGCGGCGGGGCGCCCCTCTTGTCGGGACTTGCAGCCTGTGAGCTAGCGGACGGGAAGCCCTGGGGTCATCTGAGCGGCCCTGACAGCCCTGGGCATGCAGGGTGGGCCCTGCTGAGACTTACTTGATCCCGGGGACCTCGCAGGACTTGGGCCTGGACCCCGTCTGAAAGAGAAGACAGCGGACACTGAGCGGGCCTCCTGGCGTGCTGTGGCTCCTCAGGGCATGGCTGACCACGCCACAAGGGCCGGAGACGCTCAGCAAGAAGGGAGTTTATCAGGTCCTGGAACGTCTCACAAACCAGAACCAGGCAACCTCAAAGGCAGAGGGGCCTGTCCCAGACATGCCCAGGGGCAAAACCAAGAGTTATGTGCAGAGGGGCCTCTACAGCCCCCACCTCCAGCCCCTGCCCTTGGTGGCAAGCAGGCACATCCAAGCCTAGCTGTCTGCCCATAAGCTGGGCACAGCAGAGGAGTGACATGGTCCCTTGTCAGCAGGCATTTGGGGAAGATGGTGGTTTGTCCAGTCTATACACCCGAAAACCCCAGGCACCACCTCAGCAGTGGAGTCACTGGAAACGTGGGCACCCCGAACCAATCCCCCATTCCATTCCTGGATCAGAGTGGGAGGGGATCCCGGGGCAGGGGCCACCTCTGCTCAGCACCCAATTGTCTACGGCAGGGAAGTACATCATGTGGGGCAGCATGAAGAGGCTCAGACTGGGCACCGTGAACACACAGAGGGCGCTCCCTGCCCCTAGCTGACCCACCTTCCCGTGGTCCCTCAGCTATGGCTCCCACAGGGACCGTGGTGCTGTGTGTGCTCCCACGCACCCACCACCTGAGGATGAAGACTTTGCCTGCCCTGTGGGGCTGGGAAGGGGGTCCCAGGGAAACCCTGTTGGCAGCAGGACCCTGGCTGGTTTCCTCCTCTTCGAGCTGGGGCCACTATGCCAGCCGGGAACTGTAGGCTCTAGGCAGAGCCCCTAGACTCTCATTCAAGGACAAAGGAGGAAACCCGCCGGACGGCGGCAGACATGACTGGACAGAGCCCGTGTGCTGATGGAGGGAGGGCTCCGGCTGTGTCACCTTCCCTCATTCTCCATCCGCCTCACAGGCCCTCAGGCTGATGTGTTCTTTAGGGATTATCAGATAAGAAGGTGGATGCACCGGCGGAGGGCTGTAGACTCCATGTGCACACCCAGTGTGTGGGGGGGGGAGGGGCTGGGGGGGCCCTACAGTGACTGGGGACCCTGAGGGGTGGTGCGCGGCCAGCAGCATTAAGCCTCTGCAGAAAATGCCAGAGGGACAGGTTTGTACTTGGCCACTGGCTCCTTAATTCTGTGAGTAAACACTTGCTTCATTACCGGATTTTTTCAAAGCGTGATGACAATGACTTTCTAAAGAACCTTTCAAAAGCATTCCACGAACATTATGGAGATAACTGTGGATTTCTAAACAGTATTAAAAATTCACCCATCATTGCCCGCCCCCCACCCCACTCCCCACAAATCCAGTGGAATTCCTTTACTGACATCCTTGCAGCCACGTCATTTTGCGAGGCAGTTAAAAGTTTAGCCATGATGCTGGGCTCTGCCGCCCTCTTTTCTCACTCCCAGGATGTCAAGTGTGTTTGCACCAACCCCCACCATCTTCCCTGTCTTCATGGTTCAGCAGCACATTCGGCTGCTTATAACCCTGATGTCTTTCTTTACCCACTCACCTCTCTGCGACTAGGTGTTTCAGTGGCTTCCCGATTTTGTTCGGGTTGTCAGAATTCTTTTTGAATTATTTTTTTCCCCCGAATATGAAAATCCTATGCCTTCTTTGTGCAAAACTGGAACATGCAGACACGGATAAAGGGCTGACAATGGCGCCCGCACCTGACACTCGAGGGGACACGCCCCGTTTGCACGTCTCCCCTGGGACGGGTCCTATCACACCCAGGCATCTGTGTGCACACCCTGGCATACCTTGGAGATACTGCAGCTTCAGTTCCAGAACACCCCAATAAAGCAAATATCACAGTAAAGCAAGTCAAGTGAATTTTTGGTTTCCCAGTGCACAAAGAAGTTATGTTTACACTATCCTGCAGTGTAAGTATGCAATGACAGTGTTTTAAAAAAACAAGTTATGTGCCTTTAATTAAAATACTTTACTGCTGGGGCGTCTGGGTGGCTCAGCTGATTAAGTAACGGACTCTTGATTTTGGCTTCAGGTCATGATCTCATGGTTTGTGAGATCGAGCCCCACATAGGCCTGACAGCATAGAGCCTGCTTGGGATTCTCTTTCCTTTCTCTCTGCCCTTCCCCCACTCATGTTCTCTTTCTCTTTCTCTCTCTCTCTCTCTCTCTCTCTCTCTCTCCCCCCCTCTTTCTCTCAAAATAAATAAATAAACTTAAAAAATACTTTATTGGGGTGCCTGGGTGGCTCAGTCAGTTAAGCATCCAACTCTGGGTTTCAGCTCGGGTCATGATCTCACAGTTTATGAGTTTGAGCCCTGCATCAGGCTCTGCGCTGAGACTGGAGTGCCTGCTTGGGATTCTCTCTCTCCCTCTCTCTGCCTCTCCCCTGCTCATGTTCTCTCTCAAAGTGAATAAATTAAAAAACAAAACAAAACAAAACAGTTGGGTGCCTGAGGAGCTCAGTTGTTAAGCATCTGACTTTGGCTCAGGTCATTATCTTACAGTTCATGAGTTGGAGCCCCGGGTGAGCCCCACTTCTCTCTCTCTGCCCCTTGTTCACTTGCACCCTCTCTCTCTCTCTCTCTCTCTCAAAAAAAAAGAGTTAAAAAAATTATTTCTAAAAATGCTAATCATCTGAACTTTGAGTTGTGATCATTAATCAAATGTCACATAACAAATAATGAAAAAATATGAACAATTCCAAGAATTACCAGAATGTGACACAGAGACACAAAGTGAGCAAATGCTGTTGGAACAATGGTACTGATATTCTTGCTCAACACGGGGTTGCCACAAACCTTCAATTTGTAAAAAAAACGCAACACAATAAAGCAAAGCGCAATAGAATGAGGTATGCCTGTCTATCTCGAAATGTTTTATGCTTTATCCTGTTCTTTCCACAGAACAGTACCATCATGAGTGTCACTCATGCCTTTAAAATTCCTTCAAAAATCCCAACTCACCATGTGCGGAACTTTCCGCATGGGGGACTGAGGATGCTTTCATCCTCAGTTATAAAACCCCCCTACTGTCGAACATTCAAGTTCTTTCCAGTTGATTTCGAAAGTTCTGAACACCTGCCTTTGAGGAACACATCACTGTTTGTTCATTTGTCACCTCCCTACGATTTCCTGGGGGGGGATGAGCAATGCATGTTGCTGCCCCTTTCACCACACCCTGACCAGCAATGGGTTTTAGTTTTTTGTTGTTTTTTTTTTTAATATTCAAAATAGATTTGGTGTTAAGTGTATTTTGTTCTATTCAAATTCTTTGAAATTTGTACTCATGGCACAAATTCTATCTTACCACTAGACATTTTATAGGTTGTTGGGAAATTTGTTTCTGGACCTGGAGGTAATACAGAGATTTCAACTCAACTGAAAATTCCAAGTAGACTTAATGGAAGTTTAAGGATGACTGTAACCATGTATAAACAATGACAATTACCCAATACTATGGGTTAGCAGAAAGATCACAGGCTAAGAATTAGGAGGTATAGGTTCTAAACCCTGAGCATCTTCACAGACTTGGACAAATAGGTTCACTATTTGTATGTACTGTGAAATGATCACCACAGTAAGTCTGGTTCACAGCCAACGCCATACATAAAAATACGGCGCACTTCATGAATCTGCGTGTCATTCTTGTGCAGAGGCCATGCTAAGCTCTCTATGGTTCCAATTTTAGTATAGGTGCTGCCACAGTGAACGTGGGTTTTAATTCTTCATGGCTTCTGACCAGTATAGCAGGTCTATTTAACCCTAATGGCAGGCCCGGTCAAATCTGAGTGAGGTTCACACTTCAGGGAAGGTGTGCTATTTCTCTACCTTTGGCTAGGCTATTAAAAAAAAGATCAAGAAGGAAAACCGTTTTTGAAAGCCCTTGGACTCTTACCTTCTTGGTATCCCATGCTTGCTTGGGAAGATTCTTATCTGTCTCCGATGTGGTTTCCTCCATTCCTGGGACTGTTAATAGTAAGACTGGGGTGGGGTGGGAAGAGAAAGAAAATCAGAACCTTTTCACTTTGAAGCTACGTGGCACCAAAGTGGGGAGCTTCCCTGACATACACAGGGTCACAACCATGACACAAGTGTGACTGCCCCAACAGTAACTTCTGGGGACTGCACTAGAGTACAAAAAAGGGTTTCATTCAAAACAAAACAAAAAACACTTAAAAAACAAACAACAAGCCAGAGACCCTGTGATTCAAAAAGAAATGAAAACGGGAGCTCTGGAGCTGAGGACATGTATCGATTCTGCCTCCCATGGCAGGTCCTGGAGGCCTCAGGTTGCAGAGAACAGCAGAGAATTTCTCCCGGCCTCCTCACCCTACCTGCCTCTTTGTGGTCACCTGCATCCATGCTGCTCATATGAGCCGGGGCTGGCTGGTCTACTCATGGTAGCTGTGGTCTCATGATTTAGTTGCAATGCCAGCCAGCCCCAGAGGAGGCGCGGAGGGCAGGGAAGGTCTGAAGGACTGGATGGGCATCATTTAAGGCCCTGGAACCAGCTGTGCCTGAAGGCCCCTTTCTTAGGACCTTTTGGTTAAGGTGAGATTAAACACTTTCTTTATGAGACCCAGTTTCTTTACACCTATTGGAGGTTCAGTCTTTCACTTTCAATAGAGCCACACTGAACACAGCCAGATGGGTCAACTCCTCCTCCTTAAAAACCAGAGAGACTGAACTGTGGGGGGGGGGTGGGAGGGAACCCCCCCCCCCCGCCCCCATCACTTCTTGGGCCCCTCGTGGAGAAACAGGGGCAGGTAACATGTCTCCCCTCTCCCCAGGCCAGGGACAACTGGACCCTGAGCTGCCAAGGGCCTCCTGGGTTGCAGCTCCTTTCCATGGTCACAGAGTCCCAAGAGATGACACTTGCCCTGGAGAGCCTACCCTGAAAGCCCCATTTTCCTGGGGAACCCACCAAGGAGATGGTCCCTTCAAGAACAGCTCCCAACATTGGGAACAGGAGTGAAACACCAGATGCCCTGTTCTCTTCACCCCCGGACATTTGGAATCCTCACTTTTATTATAGAGACAGTTCCTTCTGCAATCTCACCTTTGCTGTCTGATGAACAGGGATCCCAGGAAGATGGCATGCGGAGAGCCCCCCCCCCCCCCACCTCCCAAGGGGTGAAATTCTGGTTGATAATCCTTACTCTATAGCAGAAGCTCCCTGGTATGTTTACACGTTCACACAGTGCAAGGCTACTCCAAAATGGGTGTTTGGACCTTAACTGTATGTGATCAATTCTCTGGTTTCAGTGCCTCTGGGCAGATCAAGCCTGCTGGGGTTTCCTGAGGCCGGCCACACAGCACTGTCCTTCTCTTTAGGTGATGGTGCCCCAGTTTTTCAGATGGCATGCACCGTCCTAGAAGGTCCTGGGGACACTGCCCCAGTGCCCAGCTCTCCCTGAGGAGAGACCAGGGGCCTAGGCACCGATCTGCCCCAGGGGTGTATGCATGGCTCGGTCAGAGAGGAGCCTGGGGAAGAGGTGGGAAAGCAGCCGCCCCTTTCCCACCCACAGTAGGCAGAATGGGCACATTCTGTGTGAATCAAGAGGGTTCTGAGCAGCAAAGCCAGGAAGTGTGAAGCCCTGGATGGAGCTGCACCTAAAGCCGAACCTCTCTAGCTCCGGACTGCTTGGTCATGAGCTGATAAATGCCTCCTTCTGCTCGGCTTGCTGCCCACTACAACTGACAGAACGTGGACGGCCCCCATCTGTGGGGCTATGGCCTGAATCCATGAGTGTTTGCAGAGGCTGTTTTCTCTGCCTAGAAAACTCCTGGGTACTCTTTAAAACCCAAATCAAGCAGCACCATCCCTACAAGTTTCCACACCCCTCCCCTTGTCCCATAGCACCCACTGGCTCCTCCTTTGCAGGTCTCTCCATCTTTGAGCTTGTGACCTCTGGGAGCATAGGGGCCACCCACTGGACTCGCCTGACCCAAGGAACGATGCCCGTCAATACCTCTTTTCTGGTGTGCATCCTGGGACCCGCCCGTAAAGGGCTCTGGTTGGGTGGGTGTCATTGTGCTCTGGTGCAGGGCAGAGTCAGAATTGGTCCTGAGGAGAGGAGAGAGACAGTGAGCCTTGGCCCCAAAGCGGACGATGGGACAGTCCTGGCTCCACTCTATCCAGGACATGATCAATGGGACAGGGTGGGAATAGTGGGTCATTTTTGTGAGCTGTTGCACCTGCGTAAAACCCTAAGGACATTGTTCTCAAAAGAACCACAGGAGTGACCGTTACTTTGATCTGCAAAGCCTGTTGAAGACAAAAGCTGCAGCAGAGATGTCCCTCCGTTCCTAACCAGCTCCTCCCTACCCCCATCCCCTCTGTAGGCTTCTCAGCTTTAGGGAAAGGACAGTGCCTTCCTGCTGATACTCTCTGGAGAGGGGGCCCAACGGTCCCACAGTGGCCCAGTCTTGGGGGTACAAGTCCCCAGGCCATCACTGGGTCTCCTTCTGGTGACAAAGACCAACGGGCAACCCTGCCCCCGAGGATAATCAGTTACAAACCAGGTGTAATAGGCAGGAAGGGGAGGCAGTGATATGAGGCTCAGAGAATGACCCAGAAAGAATGCAGCCTCTGGGGAGGGGAGGTGGCATGAGGCAATATTTGAGGGGCAAGGTCTTGGTTCAACCAGCCCAAAGGCTGCCAGGAGCCCTGCCTTCTGCACTGGGGACAGAGTAACTCAATGTGCTTCCAGCTGCCAGCTGCAGGTGCCTGCAGAGAAAGTCCCAGAAGACCGCCTCAGGCACCCAGGAAAATGTGGGCACCCACGGGGAGCTGAGCAGATGAGCAAAGGTGGATCCAGCCACATGGCTGGCACTCTGGGGATGAAAGTAAGAGCAGCATGAATCCAAAAGGGACACGCCAGCCGCTGAGAGGGACATGGAGGAAGCGATTCAAGGAGAAGAGCAGGCTATAAAGGACTAGGCTGGCTGAGTCTCTGACCCTGGGGCCAGCCCAACAGTGAGAGGCTGGTCTGGATCCTGGCTCCCCTACCGGCTGTGTGTCCCTGAGCAAGTATTCTGACCTCTCTGTGCTCAGTTTCTCTATACTGAAAATGCAGAGAACAAAAGCTCACCGACTCCACAGAGCTCTGTGTGTTTTATGTTACTTAATGAATATGATGGTTGAAATATGGCCCGATATATATAATGCATGCTTGGTAGGAATTTAATTACGTTACTGAATTACGCATTACATTATATATCGTATTTCATACTTTTTTTAACAGTTTGCTTACTTTGGTCTTTGTTTAATGAAATCATTCATATATATTTATATATATATATCTATATATATCTACATATATATAGATATATATATCACAAAATCTACCATTTTAACCATTTTTAAGTATACACTTCTCTGGTATAATTGTATTCAGACTGGTGTGCACCTATCACCCATTATTTATTATAGGTATTAACTATGGTATTATTATTCTAGACCTCTGCAGACGAGGACATTATTTTTTTTTCCACTTTCAGGTACATTTATGTGTATTCCTAATCTTCTGGTAATAAATATAGAATACTTTTATAATCACACTTTCAATGACTGTTCAGCAATGTGGGAAACCACTCAATATAGTATGAAATGGAAAAAGGCAAGTTACAACACTGAATATCTAATGTAATCTCAACTCTGTCTATGAAAGAAAAAAAAAAAAAAAGTCATGGAAGGAGGAAAAAAAATTCCTGGAAGACTCCAAAGCTATGACCTTGGTGTTACAGGGATAGAGCTGATTTCTAGAAACTTCTGGATACTTCTTAGTTTTGTCATCTTAAAGTGACTGCATATTGGTTTTCCAAGCACAAGCATGATGTAAGTTTGTTTTTGTTTCCAACGAGAGGGCTGAGGGCCGGCTCTGGGTCACTGACCTTCTCCAGCTGGTGTCCGCGGGCGGCGAGAGGTACACGGTGCCGTATGGGCAGCTGTCCGCTTGAGTGTGAGTTAAGGGGACAGCGCTGTTGGCTCAGGCCCCACCCCGAGCCCCAGGAACCTCGTGGCCAGGCTGCTGGGAGCCTGTGAACAGCTGGGGCCGCAGGGCGGGGGCCTTTCCTGCCTGGCTGCGAGCAGCCCCCGGGGTTCAGCCCTATCCACCTAGCACTCAGCACTCACCCCCTGCAAGCACACGTGCAGGCTGCACCCTTTCCAAGAGGGGCCTCGGCTGTGAAACTGGGGCCCATGGGGGGCAGCGGGGAGTCTGGTTCAGTTGACCTGGGTCTTGACTCTTAATTCTAGGCTGACAGGGCGGCTCCCGGGGCCTGAGGGCTCTGTCTGAGGCCCAGCTGGTCAGGCTGCCCCAGCCACGGAAATGAGAACCGGGAAAGAACAGGCTTCTCTGTTCTAGAATGCTGGGGGTCCCGAGAGCAGCCACTCAGGCTCCAGTGATGGTCGGGGGCGGGGCGCCCGGCTGGCCAAGCACCAAGGGGCGGCCAAGTCTTAGGGGGTGGGGGAGAAACTCCTGACGATCTCTGCTTGGCCAAGGTGCAGAGGCGAATTCTCTGTCTTCAGATGGAGCCTCCCTTGGATGGGTCTGGGTCTGGCTCAGACCCCCCTCAGCCCCACTGCCTGGGCTGGGCTGCCTTCCACATGGCCCCAACATGTGGACACCCTGCTCACAGCCTTTCTGGGTTCCACTGCCCAGACAGACGTCCAACACAGTGTGGTCCGACCTCACGTTACCCAATCCTCGCCTCACGCTGCGTGCTCCAGCAGCCTGTGTCCCCGTTCCCTGTGCGCCCCCCCAGCCCCCAGCCACAGGCTCTTCAGCCAGCCACACTGCCTGCCTCCTCCAGGGTGGCCCTGCAACTGCGCCCTCTCCTGGTGCTGCCTGGGAGGGCTGGGACAGCCCTTACTCCATCTCCAGAGCTGGCAGCTCAGTCAGCTAGACTCGGGGTCCTGCAGTCATCCCCCACTCCCGTCCTCTGGGTAAAAGATATCTGCCGTCCATGTTTGTCCACTGACAAGGGCCGGCGATGTGGGGAGCCGAGCCGGCCACGCTCTCGGTATACTCTGTCCACCAGCCCGTGGTGCCGGGTGGTTCGGCTGGTGTCCAGGCCCGAGGACTGGAAGGGTGTCTGGGCGAGGGGAGGGGTAGGGGAGAAGGAGACCAGAAAAGAGAGAGAAACCCAAACAGTTATCAGCTGTGGCCTAAGATCCAACCCAGCTCTGCCCCCAGGATCTGACCTCAGGGCCCCCCCGCTCCTGAGACACCCTTTGTCACCACTCTGCAGCCCAGACGGGCTTCCTCCTGCAGCCAGGGCCCCCAGCCTTTAGCACTGCCAGGGTAGGGGCGAGCTGGGGATCCTGGGTGCCGGGTGGCAGGCGTGCAGTGCGGCCGGCATGCACGGGCCAGGCAGAGCAGCACAAGCTCGGGGCCCGGTGCCGGCTGGGGTGCCAGGGGTGCAGACGGCCCAAGCGCCCCCCAGCCTCGCCAGGTGCAGACAGGCCTCCGCCTTCTCTCTCTGGGCCCGGCTGGCCTCCTCTCCCCACCTACGTCATCCCCGGAGGGGCCTGCCAAGAGACAGCCCCCAGGGCTTCCAGCCGAGGACGTCAAGGGGCCCACCTGGCCAAGTGCTGGCTCCCCAGAGGCTCCTTATTGAGCCCTGGCCGGTTTTGAATGAGATAAGCCCCCACTCGCCCTCCCCCAGCACCTCATCCCTTTACCACTGGAGCCAAGTGCAAGCACTTTCCGGAGCCCTGGCCCACGGCTTGGTGGAAGGGGCTTCCTTCCAGCACCTGGGGCTGGCACGAGGCCCCCGGCCAGACCCTCCTCTCTCTCCCAGCTCCATGCCCCTGGGGCCCCTGGGAGCCTGCTCCCTGCCTTCCCTGGTGCCATGGGGCTCCTCACCACCTGACTGGGGCGAGACTGGCAATCTTAGCCAGCTCCGGAGGCAGCCGGTCCCCCCACCCGGCCACCTGGCCCTTGAGCCCTTCTGTCTTCTCTGGGCAGCCAGGCAAAAGCAATTTCCTTCCGGAAGACTGCCACTGGCTGGAATCACTGCTCTTCCCTACCCGTCCAAATGCCTGAGCCAGTGTTCAGGGCTGACTGCTCTCCCTGGAGTCTGGGGCCCCCTGTCTCTCTCTGACCCAGAAAGGACCCTGCCAGCTTGGGTCTTTTTACACTTTTTGCCGCCAAAGGGCCTTGGGCCTGAGAGACTTCAGTGGCCGAAGGAAGGTGGGAACCTTGCCATCCAGGCACAAACAACAGAGGGCAGGGGCTGTTCATCTCCTCCCAGAGACGCCTAGAAGGCCAGAGGGGAAACCAAGACAGCTGAAGCAGAGCCAGAGGCAGAGAGAAGCTCGGGCCCGGCCACAGCCCAGCTCACCAGGCTGCACCTAGGATCCACACACACGTAAGTGTGCATGTGTCGCAGGAACGAACCATGCAGCATTGATGCCCATGCTCGGACCCCCCAGGCGGGGGTCTCTCGACGCAACCACACGCACTTCCCCATACGGGGCAGGGGGAGGTGCAGAGTGGATCCACTTCTGTTTGGCGGACAGGACACATCCCGCCAGGCCACTGGGGGACCACGCAGTGATACCCAGCACCCGCGCACGTGCCAGGGACGCCGAGGCCTCAGCCCAGGGGCTCATTTACCAGAGAGACAGGAGCCGCTGCCAGGGCCTCCCCCAGATATCCGCTGGGCTGAAAATGCAAAGAACCGAGACTTTGAGACACTCCTGCCTCATCCGGCCCCCCAGTGGGATGCCCGCCAGGCCCCAGTATACCCTTGGCCCAAGGGGGCTCTATGCCAGCCCTAGGCAGGGCCGTACTGGGGGGCTGCCCAGAGAGATGCTCTCCTTGAGGGAGAAGGGGATGGGGGAAACAGAGGAAGAGGAGAGGCGGGAAGAGGGGAGAAAACTCGAACTAGGAAGGGCCTTGACAAAGAGGTCAGGCTCCTGGAGCACGTTCAGGATCAGCGCAACGGCTCCACGTGTCTGCTCCAGCGAGGAGGCCATCTGAGGAGGGTCATGCTCCGAGGTGCCCAGGGGAGGCAGAGCTGAGCCAGGTGGACCCAACCTGAGTCCAGGTGCCCTGCTGCACTCCAGCCGCGTTGTGGGAGGAGTAGGAGCTGGGGAGTGACTCGGGTGGGTGGGGGACTGAGCTCCATGAGGGACTCCATGAGTCTGGCTACACCTGGCCTGTCAACACATGGACAGACGTGGCTGTTTCTGAGGCCCTGTCCCAGCAAAGGGGCGGGTGTGTGGCCGTCTGATGGACCTGTCCCTACAGAGCCCAGACAAGCGGGGGATGGCCCCGGCTCTTGGCCCTGCTCCCAGGCCCACCTTGCCCCTGCTTCCACCTGCAGACCAGGGTCAGGGCAGAGCTTGGGGTAAGAAGCCAGCCCTGAGCCCAGGCAATGGGCCTTATCTCCCATTATTTATGATAAGGACGTGCACAGCGGCTGTGTGGCCTCCGGGAGCCGCGTTGTGTGCGCCTCTGCCAAGAAACGTTCGCAGACAAGTGGGGTCAGGCCACAGGGCCTCCTTCTGAGAATTGCTGGGCTTGCGGATTAGTGAGGCAGGATGGAGCCAAGCCCCAGAGGCCCCGAGCGGTTCCCGATGCCGCACAGCCGGCCAACAGGTGTAGCGGCTGCCGAAACACTCTCGGCCAGACCACAGCCTTGCTGTGGGCTCTGCTGACAGGGGACAGGCAAGGGCCAGGCCATCTCGGGGACAGGAAAAGAGTAGGTGGGGGCAGGGTGAGGCGGGCTGCGGCAATTATTTGGTGACCCCAGCTATCCACTGCGGCCGACACACATGCTTTCTTGCTCTGTGACCAGGGTGGGGCCCAGATGTGACACGTACCAGGTGGGAGGCTGTGTGGGGGCGTGGGGGCTCACCTGGAAGGGCAGATCCACGGTGCCACTCCCGATCTGGTTCACGTTAGGCAGGGACCCGCCGTAGTACTGGCCACGGCTTGGGCCCAGCTGCAGGTACTGAGACTTCTGGAGCTGGAGCTGCAAAAGAAGCCCACAGCTACAGTGGGGGCTGGAAGCCCACCCGTGCAAATCATGAAGAGCGCCACCCCAGGGGCCCAGAAAGGAACCAAGCGGTGGGCCAACGGCAGCAGTCACAGAGGGTGCGGGACCCTTTGACTCTGATACTCAAAGGAGCCAGGTGTCTCTCCACCCAAAATGGCAGAATCAGCAACCCAGGATGCCCCAGGCAGCTCTCCCTAGGTAGGGGAGTGTGCCCTGTGGGCGGGGGGCTGCCTCCATGAACTTGGGGAACCTTGCTGGTTCACTCGCACGATTTGTGAATGAGCAAGAGAGTATCGGGCAGATCTGGAGCCTACAGCCTGTGGAGGAGGCCCCTCACCCACCCAGGGGAGCCATTTCTCATCACAGCCAAAGGCTGCATTCCCGGGGCGCGGGCCAGAGGCTGCGAATTGACACCCGGACACAGGAGAAACTGTCTTTCCAATGGCCTGAATCAGAGGGGCCGTCTCAGAAGCACAGCCCTGGCTTTCAAAGCGCAGGATGTGTGATCCCTCCGGCAGCACACACAGGGCAGGCAGGTCTGCCAGACCCCGCCTGAGTTCTAAGGGGTCCTGCCCAAGCCCCCAGGCTCCATCTGCCTGTCTCGCGGGCCTCGCCGGAGCTGGGGCCAGTGGAGGGCCTTCATCTGGGATGGCCGAATGCCTGCACGGGCCTCTACCCGTCACTCACGTGGGGATCTGTCCCGCTGGGCCACACCTCAGAACCAGCAGCCCAGCCCCCTGGCCGGCCGTGGCTGCCTCGGAGTGAGGCTGGGACCTGGCCTCGTCTCCCTTGAACAGCCGATTCCACTTTCCTGGGAATAACAGCAGATGCCCCTGACATGGTCAGTGCCACTCATGGCCCCCAGGACTGAAGGCTGAAGGTCCACGACGCCTGTCACGCCCGCTCTGGGAGACAGACGTCACGTCCGAGGGGTGGTGGCTGGGCATGCAGGGAGGGTGGGCGTCTGCTCCGGCCCCGGCTGGGGCGGTTGCTAGGGTCGACACTGTGTACACAACAAGGCCGGCTCACGTTCCTTCACAAACAGCTCCTGGCAGCGCTCCGTGAGCTGGCTGCCCGCGCCGCCTCGCTCTCCCACGCCGGCCCCTGCTTCCTGGGGGGCCTGGGATACTGGAGAGGGAAGCGAGGCCCAGGAACTGGCCGCCCGCCCAGCAGAGCACCTCACCCAGGTAAACAGCTGTTTCCTTTAAGCTGTGGTGGGGTCAGAAGGGAGAATGACCTTGTTCCATCCTTCGCGGGTGGTTCTTGGGGTCTGTGCGGGGCCCAGCCCAGGGTCTGTCTCCAATGGCTGGAGACGCTCACCGTGAATACCCCGCTGTGTCCCTCTCACCCCACAGTCATGCAAGATGAAACAGGCCAGCCTCCAGCCAGGGGGAGAGGGAGATTCGATACAGGGGGCCCCCACTCCCGCCTAGGCACAAGTCATCTCAGACCCAAGACACTCCACATGCTTCCTTGTGTCTGAGCCTTATGGCAGAAGCCTGCATTGCACCCACCTCTCAAGAGCCATGTGGCCCCCTTCTTGGCCTTGGTTTCCCCCTCCCTCGTTGTCCAAGAGTGTGTAGGAATGCATGGCATGTGACACAGAAGTGCTTACACTACATGCATTTTTGTCACAGGCTGAGCTGCCAGCTCTGGGACCCTAGCATCCTGTCCAAGCACTCCACAAAGCTGCCATGTTCCAGGCCTCTAGAGAGCCTGGCGTTGGGGATGATCTACAGGACTGGGAACTGACAGGATGCTCTTGACTCACATGCTGCTGCAACACCAGCCCTTCCAGGCCCCACCTCTATCTGAGTCTTTCTTTCCAGCAGTGGCCTCCCCACCCAACTCCCCTTTGCTATAGGACTGTCAGGCTTTGGAGTGCAGCCTCTGGGTTTGGAGTAGAAGCTGTGTGGGGCCCTGCTCTTCCTTTGGGGGACCTTGTGCCTGTCCTTGGTTGCATATTGGCTATGTAGAAAAGGCCTAGAGAGGTCTGACCTTTGTCCCCAGCTCCTGGGAGGTGGAAGCCCTCTGAACATCCTGCCTGGCAGGACTATCTTTGTTTGCCTGGGGTCTTGGGCCACACCGGGTGGTCTATGCCAACAGTGTGATGTAGGATCTTGCGCCATGTGGAATCAGCTGGCCCTCTGCGAGGACTAGACGTGGAGGTCACCCACGTGGCAGTCAGCCAGGTCCCTGTGAGTCCAATAAAAACCCTGGACACCGAGGCTCAGGGGAGCACCCGCGGCTGGCAGTACACCATGCGTGTCGTTCACACTTTGGTGCTGGGAAAAGTACAAGCTGTCCACACGACCCCACAGAGAGGGGACGACTGGAAGTTCCATGCATGGAACGCTCCTGGATACCACCCCGGACACCCCTTCCCTCTGCTGACTGTAATCTGTGTCCTTTCACTCATAATAAACCATAACTGTGAGTGTTAACAGCTTCCGGTGAATCCTGAGTCCATCCTCCCAGTTGACCTGAGTGTGGTCTTGGGGACCCCCTCACTTTGCAAGAGCTGCCTGCCCTCCTGTGCCTGGCCAGGAACTCCAAGGAGCAGAGAACTGAGGTGCGAAGATGCCAGCCTAGGGCTCTGCCCCAAGGACCTGCTGCCTCCGAGGGTGCAAAGGAAGGAAAAACAGCAGAGTGAAACCATCAGGCAGGACCTGATGAGCTGCTGAATGTTAAAGCTCATGCCTCTTCCTGTTGCCAAGCCAGTCTCTCATGCGTCCTTCCACACAGCAGCCCTCACTCTGTGCCCCCACAACGGCACTTGCCCCCGACCTCGCCGAAAGAGCTCTATAAACCCAGCATCCAAGCCAGGGCCTGTCGCTCAGCAGCACCTGCTCATGGAACACACAAGTGTACGAACATGTTAGGGAATCAATGAATACCACTGTTCCTGCTCTCAGGGGCTGCCTTTCACAAGCCAGGGGACAGCCCATCTGGAGGCACATAGGGCTTTTCAGAAGGCCAACACAACTCCCCAAACTATTAGAGGCTCAAGGTCAAAATAGGGCTTGGATGCCTTCTTCTCCCCCCACCTCATCCTCATGGCTGTTGGAAAAGGGCAGTGCAGACAGCGAACTGAGGCCCAGACAAGGCTGTCATATGCTGGAGGCCACCTGCTACAATAGGAGACCTGCATCTCCCAGGGTTCCTCCCTGCTTATGGCCTGTGGGTCAGATAGCCCAGGGTCTGAGTCCAGGCTCCCCGATTATGAGTGGACCCCATTCCAGATATAGAGAGCCTGGGCTGAGGGTGTGTGGGTACCCCATTACCCATGCTTTTGCCATAACCTGACCTCTGCTCTCCCCACTCAGGGTCCAAAGCACCTGGGGGTACACCCCCAGGGCCTTGGCCTGTGATGGCCCCCCTTCCATGCCCATCCCACAGGGCCTCCCTGACACCCCACTCAAGGAGCTGTCCCCCCTCCCCCCACCCCAGTCACTATCACATCAGCCTCTGGTTTTTTAAGTTTATTTTGAGAGAGACAGAGTGCAAGTGAGGGTATGTGGGGAGGGAGGGGGGAGAGAGGGAGAGACAGAGACAGAGAGACAGAGAGAGACAGAGAGACAGAGAGAGAATCGCAAGGAGGCTCCATGATGCCAGCACAGAGCCCAACACGGAGCTTGAACCCACGGAACCATGAGATCATGATGTAAGCCAAAATCAAGAATCGGACACTTAATTGAGCCACCCAGGTGCCCCTGTTTTTGTTGTTTTTAATAAAGTTTTCATTGTAGAAGTTTTAGATTTACAGAAAACCTGCAAAGATGATACACAGTTCCCCAACATCCCTCACCCAGCTTTCCCTAAAAGCCATCCTCCTGCCTTACTGGGGCAAAATTAAGAAAGTGACAGTGGGGCAGCACCCATGGATGACCCAGACCCCACTCATGTAAAGCCTCCCAATTCATCTAATAGTGTTTGCTGTATTGGAAATGCCCTTGACCCTGTCCACCACTCCCTCTGGTCTCCACCAGACAGCAGGTACCCAAGACTCATGGTCTGCTGGTCACACTGTGTCCAGTGCCAGGCCTCTGTGTAGTCATGCTGGACCTCCAGTAAGTACTGCCACATGTCTGCCTCACCTCCCACCATCACTGGTCCTTCCAGAACAATATTCCAAGACCAGGCCTCTCAAACCCTCTTGCTCTCAGGTTTGAACCAACTGACCAAGCAGCATCAGGCCCTGGGGTCAGAGGTATCTCAGGGCTGAGGCCAGCAGGGCCACGATGGATGGCCAGGAAGCACAGTGCAGACCTCGGCTATCTTGTGCTCAGCATCTTCCCACTCCAAGCATTTCAGATGGCACCCCAGGGGTCCCCGAGCCCCCCTCATGGGCACAGAGCCCTTCCCAAGTCTCAGCACACTTGCTATCACACGAGTCCTACCTTCCGTGTCCCGGGGCTACCATAACAACTGACCACAAACAAGGTGGCTTGAAACAGGGTAGCTTAGAACAATAGGAATTTACCGTCTCACAGTTTAGGGGGTAGAAGTGCAAAGTCAAGGGGTGGGCAGGGTTGGTTTCTTCTTGAGGCTCTAAGGGAGAGTCTGTCCCAGGCCCTGGTGGCTCTGTTGTTCCTGTGCTTGTGGCCACACATTCCTTCGGTCTCTGCCTTTGTCCCCATGTGGCCTCCCCCTGTGTCTGCCTCAAATCTCCCTCTCCTTTCTCTAACATCTGTCACCAGATTCAGGCCCCACCCTAATCAAGAATGATCTCAGGGTGCCTGGGTGACTCATTCGGTAAAGCGTTGGACTCTTGACTTTGGCTCAGGTCATGATCTCATGGTCATGGGATCGAGCCCCACATCTGGCTCTGCCCTGACAGCGTAGAGCCTGCTTGGGATTCTCTCTCTCCCTCTCTGCCCCTCCCCTGCTTGCTTGCATGCCCCCCCCAAAAAAATAAATAAACATTAAAAAAAATGATTTCATTTTGAGTCCCTTAATTGCATCTGCAAAGACCCTCCTACCAATAAGGTCACATTCCCAGGTTCTGGGATAAACACACAGACACACCTTTTGGGGGGACGCAATTCAGCCCTAAGACAAGTCCTCTGAGGGGAGCACCAGCACACTCCACTTTCCGGATGTGAAAAGTGAGGCTTGGCAGGCAACGGGACTGTCCGAGGTCACCCAGCTTGGAGGCGACTGAGGAGGGCACAGACTCTACTCCTGGAACTTAACCCCTGCATGACCCTGCAGACCAGCAGGTGGCTGGCACCACGGAGTGTCAGAGGCCACGTGGCATCGTGGATGAGAGCACACCAGCTCCTCGAAGCTTCCAGTCAGAGCATGAATCGCAAGTCCACACACTGACTCCGTCAAGGTGGGATCCAGCACAAATTTCTCTGTAAAAAGCCCCTTTGGGTCCTGCCTCAGCCCAGGGCCCCTCGTTTCCAGGCAGGGCACCCCCACCTCCTGATACAGCCCGGGCCTGGGACACCTCACTCCACTAGCCCACACAAAGTCCTCTCCCCTCTCTCCCACACTGACACCCATTCCCTGTGCAGAGCCCTATGTAAATGGTGGCTTCTCCAGCCTCTCCCAGCCCCATCTTGCTGATCCTCGGGCACCGCGCACATCCCCCACCTCCGTCCATGCCCACACCCCTGCCGGACGCCTCCCCTCAACCCTGGCAGAGTGGAAGCCACAAAGCTGGGGAACGGGGGCGGCCAGGAGCCCTGGGAAGGTGTGCCATGACAAACACAGACACTTCTCCAGGGCAGCCCCCAGGCCTCCAGGGCCCTGCAGACGATGCAGATGCACCCCTACCTGCCAGCCCCTCCCGTCCTCTCTAGATGAAGCTGGCCTTGGCTCCCCCCACCCACCACCCCTCCCAGCAATTGCCATGGCAACAGGCTGGCCTTCTAATGAGATTAAGGGGAGCGGGCATGCTGAAGGCTGAGCTCTGTCCTCCTGCAAAGCCAAGCAGGCTTGGGGGCCATACTGCCGAGGGCCAGGGAGGAGCTGTGTGCTCTGAGCAGACCTTAGTTTCCCCTTCTCACCAAAAAAAGGCCTGCACAGTCTGGCCCTCTGCTCGCCACCAGCCAAGTAGGACGATGCCTCAGGCTGTTTGCAGTGGCACTTCCTCGTCCACTGGGTCCGCCCAACACTACCCACCTCAGCTCCACCTCCACGGGGATCACCTCCTCCACAGTTCACTGTCCAAAACCTCCCGATCGAGCACTGCCGGTCTCCTCTCGTCAGACCGTCAACCCCAAAGGACCCTGGCACAATGGAGGAGCTTGGTATCCACATGAGGAACCTGCTGTCTGGATGAACATGTGAGTATAGAAACAGTTGGTGGATGCACTCAGAGTCCCAGGCAGGGATGATTTTTCTCCTGCATCCACACGGGGAGTACCTGCCCCCTCTCAGGGAAGCTGAGGCCCAAGGGAGAAGGGCCAGCTGCCCAAGTGCGCAGGCAAGGAACCACCCACGCGAGGAAGGTAGCGAGTGAACGCCTTCTCGGGTGCAAGACACTTCGGGGACCAGAGCACAGAGCAAGACCCCAGGAGGTACACGCACCTGGCCCAAAGTCCTGCACCTCAATCCTCCCCTGGTGGAGCCTTCAGAAGGCTGCCAACAGCAGAAAGGCCCCTGAATGGGCCACCTGTAGGGGATGCTCCCTGAGACGAAGGGACCAGAGTTTTGGCAGGTTCTCCCAACAGCCATGGTGGCATGTGGACGGAGCCCCCGAGGACCCCTGAAAGGATGTGATTCTGAGTCACGTGGAGCTGCCAGTGGGTTTTCTGGGGTCACGGCTCCCTGACACGTGTGCACACCCCAGTCTGTGTGGCTACGTCCCTCCAGGTTCCTTCCAAGGCCTGACCCCAAGAGGCTCCCCAGTCTCAGCTCAGGCACGAGGCAGTGGATTTGGGGAGGGCAGACAGCCCCTCCCAGGCTCCACTCATCAACCTGGGCCCCGACGCTGCACAGACGATTTCAAGTGACGGGTGCTGTGGACACCTCATTGAGGCCACAGAGGATGGACTCCGAACACCCCAGGCAGAGTCACCCCGGGGAAAGAAGAACCAAGGGCCGCTCGCTCCAACCAAGGACTCTCAGCCCCTGCCCTGTGGCCACTGAGAGACCAGCAGCGTGACCACTCATGTCACATGTCCATGGGACACACCATCTCTCCCACGGCTCCCCACGCCTCCCCAGCCCTCTCTGGAAAGGACCGGAAACCTGGGGTTCTGAGGGAGACAGCTGTGCACGCACAGGTGCCAAACCAAGAAGGCCCACGACTGCTTTTTCTGTCTTCCTGAACTTTTTTATCGAAGTAAAATTACTATAACGTAAAATAAACCATTTTAACACGTACGATTCAGTGGCACACAGTTATATGTTATACATGAGGTCGTACGCAACCATCACGTCCATCTAGGTCCAGAACACTCCCATCGCCCCGAAAGGAGGCTCCATCCCGTTGCCTGTCATTCCCTCTCCTCCTCTCCCTCCCCCACCCCGTGGCAACCACCAACCCGCCTTCAGTCTCTACGGATTTGCCTGTTCTGGACGTTTCACATAAGTGGAATCACATAACGTGGCTTTTTGTGACTGGCTTCTTTCACTTAGCACAACATTGTTTTTGTTTTTGTTTTGTTTTTTAAAAAATAATGTCACACCCAACGTGGAGCTCAAACTCATAACCCCAAGATCAAGAGTCACTCACTCCGCTGGCTGAGCCAGCCAGACGCCCTCACTCAGCCCAGTGTTTCTAAGGTTTATCCATGTTGTGGCACGTGTCAGTGCTCCGTTCATTTTTGTGGCCGAGTTAGAGTCCGTGATACAGATGGGCCCCATTCCGCCCACCGGTTCAGCTGTCGAAGGACATTTGGGTCATTTCTGCCCTTTGGTGATTGTTGACTGGCGCTGGTGCGAATTGAAGGCGAGTACAAGCGTCTATTTGAATCCCTGTATTCGAGTCTCCAGGTATATAGCTAGGAGTGGAGTGCCCGGGTCACATGGTAGTTCTGTACCTATCTCGTTCAGGAACTGCCAGCCTTGTCCACTGCACCATTTTACATTCCCACCAGTAGTGGTCAAGACTTCCATTTCTCCACCTGATGAGTGTGAGGTGGTCTCTTGTACTGGCTTTGATTTGCATTTCCCCGATGACTAACGGTGTGGAACTTTGCATGCACTTACTGGCCATCTGTGTATCACCTTTGCAGAAACGTCTATTTGAGTCTTTTGCCCATTTTAAAACCGGGCTGTTGGGGTGCCTGGGTGGCTCAGTCAGTTAAGCATCCGACTCTTGATCTTGGCTCAGGTCATGATCTCAAGACTCATGGGTTCGAGCCCAATGCCAGGCTCTGCGCTGACAGTGTGGAGCCTGCTTGGGATTCTCTCTCTCTCTCTCTCTCTCTCTCTCTCTCTCTCTCTCTCTCTGCCCCTCCCTCGCTCATGTTCTATCTCTCTCAAAGTAAATAAATAAGCATTAAACAAAACAAAACAAAACAAAACAAAACAAAACTAGGCTGTCTGTCTTTTTCTTGTTGAGTTCCAAGAGTTCTATATATATCCTGGATATTAATCTCTCATTGGCTACGTGGTTTGCAAATATTTCCTCCCATTCTGTGGGTTGACTTGTTACTTTCCTCGTGGTCTTCTGACACACAAACATTTTTAATGTTGACAGAATCCAATTGGTCTATTTTTCTTTTGTGGCTTATACTTTCAGTGTCCTGTCTAAAAACCCATCACCTTATCCAGGTCCGGGACTATTTACACCTATGCTCCCTTCTAGGAGTTTTAGAGACTCAGTTCTTACGTTTAGGTCTTTGGTACGCTGAGAGTTAATTCCCGTGTAAGTCTGCTGCTGCCCCACTCTCACCCACTGCCGGCCCGAGAGGGCTCTGCAGCAGCGAGGAGTGCCAGGCTGGCCCCGCGGAAGCGTGCTGGTACGCTGGAGTTGCTCATCAAACGTCTGCTGGGCGCGGGAGGGAATGCTGAATGAATGAGGGAATGAATGAAAGCGTCACAGGCGTGTGGCCGAGCGTGGATTCCAGGCTGAGTCACCCCTGCCCCCGGCCCCCTGGCCGACTGAGACACTCCCCAGCTGCCTCCTCACTCGTTCCCAAAGTGTAAATACAGACCCAGATACACAAACACCGAGTGCGCCTCGGAATGCCTTTAATCAGGCTCTGTGGCCGCTGCCAAATTCCCAACCCTGGCTGAATCAGAGGGTCCTCTGTGAGCACGTCTTGCTTCCCTTGTTGGTGGCGGTTGTTGAGCACAGACGTTCCGGCTGGGATGTGCGAAGGGTCTCTCGGGGCCTGCGCGCAGCACAGCTGGCTCACGGGGGCCTCTTTCCCTGTGAAGGAGACCCCGGCCCTGCCAGCCGGCCGCGAGCCAGACCTGGGTGGGGACTTGCAACCGCTCTGAGACGGGGAGACACGGCTTCACCTCCATTTTGCAAGTGGGGGAACTGAAACACTGAAGGAAGCACAACGGGCCTGTCCCGAGGTCACCCAGCGAGAGGAAGGGGCCTCGGTTACAAGCCAGGGTCTTTCTCCTGCAAATCTCAACCTCCCACGGGTGGCCCACAAGACCCTCCCCTGCTTTCTGCCCCCGGACCCTTGCACCCAATTCATTCTTTTCTGGAACCTTCCATGGAGCTCCTTCTCATCATTTAGGTTTCAGCTCAAATATCGCTTCCCCAAGAAGCTCTCCTTGACCCCCGACTTCTAAAATAACCCTCTGTATTAACTCTGACCACCATAACTAAATACCACAGACTGGGCAGCTTAAACAAAAGACACTTATTTCTTCCAGTTCTGGAGGCCAGGAGTCCGAGATCAGGGTGCCGTCTCTGTGAGAGCCCTCTTGCTGGCTTGCAGAAGGCCCCCTTCGCCCCTTCTCCCTGTGTCCTCACGCGGCCTTTCCCTGTGGTGCGTGTGGGTGGAGAGAACTCTCTCTTCCGCTTCTCATAAGGACGCCTGTCCTATTAGATCAGGACCCCACACTTATTTATTTTTTTTTTTTAATTTTTTTTTTCAACATTTATTTATTTTTGGGACAGAGAGAGACAGAGCACGAACGGGGGAGGGGCAGAGAGAGAGGGAGACACAGCATCGGAAACAGGCTCCAGGCTCCGAGCCATCAGCCCAGAGCCCGACGCGGGGCTCGAACTCACGGGCCGTGAGATCGTGACCTGGCTGAAGTCGGACGCTTAACCGACTGCGCCACCCAGGCGCCCCAGGACCCCACACTTATGACCCCAGTTCACCTTAGTCACTTCCTCCTTGCAGACCCCATCTCCACACACACTCACACTGGAGATGAGGGCTTCTAATAAATGTGAATTTAGGGGACACAATTCAGTCCACAGCACCCTCTCATGGATATGTTGCCTGCCTGTGTCTGTCCGGCGGGCCGGCTTGCCCAGACAGCTGGGGTCCTGCTTGTCAGGTCTCTGTGGGCACCTCAGGGATGAGTGCCTACCTCCAGGAAGTGACTGGGGAGAGCTATTATCTGGAACTGGAAAACTCAGCCTGAGCCCTCTGGGAACACCACCGACAGCGAGTCAGTCCCAGGCAAAGCCCAGGGGCCCCAGGAATGACCCAGCAGGAGCCCCAAGGGTCCCGGGTGGGGGGGCCTGTGGGGAGAAACCTTCTCGGGGCCTGGCCCTGGAGAGCCCAAGAGTCAGTGAGATGAGGGTGACAAGCAGTGTGTGCTCCTCCAGGGCTACAGGGCTACCAAGACACGATGGGTGGAAAGTCGGGGCACCATTTCCAGAATCAGTTGCCCAAATACAAAATAATGCACCTGCTCACCAGGGTCACGGGCTGGCAGATGGACGACAGTGCTGGACAGCATCTCGGGCGGCTACAAGGGAATGTGACAAAGCAGGAACAGCCCAAGGTGAATCAGCTCAGCCCCTGTACTGGGCTGACCAGTGGCCCCCAAAATTCACACCCACCCGGGACCTCAGAGTGTGATCTCGTTTGGAAATAGTTTTTGCAAATGTAATCAGGTAAGACTCTTGAGATAAGGACACCCCGGATTTAAGGAGGTCCTTAAATCATACTACCAGAGGGGCACCTGGCTGGCTCAGTCGGTAGAGCGTGCGACTCTTGATCTCGGGGTGGTGAGTTCAAGCCCCACATTGTGTGTGGAGATCAGTTTTTCAAAAAGTCTTGAAAAAAGAAGAGGACACAGAAACAGGGAAAAGGCCACATGAGGATGGAGGCGGAGAGTGGGGTGACACAGCCACAGGCCAAGGAACCCCAAGGACTGCTGCAGCCACCAGAAGCTGGAGAGAGGCCTGAGACAGATTCCCCTCCGGGGTCCCCAGGAGGATCCAACCCTGCCCACG
Source organism: Felis catus (assembly GCF_018350175.1). Lineage (NCBI taxonomy): Eukaryota > Metazoa > Chordata > Mammalia > Carnivora > Felidae > Felis > Felis catus. The sequence goes on along the minus strand of NC_058369.1, from coordinate 13,971,057 downwards.
CCTTGATCTTGACTTCTAGACTCCAGAACCGTGAGAGAATAAACTTCTGTCGTTTGAAACTTCCCAGTTTGTGGTTCTTTGCTATGGCAGCCCCAGAAAACTAACCCACTGGGGCTCCGGGGGAGGCAGGGCCAATCAGAGCCAAGCCCACGGCAGGTGAGGACCCTAAAATTAAACAGTTGGGGAGGACCGACCATGGGGACCCTCAAAGAACAAGCTAGTAAGGGTCCGGGTAGAGGGAACAGCAGGGGCAGAAGTGGAGGCCCAGGGAGAGAGGGACAAGAGACAAGGTCAGGTCAGCTCTAGGAGGAAGTCACTGCGGAGGGGCAGGGAGGGCGACACTGGAGCCCAGACCAGGACAGCACAAGGGGTGGTGAATGCCCGGCTGGCGGCTCGGGGGCTGATGATACCACAGTGGGCTCACCAGGCAGGGGTGGCTCACCACAGTGGCAGCTGCAGAAGGGCCCATCCCCAAGACACAGCTCCCTGTCGGCTCGTGGGAGCACTCATCGTGACCTCACACCAACCCCACCCCCCCGAGATCCTAGGGGTCGCACCACGTGGAGCAACTGACCAATACCAGAGCTCAGCCCTGGCTACACATGCCTCCCTCTGGCCTGTGTCTGGGCACCACGTCCTACGGGGCTGGGGTGGGATCCAGCGAGCAGGGCCCGGGCAGCACGACTTGCCCCCCGCCGCAGCCCCTCACCCACATACCGACTGCAGGGCTGCGGCACATCAGTGTCGGACCCACAGGGGGCAAGGCACAGAAGGCCAGGAGGCTCCGGTGCCACTCACCCACCTCTGCCTTGTACGAGGCCAGGCAGGCCCAGGGGAGGCGTGAGGGCCCCAAGTGGGAGACAGGGTGGTACTTTGCGGGGTCCACACACGGCCCAAAAGCAAAGCCCAGTGCGGCCAGCAGAGCCAACTGCACATGCAGGCTGCCTGCTGCCGTCATCTGGTGGAGGCCATGGATGACCCTGGACTGCTGAGGTGGCTTTTTTACATTTCAGATTATCTGTTCCCCCTGGTTCCACGTCATGGTGTCCACGGGAGAGGAGGCCGACTGCCCCACAGGGGACAGGATGACCAGCACATGAGAGCCACCCCACACCCCATCTGTCTGAGCGCCAGGTTCCCACAGCACAACGGCGCATGCTCCTTGTTGGCCAGCATCTCCGGAGACAGGCGGCCGACCCTGGCACACATCAAGGCCCCGTCCAAAGGGCCAACAGCAGCTGGCTTCACCTGTGACTTCTGGAAGCTCTCCCGGCCTCCCAGGGCCTGCCCGGCCCTGGCCCAGCAAGAGGCTCCGGGGAGGTCACAGGGCTAGAGGGCTCATGGCCAGAGGGGCTTCGAGAATGAGGCAAACACAATCAAGTCAACTTCTAAAGAAGATCAGGCTTAAATAAGTTACTTGGAGCTGCCAGTTATGACTACGTTCTACTGTTACTTGCTTTCTGGTGCTGATAAGATCTAGATCTCTGATATTTTTAAGTCCAAACCGCTTGGACACTGCAGCTCTTTCCGGGTTTTGCTTACCCACAATTCATTCTGTACAGCTAATTAAGCTGAAGAAGCCTGGGAATAAAGTTTCGAACAAGGTTAATAAAGTTCCTTGCCTAATAACAGAGGGGCGGGGGGGAGAGAGAGGGGTGTCAGGACAATGTGGGTGGCAGGGCACCAGGGGAGGGGGTGCTTCTCCAAGAGCAGAAACCCTGACCCCAGAGGCTCTCTCCATCCACCCCCACTCTTGGACACTGTACAAGTTTTCCGGGGCTGCCATAATAAATGACCACAAACCAAAGAGCTTAAAACAACAGGAATTTATTCCCGCACCATTCCAGAGGCCAGATGACTGAAACCAAGGTGTGGGAAGGATTGGATCCTTCTGGAGGCTCTGACGGAGAATCTGCCCCAGGCCTTTTTCATCTGGCTGCTGGTGGCTGCCGGCAGCCCACGGTGTTCCTGGGCTTATAGACACGCCAGTCCAATCCTGACCTCTATCTTCACATGGCCTTCTGCCTGTGTGTCCCTGTTTTGTCTTCTTGTAAGGACACCAGTCTCTGGATTTAGGGCCCATCCTACTCCAGGAGGACCTCATGCTGACTTGATGACATCTGAAAGATCCTATCTCCATAAAGGTCTCATTCACAGGTTCCGGCTGGACATAAATCGGGGGGGGGGGGGACCCACAGAGGTCCCATGCTAAGAACCTCCCACAATGGCCACACCTTAAACCTCAAGCCCCAGTCTTTCTCCCATAGCCCTTGGGCCCCCCAGGTGGCACTCTCCCCTCCTGAGTCTCCGTTTCTCCCACTGTCACCTGAGAGCTGAGGGGTGAAGCCAGGTGGCACATGGATCCACCCAGCACACATCAGCCACAGCAGAAACAACTGGGATCTTGACAGGCAGGTGGTCAGCAGCATCTGCGGAGTCATTTGGCAGGGTCTGTATGGAGCCTGAACAACGTTCCTGCCCTCTGACCCAGTAATCCCACTTCTGGGAAGCTCTCCTGAGGGAGATCGTCCAAATAACAGATTTATGCGCAAAGATGTTCCTGCATCATCAGTCGTCAGAGCAAGGAGCTAAACTGTGCTGCAGGATCGGGCCAAGCCAGGGCGTAGCCTCTACTCTGGAGAAGTGCAGAGGACACGCACCCCCGAGCGGGAGATGGATGGTAGGGAAAGCGCCCTCTGCTGAGATCAGTCCACGTGGGCACAGGCAAACCTAGGATAAGGCTGGGCCGCCCCCATCCCAGGACATCCCCTAGTGGGGCCGGACACTGAAGTACAGGGGGCAAGGCGGGGAGAGAAGGGTAGCCAGCAGCCCCATAAATGCCCCCTGTAACAGGAAAGGAATTCTCCAGAACAAAAGAAGGGCTGTGGAGAACCATATAACAGGGGTGACAGAGGCACTTGAGTTCAAAGTGGGGCCCAACACTCCATGTTATCCCCCCAGGACAGAGACTGACACAAACCCAAAAATAAGCCATTGCAATGATCTGGACAGTGAGGGGTCCTGTGAGAATGGAGAAGGCTCCCTAGAGACCATGGGGAGGGACACGCCACTTGGATGGAGCTGGGAAGGCGGTACTTGGGGTGCAGAGGCCCCACAGAGTTTAGAGAGGAAGTTCTCCCTACTCAGGCTGAGGGGCCTAGGGAGTGGTGGGTGATCTCACATATGGACAACTGCTCACAGACATCTGCCTGGCGTAGTCAGGACAGAGGGGCACTCCACGCTCTGGGTAGCCCTCTCCCCAAAAAGGGCACAGATATCATGGGATGAAGAAATCTTCCTGTGTTGTGGGGGGGGGGGCACTCAACCAATGACAAGTGTCCTTATAAGAGACACGCAGGGACGAGGCCATGTGGAGATGGAAGTAGAGACTGGGGTCACATGTCACAAGCCAAGGAACACCAGAGCCCCCAGGAGCTGGAGAGGCCAGGAAGGATCCTCCCCTAGAGCCTTCAGAGACAGCAGGGCCCTGCTGACACCCTGACTTCAGGTTTCTGGCCTCCAGAACGGTGGGAGAATAAACTCCTGCTGTTTTAAGCCCCAACGTCCCCACCCCTCCCTCCCCCCCACCCCCACTCCGGTCTCTGGTCCTTGTCACAGCAAGCCCAGGACGTGCAAACCACGGCTCCCCTGAGCCAGGACAGATGCCACCATCTCCCCTTCCCAGGAGAAGCTGAGGCCAAGTGAGCGGTCTCTGAACCCCAACCTCATACCAGGAAACCCACTCTCCCCACCCTCCCCCCCCCAAGCACAGAGAGCACCTCATTACCTCTTTCTTTTCATGTGAAAATGAAACTGAATTCCAGCAAGCACAAAAAACAACATACCTCCACCCCAGCCCAAGACCTAACAGCTGTCACTACCTCGTCATCTCAGACGCTCCTCCTGCAAAGTGGTGGACGAGGGGGCCCTGAGAATGCCGCCAGAGGCCTGTCTGTGCTTCCCTCCAGGTGATGCTGGATGTCATTACTGTTGATGCACTGACTCACGTCCTGCCTTCCAGGGGTTCTGAGGGGATGGCGGCCAGGTGGCAACCCTCTCACTCCATCTGGGCCCGCCTCCTTCCTCCTCAGGAGCCCCTCTGACCATCCAGAGCTCACAGCTCTTTTAGGCATCCCCAACTCCAAAGGGCCCTAAGGCAGGAAACACCAAACAGATAAGCACATGCCCCAGGGTTCCCCACAAGGTCCTCTGTGCAGCCGGCACCAAGCCTATTGCTGGGAACGCTGCCCTGCACCTGCCACATCACAAACATCGGACACTTTAAACTGCAGTGTGGTGGCGCTACACGTCCCCAGGGGCCAGACGGCCCCACAGCTGGGTAGAGCTCTACACTTGCTGGCCTTGGTAGGATGGATGCCTGCCCTTCCCGGGGCCTCTTGCATCCATTCCTGGCTCACAGGGGCTCCTGAGGCAGGAGGACTGGGGCAGACAGGGATAGATGTGGGGAGACTGAACGTCAGAACGAAACCAATGTATAAACTGTAGAACCATTCGTAACTGCCCAAAGGCAGAAGCAACCCAACAACGAAGGGGTAAATAAAACATGGTCCGTCCATACAGTGGAGTATCACTCGGCCATAAAAAGGAAGGAAGCACTGACTCACGTTACAACACGGGTAAGCCTCAAAAACATCGTGCCGAGTGAAAGAAGCCAGACACAAAAGGCCACGCGGTGTATGATTCATTTATATGAAATGTCCAGAACAGGCAAATCCGTAGGGACAGAAAGTAGATTAGTGGGTGCCAGGGGCTAAGAGCGAAGAGGTAGGGGGAGCGGGGAGTGACTACTAATGGTGACGGGGTTTCCTTTTGGAGTGAAGAAAATCTGTAACTAGCCAGACATGGCTACAACACCATCGTGAATATACTAAATGCCACTGAACTGTTCACTTCAAAATGGTGCATTTTATCTCGGTTTAAACATTGGTGGCTCTTGGCCATCCTTGGTGTTTCTTGGCTTGTGGCTGCATCACTGTAATCTCTGCCTCTGTCCTCATGTGGCCTTCTTAGAAGGACACAAGTCACTGGATTCAGGGCCCGCCCTACTCCAGATGATCTCATCTCCAGATACTCAACTTAGTCACATCCTCAAAGACCTTTTTTCCATCACATATTCTAGGGGTTAGAACCTGGACATATGTTTGGGGGACACCATGCAACCTCCTCCACCGGGGTTGCTGTAAGGCTGTTGGGGAAGGGGGTGCCGAGCGGACACATGGCCCGTGTCTGTGGAGCACAGCCCAGTTCGTAATCACTTGGCCTCAGTTTCCCCAGCTGCAACATGGGGCCGGGAGCGCCTCCCTGGCAAGATGGTGGGGTGGTCAGTAGGATTCTCACACAAGAAGTGTCACACGGTGCCTGGGACACGGAAAGCCTATGCACAGACACCAGGGGCCCGCCATGCACGTCCACAAAACCCACAGCTCTGCGCCCAAACACTAGAGACCCCCACCCACCTTCAGCTGAGCCCCTGGCCTCACCGTGACCCAGGTACACTCGTGTGCTTGAATGTAAGGTGGGGTACGTCACTGCACCTCTAGGGGAGCTGGAGCCTCACTGATGGCCAAGGGACCTGCCTGGCAGAGGGTCTGCAGTGGGCTGAATGGTGTCATCCCAAAATATGCATCCACCTCCTAACCCCTGTACACCTGGGAATGTGACCTTATTTGGAGATGTCTTTGAAGAGGACGTTAAGACAAGATCACGTAGGAGTCGAGTGGGCCCTAATCCTATGACTGACTGGTGTCTATAGAAGAGGAGGAGAGGCTGACACAGACGCACGGACACACAAGGAGAAGACCATTTGGAGGCAGAGGCAGAGATTGTGGTGGAGCAGCCACAAGCCGAGGAATGCCAGAGCTCCCGGAAGCTGCAAGAGGCAAGGAAGGGTCTTCCCCAAGGGAACCTTCAGAGGGAGCGCGGCCCTGCCAACACCTTGATTTGGGACCTCTGGCCTCCAGAACTGTGAGAGAATACGCTTGTGTGGTTTAAGCCCCCCGCTTTGTGGTTATTTGTTACGGCGGCCCCAGGACACTAAGATGGGCACAAGACCCTACCCATGCACGCGTAGAGAAAACTCTGAAACGTGTCATTTCTCCGCCCTGACTCTGAACACGCCCCTCGGTGTAGGCAGCCCCTGCAGCGGGCGAGCACACGTCTCTACCCGTAGCCGAGGGAACAGACCCCTTGCAGGCTGATGCTGAATCTCGCCACCAACTGGGTAACACAAATCACCAGCCGGAATGCCGGTCACGAGAAGCAAGCGGCCCCTCAGCCCAGGCAGGGAGCCGGACAGGGACACCTGCCTCCGTAACAGGTCCTGCATCCCACCTTGAAAACCTCAGGCTGAGTTTCTGACAGGGGCCCGACGTGCCGCGGGGGAGTGGGGTCCCAGACTCGGCAAGGAAGCCAGCATTTCTCTTGCCAGGGGGTCAGAGCCCGCGGGCCTCCGGTATCACAGGTGCCACAGGGCGGTCTGCCAGCAGCTGCCTTGGGCTGATGGCAAACAAATGCCTTTCGAAAGTGGCATCCACATGCTGACACACGGCCTTGCTCGGGTTCTGGGTTGAAACCACCTCTTGCGAGCAGCTCCTTCAATGCCGCCTCCCCCCAGGATGGCTGGCAGGGGCCCCGGGAAGATAAGACAAAAGCGAGATGCCCTCATTACCATGGGCCCAAAATAGCTTTATGCTCCATTTTTTAGACATAGCACAACTATGGAGTTACATAATAACAATGAGAGCCATTTTGTGGTCCAGACCCACTCTGTGCCCCTTGGGTGCCTGCCCTGAGCCCCCCAAGCCCCCACATATCCTGGGCAGCAACTGCTCCAGGCATGGGGACAGGGCAGGGTTGGCCCCTTCACTGCCTCACCGCCCTCAGACCACATGCTCGGCTTGGTGAGATGGGCCCTGCACAGAACCGTGTGTGGCCCAGTGGACACTTCCCACAATAGGCCTCACCATGGAGTAACTGTGACCTGTCCAGGGCCATGCCCCCCAGGGAAGAGAAAGCAAAGACAAGGATTCAGAAAGGTGAACACCATGGTCTTATGGCGAAGAGACCACTGGTGGCTCCGGTGGCTGGACAGGTGACATGGCAGAGAGACTGTGAAGAGGTCAGGCCACAGGGATAGCCAGGACAGTCTGGAGCAAGGCCTGAGCGCTGGACTGGGGAGCTGAGGCCCTGGCAGGGGGACACTGCAGAGTCTCCTCAGACCCCCCTTTCCCTCTCCCCCTTGTCACTTCTGTGAGAAAATCCCAGCAGCTCAACCTCCAGGGCCGTGTGTGACCCTCTCCCTGGTCCCAGTCCGTGTCATCTCACACCAGGACACCCACACGGCCTCCTCCCCAGTTCTCCTGCCCGAAAGCCTTCTCTGCACACGGCTGCCAGGAACCCTTCCTTTCCTTTTCTCGATTAATTACGTTCAAGTCATCTCACCCTCCTGTTTTAAACATACCAGTAGGTTGCCATCCTATTTAAAATAAAACCCGACCCCAGTTTGGAGGTTCTGGAACAAGTTAAACTGAGTTACCACAGGACACAGCAATTCCACTCCTCGGTATACATCACAACAAAATAAAGACTAATGTCTACATCCACACTTCCACACACGTGTTCACAGCAGCCAAAAGATGGAAACACCCCAGGGGTCCATCGATGGAAGAACATATAAACAAAACACAGTCCATCCGTACAACGGGACGTATTTATTCAGCCATGAAAAGGAATGAAGCTCTGAGACACGCTACGATGTGGATGAACCTCAAAAACATCGTGCGGAGTGAAAGAAGCCAGTCATAAAAGACCACGTGCTTCATGATCCCATTTATACAAAACATCCAGAACAGGTTAAGTTCATAGAGACAGAAAGCGGATTCGTGGCTGCCAGGGGCTGGGGGTGGGGGGTAAGGAGTGACTGCTCAAGGGGACAGGGTATCCTCTGGGGGTCACAGAAATATTTCAGGATGAGATAGTGGTGACGGTTGCACAACACTGTGAATGCACTGTCATTCAGTTGCTCACTTTAAATGGCTAATTTTCTGTTATCTGAAACTCACCTCCATGATAAATAGATCATCAATGAAAATCAAACCTGACCCCTGACCCCACCGCCAGGCTGGCTGGGCCATGCCATCCTCTCCCTTGCCCCCTGCCCCACCTCCTGGGTCGTCTTCTTGCTCCCGGAGATGGCCAAGTCCCTCTCCCCTCAGGGCCTCTGTCTGTGCCAGCCCCTCCTCCTGCCTGAGCTCCCCCCAGCTCTGGGGATGGCCACACCCCACCCTGGGGTGGCATGCCGAGCCCCCTCCTCCAAGAAGCCTTGCCTCACCCCAAAGCCTCATCTGCTCCCTACCCAGTACGCGGCCCTGACCCGTCCCTTGGGCCCAGGAGGACCGGAGCAGTGTCCACAGCTACCTGGGGTCTAATGGGGGATGCCACCGAAAAGAGGAACAGGATGTGTTCAGACACACCCAGGTGCCCAAGGCAAACACGCACACACTCTCGTGTGCACAGCTGTTCACAAATACGTGTGCTCACTCACTCGTGAACGTGGACATGCGCGCATTCACGTCCTCCCCCAGGACTGCGTCTCTCACTGTCGCACCCCCAACTGGCTCCCACATCTGCTCTAGCACCAGGCCCAGCTGTCACCTTCTCCCACCTCGATCCACCTGGTCCAAGCCCCACCATCTCTGGCCCCACAAATGTATAAGCCTCCTGCCTGCGTGCCCAAATCAGTTCTGCAGCCTGCAGTCCTCTCTGCAGCTGGCAACCAGGGTCTCGCCAAACCGCCAACCTGAGTAGGTAGGTCCTACAGCGCCTCTCCTCACTGGACCTTCTGGTCCTCACTTCCCTAGCAGCCTCTACCAACACACAGGCCCTGCTCCCCACCGCGCACCCCTGCCCTAGGCTCCAGAGGAGCTGCATCCCAGCACCACCTCCAACAATGATCCTCAGACCAATGATCTGCGGGACCCACGAGGGTGGGCCACGGCTCACCATGGAATGAATAATCCTCAGCGTCCCCAAGGCTTCTCCCTGCCTGCGGCCCGACATGGGACCTGGCCCTCAGCATCATTCCCCCTCGGTGACCACCCCCCCCCCATCACACAGCTGCACACGTGCGCAGGGTTATGACTGCAAGAATTCAGGTGGCAGTTCCAAAGAGCAGCAAAGCGGAAGCTACAGTAGGAAGGAGTATCAACCAGGGCAAACCCGACTGAGGAACGCGATACGGCGCTGAGCAATGCTGGCTCACTCACTCCTCTACTGAGACAAACCTCAAAACCCAGTCCAACTCAGAGAGACGCCAGCCCTGAGGGTCCATGTGAACACAGGCAAATAGCACTCTAGTCTGGGGTACAAAAATACCATGACAAGAGCAAAGGTGCACGGGTATCCTGGAGGGTGTCAGGTGATCGAGGGGGAAGCGGTATCCCCCGTGCTGGGATCAGAGCTTTCACTGAGGTGTTGCCTCATGCACGCATCTTTCTGTTGGGGGTTGAATTATATACCCCCAAAACGAGACGTCCAAGTCCTAACCACTGTACCTGGAATGTAACTTCGAAAACGGGGTTATTTGCAGATGTGATCAAGTTATGACAAAGCCATGATGGACTGGGGTGAGCACTAACCCAATGATGGGGGTCCTTATAAGACAGGACAGACATGGGGTGCCTGGGTGGCTCAGTCGGTTAAGACTCCAACTCTCGACTTCGACTCAGGTCATGATCTCACGGTTCATGAGATTGAGCCCCGCGGCGGGCTCTGTGCTGATGGCATGGAGCCTGCTTGGAGTTCCCTCTCCCTCTCTCTCTCTGCCCCTGCCTTGCTCATGCTCGCTCGCTCTCTCTCTCTCTCTCTCTCTCTCAAGATTAAACAAATAAACTTAAAAACAAAACAAAACCAAAACCAAAAAGGATGACAGGACAAAAAGGAAGGCGGAAACTGGAGAGATGTGGCTACAAGCTGAGGACGCCCAGAGCCACACCAGAAGCTGGAAGACACAAGAAGGCTCCCACCTGGAGTTCCCAAAACGAACCGACCGGCCCTGGCGACACCTTACTTTCAAGACTACTGGCCTCCAGAATATGAGACAATAAATTCCTGTTTTAAATCACCGGGTTTGTGGTCATTTGCCGTGGCGGCCCCAGGAAACTAATAAACACAGTGCCTGAACTGTCCCTGAACACTCCCAGGGGACCCTCCGCAAGACTGCCCTCCGCCTGTGTGTCCCAGAGCACAGTGGGAGCAGGAGGGGCCCTGCCCTCAAAAGGCACTGAAGGAGGGTAAGGAAGGTGCAGGCAGCAGGCAGCAAGATGTGGCCAGGGGGATGGAGACCCCTGAGGTCATCACCACCTCTCAGAGTTGGGAACGATGCCCCAGTCGTGCCATCCTGAAAAGCTGAAAACTCTGCAGAAACCCTTCTGATGAGCGTGGTACAAGCCCACCAGCAGTGACATCTGATCTGTGGATGGAAGGCTGCCTCTGTCTGTTCTCAGAGCATCAGTTTTGCTGCAAACAAATTACCAGGTCCATACCATGAGGCTGCCCAAACGCTACTGAGGGTGCTCCCTAATGTCTGCATGTACACTATGCCATCGTCCTAGAGATGGAACCAGTATGATTTCTGGAGCACCCGTGACCCCTTGCTTCAGGAGGTCTGCCTGCGTGAATGGCTTGCCTAGCATCGTGGCCCAGGCTGGAAGCCAGTGGGGAGTCGTGTGGGCCCTGGCGAGCACTTCCACTCCGAGGCCTCTGGGTGGGCCCCAGTGCAAGCAGAGGAAGCCAGCACAGGCCGCCCACAGGAGGCACATGGCTGCTATTTTCAGGGTGGGTTTCCACACTCACAGGCCCTCCCTCTGGGACAAGGAATGGACTGTGTGGGTATGGGGCACAGCTAAGCTGGGGACTCACGGGCAGCCATGGCACAGGCATCCAGGAGCAACCCCTGGGTACACAAAGGGGTTCCCCACTCTGGTCCATGCCCTGGGGCTCTGCCCTGGGCGTACTCTGCAACGTCCCTGGGCCTTCGCTTCTTAGCACACGAATGGAATATTCCAGATGCACCAGGGCAGAAATCCCAGCCTTCATCGATTCCTTGGACACTGAACTAAGACTAACCAGCAGCGAGCTTTACAGTTACAGGGCCATGAGCAAATGCCACAAACCTCGACAATGTAAAGTAGTAACACGGCCAATAGAATCAGGAGTGAGTGGGGAGCGGAGGGGAGACCCATAAGTGGGCACAGAACCCCAGCTCCCAAGGAGGGATGCAACCAAGAACACGGAAGAAGTGGTTTACTAAACCAGTCTGCTCTTGGAAGACCCTCAAAAAGTGAAAACACAGAATTACCACATGACCCAGCCTTTCCACTCCTAGATATAGACCCAAAAGAACTCAGGCGTCCAAACAAAAACTTACACACACATGTTCGCAGTAGCACTCGTCACCAATTGTCAAAGAGTGGAAACAACCCAAGTGTCCATCCATGGATCAGTGGACAAACAAAACGTAGTTTGGCCATGCAATGGAATATTACTCAGTCATAAAAAAGAATAATGAAGCCCTGACACAGGCTACAATGTGGACAAACCTCAAAAACATCACACTGAAAGAAGCCAGACACAAAAGGCTGTATGTTGTACAATCCCATTTATGCGAAATATCCAGAACACACAAATCCATACAGGCAGCAAGAGGTTTCCAGGGGCCAGGGAAGGGAGGAGGGATGTGACTGCTAACAGGGACCAGGTTCCTTCTGGGGTGATGGAACTGTTCTGGAACCACAGTGAGGTGGTGGTTGTACAACGCTGTGAATGTACTTAATGCCACTAAATTGGGTCACTAAAAAATGGTGAATTTTATGTTATGTGAATTTTACCACAATAAAAAAATACAAACAAGAAATGAAAAGCATCCTCAACGTCCTGGCTCAGGACAAAGCACACATCAGCGTGAAGGTGAGCAGCAGGCAAGGCCCAGAGTGTCTCATCTCAAGTCTGTGCCTTTGGGACAACAGCATAGGTAGGGAACTGTCACCGAGCACAGTGTCCCTGCCCTCAGAGCAGTATCATCAAACTGGGAAGCCACTATGGCCCTATGTGTGTACCCAGAAGAAGAGCATGGCCTGTCAGAGACCCTCGGCCACGTGGCTTCTTGGCCACTGCACATCCCCTCTGCAGGCAGCCCAGGAATGGGCGGATCCACACGGCACCCATGCCAGGGGTGGCGCGGCCGCCTGTCCACTGCAGCCCAGACAGCCTCGGGGTCCACTGGCCCACATCAGAGCCTGCAACCTGGCAGGCAGGAGCACGGTGGCCGCAGCTGCGGCCTTCCTGAGGTCTGAGAAGCATTTTAAAGAATGTGAACTGGTGGCCAACTTTTAAAATTTTTTTTGAAATTAACTTAAACATCAGAACTGCTGGCTTCTCCTGAAACACCAGAAGTGCCAACAACTTGGGGCCTGGATTCCTGGCTGGTGAATTTTTATCAGACAGAGCAGGGCCAGGCATAAAGGCACCATGGGTCCCCTCACACCCCACACCCAACCCCAGGCCTCCAAGAGGGTCGGCACAGCCTGAGGTCACCCAGCTGGCCGCAGACCCAGGGCCTCCAAGCCTAGCTCATCCCTGCTGCCCTCACTCCAGCTGCGTGGCCTGACCCAAGGCCTGGAGGGAGGAAGCCCCCACCCCACCCTAAGAAGCAGGCCAACTGGGACGGGAAGGTGTGGAGCTAGGATGCTGCATGTGGGCCAAGCAAGGCCCGGAATGCAGGTCTCACCCTGAGCCAAAACCCCAAAGAAATCCACTGTTGCCTGTTCAGCATTTAACCATTAGCAGCCCAGCCCTGAGTGGATGCCAAGAGGCCTGCATAGCCCTAAGGAGGGGACAGCAATGAAGGCAGAGGGGTCAGCAGCCAGGCCTAGGCGTAGGCTTGCTCAAGAGCCAGAGGTTCCTCAAGGGCAGCCCACACTACACCCACACCAAAGCACCCACCTGAGAATAGCTCAACACAGCCCAGGAGCCCAGGCTGCTCACGCCGGCTCCTGTCTTTGCCCTCCAGCAGTCCCTGAAAATCCTGCATGTCTGGCCCAGCCATCAGGGCCACTCCCCTCCAAGGAGGGTCCACAGGGCATTGCCTGGGGCCAGCAGGATGGGAGACCTGGGCAGGCAGCTGGAGACAGAGGGAGCCCATCACCCAAGGGTGCTAGAAAGGAGGCTGGCAGGGGAAGCCAGCAGGCCCATGCTGGCTGGGGATAAGCTCTGCAGGCTCATGAGCTTGCCCCAAGCATAAAGCACAAACAGGTCCTGGTGTGCTCCAGGCAGAGACCAGCGGAAAAGAAAGAAGGCTGAGGATTTCCGAGTGAGAAGGCCTGTGTTGAAAACAAGCAGGAAATGGGGGGGGGGGGGCGCGCATGGGGGGAGCAGGCAGGTGGCCAAGGAGGGGACACTGGAGCTGGGAAGAGGACTCCAGGCAGGAGGCCCAGCGAGTGCAAAGGCCCTGGGGTCAGAATGAGCACGATGGGGGGAGAACCAACATGGAGGGGACAAGGGGGCCAGACCGCCCACCAGTAAGCAAGGAGGTGGGGGGAGGAGGGCTCAGAGCCTTGTGGGACCTCACTGAGTATGATGAGAAGCCACTGCAAAGATTTAAGCCGAAGTGACCTGAACCACCTTCCCCTGCATAGAGTCCTCTGTGCTGGGAGGAGCTGGATTGAGGGGCCAAGTGGGGTAGGCAACATGGGAGTGGGTGGTCCATCCTTGGCCGGTGGGGCACAGACCAGATGGGGATGGGACCCCTGACCCCACCGCCTCCCAGGATGGGGCTCAATGAGACATCTGGGCAGGTAGTTACCGTCTAGGTACAAGGAAGACTGCCTAGGCAGACAGAACCTGGAGACACTGGTCCCAGAGACTGAGTACTCCCAGGTCGCACCCCTGGATGTACTTATAGCTTCCCAAAGGGTCCGAGGACGGTGTCCACAGCCTCTCTGAACACAGCCCCTGCCTAGGACACTCTGTCCCTCTCTCATCCCCCATGCAGGTGCTAGACATCCTTCCTCCTGATGTCTCCCTCCTTCATATCCAGCCCCAACTCAGACCATGTGGCTAGTAGATAATTATGAAAGGTGGTGCTGCAGCTGTTCTCAGTTCCTGTCACTCTACCTGTCCCCTCAACCGGAGGCTGTGCCCACTGCTGTAGGCTTCCCACTGCCACACTCGGATGAAGTCCATCATGCCTGCAGGAACATGAGGCCAAGCCAGGGGCACTCCCAGCATCCTGTCCCCTTGGGCTCTACCTTCTCACGCCCACGCACCCCACAACAAGCCTCTGCAGCTGCCGTGCCCCCTACCAGGTACACCTTCTCCTACTCCCTGGGCAAACCTCACTCAGGGTACCTCTGTGCTCAATATGGCTGCCCCACGCCCCATCCGGCACCTACTGCTTCAGAAGTGGCTGCCACACCTGAACCTCCAAGCACCAAGCAGGCTCGGAGCAGGTACTGGTCAGACGTTTGTTGACCGGAGGAGCCTCTCCAGCCTGGCACCCGTGGCTGCCCTCATAAGGGACGCCCTCCCTCATCCTGCTGCTCCTCCTCCAGCCTCTGCCTTGTGATCCCCTCCTAGCTCTTTCGAACATGATTCTGCGTGGATTCAGGCCTCTGCGCCCCTCATGTGTCACCCCACCTGGGGAGGCCCCGAATGCCCAATCAGCCAGCAGCTCACGAGCGCCACCTGCCCCTGCCCTCAGAATGCTCTCCAATGCTGAGGAACCTCCTCTATCCCAGCAGTCCCCACCAATCCTCCCCTCCACACTCCTGCTCCTCCTGGCCCGGGCCAATGGCACCACGGTCTTCCTGTGTCGCAGCCTGTGTCTCCCTCAGGCTTCCCACACTCACTGGCCTGGCAGGCACCTCTCAGCTCCTGAGCCCCCCAGGACCCTATGCCTTCCAAAGCCGGTCTCTTGCTCCCCCTGACCAATCTTTTCTCAAGCTCTGCCTAAGACTCAAAGCTAATCTTGGGTCTGCCCCTCCCTACCCCATCAGCTAGTTTCTGCATCATGTCCAAGCTCCCCAGCTTGGCTCTTGGGGCCCTTCCAGATCTGACTCCCACCCCTCTCTCTCTTCTCTTGCCACTCACCCCCTACCCAGATTCACCTTATAGAACAGTCATGCCCCTGACAATCCCCCTCCAAGCTTCTGTGCCTCCATACATGTCATTCCTCCTCTTCCCAAAGACCCTTCCCCTCTCTACCTCCCTCCTGTCCCACCACAGAGCTCTCCTCTTCCAGGCAGCCCTCCCAGCTTGGCCCCACCCTCCTGCAGCCTCTTCTCTCCTCTAAGTTGGCAGCCTCTCAGTCAGCAGACACAACTTCCTACATAGAGCACCAACTGCACACAGGTATAGTCCTAAGGGCTATCCATGCACTGACACAGATGACCCCCTCCACAAGTGCACCTGAGGAGTCACGATGGGGAATCTGACAGAACCCGGGTATATGCTTGCCCAGGGTCACACAGCTGGGAGGAGGACAGCAGGACTTCATGTTGTTAAGAGGCAACACTGCCCAAAGTAATCTAGAGTCAATGCAACCCCTATCAAAATCCCAACAACGATTTTTGCAGAAAGAGAAAAATCTACCATAAAATTCATATGGATCTCAAAGGACCCTGAATAGCCAAGACAACCTTTTAAAAAAAAAAAAAAAGAAAGTTGGCCGACTTACACTTCCTGACTTCTAAACTTACTACAAAGCTACAGTGATAAAGACAGTGTGGTACTGGCATAAAGACAGACATAGAAACCAACGGCATAGAAAGCCCCGAAATAAACTCTCACATACATGGTCAAATGATTTTTGACAAGGGAGCCAAGACCATTCAAAAGAGAAAGGACGGTCTTTTCAACAAGCGGTGCTGGGAAAACTGGATCTCCATAGGCGATGAACGGAGTTGGACCGACACCTTATTCCATATATAAAAATCGACACGGATCAAAGGCTGAAAGCTAAAACTATAAAACTCAGAAAAAAAAAAAACAACAGAGGAAAGACTTAATAACATTAGATTTGGCAATGACTTCTTGGCTATAACACCAAAAGCATACTCCACAAAAGGAAAAATACATAAATTGGACTTTATCAAAATTAAAAACACTTGTGTAACAAAGGACACAATTGACACAGCGAAAAGGCCCCGTTCTCATGGAACGCGAGAAAACATTTGCAAATCATAAATCGGATAAGGGATTAATATCCAGAACGTCTACAGAACTCCTAAAACTCAACAACAAAAAAAACCAAATCAAAAACGGGCAAAAGCCTTGAATAGACATTTCTCCAGAGGAAGATCTACAAATGGCCACAGGCACATAACAAGACGCTCAATGTCACTAGTCATTAGGGAAATGCATATCAAACCACAATGAGATACCACCTCACCCCCATAACGATATAATAAAAAACACTATAAAACAACAAGTGGTGAGGATATGGAGAAACCGGAACCCTTGTACCCTGCTGGTGAAAATATAAAATGGTGCAACTGCTGTGGAAAACGGGGCAGTTCCTCAAAAAAAATTAAACAGGGAACTGCCATATGATCCAGCAATCCCACTTCTGGCTATATATACCCTGGAAGCAGGGATTTGTTCACCCGTGTTCACAGCAGCCCAAAGGTGGAAGAGACCCAAGTGCCGACCGAAAGATAAGTGAATAAACAAAATGTGACACGTACATACAACGAAATATCATTCAGCCTAAAAAAGAAAGGAAATTCTGACACACGACGACACCGATGCGTCCTACAACACTGAGGACAGCATGCTAAGTGAATTAAGCCCATCACAAAAAGACAAATTCTCTGAGTCCACTTATATGAGTGGTCCGATACACAGAGACAGGGAAGTAGAAAAAGTAGGAGCCAGGGGCAGGGGGAGAGAGGACGAGGAATTAGTGTTTAATGGGGACAGAGTTTCAGTTTCGCAAGATGAAAAAAGTTCCGGAGATGGGGATGGTAGCACCACAATGTGAACGTGTTTTATGCCCCTGAACCACACATTTAAGAATAATTAAGATCAGTAGGCCCCTGGGTGGCTCGGCCGGTTAAGCGTCCAACTATTGATTTTGGCTCAGGTCATGATCTCACAGTTCGTGAATTCAAGCCCCACACCCGGCTCTGCACTGACAGTGTGGAGCCTGCTTGGGATTCTCTGTCTCAAAATAAATAAATTGACTTAAAAAATTAAAGTAAGGGGCCCCTGGGTGGCTCAGCTCAGATCATGATCTCACTGCTCATGAGTTTGAGACACTGCTGACAGTTCACAGCTTGGAGCCCGGAGCGGGCTTCAGATTCTGTCTCTTCTCTTTGCCCCTCCCCCGCGCGTGCTCTGTCTGTCCCCCTCTCTAATATAAACATTAATTTTTTTAATTAAAATAAAATAACAATTTTTAAGATGATAAATTTTATGTATGTTTTAGCACAATTTAAAAAAAGGAAAACTATAAAAAGACAATTGGCACTATGGGATTCCTGCCCAAAACCCACCACCTCAGCTCAACTGCAAGAAAATACCAGAAAACCACCCTGAGCAACAAAAAGATAGAGCAGTTCTTATCAAGGGGTTGAAGGTCACAGATGACACAGAAACCCTAAGCAGTGGCCCTGGATCAGAGACCAAGGACACACGACGACCAAATGCGACATGGGAGCCTGGACGGGATCCTGGGCCAGAAAAAGGTCACACTGGTGGACATCTGGGGAAATCCAAAGGCAGTCCAGAGTCTAGTTAATAGAACCGTGCTGACACCCTCACTGACACGTGACATGTTCAAGGTGATGAGGAGGTAACGAAATGGTCTGTGCTTCTCGCTGAATCCAAAACTATCTCAAAAGAAAAAGTGAAGAGAAATGAATAAGCCCACAGCCCCCCCCCCCAAACAAATCTGAACAGCCATGTGGTGGCATCTGTCACATGCCAAACCATGGCCCACGGGTGCAAAGGGTGAGACCCTGCCCTCACAGCTGTCCCACGGGGCACCCTGATGCCAGTCAGGCACAGAGCTATGTCCTAATCTGTACAACTCTACAGATGGGAAACTGAGACGCCGAGAAGTGGAGTCATTTGAGGGAAGCCAGCAGAGGCAGGGCTTGAGCCAGAGAGAGCCACTTGGCTAGTCGCTGGGGTGACAGCGGGGGACACAAGTGGTCCCCAGCAGGGCCCTGTTATGGACCCTCAGGGCTCCTCCCTCTGCAAGTGCTGAGCCAGCGGTGAGGGAATTAGCATCTCCTTGCCACCTGCAGGCAAAGACTGAGGCTGCCGGGCCTACAAATCACTCCCGGGGCTGTGCATTGATTCCGTGATGATTTAATGAGCCGCTCCCGTCCTAATTACAGCTATCAAACCCCGCCTGCCTGGGAGGACAGAAGGAATGGAGAAAGCACGATGCTCACAGGTGCAAAAGGACCCATAGAAGAGGGCAGCAGGTTCAGTTACTTGAGAAACACTGAACTTACTGAGAAAAGCTTTTTAGCCAGGCTGGGCGTGGACACAGTGACCCCTTTGCGAGACATGCTCTGCTGCCCCATGTCCCCAGCCCTCGGGTCCGAGGACTGGCTGGCCCTGCAGAGCTAGCCCCAGGCACTCTGCCTGGCTGGGCCGACACTTCCTCCCAGAGATTTCCAGGCAAATGACCAGCTGGCAGTCACCCCCCCCCCCCGCTCCCCCCACCCCTCCTGCGCCCAGGTGAGCCGTGTCAGATGCACGGAAGAAATAGGAAGTGCTTTAGGTTTTCTGTTTTCAATTTTCATCAGTTTTGAGACATAAATGATTTTTTTTTTTTTTTAAGGGAGAAAAGGTGTGGTGGAGAGCTTCCCTGCAAGCCCAGCAGCAGGGAAGGCAGGCTGCAAAAGTTCTCAAGGGACTCCACCCCTGGACAGGGAGCCCTAGGCAATGAGGGAGAGACCATGGAGCATTTAGGCTGTATCTGGGAATGAGTGCTGGTCCACTAGCTGACTCAGGAAGTCTGTCCTTCCAGGCAGAGACTCACCTCTCTGGACAGAATGCCACACCCCAGCTTTGGGTTGAAGCCCCCATGACCAGTGGGGTGTCAAGCTGGGACCACAGAAAAAGAGGAATTTACGTATGAAATTAGGACTCCGGGTCTCTTGCAAAAATGCCTTTCCTCAGTACAGGGGCCCCCAGAGCACAAAGTCAAGGCTATTTACTATACCCCCCCCCCCCCACCTCATCATCTGCCTGGGGAATCAGATTCCTGATTCTTAGATGAAAGAACATGTGCCAAGTCAGCAAGTCCTGGTTTGTAATGAATCTAGCACCCATGACCTCTGGGGGGCGTGCGTGGAGGGAGGAGACTCCTGCCCCAGTCTCCTCTCATGTCCCTGCAACCCCTCATATGGCAGTCAGAGGAATCTTTGCTAAACCTACATCTCACATCACAGCCCTGCTTAAAACCTTCCTAGAGCACCCCACTACCAGACCCTGACCAGGGCCCACAAGGTAGCATTCCCTGAGCTCGATCAGGTCAGGATTCCCCTCTATGACAAGCTTCAGGGTCTCCATTCCCATGGCTCGTCCTCATCCCCCGGGCTCAGTTCAAACATCGCCTCCCCCAAAGAGTGCCCACCCCATTTCACTCTCTTAGAGCCATGACCTGAGGGCTGGGGACCAGCTGGCCACTGTTTCCAGTGACTTGTTCAGCAAGGCATCCCCACAACACAACACCAGGTAGGTGCTCAATACATACTGACTGCAGCAATGGACCTTCCAGTCCAAACTGTGGCCACTGCAGGGAGACCTCACTGGGCAACCTTGACACTTCTTAATGCTGTTTCCCAGGGCATCATGCTGCCCCAGGCCCACTGGCCCCAAGCCCACATGCATCTGCAGTCCATCCCATAATACACCACGCATGGTCAATACTCAAACCTTCTCCCTGAAGTTGTTCAGGCAGACTGAAGCTCCAGAAAGACCACCATGTTCCCACCTGGGTCCTTGGCCCCTCGGCACCATGTTACGTGTTCCAGATTGATAACAGGAATACACAACACATTCTTGGCATTTAAGGGGGGTAAGCCTGACTGTGTGGTGGGAAGTTGGCCCTTTTAAAGGACGCTTGCACCTAGGCAATTCCAGAATGAACTGGAGACAGGCCTGCCCTCAAGGAAGTCACAGTCCAGTGTCTGCTTAGCACCTGCTGAATGCCCACTACGTGCCTGCTGAGTATCTGCTGAGCATATCCTGTGTGCCTGCTGAATTCCTGCTGAATGCTTGCTGAACACATACCGTGTGCCTGCTGAATGCTTAAGTACTTATTGTGTGCATGCTAAATGCCTGCTGAGTGTCTGTGGTGTGCCCACCAAGAGTCCACTATGTGCCTGCTGCCAGGTACCTGCTGAGCACCTGCTAAGTACACACAGTGTGCCTGCTGAACACCCGCCACCTGAAAAGTGCCCACTGAGTGCCGCCATGCGTTCACTGTGCACACACCTCCAGGAGCTCAGCAGCAGTGACCACGCGGTGAGGATCTACGTACTGGCCCGATTCTGGATGCCTTACGTGCATTAACCTAAATCCGACCACAGAGCGACCAGAGACCACCGTGACCTCTGCTTCACAGAGAGGAAGTGGAGCACAGAGGAAACTCACCCTATCTAAGCTCACCCAGAAGGAAGCAAGGAGAAGCCTAGCAGCCATGGCCCTGGGCTTGGCACCAGGTGCTACAGAATCCCCCTACATTTTCTGTACTTTGTTTCCATTTGGCAAATAATAAATATTGACTCTCTCTATGTCCTTGGCCCATGAGGCAGGCAGTGGCTTCCTTGTTTGTGCACCTGGACCCCCATCTGACCGGCAGCACCATGGCTACGCCCAGCTGGGGCTGGGCACCCACCTCTGGCATTGGGCTGGATGTGGTAGCAGGAGGAAGGAGAGGGGGTCAGAGACACCCCAGCCAGAAACAGGGGGCCACTCCATCCCATGAGCTCCAAAGCAAAATAGGACTCTCCCACCCCCACTCCTGGTTCTCTGTGGTTCCCCCATCACAGTGAGCCCCACCTTGCCCTCCTTCCTCTGACCTCCTGATTAACTCTGTCACTATTACCCCCTACATGTCCCAAATCAGCCCTCCCTTTGTCCTCACCATGGCCCACCCTAAGCTGCTGCATACCCCCTCCCTGCTATGGAGCACAGGGACACACAGGTGAGGCCACACAGGTGAGGCCACACCTGGTGCGTGCATGCATGGGGACAAATGTGATGAACGTCTGGTTTGCAAAAACCCAGGGACAACCTTCATGATCCTCAACAGATGGACATGAACTAAAGTCCAGCATACAAAAGGGTCCCTCTATGCCTACGTTAAGAAAAACACGAGCCCCAGAATCAGGCATGGGTTCAAACCTGGCCCCTCCGCACACAGTGAGCCACATCACCTCTCCCACCAGTTTCTCGTATCTGCAACAGGAAAAGCAGCAGCTCTTTCTCGTGGGTTACTGCAACAACCCACTGGCCATACCCACGTGGGCTCTAGCGAGTCTGGCTCCTGCCACTCCCTGCATCTTCGTGTCACTTATGTTGTCATCCTGCTGGAACCTTCCATGGCTCCCCATGGCCCACATGCAGGGTCTGGCCCAGGGCTCTCCACCACCTGCCCCACCTCCCTCGCCGCTGCTCTGCCCATGAAAGTCTATGCTCCTAGAGCACAGGGTTCTAGGAGCCCGGAAGGCTCTGCTCCACCCTGACCGGCTGGCAAACTCCCAGAGCAGCGTGAAAAGAAAGAAAACATACAGGACACTGGGTCAGTCCAACTCGGATCGAACCCCAACTCACCTGTTTCTAATGCTCTGTGACATTCTCCAAGCCTCAGTCTCCCCCTCTAGAAACTGGGGAGGATACCATCGCTGCCCGGGGTGTTGTTACCTGTTGCCAGGCTTGACGCTCGTATCTCATGGAACCGGGGCTCCACCCAGCCCTTCTGCGCCTGCACAACCCCAGCATATCGAGGGCTGCAATAGCAGGGTTGCTCAGCCTTAGCACCGCAGACACCTGGAGCCGGATTATCCTCTGGGAAGGGGCTGTCGGGGTTGGGGGGGCACCACAGGTGGGGTGGGGCTGTCAGGGCACTGCAGGGTGTTGAGCAGCGTCCCCACTCCCCCCACCAGATACCAATAGCATAGCATCCTCCGGCTCTAAGTCCTGACAACCAAAAACATCCCCAGATGCTGCCAAATGCCCCTGGAGGCAGAAATGGATGGGGTGAGCACCCAGTAGGTACCACGCATCTTTGATGCTTCCAGGCCACATCCCACCCCTGACATCACCACGGCATTTTCCAGAGGGTCCCATTTGAAAAAACTCCCTAGCACCAAGTAAGTACTCTGAATCCTGACCGCTGAGCCTGCAGAAACAGAAAGCCCCCAGCACCAGAAACCAGAAAGCCCCCAACACAGAAAGCAGCAGAAAAGGGCTGACACTTAGCCTCCCACAATACCTGCAATGGCCCAGCTCTGACCCAGAGAAATCTAATTAATTCCAACCAGGACCAGAAGGCCCACTGCAAGGACAGGAGTCACTTTGCACTGTACCCCTGGCCAGTCTTAGGAACAATGACAGTGGAACACCTTCCTTGGCTCTACGGACCAACAAATACCACCGTGCCACCAACCTACCGCCAGACAGCTGGTTCACACCCCTGACCAAGGCCGGCCCTCTCCCTCTGCTTGGCACAGCCCTGGTGACCACAGTGCACAGGCCTCTTGGAAAGGCCTGCACGACAAGGTCTTCAGGTCCCCACTCAGAATTCAGGCTCCCACAGTGGATCTTCAGAAGCAGAATCTGGGAGGAGTCCAGGAGTTTGCATCCTTCATCTCCAAGGTGGTTCAGGGGCCCCGGAAAGTGAGAGAACAACCGCCCACCATCTTCCCAACCTTCCCTGTTGCTCTAAGTCAGCAGGTCTCAAACTGCAGGACAAACCCATTGTCCTGGGGCCTGCAAACTCCTTCTACAAAGCGCCAGACGGTACCTATTGTTGCCTCTGCAGACCAGGTGGTCTCCGTCAAAATGACTCAACTCTGCCACAGATGAGACATAAACGAACGGGCGTGGTCGTGTTCTAATAAAACTTTATTTACAAAAACAAGCGCAGCTTACTGATCGCTGGATTGGCAGGTTAAAAAATCAATTCAGCGGGTCCCCACTACCATTCTACGTTAAATAGAAGAAAACTGATTAGATCTACTTTCCCCAGGTGTTGACAGGGTCAACAAAGGGAGGGCTGGACTCCTTGGAGAAAGTTGTTTTGATTTTATGTTTGCTGCTGGGTGCTGGGAAGCCACAAGACACAGATTTCTAATCATGAGTCAGTCAAGGAAGTGAGCAGGTATCTTCGGGACTAAGCCCTCAGCTCTCATCCTGTCCCTCAGCCGGTCACACGCTCCTCTTGCCCAGCAAGTGTTTGCTTGAGCCCATTTCCACTGTGCGGGCACATGCTCAGGAGCGGGACTGCCATGTGTATGGATTCAGCAGGTGGTGGCAGGTGGTGACAGGGTGCTGTGGTAGGGTCCACCTGTTCTGGGGAATCCAGGAGGACTTTCTGGACCTGTAGTGTGCATGGAACCAGGGGTGTCTGGGACCGGGCATGAGCTCTGGGAAGGGTTCTCTGCCCAGGACCTCAGGCTAGTGGGGGACACTCAACAGTCACCTGTGGGAAGCACGCATGGAAAGGCTGGAAACAAGGCTGGGGCTCCCTCCTTTCAAATGACAACTTAGAAGCTGGTCTCTTGCAGGCTGTGGAGACTGCAGCTCCCAGCCTGATCTAGGAAATGACTTTCATAGGGAGAGGAGCCATGGGTCACACACAAAGGGCCATGTGACGCACCCCAGAGCCACCACTTCTGTAACAACAATAGTTAATGACAGAAAACATGTATTCCCGGGTCTAAGCCGCCAGAGGAACGTGGGTTTAGCTGCAGAAACAATCACATCTCAGAGAAGCCAAGACCCAAGTGGGACCAAGCATGCTCTGGCAAGCGATAGAAGGTTCTAGTTTATGGTTTTAATTCCTTGTTTTGGACACGTTCTGTGCGATTGTCTCAGGGCTGAGCAGCAACTCTACTTCCCAGCTAGGACACCACTGTGGGCCTCAGTTTCCCCATCTGCACAATGGGGAAGACGACACCTCCTCTCTGAGGGGGGCTGAGCATCAAGGATCAGGGACTGAGTAAAGGCCACATGGTGCCAGGCGGGGATCAGGAACCAAGGGTGCAGAGGGCAAACTCTACCCACTGCCTTAGGATCCAACCCCAAATACTCATCTCGCCCCCCGGGCCTTGCTCCTGGTGTTATTATCCCTCTGGTTCAGTCACCACTGGCCTGGGGGCCAGCAACGGACTGTGGGTCTCCAGTTCCTGATGACAGACGAATGAAGGGTGCGCTCTAGGCCACACGGCCTGTGCCGGCGGGCCAGAGAAGGACAGATGTGTGCATCTGCAGACAGCCCCCAGGCCCACTGTCCCAAGGTGGTTTCCACAAGGCACCCAGACTCTGCCTTAGCCAGGGGAGAGAGTGACCTGGGGCCGCCATCACAAACGACCACAAACTGAGAAGTGTAAAACAACAGGACTTTATTCCCTCACGGTTCTGGAGACCACACGTCTGAAACCTAAGTGTCAGCAGGGTCGCATTCCTTCCGGAGGCTCTAGGGGAGGATCTTCCTTGGTCTCTTCCAGCTCCTGGGGGCTCCAGGCATCCTCGGCTCACGGGTGCAGCACTCCCGGCTCTGCCTCCGTCATCACATGGCCTTCTCCCGTATGCGCCTGTGTGTTCTCCTCTTATGAAAACACCAGTCACTAGATTTAGGACCACCCTAAATCCAGTATGATCTCATCTCGAGTTCCTTACCCTGATTTCATCTACGTCTTTTCCAAATAAGGCCACAGCCACAGGTTCTGGGGGGCAGGACGTGGGCAAATCGTTTTAGAGGCCCCTATCCTGTTCAACTCAGTGTGCAGCTCACAACCTGGAGAGCAGGAGACTGCTGGGGCTTTCTGGGGGCGGGAGATGGCTCACTCCATCCTCTCAAACAGAGCAGCTCGGGGAGTCCTGCGTGCGTGTGTGTTGAGGCTGCAGATGGCACCAGACACTTGAAGCAGCCGGCACAGAGGCAAACAGTGCCAAAGCCAGGACTGGGGCCAGGACCGGGGGCGGCCTTCACGCTCAGCTAACCCGAGCCACCGCTGCGCGATGCCTGCCGCCCAGGGACCCGTTTTCCTCCAGCCTGTGCAGAGCCACCCCCATAACAGGGTAGGGCCAGGAGAACACCCTCCTTCGGTGCAGCCATAACTGGCAGCCCTGGCTGGGCCGCCACGGACTGCTTGGCGTGTGGGCTTTCTCTGGCCCAGGTGCTGCTCCCTGGGATGCTCAGTGATCAGTCACACGCAGAGCCTGCTGCGTCCTGAGTCCCGGGCAGGCAGGTGACACACCCCGTTCCTTCCCCTGGCTCCCGCCACGAGATCTACCCGCACATTCAGACGGCTCTGTTGCCGAAATATCACCAAAAGCCACCGATCCTGGTCACCGCCACAGACACCTCCTTGCTCAAGTCACCTCTGCCCAGTCCCCGACGTAGGTGCTTAAGCAGCCTCTCACCAGCTGCCTGCCCTTGCCCGTTCAGCTCACACCCATCTTTGTGAGACACGAAGAGTCCTCGAATGGCGAGGCGGGAGTTACTCTCCGGCCAAGCACCTCCGTTCCTTGGTACACACTCAAGGGAGAAGACCCGCAGCCACACAAGCTCCTGGGCGCGTATGTCCGCGACAGCGATACTCACAGTGGCCAAAAGGCGCAAACAACCCAAATGTCCCTTGATGGATGAATGGATATATGGAGCGGAGCCACAAAATGGAGTATTATTCAGCCTTAAAAAGGAAACGATGCACAGGCCCAACATGGTGGATGTACTTAATGCCGCTGAGCTGTATGCACAAAAAGGGTGAAGGTGGTAAATTTTATGGCCTGTGTATTTTACCACAATTTTTATAAAAGGAATGAAGCACTGACACACACGACAATGTGGATGAACCTTGAAAACATCGTGCAGAGTCAAAGAAGCCAGACACAAAAGGCCACACCTTGTGTGATTCCATTTACATAAAAAGTCCAGAACACACAAATCCATAGAGACAGAAAGCAGATTAGTGGTTGCCAGGGGCTGGGGGAGGGGGCATGGGATTTCCTGCTGGAGTGATGGAAATGTTCCCAAGTTGACTGGCGATGGCTGCACAACTCTGTGAACATACCCAAAACCCCTGAATAGTACGCTTTAAGGGAGTAAACTGAATGCACCGGGAATTGCACCGCAACACGCAAAGGCTCGCCATTCACCATCACAAACCCTCCCAGGGCCCCTCCCTTGGTGAAATCCAGGGCTCGACAAGCCACTCCGACCTCACCTCGACTCTTGTTCTCTCTACATGCCAGCCTCGCAGTCTTCTCATGTGTTCTCTCAACCTCACCAAGCCCTTCCCACTTCAGGGCCTCTGCACCTGCCTGTCCCCCACCTGGGGAACTCTTCCCCAGTGTGAGGGGCTCCGTCTCACCACCAGGATGTCAGCTCCCCACCCTAGCCAGTACTAGCACATCACTCTGTTGCCTCTCTCCAAGAACATATGTTTTGTTCATTTGCAGGGATTCTCCTATCCCCCCTAAAACCACACTCGCTCCCCCAAGAGCATGGCCCTCACATGCCTCGTATGCTGCCGGCTCCCCAGCACCCGAGATAGTCCCTGAACAGTCCCTGAAATGTGCCACTGCAACTTTACAGGTCAGGATTCTGAGGCCCAGAGAGGTTAAGAGACCTGCCCAAAGTCACACAGCAGAGCACCACCGCCCTCCCTGTACCTCGGGCTGCCCCAAGTCTGAGGACAAGAATGGAATACTCATGCATCCACCCCTCTACCCTGCGATTTCAAAGTGGTCTCCCTGACATCACACCCCATGCCAATACCAAATCTGGTCCTCGGGGTCCCTGTCCCCGGGTGAGGTGACAGCATGGATTTATACAAAAAGGCTGCATGCCTGCTTTCACACGATACTGACATGCCTACCATCACCAAGGACTGTAGGCTGACACATGAGAACTTAAGTAGCCCTGCTCATTCCAAGAGTGGACATGCTGTCAAAGAATTCACGGGAAGGAGCAGGTACCAAACTGGCCATGTGCCGCCTGTTCACATGTAGAGGTGAAACTTCAGCATCTATCACAGGGGAAGGCGGTGTGGAAGGCTGCAGCCACGGGCGGGCAGAGGGGGTGCCTGAATCAGGTGTGTTCACTTCACCTGCACCAGGCACCGCAGATACGCCACTCATCACATGCAATGGCCAAATGGGGTTGGAAAGACTTTGCTCATCCTGGCCCCAGGTGTGGGAAAAGCCATCAGCCTGTCCAAAATGGCACAGCCATACAGGTAGGTAGAGAGCTTTGAACTCTATCTGCCCAGGTGCAAAGGTTGCACCCCTGCTCATTCAACCTTTCCTCCAAACTGAAGGATTTTTAGCCTAAGCACTGCTGACATTTGGGGCTGGATCACTCTCTGTGGTGGGGGACATCCATGAATTTGGAGGTGCTGAACGGCATCCCTTCTTTACCTACTAGATGCCAGTAGCACCTCCTCCCCCAGACGACACGACCCAAATGTCTCCAGACATTGCCCAATGTCCCTGAGGGACAGAATTGCCCCCAGTACAGAACATTGCTCTGTCTCACAAAGTCCAGTGTAAGCTCACCTCCACCCAGGGCTCATACCCAACTCCCAACGTAAAAGAAGACAACAGAGAGGGAGGCGGGAGACAGAAATGGTTCCCAGGACCGAGAGAACTCCTATCCACGCATCTTAAAAATCTCTTCTAAATCCATCAACAGATGACAGAAAAATAAATGTGGCCCTCCTAGTCAATGGAGTATTACTCAGCCATTAAAAGCAATGAAGTTTTTTTTGATAATATGCTACAATGTGCATGACCCTTTAAATTATCGTGCTGAGTGAAAAAAGCCAGACACAAAAGGCCACATGTCGTATGATCCCATGTATATGAAATGTCCAGAACAGGCAGATTCATAGAGACAGAAAGCAGACTGGTGGTTGCCAGGGGCTGGGGGAGAGAAAAATGGGGGGCTGGGGGAGAGAGGAATGGGGAGTGACTGCTGGTGGGGATGGGAATTCTTTTGAGGGTGATGAAAATGTTCTGGAATTCGCCACCGGTGATGGTTGCACAACTCTGTAAATACACTAAAAAACACTGATTTTTACGCTTCCAACAAGTGAATTATATAGTACACGAATCAATAAAGCTGTTATTTTGAAGAAACCTTTTTAACAACAATAATACATTTCCAACCCCGACACAGAACCCAGACCTCCAATCATGAAGACAGACATCAGCCTTGTGTGACCCCCTTCTTCTTCCTGCCACACTACATACAGCTGAATGCGAACACACGCAGACACGACGAAGTAGACATTCCTGCCCTCAGAAGCCCTGATTTATGGGGACACTCGAGGCGCAAGCTTGCTTGCTTGCTTTACTTCATTCATTCATTCATTCATTCACCAATCATCTCTTCTTCGACATCCTAAGCAAAAGCACCAGTGGCTGGAGCAGGAACAGGCAGTACCCGGTCAATGGTGGGCACCCCATCAATAGATGCCAAACAAATACACAGAAATAGAGATTCGCATTCTAGCCCACACAGTCACGACCTCGCAGACAAACAAGCAACTAACTAGTAAATAACGTGACCCGAAAGTTGCACCTGAAGAATCAGAGACTGAGGCTCATGTCACAGAGGTATGTCTGCCTGGGACAGTCAGATCAGAGGCCAAATCCGGACACCGCCTATATAGGGGTCTGCAGCTCCCATCCACACCCTCCCCAAGGCCCCAGGGTGCAGGACAGGGGGAGGGTCCCACCACTCTGCAGGAAGCAGCAGAGACTTACTGTCACCTGTGCGAAGCGTGCTCTCCTCCTTGAACCAGAAGGAAGGACTTGCTAGGCACCCTTGACAAAAGAGGATACTGAGGCCCAAGGAGACTGGCACCTCAGTGCGGTCACTGGGCCGGAGAAACGGGCCCAGGAGAAAAGACAGACCTCCAGCTTCAACCCTGCTCAGGGCCCTCAGTGGCTTCCCAGGTGAGGTTAGTAACCTGGTCTGCCCCTGCGTGCCAAACACACCCATCAACCTGAGGAAGAACTGTCCCTCCACCCTGGTCCTGACAGGCCAGGAGCCATCCACGGCCAGCTGTCTCTTGTCTCAGTGGGAGGAACACAACCTGGTCCCCACCATATGGGCTACACGGGGAAGGGGTAGCTGTCTCCACTCCAAGCTCTAGAATGGAGCACAATCTGCCTTCCTGACCACCCTCAGGTCCCCACAGGAGAGGACGCCAACAAAACTTTCCCTCGGGTAACCCCAAAGAGAGAGGTACCGATCCCACCTCAAGTCTGCAAATGGGGATATACCTGTCCTTCCTCCAACACCCAGGGAGTGAAGGCACAGGTGACAAAGATGCAGAGACACCTGTCCCTTCAGATAGCAATGATGTCGGGGCAGCTGTTCCCCTCAGGCGGCAATGATGCGGGGGCACTGGTCCCACACCAGGTACCAACGATGTGGGAGCATGTATCCCCCTCCCCAGGTAACAATGATGCGTGCAAGCAGTGCCCAGTTCATACACCTCAGTGTCCTCCTGCCTCCCCTAGGTAGCAGTGATGTGGAGGCACCTGTCCCCCTCAGGTAGCAAGGATGTAGGGACACCTGTCCCTCCTCAGGTAACGATGATGTGGTGGCACCTATTCCCTCCAGGTAGTAATGATGTGGAGGGCCCTGTCCCCTCCACATAATAATGATGTAGTGACACCTAGCCCAACCTCCAGGTAGCATAGATGTGGGGGCACCTGCACCCTTTCAGGTATCGGTGATGTGGGGGCACCTGTCCCGCCCACGATGCCCGGGGCGTCGGGACACCTGTACCCTCCGGCTGTGCCAAGCCCCGCCCCACGGCGCGCGCCCCGCCCCCGCGGCGCGCGCCCCCCGCCCCGTGCACACGCTGGACACGCGCCCCCTCCCTCCCTTCCCGGCCCCGAAGGGTCGACGCGGGCAGCCCCCTTACCCGCGCGGCCCGCGTCAGGCTCAGGTCCTTCATGACCTCCTCGAAGGCCGCCGTCTCCTCTGCCTGCTTCTGGTTGTGCAGCGCGATCTTCTCGCTGAATTTCCGCGGATTGTTCGAAGTCGCCATCTTCTCGCCGCCACCTCCTCCTCCTCCTCCTCCTCCACCTCCTCACCCCCCCCCCCAACACTCGCCAGTGGCACCGCGCAAGCGCCGGCTGGGCCCGCGGGCGGCGGGCAGTGCGCAGGCGCCTTAGCGGGCGTGAGTGCGGCGCAGGCGCATGGAAGTAGCGCGCGGCGTGGGGGCGAGAGCGCATGCGCACGCCCCTCCGGCGCGTTCGTGTCCAACAGAGGAGGCGGGGCGGGGGGGGGGCGGTGCGGAAAGAGTAGGATTTGAGCACATGCGTAGTGTGCAGACTCCTGGCCCGCTGGACAGCGGCCGTCTGGCCATCGGACGTGCATGGTTCGGGGACGGGTCCAGGCGCTGGAGCCCCCAAGAAGGAGACCGCCGAACCCAAACCCTTCCAGTTGACAAGGATGGGGCCAGCAACCCATAAGGACAGATAGCACCCCGAGGCTTGCCGGGGCTCGAACTAGTTCAGCTTTGAGACCAGTTGAAGGAGTTGCTCATTCATGCATTCATTCATTCTACGAATATTTATTGAGAGCCTGTATGTGCCAGGCACACTGGAGAAAAGGCGGGAGCAAGCAGACGTGGTCCCTGACCTGACGGGGTGTGCAGTTGGGGGGCGGGGGGGCGGGGACAGACATAGCCAATAAATGACCCAAGAACATTTCTGATGGAGATAATTGTGATGTGGAAAATAAAACTAGCGATGGACTGGCAGGATATTGATGTTAGGGAGGGAGACTCCTACCGCCACCACTGTCAGGGAAGTAGGGGGGCGTCTGAACTGAGCCCTAAACCTTGAGCTCAGCCCCCAGCCCCAAATCCCAGGCATCATCTTTAACACGTTGCTTTCCCTATCACCTTACATTTGACCAGTTTCTACTCTCTCTATCCTTAAGCCCAAAGAACCAGAACTACAGGGCTTCAGCCTCTCTCTGCAAATTCCTCCAGTCTAGTCTTACTGAAGTAATGCAGCTTTGCCATGGAGTGCTAAAGGAAAGGTCCAGAAATCCCACCCAGACCAGACCCGGCAGTGAAAAGGGTAACAGGATCTTCCCAGTTGGCAGAAGAGTGACCCAGGGAAACGAGAGGTTCTGACATCTGACTGTCCCTTCCCAAGCAGAGGGACGACAACCACCAACATCAAAAGGTTTATATTCGGGAGGCTCCAGGAGTTTCCCATCATGGACAGGGCGGGAGCCAAGAGGGGCAGCTGGAAGAAAGTGGGACAGCTCTCATTGAGCAAAAGTACTTTTTACTAGGGCAAGGGATGGCTGGAGGGGATGCTGGTGGTGATCACAGAGGAACATGAGTACTTTCTGAACATGCATTTATTTACACATTACAACAGTTTAGTGAACTGTCCATATTAAATATATATAAAACAGGATTTTTTTAAGTTTATTTATTTTGAGAGAAAGAGCGATAGAGAGTGAGCAGGGGAGGGGCAGAGAGGGGGAGACAGAATCCCAAGCAGGCTCTGCACTGTCAGCACAGAGCCTAATTGGGGGCTTGAACCCACGAACCATGAGATCGTGACCTGAGCCGAAACCAAGAGTCAGACACTTAACCAACTAAGCCACCCAGGCTCCCCTCTATATAGGTTTTAATTTTGAGTCTCCTGGGCACTGCCACTACTTTATTTTATCCTTTTTGTTCATATGGTTTTGAGCACTTTCGTGGACTTCTAACCTTTTCCCCTAACAAGCATCTGCCATCCCCTTTTGGGTGCCAACAACCAACTGCCCTTCATGGAACACTCTGTAATTTTCAGTCCATGACGTGGGGATGAATTCACATCATTCAGTCCATGTGTGGGCTTCACTACCCCCTCTCCCCACAAATACCCCATCCCAATTTGGAAGTCTGCCAATCAACAGAGCACATTGCTTTGCTCTCACGATTGGTTCAGGGCAGGCATGTGATCCTGTTTATCCAATGAGATCCAGTTCTGGAATTTTTGCTTGAACCACGAGACAGAAAAGCATCCTTTTTGCTTGGACGGCTGGTTTGAAAGAAAACACAAATTTGCCATTCCCGAGGCCACCTGAAGAGAGATCGCCCAAGAGAGTGACCCCACACAGAACAAAAAGAGCCAAAGGTAGAGAGACACTGAGGTCCTGGATCCGGCCATGCCTGAAGCCAAACACTCTGGCGTTACCATTTATATGAGCCAATAATTTATTCTCCTTTTTGCTGAAGTCGATTTGAGGTCCATTTTCTGGTCTCCGGCACTGACTGAGACTACAGCTTCTGTGAATCAGGTGCAGAGCTGGGCGTTCTACAGATATGGTTTCCAGTTCCTGCCACCATCCTGTAAGATTGGAGAGGAAATAGAGACAGAGCAAGATGGCAGCTGTCTGCAGCAAGTTGAGTGCCAGAGCCAAGCCTCAACCCCAGGGGTTTGTAAGGTTTAAATGATGTTAGTACATGTCAGGTGCCTGGCTTATAATAAGTGGCCGAAATTGCTGGCTACTCTGATCACTTACATACATGCCTGCACCAAGCCAGTTTCCGGGCAGAGAAAATAAAAAAAAATCAAAAAGATTTGGTAGGTAGCAGGGGTTATCAGGTCACCGAACCGGGCCATGCCCACAGAACAGAGGTGAAGAGCCAGTGCTCATCCTAGTCACCCCCATTCACCCCACACCCAGGCAGTAACTCAATCCGTCCTAAACCCTGGTGATGAGTCAGAGGAAGCTGTGAGCCTGCTTATTGCGCAATGGCCGGACAGTGACCCAAGCCCTCCTCCGGCTCCATTGACCCCCAGCCCCGAGGAAGGCGAGGCTGAGGCGTCTGGTGACCAGGGTAGAACCCAGCCCTGCCGTTTTTGCTTTCCTCCCTCATCAAAAAAAAAGCTGCTAACACTAGTGTGGTCTGGATGGGCTTCTCAGAGCAGCCCAGGGTCTCTGTAAATCAGGGCGGATCTCATGCTCCCCATCACACTCACGAAAAAAAAACCCACCCTCCCCCTGGCGACTCAGGAGGCCCCCGTGCCCCTTTCCCCCTCCCCGGCTTCTCACTGCAGCCACTCTCTAGCCTCCTTGCTGCACCACCTCCGGATCTTGACGTGTGCTGTTGCCTCTGCTGGCTGCTTTTTCATTGCTGTGGCACCATCACAGTTGGCGCCTTCTCATCTTTCAGGGCTCTCCTCTGAGAGACCCTCCCTGAGGGTCCATCTGAACTATGCCCCTGTGTGCGTCCCATGACCCAGGAACATCCCACTCTCTGAAGGCAGCTGTTTCTAGGGTCCTATCTGCTCCCTGCTAGACCGACTGAGATCAAAAGCTGAAAGTATGTTCGCCCTACCCGAACGTTCCTGGGCTCAAGTTCCCTGTGTGATGCGCAAAGGACACAGACACACCAATTCCTTACTCGTAAGGCTTATTCTCTATCCCTTGGAGGTTCTGAGCACTTCAAGCCTCGTTTTATTTTTTTTTAAGTTTATTTCTTTATTTTGAGAGAGAGTGTGTGCGGGAGGGGCCAAGAGAGAGAGAGAGAGAAGGAGAGAGAGAGTGTCCCAAGCAGGCTTTGCACTGTCAGCATGGAGCCTGATGAGGGGCTCGAACTCACAAACTGTGATATCATGACCTGAGCCAAAATCAAGAGTCAGTCGCTTAACTGACTGAGCCATCCAGGAGCCCTAAGCCTCATTTTATATACTTGCCTGTTGATTCTGTTTTCCTGGGTCCCCAGAGCTAACATAAAACTAAGCACAGAGGGAGGATTAGGAAGTGTTTGTTAAATGAATCGTTTTCTGCCTGGGAAACTCCTATTCATCCCTCAAAACCCACCTCAAATGCCTCCCCACCACCCCCCCTCCCCCGAAAGCCTATCCTCACCCCTAAGGAGAGCTGTATTCCTTGCTCTAGGGTCACCCAGTCCTGGGTCCTTCTCCAGCCAGTCCTGACCTAAAGGGGCTGGGAGTGTCCAATTGTTGGATAGTTTCACTTTATTTACAGAGCACATCCAAGTGTGAGCTAAGAAGTGAGTCCTTTTAAGCCACTTCCTGCTGGCTGCAGGATATAGTTTTCTCTCTCGGCTTCATAGCTCTGTCTAGCTCTCTTTGTTCCCAGTCGGCTTCTCCAGCGTCCTCTCCCACTCTTCCCTTTCTCCGGTCCGCTGCTCCAGCCTCGCTGCATTCTGCCTCAGGGCTTTGCTAAGGCTGCCTCCCGGCCTAGAATGCCCTTCCTCTGCATCCAGACCATAGCACCCCTCAACATAAAGCTTCTAAATACAAGCTAAATTAACACCTAAACTCTAGGGGCACCTGGCTGGCTCAGTTGGAGGACCACGGGACCTTTGGTCTCAGGGTTGCAAGCCCCGCGTTGGGTGTGGAGATTACTTAAATAAATAAAACTAAAAACAACAACAACAACAACAACAACAAGGGGTGCCCGGGTGGTTCAGTTGGTTAAGTGTCCGACTATTGATTTCGGCTCAGGGCGTGATCTCACGGTTCATGAGTTCGGGCCCCACATAGGGCTCAGTACTGACAACGTGGGGCCTGCTTGGGATTCTTTCTCTCTCCCTCTCTATGCCTCTCCCCCTCTTGGCACTCTCTCTCGCTCTCTCTCTCAAAATAAGTAAATAAACTTAAAAAAAAAAAACAAAACTAAACTCCTGAACATTCCTGTGTGGTCCAACCCTTAGGAGTTCTCCAGCTCTGTGAAAAGAGGAAGGTAACTTCACCTCTCTGAGCCAGGCTGTCCTGTGTTAAATGTGGATGGTGGTACTCTTTCCCACAGGCTCTTGGGAAGATTAAATAGATAATGCATGTAAAGCACTTAGCTCAGCGCCTGCTTCCTCGCAAGCATTCAATAACTGTTAGGAAAGAAAACCCTACCTCGAGATGTTAGTTTTCATGCCTTGCTTTTCTGCACTGCCTTATATGGAATCTTAGTCAATCCGGGGTACCCACATCGGGTAGAGGTGAATTCGGGCCATCGGAGCGGGAAGGCAAAGAGAAAAACCATCCAGGGCCCGTCTTTGACTTCCAAACCAGGCCCCCATGAAAGTTTTGAAAGGCAAAGCAAGAGCCAGGTTTGATTATAAAGCAAGAGGGGGGAACCCGAAGGCAGCCAGAAATGCCGGACATGGGACTCACCCTTTACCCTTGAATAGGAAGAGGTTAGATGAAGAGCCGGACGCCTTATCCCCCCATCTCGGGCTGTTAGGTGAAAGGGGGGGACAAGGTGGGGTTGCCAAAGACCGAAGGAAGAAGCTGGAGCTGAGGGGCAGGAACTCCAGTGCCTCCCTGGTAACCACCCATGCTGAGGGGATGCCTGGTGTAGGTCTTCCGGTGACACCTTAGTGCCCTGCGACTTGGACCAGCTCCCCCCGAACTCCCACACAGACCCCCTCGTTGCAGTCCAAAAGAACAGCCCCAACCTACCTGACAAAAAAAAGGAGGGCTGGCCACCAGGGGGTGGATTGGCTGCAGGAGTCGTAGAGCAGGCTTTTCTTTTTGGTGGCCCAGCATCTCAGTCCCCATCCAAGTCTGGGGAGTCCCCATATGTCAAGGTAGACCCTCCCCCACCGACACCAGAAGCCTCCGAGCCAACAGTATGACTGATCAAACTACAGGCCTCAGTTCCCCCTCGGTCTCTGTGTCCTGCCCTTTGCAACACTACTGCATAGGTCGTCCTTCTTAAGCCGGAGGCTGTTTCCCCAGTGCTGATTTTGGACTTGGCCATGTCAGTTGCTTTGGCCAGACAACGATTTCCAAATCTGGACCTTAGAAGGCTCCCACGATTCCACTTGTCCTCCGGTACCACTGGAGAACCCATGTTGGCTAGCTGCTGGTCCGGGGATGTGAGACAGGGGGATCTGTGCCTCCTGGATATTCCACAGCCTCGTACCCAGAAGCAGAGCATGCCCAGCCAGCGGCAGCCTAGAACAAGCACCCTTCAGCCGAGTCATAGACAACACGAAAAATAAACATTCATTTCTGCATGCCATTGAGGCTTGGGGTTGTTTGTTACCCAGCAGTAGCAGCTAATACGCCGATGTACTCTTTTCCCAGGCAGCTAGGGCATACTGACACAGGACGTGGGCTAGGCCAACAGGACGTCTGCGTTCTGGAACAAGTGGTACAAAGAAATACCATTGAGCATCTGGTTTTCAGGGGCAGCTACGGCTGAGTGCCAAGGGCAGATGGCAGTACCAGCTGAGGCATCTGGATTCTGTGCTGAAGGCAGAAGTGTCCTCACCAGCCAGTTCCCTGGCATGATTTCAGGTGATCACTCTGGCTGCCACCCCCCTTGATCTCTGCGTTTTCTGAGCCTGGTTTTGCGGCCCTCCTGCCACTTCCGTGAACAACAGAATGGTCTTCCAATACACGCTTTTGCTATTTAAATTAGCCAGAGGCAGTTTCTGTTGCTGGCAAATAGAAACCCTGGCTTACATAAGATGGGGAACTCCCAGCATGTTACATTTATAATATAATTTTGAAACTGTTTGGGGTACAACTATCAGAATTACCTGAGCACTAGTATCTTAAGCGACACAAACATCGTGATTTCTCATAAAAAGGAGTCCGGAGGTCAGAAGTTCCAGGGTGGGACAGGTGGCCCTGTGATTTCAGGGCTTTGGGAGGTGGCATCTCTGCACCTCGCTTAACGTGCTCCTCGTGGCCACAAGATGGCTGCAGAAGCTCCTGGCATCATGTCCTCACAGGAAGCAGTAAGGGAGGAAAGGGGGCAATAAGGCCTCTCCCTTGTCCAGAAACCCCCACCCCGACCTCCCCTTAAAGCTGGCTGGCCAGATCTGGGAAATGTGCCCAGATCAAAAACAACCCCGGCAAAAGGCATTGCCAAGAGTGGCTCAGCCAAATCCTAAATTAACCCCCGAGGCTGGGCACGCTGTTGCTGGCACCAAATCAGGGCTCTGTTGGTGAGGCGGGAGAAATGGCTGCCGGAATGGTGATAAGCAGGGTCAGCGACAAGACATAAGCTGGGGCCTTGTAGGCAGGAGCACGGCTTCATGGCCCTCTTGCCCTTGGGACCCGCAGGCAGATGGTGCCCGGGGACACTGGAGTGGATGAGGCTCTGCTCCCACCTCCCCATCCCAGGACCTCTCATTTGTGCAGCGAACATTCGGGCTGCGCTTCCAAGGCCAGGTGCCCCTAATAAAACCCGTGCACTGAGGCTCCACCATGAGAAGCAAACTCTCCGGGGCCTGTGAGAACACAGGAGATGGAGCTACGTTCTCGGAGACAAAGCCAGGGGCGGGTTTCCAAGCTGGCCAGGTCCGGGGCAGATTCCCACCTCACAGAGCTCCCTGGAGGCCCCCTTGGCCTCGCTTGCTGCGAGGCCCCAGAAGTCACACTTGGCCTGCCTCTAGCGGGCCTGAATCCCACCATCCCGGGAGACAGCGTTTTCCCACAGCCCGAGCCCAGGTGTGGAGGGAGGCTCCTGCCGGCCGCATCCAGGGCCTCGGTGGGGAAATGGGACATCTGGAAGCAGACGGGCTTTCCCCAGGCTCCGTCCCTACACGCAGTGGCTGGCCATTCATGGCCCAAGCCATCCTGGATGAAAGGTGAGGGGAGGAGATGAGCTGACAGGACCCAGAACCCTTTAGGATACCATGCAGAGAGGCCCGGGCAGGTCCAAGGACGAGTGTGAGTGTATTTGTGTGAGCAAGTGCGTGTGCATGTCACTCAGCATACGAGCAAGGCTACGTGTGAATACCAGTGTGACCATGTCAACGTGCATGTCACAGTGCACGAGTGCAGGTGTGCATGTGAGCTCATATGCATGTGCGTGCATTTGTGCAAGCATGTGTGTGCAAATGCATGTTCCGCCTTTCTCTGAAGGACACAAACGTTCACCAAGTGAAGATTCAAGCCAGTTTCTGCTAAATTAAAAACAGCTTTTTCGTGTTTAAAGTTTACAATACGAAAAATAATTTTCCTTTCTTCCGGGGGGGGGGAGGTGGTGAAGAGGGAGGGGCAGGGGGCCCCTGAGAACATTCCATGAACCAGCCCAGACGGTTATGCACAATCGACCCGGTTAGATACGGCGCACACCCCCCCCCCAACCCCACCCCCTGCGCCGGCACCCCTGCCAGCTCATTGGGGACAAGATGTTCTGAGGTGTGAGCTGATCTGGGGGGACTTGCAGCTGGCAAAAGATTCTCACTGCCCCCCTGAAGGGGCCATGCCTCTAGCAGGGAAGGGTTCTCTTTGGGGGAGCTCAGGTTGGGGAGGGGGGTGAAAAGGGACTGGAATGTTCTGGTAAGTCCCCAAGGGCTGCCGCTTTTATTTCAATGCCCCTGGCAGCATGGTCTCCTTCCTGGTTCCCAACCAAGTTTTTATTTCAACACTGCCCCCCACCCACACATCCGGCTTCGCTCTGGGGCCCCGAAGGCTGCTGCACAGGAGCACCAGGCCTGTGGGTGCATTTTGAGGGTGATCCGGGAAGCCTCCCATCTCAGAAAGCTGTCCGTGAACAGCAGGCATTCTCCACCAACATACAGCCTGGTCCGTGGCGAGGCCAGGCATGAGAGCCGGGGTTGGGGGCGATTCACGGAGCTCTCAGGCCCATATGGAATGGTGATGATTTCATGCTTCCTTTAGGACTGCCCTGCGTCTCCCCCATCATGGCCTCCAGGGAGAGGGGCTCCCTGGCTCCCCAATCTCACACCCCAGGACTGAGCAGATGGAGACAACCTGCCAGGAGCTGGGGGCTGTCTGGTGGCCGGGGACGAAGCCAGCAGGCGCATGGAACAACCTGGAGAGAGTCTCACCGAAGGCCACCCAGCCCAGGGCGGATCTGTCTTCTCCTCCAGTCCCTAGGTGGAAGTTCTGGCCACACTTCCCACTGCCCCACGCCGCTGAGCCAAAGGCCAGCCCCTCTTCCAGCCCCTCTGCAATGCTGGAAAAGGGTGAGGAGGGGAGAGGAGCCCCTAACCACACACAGGACGTGAGGAATCTGTGACCCATCAGGCCCCACAAGCTCAGCGCTGGGCCCTCTCCATCTCCTCACCATAACATTTTTATTAAATGAAGGAAAATATTAGGAGACGACATCTGCTAAGATATGAGGTTAATTCTTTACACGGTGAGTGGGTCACAGAGACACAACATCAATCGTCCGTTAGCAGCAGAAGAGACACTTTAAGTTGCCCCGAGGGTACAAATCCCATTTATAAGATAGCAATGCCGGTGTCTTAAAAGAAGCAAGACAGAACCAAAGGAGAAAAAAAAAAAAAAAAAACACTAAAACAGCAAAACCAGACCAAACCAGCTTTAGAGGTTTGACACCAAATCAAATGTGGCCAGAGATGCTGCAAAGCCCTTGAAGGGAAGAGCCTGCACCACCCGCCTGACCTCCCTTGCTGAGGGCACAGGCCCTGTGGCCCACAACCGGAACATGGGATGGGTGGGGCGGGGGTGGGGGGGTGGGGGGCTGGAAAAAGGGAGAGAAATAAAAATCATCAGACTTGTGGAATGCAGACACACTGAGAGATTCTAAAGGTGTCCCCCTAGCGTGTCGGCCCGCTCCTCACTGAGGACCCCTGAGATGCCCAGCACCAAATAGAAGGCTGGGAAACCATAAGGACCCTCTCTGAGAGCTGGCTGTGTTTTCTCCTTCTGGAAGTGGACGACAGAACACGTTGAGGGAGTTGGGACGGGAATGAAGATAAGCGCGAGACCCTCGTCCAAGGCCATCCTCCCCACCCCCGCGGCTCAGGCTTATTGGGGGCAGGAACATGCCCGCCCTTGAAGTCAACCCTGAGCGGGGCGCACCCCTGCCACCTTACCAGCTCCTAGAGGTCTGTGTGTTCAGAGTTTGGGGGGTATTTATTTTTTAAAAACGCACAGTGCAAGAAACTTGGGAGGGGGCAGGGTGCAAACCATGGGTTTGGGGCTCGACGCTAATAAGCTTGCATCTGAGCGTCTGAGACTGCCGAGCTGGGGGAGGAGAGAGAAGTGGGACGTAAGCCACACAACAACACCCCAAAGGAGATCCCGATTCCCTCCATGAGCGAGGATGTGGGGCGGGTGAGGAAACCCCCGCTGCCGTGACATGTCGGCCTCAGGGCCGGCAGGCTCCCTCGGTGGGCACGAAGCCAGGATCTGCTTCGGGAAGGAAGGAGAGACCCCAGGGGGAGGGGCCTTATCAACGCAGCAGACCCCAAGATGTCAGGCCGCGGGCCGGGGGGGGGTGGTTCTGTGGTCCTCAGCCCCGGTGTGCGCTCACCAAAACCCCTGGCAGAGACGGCATGAGGCTGGGCCGGGTCCCACGGGTCCCGGGAGCTACCTCCTGGTCCCTGACCGGGGCAGCAGGACGGGGGCACAGGCGATGCCCGCGAACGACTCTGGGAAGTGCAGGTCGCGTTCCCACTCGTCCGTCTCCGTGTTGTACACCTGCACGATGCCCGTCACGTTGTTGAGACGCCAGTTATAGCCCCCCACAATGTAGATCTTCCTGTCCAGCAGGCAGCAGCCGGCCTCTGACTGGCCAGCCCGCATGGGGCTCACGCTGGTCCACTGGTCTGTCTCAGGCACGTAGTACTCCACGGCCAGCACGTCAAAGCAGCGGTCCACGTGGTCCATGCGGCCCCCGAGGGCGTAGATGCGGCCGCCGGCACCCACCATGGCGTGAAGCACGCGGGGCTCGCTCATGGGCGCCTTGAACTCCCACTGGTCAGCGGCGGGGTCGTAGCAGTGCAGCGCCTTCTTGTCCTCCACCGAGATGCCGTAGCCCCCTGAAATGTAGAGGCGGCCCCCCGCCGAGGCGCCGGCGTGGCCCCAGGTGCGGCGCTTCAGGGAGCAGGCGTAGCCCCACTCGTTACGCCGCGGGCAGTACCTCTCGACGGAGGCCAGGCTGCCGGCCCGGTTGCGGCCACCCGTGGCATACACCATGCCGCACAGCACGTTCAGCTGGAACTGGATGCGGCTCTCCTGCATGGCCTGCAGCCGCAGCCAGCGGTTCAGGTGGGGGTCGTAGCGGTAGCAGGCGTCCACCGCGCCCTCGCCGCTGCGGTACTGCAGGTGCTGGCCGCCCGCCACGTACACGAAGTTGTCCAGCACGGCCACGCACGTGTGGCTGCAGCCCACCTCCATCTCCGTGAGCTCACGGAAGTGGCGGGCACCGGGCTCGGGCAGCTGGTACACCTTGCTGCTGACGGAGCGGTCACTGTCCGTGTAGGGCGTGCCGCCGAAGGCGACCAGGGAGGGCACGTCCGAGCGCACGGCCGTGCGCGGGGACTGCATCTCGTGCTGCCGGAAGGGCAGCACCTGGTAGTTGAAGGCCTCCAGCAGGTACTGCCGGCACAGCACATCCTCCACCATGATGTCCAG
The DNA here is from genome assembly GCF_018350175.1 of Felis catus. NCBI lineage: Eukaryota > Metazoa > Chordata > Mammalia > Carnivora > Felidae > Felis > Felis catus. Next base: position 13,929,414 of record NC_058369.1, on the reverse strand, counting down.
CGGCTGCACGCTGTCCACCAGGTCCGACGACCGCATGAGCGGGAAGCGGATGTGGCAGAGCACGTGGCTGGCGCGCGGCCGCCGGGCCGGGTCGTGCTGCAGCCAGCGAACCGCGGCGCGGAACAGGTCGATCTCGGCACAGCTCTGCAGCCGATTGCTCTGCAGGAAGAAGACGAGGCGCTCCAGCGGCAGGTGCAGGAAGTCCTCCTCCTCAGCGATCTGCAGGAAGTGCTGGAAGGTGAAGGCATCCACCGACTCCTTGAGCGAGGCCAGGCTGAAGGTGGTGGCCATGTGGCCGATGTTCAGGCAGGTCTCCACGCTCATGGCGGCCTTGAGGAACTCCTCGCACAGCTCCACCACGGGAAGCATCTGCAGGAACACGGCCGCACCCAGCACGTCCTGCACGCAGTCCAGGTCTAGCGTCACCTCGGCGCTATAGGCAAAGTCGATGATGTGCCGCAGGCCGCGGGCCGACACGCCTTTCAGCTCGATGACATCCTGGCTCGCCTCCCTCATGCCACCCGTGAACATGGCCCTGAAGTTCGGAAACACAGCATGTAGGCTCGGGGCTGCCAAGGGGCATCGTGGCCACCCAGGAATAGCCTGGCCCCTGGACACCATGAGCAGGGCACGGCCAGCCAGGGGAAAGAGGCCAGATGCTCATTAAAGACACGCAAAAAAAAAAAAAAAAAGAAAAGAAAGATGTTTAACCCACCCGAGCCACATGTCTTCCTACAAACAGCAACTCCCCACTCTGCCCCTCTATTTTGGGGCCGGGCTCAGCCCACCCAGGGGTGTGGAGTGCTAGGGCCCGCTCATGGCGGGGCAGGTACGGGTGGGCAAAAGAAGGCAAAACCTTGGTTTTGACGCTGGAGACAGGTGCAGCCCTACCTTGGCACCCGGCCCTGGAAGACCACACACACAGCAGGCTCAGGAGACAAGGTGGGGACCCCAAGAACACCGTGCACCATGGTTCTCAGAGCCCAGCCCCTCACCGGCAGGCACATGTGGGCCCGTGGCCTCACCTTCCCCAGCCTGAATCTCAGCCCTGTCACACAGGGACAGGGAGAGGGTTAGGGTTCCCCGGTCAGAGTACACGCTAGGAGGCCCCACCCAAGGTCACTGTCATTTCCAGAGAGAGGCCAGACAGTCAGGAAAGCCCCCCCACCCCGAGGATGACCCACAGGAGCCCTAGCCCACCGTGAGACTCCCAGTGAGTGACACCAGCTGTCAGCCTTTCTGCCTGCTCTGGAAAGCAGTGCTAGTGTGAGCACCAGTGAGAGAAACAGGACCTGGGTCAGAGCACCCCGTGGCTTTTGGGGTCCCCCGTCAGGAGGAGGGGAAAGAACCCCAGCACCTGCTGGGAGTTCATCGGAGGTTCCTCTCACGGGGCAGATGTGCACTGTGACGGCTGACCAAGGAGAAGGAACTCCCTCATCCATTCACCCAACGGATACCTGTCCTGAAGTCACACAACCAGCGTGGTCTGGGGTCAGGTCCCAGAGTAAAGACAGTTGAGCCACCAGCTAACAACTGCCCGCCCCTGTGAGCAGCAGCGCCATGGAGCCTTCTAGGAGCAGAGCTCGGGCAGCCCCCCGGACCCTGCCTCTTCTTGTCCCCATGAGTCCCATCAGCCCATTGAAGACAGAGGCAGCCACGGCGACGGGAGGGAGCTTTGCCTTTTAAGGCCTTGCCGGCTGCAGTGCCAGCGCAGAGGAGCCTTTAAAGGGCATTTCTGGCTGGGCCGGCCCACCCGTCCCCAAATCCAGAATAAAAATAGAAACGGCGCCCCAGATGGCTTGGCTGCTCCGTCTCCCCAGAATGGCCTTGTTGGGCCTGGGGGGGGGGGCGGGCAGCTGGGGGGCGCACCGGGCAAGCCATCCCAGCCTCACCACCCTGGCCTCGAGGACCGTCCGGGCCTCGGAACACGCCGAGGCTGGAGCTCCGAGACGCAGTCTGCAGGGGCACTTCAGCCACCACTGGCAAAGTGGGGCCAGAGAACCACCCCAGGACAGCGCCCCAGCTCTCTCTGGCAGGGTCACAGCCTGGCAGGAGGAACCGGCCAGCTGGTCACTGAGGAAATGAGGAGACTGTCCTCAGCCCGTGACAGCCCCCAGCTGGTGAGAATGGCCCTCGCCCTTCTTCAAGGGGCCCTCACCCCCCTGCCCAGCCCAGCGTAGGGAAGGAGACTTTAGGAGAAGACCCTCGCAGCAGACTGACCAGTACACCCAGCAAGGCCTCACCCGGCATGAGGGGACTGCAACACAGTCCCAGGTACAGGCGGGGACCCCCATCTAGGCATCCCTCCTATCCCTCAGCCTGAGTACAGGAACCACGAGGACAGAGACTCATGTCTGTCTTATCCCTGCTGGAACGCCAAGGCCAAGCATAGTGCCTGGGACACGCCAGTGTCAAACAAAGACAGAGTGAAAACTTGGCCAAGCCCTGCCACTCCCCCAGGGCAGAAACGGTTAATCCAGTGCCCGCGGGCCACCTCCATCCCCCAGGCCTGTTCTGCTTGCCTGCACCATGGGCCCCAAAAGTTTGAGAAAGTTACAAACCTAAACAAAGCTACAGGTTTACCGAATGTGCGGCCAACGCCAGCCATTTTCCCTCAGCGACGTGCTGGCTGGCTGGCACTGAGATCACACTCCCTCTCAGTAGGGTGGGCGCTCTCCAGCCTGTCCCCCGAGACCTGTGCTCACCTGAAGTAGTCGCTGCAGGCGGCCAGGACCACCTTGTGCGCGTGGAAGGTCTCTCTGTTGACGGTGAGCACGACGTCCAGGAGCTGGCCCTGGGCACGGAGGGCAGCGAGGCCCTGCAGCAGGCTGGTGCTATGGCCGGGCGCCGAGAAGGTGCACTTGAGAGCTCCATTTTTGTCAGCCATGCTGCAGGGGAGCAGAGGTGGGGGCTCAGCTCAGCGGCCACAGGTCTGTCTGGTCTCTGCCCGGGGACCCTGGGCTGGCTCGCCTGAGGCGCCAGCTCGCCAGGACCAGCCCCGGAGAGGCAGAAACAAAACCTGGGTCCCGGCCGCGTCTGCCACCTGGCCACCAACTGGCCTTGGCAAAGGACACCATTTGCCAGCCTCCATTTGCCACCTGTGAAAGGGGCAGGGTTTCTGCTCGAACTGAGGAGGCTCCAATGTCCCTTTTGTTTTTTCATTGAGATAAGATTCACATAGCATAAAATGCACCATTTCAAAGTGAGCAATTCAGTGACATTTACTACCGTCGCCTCTATCTAGTTCCCGAACATTTTCACCCCCCGAAATGAGACCCCGTCCCCATCAGCAGTCGCTCCCCCTCCCCCTCCCCCCCCCCCAGCCCCTGGCAACGGCCAATCTGCTTTCTGCCTCTGGATGTGGCTCCGCTGGACACTTCGTGTAAATGGAATCATATACCGTGTGGTCTTTTGTGTCTGGCTTCTTTCACTCAGCATGTTTTCGAGGGTCATCCACGTTGCAGCGTGAATCGATGCTTTGCTCCTTTTCACGGCTGAGTAACGTTCCATCGTGTGGCCGGACCACAATTTCTTGATCCCTTCACCCATCTGTGGACATCTGAGTTCCTTCCACCCCTCCTCTTAAACTTTATTTCATTATTTTTTCATTCTCAATGTGTCTCCTGAGTGCGTATTCTGCAGTGCAGGACTCTTCATGTCGACATCACTGTCCCCCATACCCTAGCAAGCTGCCCTCCCCCCCCCACTGAGGGCAAACCTCTCTTCTCTCCCCTGCAGGGGGTGGGGGTGGGATCACGGTGCCGGCACAGGGCCCCAGCACAGGCATGGAGGAGGAGCTCTGTGACTGACAGCTTCCAGGGCAGCTCTGGTCCCCAGGGTTGGGGTGTCGCAGGCCAGGAAAGGCCAACCTTCTTGGAGGCCCAGCTACTCTGACACCTGCCCAGTGAGCTCCTTGTGCCCAGCACCCCAGGGGAGGGCAACCACATGACCACAAAGTCATTTTCTGAAGAATCAGCTTCTAGGCTATGGTGACTGCCCAGTCTAGGCGAAAGGCCCATTGGTCCTACTTTCCAGGGACAGGGACACAATGAGTGGCTTGTCCATAGTCCCAGAGCTGTAAGACAACCAGCAAGATTTGAGCCCAGGCCCAGGACATGACAGAGTAGGTGGGATCTCCCTGTCTGTCAGGGTCAATGAAGCAGGGGAGGTGGAGGGGCACAGCAAATTGTGGGCAAGTCACAAAACCAAGAATATCTGCCCCACAAGGATGGGTTTACCTGTGGGGGTGGCTCGATGGGGGGGATGGGGACAAGTGAAACAGAGGTTCCTGCACCTCAAAATAAGGACTCAGGAGGCAAAGGTCATCTTAGAACGAACAATAAAGCTTTAAAAAAGAAAGAGGTGGAAACAACCCAAAGGTCCACCAAAGGGCAAATGGAGAAACAAAATGTGGCCATCCACACAATGGAATATTACTCAGTCACAAAAAGGAATGAAGCTGAATCACGCTACAACGTGGACGAACCTCAAAAACATGACACTGAGTGAAAGAAGCCAGTCACACAGAGTCATAAACTGGAGGATTCCTTTTGTATAAAAAGTCCAGAACAAGCAAATCCATAGACACAGAAAGCAGATTAGTTGTTGCCAGGGGCTGGGCGTCAGGCGTATGGGGGATGACTGCTGATGGGCACAGGTCTCGTTTTGAGGTGATGGAATTGTTCTGGAACAAGTTAGAGGTGATGTTTGCACAACAATGCGAGTGCACTAAATGCCACTGAATTGTGCATTTTAAAATGGTGGATTTGGGGGGCGCCTGGGTGGTCAGTTGGTTGAGCGTCCGACTTCGGCTCAGGTCATGATCTCGCAGTTTGTGGGTTCGAGCCCCATGTCAGGCTCTATACTGACAGCTCGGAGCCTGGAGCCTGTTTCAGATTCTGTGTCTCCCTCTCTCTCTGCCCCTCCCCTGCTTGTGCTCTGTCTCTGTCTCTCTCTCTCTCTCTCTCAAAAGTAAATAAACGGTTAAAAAAATTTTTTTAATAAATAAATAAAATAAAATGGTGGATTTGGGGCACCTGGGTGGCTCAGTCTGTCAAGCATCCGACTCTTGGTTTCGGCTTGGGTCATGATCTCATGGTTCATGGGTTCAAGCCCTGCACTGGGCTCTGCACTGACATTGTAGAGACTGCTTGGGATTCTCTGTCTCCCCCTCTCTCTGCCTCTCCCTCTCCCTCCCTGCCCCCAAGATAATTAAAAAAAAAAATTAATGGGGTGCCTGGGTGGCTCCGTCAGTTAAGCGGCCGACTTCAGCTCAGGTCACGATCTCACGGTCCATGAGTTCGAGCTCCGCGTCGGGCTCTGTGCTGACCGCTCAGAGCCTGGAGCCTGTTTCAGATTCTGTGTCTCCCTCTCTCTCTGCCCCTCCCCCGTTCATGCTCTGTCTCTCTCTGTCTCAAAAATAAATAAACGTTAAAAAAAATTTTTTTAATTAAAATGGTAGATTTTAGGTTATGTGAATTTCTCATAAAGTTTAAATAAATAAATAAAAATAAACAAAAGGACATCTGGGCCTTCTCAGGTCCTGCATAAAACCCTGCCGTAACCACCAGCACCTCCACAGTATACAAGGATCACTGCTTCATTCACCCCCACATCCCCTCCCTTCCAGCATCACTGTCCCCTCTGCCGTCTCATCTTAGAAAACTTGTTCAATGCATTAAAGAATGAATGGCTTAGGCGGCCCTACTACATCATTTCACCTCCCAAACATTAACAGGAGGGAATAATGCCATCACCTCCAGGGTCAGGCCCCTGTAGGGTCAAGAACCCCTGCCAGGACTCTCCCAACCCATGCTTCACCCCACCCACCCCAAGGCAAGGCCAAGTATTCTGCTCTCTCCCCAAGGCCCCCAGCTCTCTGGAACTTGCTTTCCCATTCCTGGGACTAACGCCTGCCCACAAATGAGGGCCAGGAATGTGGGCACTGGTCTTTCCAAGAAAGCAGGAGAAAGAAGGCTCCTCAGCCCCCACTGTCCAGCAGCTCCCCAAACAATACCACGGATAAAAGAGCAGATGCCCAGCACGGGGCATACTGTCAGCACTCGATCAATGCAACTGCTACCAACTGGAGGCCTCTGCCCTGGCACAGGCTACCAGCCTCAGTGGCCCTTCCAAGAGAGCCTCAGGAAAGGGAGGCAAACCAACCAAGGGGTTGCAGGGCCCCGGGGTGCTGGCAATAGGCCTGCAAGGTCCCAGACCTTTGGGACCCGGTGTGTGGGAGAAAGGGACATAAGACACAGCATAGGGGACATGGGACACGGCAGGGAGGACAAGGGGAAGTGGAGGGGATACAGGACAAGTCTGGGGGACATGGTCTGCACTTGGCAGAAGGCTTTCCCATCCCGGGAGGAGGGAACGCATGTTTCAGAACCCAGCACCACGGTCATCTGGGCTGGTAATGCTGGGATGCCGGTGGTGCCCGTGGCCAGACCCTGGGTTTGCCTGCGAGGTTTGACACGCAGCCCCGCTGAAGGCCACAGAGGGAGGGAAGGAAAGGGGCCCAGAAAGACCCCAAGTCTCTAGCTTGGTCTGGCCACCTCTCTCTGCCAGGTCGAAGGGATGCCCGTGTCACATGCCCTGTGCCCCTCCCACATTGCTACATCTAGCCCGTCGTGCCTGACCAGGCCGCCGCTGGGACTTCAAGTCTCTGTTCTTCCAGTTTCCCGAGACCCCACAGTGGCCCCAAGTTCTGAGGATCACAAAGAGAATGTCACTGGCTCACAGATCCACCGGCTTCAAAGTGCGGCCATCCTCTGGCCAGGGCTGCCCGATGGGGTCTCACTGTGCCTTCTCACTGACATCCTCCAAGGCCACATGCTGCATGAGCCTCTAAGGACCCTTGAGGTGCTCAGATCCGTGCACCCTTCCCCTGACCCTCCTCTCACCTCACTGGCCTGTCAGCCCCTTGTCCCTTTCTGGTGGCAGGGACCATACAGAATGAACAAGATGGAGAGGGCTTGCCCTCACTGGGTGCACAGTCTGGGGAATGGAGACCCAAAGTGGTCGAACCGTCCAGAATCAGCTTCGCACTGCAGCTCTGAGTACCTCACAGCTGGGGAGGGGACAGGAGCCTGCAGCAGAGATGTGCAGAGGATAGGGTGCCCCTAGCCCCACCACACCCACAGTTAACACAGGGACACCCAGCCTCTCCCTTGGAGCAGAGGGCTGGGCCGCATCCTGGGGGTTGGCCCCAAAGTCCCAGCTTCCACAAAAGGCCTGTCCTGAGAAGCCAACCCTCTCCCTGGAGCCCCTGGGGCCCAGACAGCACAGGGAACCGCCTTTCCCCACACCACAGGGCCCTCTGGCCTGGGGCCAAGCACTCTACCTCTCTGTGGAGCAGAGTGGCCCAGGGGTCAGGGATAGCTGGTGTGACCCCTCAGAGCCTCCCTCCCAGGGCCAGGGAGTGGAGAAGAGGCGCGTCTCCAACTTCACCACGCGTGTGAACAGGGACTATGTCGAGACACAGACTCACACTCAGCAGCTAGGGGCAGCCCCGGGGATGGCAGTGCCACTCTGTGGACACCTTGCCTCACCGACTTTGTACATGTGTGCCCCTACCCCAGCCTTTGCTGTCACGCTTCATTTTTTTCTTAGAAGCTGCTGGGAGATTGTGCGGTAGGGCAAAAGGACTTTGTGTGCTTCCTCTAGGCCCTAAGAATTGTCGTGCCAATGCATGCTTCCAGCAGAAGAAAGATTTCACACCAGGGGCAAGTTCATCCTGGAACTGGTCGGTTCCTGACCGTACATTATCTACTATGGTTCTTCGTATATAAAGAGCACCAAAAAATCAATACAAAGTCAGCAACCTCACAGAAAGATGCACAAAGGATGGTTCATGGGAAAGGAAGCACAGCTGGCTGGAGAGACCTAAGAGTCAGAAGGGCTCACGATAAAATACGTGCACACAGCAAGGGACCGGCTTCACCCTTCATGTGAGCAGAAGCATTGTGTCTGGTCGCAAACACTCACATCAGTTCCCAGTGGGAATGTGAAGTGAAACAACACCCAGGAAGGCAGTTCAACAGACCTAGCAAAATTCTAAAGGCTCACGTCCTTGACCCAGCAACTCTGCTTCTGGGATTTATCTGAGATATACTTACATGTGCAAGATGAGGGACGCAGGAGGATATTCACCAAATACCGTCTCTGGGGGCCACAGATGAGAAACCAGCTAAACACCTTCCAAAGGGGTATGAAGAATTGTTGGACCTTCTGACAAAGGGCTGCCCTCAGCTGAGCACAGAGTCCGCGTGCACCTCAAGCATTAAAATGGTCCTACACAGGAGTTAGCCCAGAGCCCCCGACCAAGCCCACCGCACAGCTGCTTACAGGGTATGACACCTGAGCTGTGCTGAATGGGGGAGAAACGGCCCCTTTCTGCACACACCTCGTCCTCCTCCAGGCCCTTCTCCTCATGCCCCTGGCAAGGCTCACAGTACCCTCCAAGGCTGTTTCCCCCCTCTCATCTCATAGATGGCACAGCTGTCCCTGAAGCCCCCATCAGCACCCACCACACACACCTCACAGCCTCTGGGGAGTTCGGGGAAGGAGGGAGAAAGCCAGCAAGAGCTGGAGTCCCCAGGACAGACAGGCTCGGCTGGGCGGAGGTGGGCAGGAGGAGGAGGGAGGGCTGAGGCCTGGGACCGATGACTAAGGGTAGGACCCATTACTCAGGCCAGCCCAGACAGGGGGCGGCCGGCGCGGCGGGGCCACGGGCCCCCAGGAAGGCGGCGGCGGCGGCCCTGAGCCTGTCCGAGTCTCCAGACGGCCACCCGAGCCACGGTCACCCGCACTGAGTCATCGGAGCCAATGCGTCAGCAGCCGGGTCAGGATGTCTCTGGAGGCCGCTTACTGCCGCCCCAGCTGCACCCTTGGCCTGGATCTGGCCTCTGAGGGGCTACACATGCCCCCCTCAGGCCTGGCCTGAGCTCAGGGCTGTCCTGACCCCATACTCCCACACTGCATCCCCCAGCACTGTCACTGGGCACCTCTGGCCAGGCCTAGGCCTGTACCGGACACGGGGACACAGCCACTGCCTCCCTTGGAGTCTCCCCTACACCAGGGCTAATGTAAAGTGGGACCGGGCAGGGTGACGACCCCAGGTGGACTATCTGTGGCAAGATCTCCACAATCCCCTGGGGGTCCACGGCCAGCCAAGCCCTTTGCCCACCTCGTCCCCAGCTCCTTGCTGACATACCCCCGTGTGGTCTCCTTCCCCACACAGAGCAGTCCTTCGTGGGGTCACCCCCAGAATACATCACGGGCTGGAATCCTTGTTTGAGAGTCTGTTTTAGGGGGACCCAACCCAAGACAAGATGGCCAAGTGGGGAAGGCAGGACCACACCAACTGCCGTCCCCACGCCCCACTGACAGGGCCCCACAGCGGACGTGGGGGCTGCCCTGGAAGTGACACCCGGTGGGGTGGGTGCTCCCCAACTCCTGCCCTCATCTGGCTGCTGGCCCTGGTCCCCGTAGTTGGTTTCCCGACCCTACAGGAGAGATCTGAAGCCCCGGAACAGTTCTTTTCATTGGAATGTCAAAAAAAAAAAAAAAAAAAAAAGGAAAGGAAAGGCAAGAACAAGAAAGAATTTCATGGAAACATTTCTTTGGGGTTTTGTAAAATCCTTTCCCACCCCCACATGGAGCCCAAAGCTCGGGCCAGAACAGAGTCTGACGGTATTGCCCCTTTAACATACTGTTCTGACATGCAAATTCCCTCACTTCCCCTCAAAACGGAGAGCACTTCCACTTTCAAAGCCAATTTCGGTTTTATTGTCCATGTGGCTCCATAGAGCGCAGCAGCACAGCACAGCTGGTTGGCTCACACCCCGGCCGACGACGTACCAGGGAGCTGCAGGCCACTCCGCCCGAGGGTCCCGGGTGCGTCAGCAGGGAAGATGCTGCATTTCACAGGAGAGAGGGGGACAGAGACTCAGAGAGGGGGACAAAGACCCAGAATGAAGGGGAGAAGGAGACTTGTGGGGGGTGGGGTGGAATAGAGACCCAGAGAGGGAGACAGAACCCAGGGCGGGGCGGGGGGGGGGGTAGTGTTGGGGAAGCTCTGGCGGCCAGCTGGTCCACCTCTCTGCCCTATTTCACACAACACCCTCCCTTACCCCCCGTCCTCCAGCCATACTGGAAACTTCTCTGCCTTCTCTCTCCCATCCACCTCTGACTCTTTACAAGGCAGGCCCACTGACTGAGCACATGCCGGGCCGGGTTCTTCACACGCAACCTCATGAATCTCCCTTCAAGACAGGGAAACTGAGGCCCAGCACAGCCCTGTGCGCAAATGTAGTCGCAGGCGACTCCAGCTTCTTGCTATACCGCAGCCTGCCGACTGCCAAGGCCACGGCACCGGCTCCTGGACATGCAGCTCCGTGGGTAAAAAGTGCATCTAAGCCAGAGTCCCACATGCCCCACAAAGGCAGACGCCCCCAGCTACTGTTGCCATGGTTCCCACAATATTTCACAGCTCCGGGTACTGTGCTCCCAGCCCAAAGGATAGAGTCACCGTGTTTTGGCACCTTGCACGGGCCCTCAAATGCTGAGGCTGGCCAGCAGCCTCCATGCTCACGTCAGTGAGCTTTCTCCTGGGACTGCTCGCCAGAGGCCAGCCCGCCCTCCTCACCCCTCAGGCGGCAACAGGCCCATTCCTGGGGCTACCCTTCCTGATAAGCTCCAAAGGAGCTGCCCGCAATTGTCTCATGAGGCTTGACCCCTGGGCTCCCAGGGGAGCAGACAAAAGACCAGAGCTTCTGGGTGGACAAGCGTGGAGCCCAGGGGTAGATGCAGGTCCTTCACTGCAGCGTCCCAGCAGGCCAGGTCACCAAACCACTAACAGAGACCCAGAAGGGACAAAGACTCAGAGGGAGAGGGAACAGAGACCCAGACAGAGGAGGACAGCCAGCCAGGGAAGGAGACAGAGACCTGGAGAGGCAGAGAAGGAATCCAGCCAGGGCCCCCGGGCCCCACGTTCCCCCACCAAGCCTGGGCCCTCTCCATGCCACCAGTGGTTGTTTATTTCTCACTCCTAGTCATCATGTTGGTTTTTCTCCCATGTCTGCTTCAATTATTTAAAACACGATGCCCAGAGCCAAGGCCTACTATCTGTGCACCCTGTGAGTAAATCTGTGTATCCCGGGAGGGCAGGTGCACCAGGCCAATGGGGTCTCACCCACTGCCCCCTACCCAACCTGCCTCCAAGAACCAGAGGTGGGCATGACTAAGGCCCACTGTGAGCCCATCCTGGAAGCATGTTGCCTGTAGAGATGCCCTCCCTGAGCCCTGCAGAGGAGCCCCAGGCCACACCAGCCTACTTCACCTTCTTCATGGCATCACCATCACAGCCATCTCCCTATGTGTATATCCTTACCTCCCGTCCGTCGGGGTTCGTCAGGCAGTAACAGGGTGACAGAACAGAGGGGTTGTCAGGGAGCTCCCAGCAGGAAGTGACCATGCAGCCTGCAGGCCCCTGGGGCTGGCAACTCCTGAGAGCCCCCACGTGACAGCCAGGGAGGCTGAGGTGGGGAGGAGGTCATCGAGGCAAGGGGGCAGAGGTTCCCACATCCACCTTGAAAGAACCATCCTGAACCTCCCAAGGGCCCGGCATGGGGAGAGAAGTAAACTCCTCAGGACTTGGCGTAGAGGCTGGGTTCTGCCCCCACACAGCACAAGCCTGCCAATCAGAGCCCCGCAAGCCCACATGGAAGCCCCCCGCGATTCCAAGTGCACAGAGCCCGGCATGGGGTGGCCACGCTCAAGTGCCGGTTCTACTCAAGGCGGGCCCTGACAGCTTGGCCATCCTGCCCTTCTACGACAGGGACAAACCACATGAACCCCTGCCTCCCCAAATATTTACTGGGTCCTTGATGAGAACTCTACAGACACTGCCCACCCTCCCACCGGGGTAAGGCAACAACATCAATCCCCATCTTTCTCCTGCCTAAGCCCCCCATGGCCCTCCACAGCCTCATTCTTCATGGGCTGCTGTCAGCCCAGTGCCCCTCAAGCTGGGCTGTGACCTCCTGCCTGGACCCTGGGCCATATCCCAATCTCTGAGTGAGCCCAGAACACATGGGGACCTGGCCACTGCCGATCGGCCAGAGGACCCTGTGGGCAGCACCCCTCTGATCCCATACCTGCCCAATTCTGGCCCTTCTCAAGCCTAGAAAAAAGAAAAGGGGACGCCCAGACCCTACTCCCCTCACCAGCTGCAAGCTCTATGCCTTCACAGTACCTCCGCCCCTCCCTGTCCTGGTGAGTGAGCACCCACTCCATACTGGGCTGGAGTAGGTACAAACCTGGCTCCCAGCTCACCTCTCGGTAGGCAGTTTGGAAAGGAGGATACCACTATTATCTTACAGATGGGGACACCGAAGCACAGAGAGGTTCAGGCACCCAACCAAGGCCACAGAGCACACAAGAGGCCTGGTGTCAGCCACTCCATAGCCCCAGGTGGGTTGCCCCGTATCAGCTCCATGATACAGATGGGGAGACCAAGGCTGGGAGAGCTGAAACCACTCCCTAAGGACTGAACCATGCGTGAACACAGAGCTGGATAGCGGGAAGATCCAGATGTGGCTCCTCAGTGTTGGGCAGGGCCAGGGTGTAGACTATCCCACTAATCCTCCAGCCACTACAAGGGATGTAATCCCATCCTGCCAGGTCACTGGGAGAGTGGGAGAGCCCCATCCAGGCCCCGAGGCTTCTCTGACCCCCAACCCAGCTCTATTTGCCCCCTGACTATTGCTCCATCGGGCACACCACCCATCTGTTCCCAGCCTATCTCCCTGAGGCCGAAACAGGAACCTCACCAGGGCAGGGCAGGATGGGTTCTGTCTCCTGCTGTGTTCCAGTACCTGGCACCGTGCCCAGCACGTGCTCAGAGCTCAGTCATGCTCATTGGTTAGATGGCTGGATGGCTGAGTGGGTGGATGAGTGGATGGATGGATGGATGGATGGATGGATGGATGGATGGACGGATAAGTGGGTGCATAGGTAGGTAGATGAATTGGTGAGGTGGCAGGTGGATGGCTGCCAGGTGGCAGCATTGGCTGGAGCCCGACTCATATCTTTGCTTGCTGCAGATAGCTACTGCATATGTCTGCCCTTTTCATCCCATTCATTCAACCTCCTGGTCCTAGTTCTGGGACTGAGTATGTTATCCTTTGATTGGGCTCAATCAGGAAGCCCTCAACAGGACGTTTTCTGGAATGTCTGGCCTCCACACTCCGCTCATACTGTTCACCATGTTGAAGGGCTGACTCCTCCTGCCTCCCCCCAACCCTCCTCCTTACACCACCCTTCCAAGTCCACCAACTCTTCCATGCACTCTGGCACATTACCCTCCCGCCTTCTGAAAGTAGAAGGTCTCCCCATGGCCATGTTTGCCCTCGCGCCCCAGCCGGGGTTCTCCACAGCCTCCCTTTCGCCTCAAAGCCCAGCCAGGGCCTCCAGGTGAGGGGCAGCAGGGGCAGACTCGTGGACAAGTCTCAGGTTGAGGCTATGCCCATTTCGTTCCCGCCCACTGACACAAGGCTGATCCCAGTCAGGGCCCATCCCCCCCCCCACATATTACCCCCACCACACTGGGCTTGACGATGGAGCCACTTAAATAAGCAAAACCTCTGCAGATCAGGCAAGTAGGTCCATGGCTACATGGCCCCAAAGCACCACTCAAAAGCCCAGTGAGATTCTAGCACTGCCAAACCCCAGCATCTCAGTGCCAGCCCAACCACCTCCCCTGGCAGGGCAGGTGTTAAGGCCCTAAAAGGGACAGTTCTGCCAAATGGCACATGCTCATGACCAGTGGTGCTAGGCCAGACACAGGCAGATGCAGACATGGAGATGGCTCAGCCTAGTCCTTCCAACAGCAGCACAAATTTAGGCAGCAGAAGGAGCCTGTCATGAATACCTCCATTTTAGGGGGTGCCAACATCCCTCCCCTCTTCAGATAAGGGTTTCCTGTTTTCCTCAGGGAGCCTCCTATTCCCCCGTGGTAGGAATCAGGAGACCCTATCCCTGGGCTGAAAAGGGAGAGTGATGACCAATTAGAGCCTCCCAGATCCCTGCCTACACTGATTGGTGCCAGGATGGGGGTGTGACCCATGTGATCCAATCAGAATCCTCCCTGGGACTTTTGCTGGAGCCACCAGAATGGAGATTTGCCTTCCCCCTGTGATTGCTAGGATAGTGGGGAGCGGGAGGGAAGGCAGGGCTGAGAGAAAGGAGTCACAGATTCCAAGGGAATCGTCTGAGCCCTGAATCTCAGTGTACCTAAAACTAGAACTCTCTCTGAACGTTTCTTTATGTGAACAGTGAGCTTTTCTTTTTTTTAATGGAACACTTTATTATCTATTTAATTTTTTTTTTCTTTTAGAGAAAGAGAGAGAGCACATGCAAGCAGGGGAGAGGGGCAGAGGGGAAGGGAGGAGAGAGAGAAACAGAGAGAGACAGAGAATCCTAAGCAGGCCCCATGCTCAGCACGGAGCCCGATGCAGCACACGATCCCACAACCCCAGGATCATGACCTGAGCCGAAATCGAGGGTTAGACGCTCAACTGGCTGAGCCACCCAGGCGCCCCTGAACTTTCATTTTCTAATTGAAGGCAGAGAGTTGAGTTTCTAGACTTCATAACCAAAGGGGGCTTTCGACGTCAGAAATCTCTGATCCAGGGCTCCTGTCCACCACATTGCAGATGAGCCTCTAAGAAAACCACCATGGAATTAACACTTCTCCAGCTGCTGCCTCTCCCTACCCTGCATTTAATCTTCCCACCCCGGGGGGGGATGGGAGGAGCCTGGGGCGTTGAGGAAGTCCAACCCGGGCAATTGGCAGCAAGTGGGTAGTGGCCATACTCAGCCTGAGTCCTGTCTGCCTGTGACAAGACAGCTGGCTCCCCACGAAAGGTCAGCAAGCCACCCGTGGCCCCCACTGGGAAAGTTCAGCAACTCTAAATGCTAAGATGCTGGCGGCAAGCCTAAGGCTGGAGCTGCAGGGCGATGCGAGGCCATCAGCCTCGGCAAGAAAAACACCACCCATTGCTGCTGCAGGTGACTCACGTGGAGCATGAACATTCGTGTGCTCCCAGCTGCCCTGCCTTACCCCCTTGCAGGACAGAGGAGGGGAGAACAGGGAGCGAGAGATGCCCTCCAGGGACCCACCAGACTTCACCAAGGCCAGCACGTGGTTACCACTTTGAAACACAGTCCTGTAAGTTGTCCATGTGGAGGCTGCCTCGGGGATCCTCAGTGGGGCTCCCGTACCCCCCCGTCCCGTGGGGCCCACTGTGTCCCTTGAGCCTGAGGCTCAAGGGACACAGTGCCACCCCGTAAACCCCGCCTTGGGAGAGTGCCCTACTCTGGGCTCCGGTCTCGGAAGATTCCGGTGATCACGTCTCTCTGCTCTGCTTCCTTCAGCAGGCTGCTTCAAATTCTAACATCCCGTTGAGAGGAGGGCTCTCCGGATATGCAGCCCAGCCCGCTCCGGCTCCCGGCCGATCCGTCTTTGACCCCTGTGGAATTCTGCAGTTGTGGCGTTAGAAAACATCTTCGGCCTCAACTCGGGTGACCCCCCTGGAGGCCTTTAAAAGCCCAAAGGTCCACCCCTCAAGATTTCCTCCAGGCTGAGCTGTTCAATTCCGGAAGCTGCTTCCCTCACAGGAAAGGTCTGCGATTCCCCAAAGGTGCCGGTTACTTCCTCCCGAATCACAATATTTTCAGTGTGCGGCGAGGCGGTGTGCGCGAAGCAATCGGCCCCTCGGCTGCTCGGGGTCTGAAACCCCGCTGGCTGTGCCCCAAAACCCGCTCCGCTGAGGAGGAAGGCTAGGGAAGCGCTCTCGTAGCCGTGGGGGATGAGTTCTGCGAATCCTGAGCCGTCCTCTCTGGAGAGGAATGGGAAAGGGGCGGGGGAGGAGGAAGAGACTGGAGACTCGGGGTTAACAAGTGTTAAGAGCTCGTCTGCACAGCTGCGGAGCGGCTACCACAGGAGGAGGGCGGGGCTGCCGGCGGTGGGGACCCTGCGGCCCGGGCCCCCACTTCCCACTGCAGGCAGCTGGACAGGGAGAGCGGCCGGCCGTTTCCCGTCCTCCGCACGCAGCGCTGAGATCCTGTCCGTTAACTAAGCGAAGCACACGCAGAAGGGGGCCGCTCACTGGCTTCTCTCTGACGGGCTGATTCACTGACCGACATGCCCGCTTCTGGTGCCCTACCCAGACCGTGCCGTTAAGTAAAGCGAGGGAACGGAGGAGCCTCACCCAGCGGAGTGCGGAAGGCTGTTCCAGAAGCCTCTAGGTCAGGCCAGGTCCCCTCGAAAACCTATCCCAGGCTACGTGTGGGGTATTTGCTGGAGCCAATCGGAGCCCCCACAGGGAGGCTCTGCCCCTAGGAAGCATACATTCTAGGGGACACGGGTCTTTAAGCACACAGAATGTACTGTGATCACAGGGCGGAGGATGCAGAAAGGCAAGTGGACAGAGCCACCAGGCCCCAAGAAGGCCACCCGGGGGCTGTGCAAAGCACAGGGACGGGGACACTCCAGCCAAGAAGAGCCAGGTGGAAGGCCCAGGAGGGGTGGCGGCAGAGTGCTGTTGGAAACTAGCAGGGGTGCAGAAGCACAAGGACACAGCGGGTGGGCAGGGCCTCACTGTAGGGTGGGGGTGGGGGTGGGGGTGGGGGTGGGGGTCCCATGGAGAAGTAAAGTTTGTTCTGAAAGTGAGGAAGCCCCCAGGCAGGAGGCAGGCAGAGCCACATGGTCTGATGCCTGTCTTGGGAAGGACCCCCTGGAGTGCAGGGCAGCAGCCGCTGGGAGGGCAAGAGCCGACGATGGCAGCTCAGAGCAGGGATGAGGAAGAGATGGAAGAAGGGGCCAGACAGGGATGTGGCTCAAAGGTGGAACCAACATGGTGGGCCAAGAGACGAGGGGAGGAGACGGCAAATGAACGTGTGCGGGGTGAGTGCTCTCAAAGCGAAGCTTCCAGCAGGGGTGCAGAATCCAAACTGGAGAGACCTCCCTGGGTGGCTAAGACTAGGCCAAAGCCTCTTCTCAGAAGGGACATTCCTGAGACCAGCAACTGCTCGCTGGAAGACCTGGGGCCCTTGAGCAAGGAGAGGCACAAGGGCACAAGGGCTTTCCAGAACAGAGACAAGCCCTCAAGCCCCCCGGGCTGCTGTCCACCTCTGCCCCCCATCTCCACTGGATGCTCACAGGCAGCACATCCTCAGGCAAGTGGGGCCTCATCCTACCTCCTGCCAGCTCACCTGCCCACCTGTCGATAACCAGTACTCACTCCCCGGTCTCTGGAGGGAACCTGAGAGCCAGTGACTCCGTGCCTGGCCTCCACCGTCCATCAGCACACGGCACAAGTTCAATCTCGAATCTTCCCCAAACTCATGCCCACCTCACCATCTCCACGGCTCCTAGCTAGGTCCAGGCCCCCTTGTCTCTCGAAAGAGGGATCCTTCTAAAACATAGATCTGACCCAGGCTCCCCTGACTCAAATTTTGCACCCCCTGAGTCTCCTGGCCTCCTCCTTCCCACCCTCTCCAGCTCCTCTCTGCCCTCATGACTCCTGAAAAGCCAGGCTGCTCCTCCTTCAGAACCTTCACGTGCCACTTGCCCACACCCAGAAAATAGTCTATCTCCCACGACCCCCTTCCTCTGAGCCGATGACACTAACCGTCAGACTCAGCTCAGCCACACCCATGAGGCTCTCAGAACCTTCCAGAAAAGGCAGGAACCTCAGGATCATTTATGGCAAGTGCAAAGAAATGACTACACAACTGTCCTGCTGACCCTGCTGACATGTCCCACGTGGGCAAAGCCTGTCTGTCCCGGGGGCCCAGGGCTAGCGTCAGGCACAGCAGCAGGCACGCAGGAACCATACGACAATCACCAGAGGAAGAGAGAGGCGTCAACCGAGTCCCGTCCGCAAGAGAAAGGAGCCAGAGCCAGGGATGCCAGAAGCCTCCTATGTGGAGGAATTGTTTCTATCTGGGCCTTCCTCCCCTCCCCTTCTCCAGGGCCTTCAACCCCAAGTCTGTAACACGCCCTAAGGCCAAAGGGTAGCAATGCAGAGAAAGCCCCGCTTTTAAAGCGTCTGGGGTGGGCGATACGAGCGCAAACCTCCGACCTGGTCTCGCTAAGCTCTCCCGTGTGGATCGGCAATAAAAAATAATCGGCGTTGAGAAAAGTGGGATGACATACCGCATGGGCTCCCTGGAGATGGCACTATGATAGCAGAGGCTAATAAAACCTTTCTACCCCTATGGCCGACGACAAGAAGGCCGTCCCCCAGGGGGGTCGCAGCTACCAGGTGGAAGCCGTCCAGCTGTGAGACAAATGCTCCACAATTCGGGGTGAAGCGCGTGGTTTTCAGAGCAATTTCACATCGTGAGCTTGCGGGACCCTGCTGGCGAGGCGGTGAGGAAGGGGGCGGTGAGGAAGGGGGCACCTCTCTGCCTGAGGAGGAGCTGAGCTTCTCGGCCCCGGCCCTCTAGCACCTCCAGCCCAGCGCTCCCTCCAGCTTGCCTCAGACTCCACTGCCCCCGCCCCAATACTCTGTAGAGACCCACAGAGCTGTGCTCTGCCCTCTGTTGCCGGGTGCGAGGCTCGCCTGGAAGCGCCTGCCCTCTCCATGTTGCAGAAGCAGCTTGGACTTGATGTGTTCCATTCTCCTACTGCCCCTGCCACCGACCCTCCCACGGCCACCAAGTAAGAGTGCCACCATCCTCCCAACTGCTCAGGACAACTGCACGTTTGTGTCCCCCTAAAGTTCACATGTTAAAAGTCTAACCCGTGATGTGATGGTATTCAGATGGCCGAGGGGGGTGCTTTGGGAGGTGACTGGGTCATGAGGGTGGGGCCACGAATGGGATCAGTGCCCTTATAAAAGGGAACCCAAGGGTGCCTGGATGGCTCCGTCGGTAGAGCATGCGGCTCTTGATCTCGGGGTTGTAAGTTCGAGCCCCACGTCGGGTGTAGAGATTACTTAAAAGTAATAAAAATCCTAAAAAAAAAAAGAAAAAGAAAAAGGGGTCCCAAAGAGCCCCCTTGCTTCTTCCATCATGAGAGGACACAGTAAGAAAACAGCCATCTGTGAGCCAGGAAGTGGTTTCACCAGACACCAAACCTGCCGGTGCCTTGATCTAGGAATTCCTAGCCTCCAGAACTTTCAGAAATGTGTGCATTATTTGTAAGCCACCCAGTCTATGACATTCAGCAACCAGAATGGACTAACACACCAGCTTTCTCTTTTCCCACCTGCCACGCTGACGCGTAGGCGAGACTTGCCCAAACCCCACAATCCCCTCGTGCCCCCGGCGGCTGCAGCGGCCAGAATGTTGGCAGCATCAGGACTGCAGGGTGACATCGCCATCTCGACATTAACATTTCGATGCACACGCCACATCCAGGTGCACCCTCACATAGGTCACCTCGTCCCAGGTGCCCTTCCCAGTCGGCCTTCCCAGATGAGCGATTTAAGGCAGGAAGGGTTGCAGACACGCCCAAGGTGCACGGTGAGTACCTGGGGCCGCCCTGCTTGGCAGAAGGAGGGACCACAGACACAGGTGGCTCCGATGAGGCCCCCGATACCACCAGATCTCCCAGAATTCTCAAGAGGAGGAGCTGAGGCCCCATCTCTGAAGAGTCAACACTCCCTCTCTCCCTCCTGGCTGAAAAGAGGACAAAGCCAAAGGAACAAGAACCTTCTCAAAAGGCCAAAAGGTCCCCCAGTCTTTCACACAACGGTTGGGGGGCTGGACTCTTCTAGGGCCTCGGGGCTGAGGGGGGACAATCTAGGGCACAGGCAGAGAGGGCTTGGTAAGAACGTTTAAACAAGCAAAGGTCACCAAGCCAGAAGCAGATGCCTCGCTGAACTGCCAAACCCGCTCACGCTGTGTCTGGGCCATAACTTCCCATGAAAACACCTGTGGCCGGCACGTCCCTTACCGGATACCCTCGACTCAGCCCCCGGGAGCAGCGTGAGTCAGCGAGACGGGGCCCCATCCAGACGCTGTTAGGGAAGATGGGCCGAGGACTGAGGATGCCAATGACCCAACATCTGAAGAGCCTCCGTAGCAAGAAGGTCCCTCCAGAAGTCGACCGGCCCGGTACCTCACAGTCATGGAATTTCAGCCGGGGAAGTGCAGCTCCCAGGAGAATTCCTCCACCCCCTCACAACACCCCGAGTGGCCACAAACCTCCTCTCCCTCCCGAAACCCAGACCTTCGTGGAAGGCCTGAGGTGGAGCTGGGAGGGGGCCCACTAGAGAACAAGTGTCTTTTGTGCGAGTGAGTCTGCAGCTAGGACCCCACCTCCCGTCTGCAAGCCCTCGGCTGAGACAGCCACGCTCCATCCATCCCGGAGGTTCAGCTTGGTTATTAACGACCATCTCTACTAGGCAACGAGTTTTTTGTTGATCCCTCGAGATGGGAAGGAAGGAGAATAAGCTTTTCTCTTTCTTTTTTTCCCCCTTGGTTGCAGAAAAGTGAAGTTGGAACAAACAAGTTATATAATGCTGGGGGCGGTGGGGGGTGGGGGAGCTTAGTCCCTCCTGAGGACAGTTTCTTGAGTTGTGGGACCGTTGGAAAGGCCAAGGGGAAGACAGGAACCACCCCCACCCCTGGCCAAATGACAAAACCCTTCATGGGACAAAAAGGCAGATGCAGGCGCCTCCTGGCAGACTGGAAAACCACCTCACAGACAAGGCCAGCCTCCCCCAGCCTCAGCAACCCCGCGAGTCTCCCTGAAAAGGCGAAGGACTGACCCAATCCCGCAGAGGGGACTTCCTTCCCGCCAGACTGCAAGCTCTAGAGAGCTTTGCCACACCCCTTTCCAACCCATCCCTTCCTCTCTCCCTCCCCGCTCCCGGCCATATTTCTCGAACACTTACTTCCTCTGTGCAGCCTTGCTCCAGGGATACAAGACAGCATAAGGCAGACATGCGCTCCAGCCTCAAGGCGTGCCCACTAACAAACATACCAAGTAGTGGCAGGTGGTGACAGCGTGATCGAGGACACACCACAGCCATGAGACCCAGCGGCTTCACTCCTGGTATATGCCCCAAAGAACTGAACACAAGTGTTCCGACAAAAACTTGAACGTGCATGTCCACAGCGGCAGTATCCAAAGTAGCCAAAAGGTGGAACCAACCTAAATGTCTATCCATTGGTGAATGGATAAACAAAATGGGCTATTTCCACATGGTGAAATATTATACAGTCATAAAAAGGAATGGAATGCTCACACACACTCCAACGTAGATGAACCTGGAAAACGTGCAAAGTGAAAGAAGCTAGACACAAAAGGTCACATGTTGTAGGACTCCGTTTACAAAACAGGGAAATTTATAGAGACAGAAATTGGATGAATAGTTGTGGGGGGCTGGGGTGGGGGAAACGGGGGGTGACTGTCAATAGGTACAGAAGTTTCTTTTGAAGTGATGGAAATGTTCTGGAACTAGGCGGATGTGATAGTTCCTCAACATCGCGAAGGTACTAAATGCCATTGAATTGTTCGCTTTAAGGGAGTGAGTTTTATGCTATTTAGACTTTACCACGTAATACAAAGTGGCCAGAAAAAGTGTTCTTGGGGCTAACTGAGCTCAGGTGGTCAGACAGATGGCTCTGAGAGGCCATGACCTTGGAGTGTGGAAGTATGGAGAAGATGAGGCATGGGCATGTCATACACTGGTCCTCACCGGCCCATTTGGAATAAATGAAGGAATGAATAAATGAACAATGCTACAAAGGCCTCTAACCTCAAGGGAGCCTTGGCCACAATCTCCCTCAAAACCTGATCCTCTTTCTACACGTTCCATCTCACCATATTAGGGATTCTGGCCCCTTCTCCCCATACCAGCACCACAGGGATAAGAGCACCTTCCCTATCAGTTACTCTAGACAATGGTAATTTTTCACTGGGATGGATGGAAGGGGGCAAATGGGCATCTCAGAGGTGGGGGGGATGTCTTTTTAAAAAGTGCCTCCATTTAGAAAAGATTTCTTAGGGGCGCCTGTGTGGTTCAGTAGGTTAAGCGTTCGACTTGGGCTCAGGTCATGATCTCACCGTTTGTGGGTTTAAGCCCCACATCAGGTTCTGCACTGACAGTGCAAAGCCTGTTCAGGATTCTCTCTCTCTGTCTCTCTCTCTCTCTCTGCCCCTCCCCTGCTTGCTCTCTCTCTTTCTCTCTCTCTCTCTCTCTCTCAAAATAAATAAGTAAACTTAAAAAAGAAAGATTTCTGGGCGCCCGGGTGGCTCAGTCGGTTGAGTGTTCGACTTCAGCTCAGAGCATGATCTTGCAGTTCGTGGGTTCGAGCCCCACGTCGGGCACTGTGCTGACGGCTCAGAGCCTGGAGCCTGCTTCAGATTCTGTGTCTCCCTCTCTCTCTGCCCCTTCCCCACTCATGCTCTGTCTCTGTCTCTCAAAAATGAATAAACGTTAAAAAAATTTTTTTTAAAGATTTCTTAGATATAACACTAAAAGTGTGATCTATAAGAGAAGAAAACTGATAAACCAGACTTCATCAAAATGGCAAAATTTCCAGGGTGCTTGGGTGGCTCAGTCAGTTAAGCATCCAACTCTTGACTTCAGCTCAGGTCATGATTTCACAGTTCGTGAGACAGAGCCTGTTTGGGATTCTCTGTCTCCCTCCCTCTCTGCCCCTCCCATGCTCACACGGGCATGCGCACATACACGCTCTCTCTCTCTCTCTCTCAAAAAATAAACATTTTCTTTAAATGACAAAATTTTGCCCTGTGAAAGGTATCATTAAAAAGAAAGAAAGCGGGGGTCCTGGGTGGCTCAGTCAGCTAAGTGTCCAACTCTTGGTTTCAGCTCAGGTCATGATCTCACAGTTCATGGGATCGAGCCCCAAATTGGGCCCTGCACTGACAGCATGGAGCCTGCTTGGGATTCTCTCTCATTCTCTCTGCCCTTCCCCTACTTGTGCATGCGTACACATTCTCTCTCTCAAAATCAATAGATAAAAACTTTAAAAAAGGGAGAGAGGAAGGAAAGGAAAGGAAAGGAAAGGAAAGGAAAGGAAAGGAAAGGAAAGGAAAGGAAAGGAAAGGAAAGGAAAGGGAAGGAAAGGATGAATCACAGAGAGGGAGAAAATGTTTGCAAATCATATATCTAATAAAGGACTTGTATCCAGAATACATAAAGAATTCTTAAAAATCAACAATAAGAAGACAACCCAAATAGAAAACGGGCAAAAACATCTGAAAAGACATCTTACCAAAGATACGAATAGCCAATGATACCATGAAAAAGGTTCCAACATGATTATTTATTAGGGAGATGTAAATTAAAACCAAAATCAGGGGGTGCCTGGGTGGCTCAGTTGGCTAAGCATCTGACTGCGGCTCAGGTCATGATCTCACAGTGTGTGAGTCTGAGCCCCACATCAGGCTCTCCGCTGTCAGCACAGAGCCTGCTTGGGATTCTGTCTCCCTCTGTCTCTGCCCCTCCCCCGCTCTCGAGCACGCACACTCTCTCTTAAAAATAATAAAACACTTAAAAATAAACAAATGAAAACAAAATAAGATACCAGCATATACTGAAAGTGGCTAAAATTAAAGACAGGCCACATCAAGTGTAAACCTACACCTACCATTGGATGCAGTCATTCCACTCCTAGGTATTTACCCCGGGGGAGGAAAGTCTACGCCCCCGCAAAGACGCATTCCTGGAGGTTCACAGGGACTTTATTTGTAATTGTCAAAACGGAAACCCAAACGTCCATTAACCAGTAAATGAGTAAGCAAATCTGTTCATCCATATAATGGAATACGCTGCAGCAATGAAAAAGAACAACTTGCTGATACCTGTGACAACACAGATGAACTTCCAAAAACATTCAGTTAAGGAAAAGGAGCCAGACGTAAGAAGCCACATATTGTAGAATTCCATTCATAGAAAATTTCTGAAAGGGCAAAACCAGAGAGCAAAAGCAAATCAGGGTGTGTTTGGGGCAGGGGGTTGGCCGTTTGGTTGACCACAACAAGCTTGAGGGAATTCCTGGGGGTGATGGAGGCCTTCTAAAAACCGGATTGTATCAAAGCATGCACAACTCTGTGAACTTATTAAAACTCAATCAACTGCTCAGCTAAAATGAGTGAATTATGTGGTATGCAATTAGTTATACGTTGCTCTTGCCCCCCAGGTTATCCCCTCCCTGGGCCCAAGGCAGGGGCCCAGAATTAGCTGCCCCTTTTCATGTGTTTCTTACATGTCACCTCATGCCTGGTCAACAAGCCCTGCCAACTCTACCCCCTGAGTGTCTTACAAATCTTGTGAGCTCTCCTCGCTCCCCACTGCAGGCTTCTAAAGCCCAATTCATGCGCCGACCCATCAAGTCTTTCGGGTCAGCACCAGCCCAAGTCTCCCCAATGAGGACTGCCTCCACAGCTCACAAGTAATGAACAACTTCAGCACTTATCACACTGAAATTATTCGCTTCCATAAGCTCACCATCAAGAAAGCCCAGATTTCCTCCTCGGCCAGCCAAGGGTGGTAGGGTTTCCTAGGGGGCCAGGATGGGAGGATCCGGGCCACACTGGCCTTGTGCAATGGGAAGAGGGAGGTTGTGCTACTTAAAGCACGTGTTTTCCTCCTCTGAGAATCCAAAACAATGCATACAAACACCTTCCATTTTTACACCAGTTCTGGGATTCAGGCAACCAGTCTCGGGACTCGGCCAAAGGAAAGGGGGGGCCTCCTTGTGACCAAAGAGGGTGAATTCTGCCCCCTTGGTCTGTGGGGAAGACCTTGCTTCAAGTCCTTTCGCCTGCGGGAGGATTTGAACCCCGCAGGGATGGGAGGAAGGAGCACCCAAGATGCATGCTCCTTGTGTTTTCTTTAGACCAAAAGCTCCCCAAGACGCACCCCAGGCCCTTAGGACCCCGGGGAACTCCAGACCCCTCCCTGCCCATCAGAACTCATTGGGACCTGGGGAGGCAACCTCAGCCTCCCCTCTCAGGTTCCAAGCCCTTTAGGCCTCTTTCGGGCCCTCAGGTTCATTTGAGCCACCACCTCCAGCCTTCCACAGTCCTCATCCCTGCCAGGACCCCACAGTATGCCCCCAGGACCACATTTAGACACCTCAGGGTCCTACAACACCCTCCAGTAAGCCTTGGACCTCTGTCCCTCAAGCTCCACTCCTTAGGGTCCCCAAGACTGCCTCAACAAGCTCAAGACTGCCCATGGTCCTCTGCTGAGGCCCTCTCTGCCTGCCAGACCCCTTGGCATGCCCAGTTCCCCCATGACCCCATCACAGCCTGGAGTCCATGAATTCTCCTTCAGACTCCCATGCCCCTCAATGCCCCCGCAGACCCCTAGGGCCACATGCAGATGCATCGAGGTCCTGCGGCCCCCAGCCTGCCCTCACCTGCCCCTCAGCAGCCCTCGGTCCCCCTCAGTACCCCATGACCCCCTAAAGCCCGTAGTCCCCCGCAAAGACCCTCGAACCAGCCCAGGAGGCTCCTCAGCCCCTCAGGATCCCCCGGACTCCCCACACGTTACCCTGGCCCCGGGGCAGGTACCGGCCCACCTTGCGGGCGGGTCTCACCTGCTGGGGCGCTCGGGGCCCGGGCCCGCTCCGAAGCCGCCGCCACCAGCGCCACCACCGCCACCGGACTCCGCCATCTTCCCGCCGCCGCCGCCGCGCGTTCAAGTGACGGGAGCCGCGCGCGCCGGCCCGGGAGACAGAAACGCGGGGGTGGGGGGACGGGGGCGGGCGGCACCGGGCCTGCTCTGCGAGGAGCGCGGCCCTGGGCGAGGGGTGGGGCCCAGTCTAATGAGGGGGTGGGTCCTGGGCGGAGAGAGGTGGGGTCTGCAGAAGGGCTGGGGCGGTGAAGGCATAGGCCAATTCAACACAGGGTAGAGGGGCGGGGCCTGTGGGGGGGCGGAGTCTGTGAGAAGGGGTGGGGCGTGGTCTAGGTGGCGGGGCCCAGGCTGGGAAGGGGCGGGACAAAGGCGAAGAGTGAGAGGTGGGTGGGACCCGGGAGGGGGCTCGGAGAGTAGATGCTGGCCCGAAGGTGAAGTTCGGCTGGTCTGGGGCGGGGTCTGTTCCAAAAAGGGGGAGGGGCGGGGCCGAGATGGGGAGGAGCATGGAGAAACTGGTCCAAGAGCTCTGAGAACTTCCCCTCCCTTTCCAGGGTCACTCACTCCCCAAGACCTCCCTCAAACGTGGGAATTCATCCCCTGCCCCGGCCTGAGACTTCCAACCAGGCTTTGGGTCCTAACTCTCCTCTGACCCTCCCAGAGCCTCCACCCTCAAACCCAAGAACATCCACCTTCAGACTCCAGTCACCGGCCCTCATATCCCCAAACCTGCCTCACCCACATTTCTGGTTTTGACACCCCAAAACCCCTGTCCTCTACTCCAATCCTAACTCCCACTCCCCCAAATCCTTGCCCACAGACCCTTCAAAAGCACACTTATACCCCCAAAGTCCATTCCACCAGACCCAATGCCCTTGGACCCCAAAATTCCAACCCCCCCACAAATACCTAATCTTCAGCCAAGGCTTAAAGCTGTGCATCTGTGTCCCTCCTTTTTCTCTTTGTTCTCCTTCCTTCCTTTCCTCCCCTCCCTTCTTCCATCAACTCCCACTGTAGACTCCATGGAGCCCAGGGCCAGCAAAGCCTTTGTAAAGCTTCCAGAGCCTTCAAGGACAGCCCCCAAAGTGTAGCCTAGAAAGCCTAGAATCTCCGCCCCTCCAACCCTCCCTCGTGCAGCCCCCAGCAGGGTCCAGGGGTCCAAATGAAGTTCAGAGCTTTCCCTGCGATCAGCGCGAGGAGAAGGGGGTACACATGCAAACGGCAAGGAGGAAGCAAGGGGCCTGCTTGAGCAGGCTCCTGCAGTTAGAACCACACTCTGATCCACCTGCAGCAGAGGATCGGGTGGGTACACAGTAGATACTCAGTCATTTGTGTTAAATGCTCAGGACTTGACATTGTGCAAGTTGACAGATATCAGGTGCTGAGAGGTCCCGCTGACTTCTCTAGCACACAATAAGCGCTCAGTAAATGTTAAATATGTGCACGCATGACCAGCTCAAGTTCTGGCAAGCTCTGCACACGCACACACCCTTGCCCGCCCGCGGTCGGCCTGCCACTTGAGCCTTTGTTCCAGATGAACCACATGCAGGCATCAAACCCTGCTCAGCAGAGACCTACAGCTCGCACGCCCGCCACACATACGGCTGCAGTCAATGGCATCCATATGCACTCACACTTCATAAACACCAAGATCCGCCCCACATGTCAGACATACAGACATACAGCTGAAGATAAGCGAGAAGAGGTTCACTGGGCCCCTGGCACACTACATGCATGGTACGATGGACATACCAGGCATTCCAAGATCGTGTGGCACCGGACAGCCAGTGCAACAGCCCCGAGGCAGGATCATGCTTGGAGTGTTTTCTGGCGAGGGAAAATTGAAGGGGACGGAGAGGGGAGGAGAAGGCGGGGTGGGAAGCAATGAGTGGTGCTTTAGGTCACAGAGAACCTTGTGGACCATATCTTGAATTAGGGACATTATTTAGGAGGCAAGTATTTAGTCCAAGTGATGGGACTCATCCCAGGGAGAGGTGGGAAATGGTCCTAGCTGGGATGTACTTTGCAGGTGAAGCCAACAGAAGATACAGCAGATAGAATGTGAGAGTGAGGCAGAGCGAGGCCAGGGACCTCCCCCAGGGTTCTTGACCTGAGTCTGATTGGCTGCTGTCCCGGGGAGGGGACACAGGCAGGTGGAAAACCTGGCAGGTGGGGGAACTGGAGGGCCCACGAAGGTTACCGCACACCCTCATCCAATAATGCTGACCTGTGGTCTGGCGGAGCTTGGAGGCAGGACACGGCAGACAGCGTCCACAGGCCTGGCCGCCATCTGGCCCACAGCTGGCATTGCTCTCCCAGAGGCGGGGGGCCTCACCACCTGCTCCCCTGCTCCGGACCAGCTGTGGGACTCGCGGCCCCAGGTCAGAGCTCTGAGGCCTCCTTGTAACCCCCAGGTGTTGCAGAGGAGGAACAGGAAGCCTGGAAGCCAGCCTCGTTTTCTTACCGCCTCCGGCTGGGGCCAGCGTCCACCCCGTCTGCCCTTCACCACTGAGTGGTCTCAGAAACAAGCCGCTGATGCTCCCAATGCCTCCTTTTGCTTCTCTGTAAACTAGACAGTCAACATCGAATAAATGTCACTAACCTTTGTTGTTACCCTTAGTTCTGCACCTACTTCTTATAAGCCTCAAGGCCTTGGGCGGGACGCTGCAGCACTTTATCCCTCAGTTCTCCCAAGTTTACAGCGTCCCTGTGGGACAGAGCAAGGCCAGGATGAAATAAACAACACACAGCACTCAGGGCAGCTCAGGTAGTGGGCTTCAAGCCCAAGGCAGCTCCCAGCATTTTTCCTCCCCTACTCTGGGTGCCCAAGCCCTGCTTGATTTTTTTCCCCCTATTTTAACAAACTCTGTATGGTATTTCAGGTTTCCCCTGTTTAAAATTGAGACAAAGGGGCATCTGGGTGGCTCACTCTTGTGTCTGACTCTTGATTTCAGCTCAGGTCA
Source organism: Felis catus (assembly GCF_018350175.1). NCBI lineage: Eukaryota > Metazoa > Chordata > Mammalia > Carnivora > Felidae > Felis > Felis catus. Next base: position 13,900,820 of record NC_058369.1, on the reverse strand, counting down.
TGATCTCACGGTTCATGAGTTCGAGCCCTGTGTCAGGCTCTGTGCTGATAGTGTGGAACCTGCTTGGGATTCTCTCTCTCTCTCTCTCTCTCTCTCTGCCCCTCCCTTGCTCATTCTCTCTCTCTCTCTCAAACTAAATAAACTTTTTTTTAATTTTTCTTAATGCTCATTTATTTTTGAGAGAGAGACAGAGTGTGAGTGGGGGAGGGGCAGAGAGAGAGGGAGACACAGAATCCGAAGCAGGCTCCAGGCTCTGGGCTGTCAGCACAGAGCCCGACGCGGGGCTCGAACTCACAAGCTGTGAGATCATGACCTGAGCCGAAGTCGGACGCTTACCGACTGGGCCACCCAGACGCCCCTAAATAAATAAACTTTCAAAAAATATATTAAGAAAATAAAATTGAGATGTATTTCCCATACCATAAAGTTCACCATTTTATAGTGTACAACTCAATGGCATTTAGTGCATTCACAATGTCATACAACCATGACATTTGCCTACTTCCAAAACAGTTCCATTGTCCCGAAAAGGAAACCCCATCCCCATGAGCGGTCATTCCCCATCCCCTTCTCCCAGCCCCTGGCAGCCACCCACCTTCTTTCTGTCTCTACGAATTTGCCTGTTTGGGACGTTTCATATAAATGGATCATACAATATGTGTCCTTCTAGGTGAGGCTTATTTTACTTAGTATAATGCTTTCAGAGTTCCCCCACTTTGTAGCGAATATCAGTGCTTCATTCCTTTTAATGACTGAGTAATATTCTGTAGTGCGGATGGCTTATGTTGCATTTATTCATTCATCCATTGATGGACATTTGGGTTGTTCCCTTTTTGTGACTGTGACTAGCGCTACTGTGAACATGTGTATACAGATATCCTGTTTTCACTTCTCTTGGGCACATCTCTAGGCGTGGAATTGCTGGGCCAGAGGGTAGCTCTATGAGGAACTTTCTGGGGAATTGTCATCTATTTCCATCCTCCCCCTAGAATGCCGACTCCCCAAGGGGCGAAGACTCTCTTCTCTTCCTAGCTATGGTAGTTGCATAACACTGTGAATGCCACTGAATTGTCCACTTTATTTTTTTACGTTTATTTATTTTTGAGAAAGAGAGAGAGAGAGAGACAGCAGGCAAGGGAGGGGCGGAGAGGGAGTGGGGGGCACAGAGGATCCGAAGCAGGCTCTGCGCTGACAGCAGCAAGCCCGAGGCGGGGCTGGAACTCACAAACCGTAAGCTCACGACCTGATCTGAAGTCGGACGCTCAACCGACTGAGCCACCCAGGTGCCCCTGAATTGTTCGCTTTAAAATGGTGGGTTTTACATCACCTTTTACCCTTGGTCTCGTGATGACCTTGCAAAACAGGGAAGGTGGGGCCCAGACAGTGGAAGCAGCCTGCCAAGGCTCAGGGTCAGGAAATGGGAACCCCGCTCTCCAATCTGAGTCTCAAGCCCTTTCCAGAGCCCCATGCTGACTCCCTTTCTCCTTTACTTTTATTCAGGCATTCAGCGAGTACCTATTGACGGTCTGCTGTGCACCAAAGGCCATGGTGGGCATGGGACACACGCGCCAGACAAAACTAAGACAGCCCTGCCCCTGGGTGAACAGTCTCGCTGAAAAGGCATTGAACAAACTCTCAGGACGCTAGTTGAATGGTGTCCTCCCCAAAAGACATACCTAACCTGGAACCTCAAAATGACCTTCCTTTGGAATAAGAGTCTTGGCAGAAACAATTAAAGTGAGGATCTCACGCTGAGATCATCCTGGAGTAGGGTGGGCCCGAAATCCACTAACTGGTGTCCTCATAAAGAGAGGAAAACTCTTGGGGCGCCTGGATGGCTCAGTCGGTTAAGCGTCCAACTCTCCAACTTGGCTCAGGTCATGATCTCGCGGTCTGTGAGTTCGAGCCCCGCGTCGGGCTCTGTGCTGGCAGCTCCGAGCCTGGAGCCTGTTTCGGATTCTATGTCTCCCTCTCTCTGACCCTCCTCCGTTCATGCTCTGTCTCTCTCTGTCTCAAAAATAAATAAACTTTTAAAAAAATTTAAAAAAAGTAAACATTAAATAAATAAACAAACGAACTCAGTCCCTTTGTCAAAAAAAAATAGATAAATAAACTAAAAAAAAAAAGGGAGGGGAATCAGGGGTGCCTGGCTGGCTCAGTTGGTGGAGTGTACAACCCTTGATCTCAGCGTTATAAGTTCAAGCCCCACGTTGGGTATAAAGGTTACTTAAAAATAAAATATTAAAAAAAAAAAAGAAAAGGGAGATTCAAACAGAGAGAAGCCCATGTGAAGACAGAGACAGAAATTGAGGTGAGGCTGTCACAAGCCAAGGAACACCTGCGGCGACCAGAGCTGGAAAGAGGCAAAGAAGCATTCTCCCCTAGAGCCTTCAGAGGTAGCCTGCCTGCCAACACTTTGATTTCAGACTTCCGGCCTCCAGGACGGTGAGGGAATAAATTTCTATCGCTTTAAGCCACCGGTCTGTGGTCGTCTGTTATGACAGCCACAAGAAACTGTGCACTCAGGCATGACAGAGGGGAAGGTCAGAGGGGTCTCTGCACATCCTTCCACATTTTTCACGTCCGCTGCAGGTCTCCTCCTCCAGGGAGCCTTCCTGGCTGCCCAGCACTTAGGGTGATGGGATATTCTGCTATCTTGGTGATGGAACAACAGGGAGGTTTACGTTTGTCAAAACTCATTGAACTGGGTATTTCAGAATGGTTGTGTTATTGGATGGCGATTATGCCTCATTAAAGCTGACTTATTAAAAAACAAACAAAACAGGAAACTGGTCAGATGGAGCCAAGGTGGTAGAGGTCAAACCTGGGGCTACCTCTAGGGGGTAACCAACTGAAAGGGGGCATGACGGGGTCCCCCTGGAGCTGGGGGTGTTCTGTATTTCCATCCCAGGAGAGTGTAAACGTTCATGGAGCTGTACAGTGAAAATGGGCTCACTTTGCCATTTGTAAACTACACCTCAATTAGAAAGGAAGAGGGGCCCCTGGGTGGCTCAGCCATTTGAGTGTCCAACTCTTGATTCAGGCTCAGGTCATGACCCCAGGGTCATGAGATCGAGCCCCACCTCGGGCCCCACACTCAACATGGAGCCTGCTTAGGATTCTCTCTTTCCCTCTGCCCTACTCTCTCTCTCTCTCTCTCTCTCTCTCTCTCTCTCTCTCTCTCTCTTTCAAATTAAAAAATAAATAAATGGAAGAAAGACCCTGTGGCTCACGGAGATAAGTAACTCTCCCAAGGTCCCAGCAGGACGATGTCAGAGCTGTCCTACTTTGGAGCTCAGCACCAACCCCTGGTCTCATCCCTGACCCCCTCCATTCAATCAACACACGCTTATAATGCACCTCCTGTATGCCAGGTACTGGGAATTTAACTATATGCATACCAGACAAGATCTGGTATCTTGCCCTCATGCTCCAGGATACTCTGCAATAACACATTCTCTTTTTTTTTAATGTTTATTTATTTTTGAGAGAGACAGAGATAGAGTGTGAGTGGAGGAGGGGCAGAGAGAGACAGAGACACAGAATCCGAGGTAGGCTCCAGGCTCTGAGCTGTCAGCACAGAGCCGGGCGCAGGGCTTGAACTCACGAACTGCGTGATCAAGACCTGAGCTGAAGTCGGACCCTCAACTGACTGAGCCACCCAGGTGCCCCATAATGCATAAGACACACCTGAGACACATGAAAGGATCAACGACCAGGGCCTTTCCAGATGGTGGTAACTGTCATAAAGGCAATGGGCTGAGGGTGACCAGGTGAGGTAGACTGCTGTAGCCAGAAGGTTAGGGAGAGCCTCTTGGAGAAGGTGATGTGCCAGCTCTAATAAAAGCCGGGGACAAAATGTTCTAAGATGTTCTGGGACATTCCAGAACATTGTAGAAGGGCCCAGGATGTTTCAGAACATTCCAGGTGGAAGTGATGTGTAGGGCCCAAGCCTGGTGCCAGAAAGAGCCTGAGGGACAAAGATGAGACCACATTGTCTGGGGTGATGTGGGCAAGGCTTGGAGTGAGAGGGAGAGTGTCGACAATGATGTATTGAGAGCAGCCTCCTTGGTGTGTGGGACACAGCTGTGACTGAGGCTGCTAGCGCGTCGCATCTGGCAGGGGGAACATTTATTAAACCAATCATCACACAAGCAAAGAAGCAATAACTTAATTGTCAACATGATAGAGGCTTGATTTGGGGCGTAGTGACTTAGAGGGGCCAGGCTGAGCCAGGAGGTCAGAGACGATACTCAGGCTGAAGAGTTGGCCAGGAGGAGAGCAGAAACTTTTAGGCAGAGGGAACAACGGATGTGGGGACCCTGAGGAGGGAGAGTGCCGCGAGCTGCACGGAGCCTGGCAGGACCAGGTGCGAAGGGATAGTGGGCAGTGTTACGTGACATGGGACTTCTCGAGGCCCCTCGGCTTCCCCACTGGGCTGGCGCTTGGCTCCGAGAAGGAACTTGGGCAGCCCCTAACTGGGGCCTGCCCTGAACTCGCACCACTACCCCTACCCCAAAGGGGAAAGACACGAGTCCCCATTCTTTCCTCCAAGTGTTTATAAATGTTGCCAGGGACGCCTCCCTCCCTTCCTCCCTTCCTCTGCAGATTACCACTTCTGGGCCCAGAACTCAGGCCGTCACCAGGGAAGCAGGACCACCAGTTGCCATGGCAACACTGCACTTCCCCAGACACATGGGTGCTCCTGCCTTTTGCCATGATGCCAGCCAGCCACCCACCCTCCATCAGGTCTGTATCAGTGCGGGAGGAAGGCAGAGGAAGGGGCAGAGGGGGCAGCTTCCCAGATGACTCACAGACCTGGGGGGGGGGGGGACAGACAAGGGAACTGAGGCTCAGAGAGCTATAGAGAGTCAGAGCTCTTCCACGAGGTTACTTCTGCGGGCCCGTACTCCTTGGACGAGCCCCGGACAGAGGCAAAGGTCCCTCTCACTCCTGAGACTCCGAGAAGGGGACAGGGGTGACTTGGAAGAGGGTCCCAAAGGTGTTTGTCCGGCACTTGGCGTGTCTCCCCCAGCGATTCCAGGCGGCCCTGCTGGGGCATCCCTCAAGTCAGCCAGTAGGGATGCTGGGGCCACAGCAGACCCAATCATGCGTCTGAACAGAGCCTGGACTGTTGCATCATGTCCAGTTTGGGGTGGGGGAGGAGACAGATCATGAAGCCGTAAGCAAGTCAAGGAAGGAGAAAGACTCAGCAGGTGATGAGCTGAATAGGAGGTCTCAGGGAGGAAGTGATATCAGATTTAAAAAAAAAAAAAAATGAATCCAGGAATAGGGCCAGATAATCTAGGGAAGAAGAATTCTAGATAGAGGGCACACCAGTGCAAAGGCCCTGAGGTGCATGTTGTAGCAAGGAGAGAGGAAAGTAGAGGGAGAAGCAGGCAGGAGGTGGCAGGGGCCAGGCCATGCAGGCTTTGCGGGTGGTGGACGAAGCCCTCCAAAGGGTAGGTGTATATAAGTGAACATCGCTTTTCTCTGCACATGCACACAGTCACGCACCTCCCATATACACGCGCACACCCCTGGGACACCTCTAACACACCCACATATCCAGGATACCCTCCCTTCTCAGATTCCACCCATCCCTCAAAGCCCAAGTCAGCTGCCACCTCTTCTGGGCAACCGCCGCTCGCCACATATTTGGAAGGGACTTCTCTCCCCACACCACACAGCACAGAACTCATAGTTTCTACCCACACCACCTGGCATTATTCATCCCACATCTCTGAGGCACCCACGCTGGGCCCAGTCCTAGGCTGGTCACCAGAGCTTCGAGAATTGACACACTAGACACATGGCATCGAAACATACCAAGAACCTCGAGCCCTCGGGGGCTCAGACTTGAGAGGGGGGAGGGAGGGCAAAGAGACTGGGACCAGTCACAACTTTGCAGTTCCAAGGCAAACCGGCTTAAGGCAAACACAAAGGGACAGGGTGGACTTCAGGCACATTTGATCCAGGACTTCCCGCGATGGCGTGTAGAGACACGGTCTCTCTCTGTCCCTCTGGGCGGCTCTGTTGCTGTGGTAACAAATGGCCCTCGGCAGCTCCAGACTCACATCCTCCTCCCAGCTCAACAACCCCAGCTGACAGCGTGTGTGTGTGTGTGTGTGTGTGTGTATGTGTGTGTGTGTGTGTGTGTGTATGTGTATCTCTCCCAGTAAACCCCACCCGTGCCTGGGAAGGCTTGGGTCATGCTGCTCAGCTGCCCGAAGCCACATAATCTTGATCAAACCAAGCCGGGCTCTGTTCAGAAGCAAGAAGGGGGCGACGTAGGGTGCCAGGTAGATTCCTACCAAATCCACAAAGGTGTTCCGAGCAGAAGGAGCAGCTCTAGCGAAGGCCCGGAGGTTAGACCGTTGACTGATGTTACTGCAGGGAACCGTGAGGGTAGGACCCATTTTGTCTTCAGACCCAAAGGTAGGAATTGGTGGCTGCCAGGCTGGCGAATATTGAAAGCCTTTGAAAGGTTAAGCAGGGGTAAGGGCGCCTGGCTGGCTCAGTCGGTGGAGCATGTGACTCTTAATCTCAGGGTTGCGAGTTCGAGCCCCGCGATGGGTGTAGAGATTACTTAAAAACAAAAATCTCAAAAAGAAGCAGATAAGGGCGCCCGGGTGGCTCAGTCGGTTGAGTGTCCAACTCTTGATTTCAGCTCAGGTCATGAGCCCAGGGTTGAGGGATTGAGCCCTGTGTCGGGCTCCATGCTGAGCACAGAGCCTGCTTGAGATTCTCTCTCTTCCTCTGCCCCTCTGCCCCACCCCTCTCTAAAATTAAAATAAATAAATAAATAAATGATAAACAGAGGAAATCTGGTGATGCCTGAGGGCAATAACGACTCCTGATGAGGGGGTGGTGATCAGCAGGGGAGGGAGAAGGTCTAACCCCATGCACGGAAGGGACTTGACCAGATGAGGCTGCTTCTAGGGTCTGAGAAATAGAGAGACATTCCAACAAAAACAATTAATACCTACTCCATGATGCCAGGTCACACACGAGCCCCTCAGGAGCTGCCTTCATTGAGTTTATGAAATTATGTTGAAGAAGGCCAACATTGAAATAAGTGATCATTCATCAACTATAAATGTGGTGAGCGCAGGTGCAGGAACTGAACACAGGTGTAACAGGGGCTTCTGGAGGAGGAGTCTGAGGAGGCCAGGATGTCCTTTGCGGAGGAGGAGCCCTTTTAGATGAGGACTTGGGCAGAGCAGGGCCATGAGGGAGTTCCTGGCATAGGCACATGCAAATGCAAAGGCCCTGGGGCGGGAAGGAACAAGGTAGGCTCCAGGGATCCAGGGAGAAGCAGTGTGACCGGAGCATAGGAGAGCCTCCACGGAAGTGATGGGAGACGTGATTGGGGCCAGATGGTGGGTTGCCTCAGTGGTACATGTGGCTGTTTGGACTCCTCGTGGCAGCAGGAAACCCCAGAAGCGGGTGATAGCTGGGATCGGATGGCTTTATCCTGGCAGCTCCAAGCTGCTGCATGGAGCTGGAGGGGGGCTGGAGGGGAAGCGGGGAGCCCCAAGGGGAAGCAGGTGCAGTGGTTGGTTGAGAAGTGGTAGCGGCTTAGACCTTGCTGGTTGCCATGGAGATAAAGAAAAGCATGTGGGTTGGAGGGGTGGGGGAGATAGGCTCTGCCGATGGGATAAGGTGGAGGGAGGACAGGGAAGACTCAAGATGCCACCCAGGTGTTTGGCGTCAATGAGACGGGAGGCCGTGGACAAGGCAGAAAGGACCACTAGGGTCCCCTTTGCACTGGACTGAGCAGTTACGGTAGCCTTTTTTTTTTTTAAGTTTATTTATTTATTTTGAGAGAGAAAGTGCAAGCAGGGGAAGGGCTGAGAGAGAGAGAGAGAGAGAAAGAGAGAATCTTAAGCAGGATCCGCATTGTCAGCACAGAACCTGATTGCTACAGGGTTTGAACTCATAAAGCTGTGAGATCATGACCTGAGCTGAAATCAAGAGTCAGAAGCTGAACCGACTGAGTCCCCCAGGCGCCCCTACAGTAGCCACTTAAATAGTGGTGATGGTCACACGACATTGTCGACAAACCTAATGCCACAGAATTGTACACTTAAAAACAGATTAAAATATGTGATATATATAGCTTACCACCACACAAAAATAGGGGGAAAACCTTAAATGTACACTAACTCTAACTAAATGAGAAATGAAGTCTTCAGTCTTACTGGCCACATCGCAAGGGACCCATAATGTTATGTGGGTGGGGGGTGTTGCAGACAGAACGTTTCCATCATCGCAGAAAGCTCTACTGGGCAGCACGGGCCTGCTGTTGCTTCTTACCTCTGCCCAGGTGTCATTTCTTGGCAACGTTCCAAGGGGCTGCCTTGAAACCCCACCAGGACCCAGAACAATCCCTTGGGGGCTGAATTGTCTATATGTTGAGTCCTGGTGTTCATGGTGTTAGGGAGGAAGGTGCAGGCAGGAGCCGCTCAGAATGGATGCTTCAGGAGTTGTAGTAAAGGGGCTATCTGCAGAGGTGTGGGCAGGGTTGGGTAACCGACAGGAGGTGGCGCAGTACCCTGGGAGAGCAACAGCGAGGAGCTGTGACCACGCACAGGCTGGAGGCTGGGGGATACAGGGACCGACACCGGAAGAGAAACCCTCGGACTTCTCGCTCTTCCCTCCTCCCACCTCCCACCTGTGGTGACTCTAGCAAAAGGCAGAGAGCCCAAGTGGATCGCCACCTCCTGGGACACAAGGTAAGGTGAAGCATGGATGGGCTGATAATCAGCCCCACACCTTGTTCCCTCCAAAGCCCCTCCCCCAGCGCACTTGTCACCCATAGATGTCCATCAGCCCTGGGAAACCGCCACCCCGTTGACCACCACCACACCCCTCGTCCCAAACTCTCCCCAGCAATCTCTGGTTGCTGGCACTAGAAATGACTCCAGTTGGCTGAGGCTAAAAGAGGATTTATTGGAAGAATCTCAGGGAGTCAGCAGAATGGACAGGAAGGATGGAGAGCCATGGCTGTGGCCTCATGGGGGGAGGATGCTCTTGTCCTGCAAGCCTCCCGAAATGCAAAGTACGGGGTAAGCGTGCCAAGTATGGGGGCGCCTGGGTGGCTCAGTCAGTTAAGGGTCCAACTTCAGCTCAGGTCATGATCTCACGGTCCGTGAGTTTGAGCCTGGTGTCGGGCTCTGTGCTGACAGCTCGGAGCCTGGAGCCCGCTTCGGATTCTCTCTCTCTCAGAAATAAACATTAAACAAATTTTTTCATGCCAAGGATGGATCCCTTGGATAGGGAAGGGGATAAGACCCAAGGTCAGTGCCCTGAAGCTGCTCCCAGTGGAGCAGAACTCCATCCCCAAAAGAAAGGGCAATGGAACCCTGATGGCCACAACATTAACAAACATCCCCCCTCAAGCCTCTACCTGTGCATCTCATAGAAGGGACCCTAAAAGGGAGGCAAGAAAAGGTACTGACCCATCCAGGCCAAGCAGGTAGCAAAGGCCACTTTTCTAGGGACATCCCTAGTCAGAAGTGTGATGTGGGCTGGGCGGCAGAGGGGCTGTCCTTCCTCAAGCCACGGGGAGTTGCCAGGGCTGTCCCCATCTCCAAGTGGACCGGGGTCCTGGCCATGCCCAGGCTATTCTCCCAAGGACAGATGGAAAGACAGACAGAAGCAGGCTCAGTCCAAAATATCTTTTATATACATGGTTTATTCCTCCCGACCCCCATGCTGCAACCCCAGTCTCAGCCGCCCTCCCAGCATGGAGCTGCCCACCACCTCCTCTCTCAGGGGCCTCCTCTCTTGGGACTGGATCTCCGGAGGTGAGATGGGTAAAAGAGGGGGGCCCTAGCACAAGGTGGGTCCCCTGTGCCTTCAGCCCCCACCCTCCAAAAGGGGAGGAAAGAGGAAAGAGGAAGGCAGCACAGAACTGGGGCTCAAATACTCAAGAAGCTACAAGATAGAAGACAAAAGTAGCACACTCTGGGGAAGGGGGGGGCAGGGAGGAACCAAGGCCAGATCCCACCCCCCTATTGGGGGCGTGGCAATCCCAGGGCCCGGAGGGGCAAGGAGTGGGACTGGGGAAAGAAGAAGGATCGGGGGTAGAGGAGCCCAAGGATGGTCCTACCCTGGCCTGGACTCCTGGGCACAGGGCAAGCGAGGCTCGCGGAGCCCCTGCACTTGGCAATGCATGGGTGGATGGACACCTACAGCTTGGTCAGGTCCAGCTTCAGCTTGTAGGGTGGGGGGCTGTCCCCAAAAGCATGCGACGGGGGAGGGTACAGGGGCCAGTCTGGCTCTACCATGAAGCCCTTGTGCTGCTCCAGGGTCAGGGGCTGCAGGGGGAGGAAGAGGGATGGAGGGAGGGCTAATGAGCTCCCACCCTGCCAAGGCTCCTTCCCACCCCTGATCTCAGGTCACCTCAGCTATGGGTTGGCATCGTTCCCCCCATCTCATAAGGAAGTGAAGAAACTTGCCCAGTGTCACACAGCAAGTCAGGAGACCCTGCCTCCAGGGGAGAGTGGGTGGCCCAATTCAGGACCAGGCAGCAGTCCATCTCCCACCCCTCCACTGGGCCCCGCCCACCTGAAACTTGAGGTGTTGGCCAGGTGCGGTCACCAGGGTGGAGCAGCTCAGCCACAGCATCACCAGCACAGAAAGGAAGAGGCAGCAGGCCAGGATCCAGCGAGGGAGCCCTGAGCGCCTGACCCACCCAGAAGGCACGCTCAGCGGTCCTAGTGGGGGTTTGGGAGTCCCTCCCTTCCAGCTCCACTCCCATCCCACCCCCGGGGGTCCTGTCACCCACCGGGACATGCAACTGAGGAAGTCATTGTCCTGCAGCTCATCGGCCTCCACCTTGGCCTTACTGCTGGTCTTGACTCGGATCTTGGCCTTCCTCACTTTGTCCAAGGGGCCTACAGGGTCTGAGACAGGTCTGCTCTTAGCAATTCCCGGACCTCCCCCAAGAGATCAAAGCAGCCATGGAGAGGAGAAAGGAAGCCAGGACCTAGGGCAATGGGTCATAGAGTCCTGGAATGGATCAGAACCCGGGAAAATGGACCATGGAACTCTAGGAGATGGATCATGGAATCCTGGGAAACAGACCAAGCAATTCTAAGAGTTGAGAGACAGAAACCCCATTCCTAGAGGTTCATTTTCCAGGAGGATGCCTTATGGCAGTGGAGCTGCCTGTGGAAGGAACACGGGTCTAGCCTCAGAACTTACCCACGTGTACCTCCAAGGCCTCAGGGTGGGATCCCCGCCAGGTCACCTCTACTCGCTGCAGACGGGCCCCTTCATGCCCCAGGTTCTCTACCACAGGCTGGGTCTGGGTCAAGAACAAGACAGCACAGCAGGGCCACTTAGAAAGTCACCACGTTAGCCCTGGGAAGCACATCTCTGGCCCATGAAGGCTACGTTGTCCCATGCCCAACTGGCCCGTCGTTCCACTGGGTGCAGAGAGGACACCCTTCTGTGGGGCTCTGGGCTGTGACATCAGGGATGTGGTTCCCTGCTATTGTGGGCAACTCAATTCATCTTGACCCCATCCCTTTTAGCTCCTGACCAAGCCAATAGAATCACAGGGATTGGCCGAGAGATGGTCACATGACCCAGCCAGGGCCAATCAAAGTAAGTCCCAATTTAGTTAAAACTTCAGAGAGGTTATAATCTAGAGCCTTGGGCATCTACCCAGCTATCAGGAGGGAAGAGCTTGCCTGGAAATGAAGCCACCGCAGAAAAAAGCAGAGTCAAGGAGGGGAGTGAGACAGTGAACCCCTGAATCTAGCTGTGTCTGAACCTTGACCACCTGAGGACTTCGCATCCCCTGAGCCAAGAACCAACGCATCCCACCTTCTTACCCTGATCACCCACCCACCACGCTGGTGTGGCCCCTGCCAGACCCCTCACCTGGAACACCACCACCTTCCCATTGTCAGTCTGCAGGTAGTATGTCCAGGTGGAGGAGACGAAGCCCTGGGCCGAGTTGACAAGGTCATTGCAGAGGGTGGAAAACAAGTCCAGGAGCGAAAGGGCCCCACTTGGAGCTTCCAGGACCTTTCTCTGCCAAGGGAAGGCCCAAGGCACAGAAATGTCACCAAGGTAGGGCGTTCACCAATGGGAGGGGAGCTGGGAGAATTCACTATGGTTGGAATTTGCTAAGTGGTTTGGGGCAACAGGGCTTCGTACAACGAACACAGGCCTTAGGAGCTGCATTTGGCTTCCTGTCGCCCTCGGAGAAGTGGATTGCCCTCTCTGAACCTTCAAATGGGGATGATTCTCTTCCCTCATGGGGTTGTTATGAGAGTTCAACTAGACAACGGTACAGCACAAGCGCCTAATGTGTAGTAGATGCTATTATTAAATTTGTCACCACCATCCTTCTTATTTTGACAGCATCAGCAGAGAATTCAGAATAGGAAGGAATGATAGTGCAGTGTGCTTTTTATGAACAGTGAAGGCCTGGAGGGGGTGGAGGAAAATGGGTGAAGGCAGAAGAGCTTTCTGGGGAATCTCGGTCCATGGGTCTCTGGCTGTGATGAATGATGTCCTGTGCCTTAGTTTCCCCAGATATAGGGTTTCCTAGAATCACTTATGGACGCGACAGGTGAGCAATTATTATTTCTCCCTGCAGTGGGGGTGGGGGAGTTGCTCCTCCCTGAAACTCAGTTCTGAGCCCCCGCCCCCGTGACAGTGGCCACCTGTTCATCACAAGGAAGGTGCTCAGACCAGCACCTGGCATGTAGTAAGTGCTCAATAAAGTCAGCTCTAATAGCACAGAAGACGAGTGAGGGGAGAGGTGTTCATAAGCCTTGGTGGCACTGGCTTTAAATCCCATCTGGTACAGCCCTAAATGTATGAACTCAGGTAGTTGCTTCGCAGGCACAAAATGGGAGTGGCACTGTCCCAGGTGCCTCTAGGTAGCCTGAGGAATTTGGGACAGGCTATGGCTGAGCCTGGACCAGGACAAATGACTGACAAACGGTGGCTGTTTTCTTACTCCTCGTAAGATGGTGGGAGGAGAGAGTACTTCCCATATCACAGAGGTGATAACTGAGGCTTGAGACCAGACTTGACTCCATCGAGGGCACCTGGTAAGCCCAGAATGGACTGCAGAGCCTGGGAGACTCTGGATATGAGTGCAGATTTGCAGGGAGGGGGTAGAGAAGAGTGGTGACAATCCCAGGGCCACAGGTGGGAGGGTGCCCACCTTCTGCTCTGGCTCAGGCTCGGGTTCAGGTTCCGGCTCCGGGTTCTGGCTCCAGCAACCCTCGCTGCAGGCCTGCTGCTCCGTCTCCTTCACATAGGCCTCCACACAGGCTGGGGGATGGGTTGGAGTGGGGAGGGGGCAGGAGGGGTGACTAAAGGCTGACCCTTCCCCCGCCACCCCTCCCCACCCTGGCCACCCAGCCAGCCCTCACCTGCTTCACACTCAGTCTGGGTGGCATTGGGCTTGGAGCTCCTGGCCACGAATCGGCAGATGGAGAAGAGGCGGCAGCCACGCTCACAAGCACTGATCAGGACAGCCCTGTCATACTCATATGGGGACTCCGTGGGGTCCTCCTCCTCAAGCTCTGTCTGGGAGAGGGGACACTGGGCTCAGGCCAGGGGGAGGGGCAGGAGGAGATCTGCACTGGAAGCACACGCTCAGAGCAGGAGATAGAAGATTTGTGGTCCTCTCCCTCCTCCTCCCCCCCCCCAAATCCAGAGAGATTGAGGTGGGGAGAGGAAGGCTAAGAATATTAGTGGGGGTTCTTAGCTCTGAAGAAGAGAGAAGGGGAGGGAGCTTGAGAAGGGGGATGGACCGTGGAGGGCACTGGGTTTGGGCAATGGTTGTAAAATGCATAAGAGGGAGAGAAATGCCTTCCCCCCACCAAGGCTCCAGGGAGGAGGGCAGAGATTGAGGGGGATTCTCGGGCCTCAGGAAGGAGGGAGGAGGCTAAGAGGAGGAGGTTTTGTCGTATTTTCTGGCCTGGGAAAATGGAGATCCAGCTGGGGGGGGGGGGGCGCTGAGGATGTGAATGAGGGCTGGTAGCTCTTGGGGGGGGGAGGGTAGGGAGGAGGATGTGGAAGTCGCTTAGGTGGAGGAGGAAGAGGAGAAGAGGACCGTCAGGCCTGAGGGAGGTGGGGGATGGGCTCCCCGAGGGTCTTTGCGCAGCGGACTAAGGCACCTCAGTCCCCCTCCCAGCCCCTCCTTTGGAGGGACCCCCCCCCAGCTCCGCATTCATCAGAGGGACTTGCATCTCCAAACCCTCCTTCATCAGAGGATCACCCCCCCCCAGCCCTTCCTCCGCGGGAGGAGCAACTCCCAAGCCCCATCGGAGGGACACCCGACCCCTGCGCTCGCCTCAACAGAAGAGACTCCAGCCCTTCCCTCGCCAGAGGGACCCAGCCCCATTGTGGAAGCCCCATTTCCGACTCCTTCCCCCTCCGAAGAACCCCCGTCTCGCGTTCCCGACGGTGGGAACCGCATCCCCAACCCCTCCCCCACCAGGGAGGTCTCGGGTCCTCCGGCTGGCGCCGCATGCGTTTCACCTGCGAGAGCTGCGGACCGGGATAGCGGTCGCGGCACCGCAGCTGGCAGCTCTGCGTGTCCCCGAGTTGCGGGGCGAAGGGGTCGCGGGCGGAAGGCGCGGGGGTGGCAGGTGGAGGCTGCAGCAGCAGCAGCAGCAGCAGGAGCGGCATCAGCGCCACCGAAGCCATGGCCGTGCCGGGCGCGAGGGGCTCGGGGGACGCCGGCTCCTGGCAGGCACCGAGGATGCAGCGGCGGCGGCGGGGACCGGGTCGCTGACGTCACCCGAGCGAGGCAGCCTGGGAAGGGGGGGCGGGGGATGCGGAGAACGGGCGGGGGAGCTGCGCTGCGGCACCGTCGGGGAGCGGGCGGGGTGGGGCAGGTGGACCTCCTGTCCCATCTCGGGGGTGCCATGACACCTCCCTCGTATGCAGGCTGGAGAATCTCAGCCAGCGCTTTGGGGCCAAAAGGAAACAAACTGGGTGATGGGCTGGGGCGTCTCTGTTCGCCAGGGGATTCAGCGAGGGCCTCCCCAAGGAGGCAAAGTTTGAGCTGACCAAGCGGGGAGGGCAATCCAGGCAAAAGTAACTGAGAACCCGGAGGCGGGTAGGAGGGTGGTGGTGCTGAAGCCAGAGAGTGGAGGTGGAGGGACGTGAGGATCACAAGACTGGGTCGGTGAAGGCCTCGGGAAGGTCTGTGGCATCCAGTCCTGTGCCGTCCAAGTGAGAGGGGTGGTAACTTTGTAACTGGTTTGCCTCTTGTAGGAAGCCTTTTCGGGCCCTTCAGGGTTCCCCCAGCCTCGCCGCCTCCTGGCCCAGCCCTGATCCACAGGCTTGGGGGATCTAGCACTCTCTCCCCCAGACTGGGAGCCTCTCGGCCCGGCGCTGAGTGCGAGGGGGCACAGAGGTGCGTGTAGGTGCTGCTAAAATTCCTAATTCTTGTGGGAAAACTTGGGGCAAACAGGGACACTGCTGCCTTCCATAACTGCCACGCTCCAAGGTGACAGATTGAAACCCCCTGTATCTCGGTTTAAGAGGTCTCCCTAGCTCCCTCTCAGTCAGGCAGGGTGGCGTGGGCGCCCCTCTACGCTTCGGTCCCCTGCAAAGATGACCCCTCCATCCCTCGCTAGCATGCCCGGTGCAGGTGCCTGCGGAGGTCGCGCAGCCGTCCACTTGGCTTCCATCAACGCTCCACCCCCACAGACGGGGCGGCAGCCACGCGGGGTCGGTGGGTCAAAGGGCGCCGCAGGTTCCGGCCGAGGAGGAAGGGACCCGGGGGGACCTGGCGCACCCCCTCCCCGGGCCGGCCGCGGCGCTTTCATCTCCGCGGCCTCGGCCGGCCCCCACGTGGCTTAATCAGGCGCGGCTGTGCCTGGCGGACCCTGAACATCTGGATCCCGGCGCGGCCCCTCCCCCGCCCCGCCCCTCCCGGGCTACGCCGCGGCGACCCTGCGGCAAGGGCCTCCAGCCCGCGGTTTCCGCGAAAGCGAGGGAACCCCGGGGCTAAACCCCCGCGCGTTGGGCCCTGTGCCTTGGGAAACAGCCATTGGTTAAGACTGATCCTGTCCCCCGCCTCACAGGTGGGAAACTTGGGCCCCAGGACCCCTCGGCAGAGCTAGGATTCAAGCCCACACATGTCAATTCCAGAGCCCCGCGCGCTTAAACCTTCCACAGTTACTGTACTTCCATTCATTGCAAACAAAGCCCCTCCCAGGTATGTTCTCGCAACAACCCTGTAAGGAAGTGCCGGTAGCGTTGTCTAATTTACGGATGAGGAAACTGAGGCTCAGGGTGGGAACAGGAGTGGGCCCAGATACAAGCGAGAGGAGCAAAGAGACGCGGGCCGAGGGTGGGGCATCAGGCAGAAGAGGCGTCACTTAAAGAGCAGCAGGAAAGAAGGACTCCCTGCATCCTTTTGGGGAAGGGGAAACTGAGGCCGGAGTGGTTGGGGAGCTGGCGTCGGTTGCCGGAGAACAGCGAGAGGGCTTGGTTGCTGCCCACCCACCCCCCCTTTCCGCTCCACGAGGCCGCTGGGGGCGGGAGCGGAAGGAGGACTTGACCCTGGCCCCCCAGGTGAGCCCCCGCGCCCCTCCTGCCATTCCCGGGGGAGCAGGTCCAGGTGAGGGGCGGGAGGGCCGGCGGGCGGCCGGGGTCGGGTTTCAGGAAATCCGCCGACATTCCTTCGGGGCTTAAGAGGGAAAGTTGACTCGGCGCCGCCCCTCGCCCCCCCCCACTTCCTACCCCCCGGGGCGGCCCGGCCGGGGGCGGCAGGCGCGGGGCGCTGCGGCGGGCCTGGGCGTGAATCAGCGGCGGGCCGGGCGTCCGGGAAGCGGCGGCCGAGGTCAGGGCGGGCATCGGACAAGCGCCCTTTGTCCCTTGCCGCCCTCACCACGACCCCGCTGACCCCCACCCCCAAGCTGGGTACAGGCTGAGGAGGAGGCACGGCACCGTGGCGCCGGCGCTTGCTGACGGTGGGGGGAGGAGGAGAAAGGGACCCAGCTGTCCGTCCCCCCACCCCGGCCCCCCCCCCCCCCACACCGCAACTTTCTCCTCTTGGAACCCAGACATCCGAGGTTCTCCAGGGTGTCCAGGGGCCCTGACCTGGACCCAGGCAGCACGCCTGAGGCCCCACCTCCAATGCCTATGGGGTCTGAATTTTTAAAGTTCAGCGCACAAAGCTTTGAACCTAGGCATCCCAGCTACCCAGGCGCAAGCTCCGGGGTAGCAATGATAAAGCCCCACCTTCTGCTGTCCCAACCTCATATGTCCAGGTCCGGACCCTCACTGCCCCTGCCTCCTGGGAACACAGGCCTGGAACACAGGCTAATCCCATACTGAGGGCCCCTGAGCACTGGGGTCTCAGCGTGGGAGAAGCATCTCTGCTCTACTCACTCCCACTGGCTCTGGGTTCCTCCGGGCCAGTGCTGTTACTGCTGCTTCCTCCCCAGTGTCCCCTCAATGCTCTTCAATTACATGGGGGGCTGGGGCTGGAGGGTCTTCCCCGACCTAATCCTTAGGTACAGAGTATGCAGACTAAGGAGGAGTCCTCCCCCAGCCCACGTGGGGCCCTCTCTCCATCTGCCCCCTCAGTACATTCCCAGACACCTTCAAGGACTTGGGTCAATATTTGCTAGAAGTGCCGTCAATGCTGGTTCCTCTTCCTTCGCAAAAGGCGGTGGATTGGGAAGGAAGGGGTTAAACCTCTGGGAGTGCCAGGGCTGGGAAGTGTGCACCCAGGGGTCAAGTCTCTTTCCTTAAAGTCAAAGGTAATGAAGTAAAAGTTACCCAGAGGGTAGAGGGCATGCTCCAGGGCAGGACTGGGCAAATGATCCCTACCCTTCTATTGGTAAGGACCAGAGAGGGATGGTACCAGTTTGGGTCACACAGCAAGTCAGGGTCCCAGCGTGGGACTCACTGAGACCCCAGGCATCATGATTCACTGGGACTGTGTTTTCTAGCCACTTGGAAGGACTGAAACCTCTCCATCCTTTCATTTTGCAAATATTCATTGAGCTCTTCTCCTGTGGCCCTCACTGGGCCCAGCATGAGGTCCTAATGGCTCTCAGGGCGTTCACAGTCTAAAGAAAATACGTCTCAAGAGAAAGACAATGTTCAAAGAGTTGTGTTACAAAGACAACTTGAAAAGGTGAAGGGGTAGAAGGGTGCCTTGTAAGGGCGGGGGGGGGGGGGGATGCCCTCTGAGGTGACACTTGACCTGTGACCTGATGGAAGATAAGGTGCTAAGTGTGTGTGTGTGTGGGGGGGGCTTTGGGAGGAATCGCATCCCTGTAGATGGAAGAGCAAATCTGTAAAGACCTGTGATAGCAACAAGTCTGATGTGTTTGGGGAAACAGGGCTGCAGTGGCTGGAGCGAAGTGAGGGAGAGGAAGGGGAAAAAGAGAGTGGAGGAGAGGAAGGGAGAGGAGGGGGGATAGGGTGGCTGGGCAGAGAAGACCTGCCTTGCTTCTTTTAAAAGCTCCTGCCTGCCGTGCAGACCAGGGCAGGAGGGTCACCGGGGAAGCCCAGGAGGAGGCCGAGCAGTATCCCAGAGGGAGATGGTGGGGCCTGGACCGGGATGGGGTGGGGAGAAGGGGTCAGAATCTCAGAATGGGGATGTGTTTTGGAATCAGAGCCAAAAGGATTTGCTGATGGATTGGACGTGGGGGATGAGCGAAGGAGAGAGTTGTCACGCACGCCTCCAGGTCTCTGGCCTGAGCACCTGGGTGGATGGGGGAGCCTTTTCCCAAAACCCAGGAATGACTGGGGGAGGAGCAGAGATAGGGGGAGGGGATATCAAGATCTCACTCGAGAAGTCTTAAGTCCTCCTAGAGGGAGTCAAACTTTGCAGGGCAAAGATTGTGGGGGAGGGGTTGCGCATATCCTGCAAACAATTCCAGTGACGAACTGCCAATGCCTCTTAACCATCTGGACCACCTGGCAGGTGGAACTCTGGCCCCCTTTTTCAGAGGTGACAAACTGAGGCCTGGGGACCGTCTTTGCTACAAAAGAACATACCGCCAGTGCCAACGGCCGTGCCAAGGGCTTAGATTGTGGCACCTTCTGTAGCAATGCATTTTCTCACAGAAGACCTTAGGCTGTCTGAGAGCTACCCATTGTACAGAGGATAAAACTGAGGCCTGATTGCATCAGTGAACGGCAGTGTACTACTCCAGGGCTTTGCTCTCTCATCAACCCACCCAGAATCCAGAATGTGCGTGTGCAGAGCCCCCAGGATCCTGTCCTCCAATCCTCTTTTCTGACAGTCTGGGGTCTGAGTTGGGGATCCAAGCAACAGGAGTGGAGGGTAGCTTTTGAGCAAACAAGGTGAGGACTCCTGAGCCACGCTCAGAAGCTTTTACCCCTCTGGATGGTTAGGGACATGGAGAGAGAGGGTCCAGGCCTCTAAGGGAACCCCTCTGTAAGGGAAGTTACAGCCCTTTCTCTCTCTGGGCACACCGCTGGGGGCAGGGCTGAGACTCAAACCTCCGGGCTGGAGGTGTCCCTGGAACTCTCATCTCAAGCACCCCCTAAACCTCCGGAGAGGCCAGGAGCCCTTCTATCTTGGGCACTGCATCGGGTGCTGACCGACAGGAGGGGAGTGAGGCGCTCGGGCCAGGAGGGGTCCCGAAACCCAAGCAGTGGCCAAAAATAATAACACGGAGAAGGCGCAGAAAAAAAGGAAGACAAACTATGCGTCGCTCCGGGCAGCCGGCGTTACCTGGAGTCGGCGGGCGGCGGCCGCCGGAGCTATTACTCACTGCGTGGCGCACCCCACCCGCGGGCCGCTGAACTGATTTTTCCGTGGGGAGGGGTGTCAGTGAGTCGGGGTGGGCCTCCTCACCACTCTCCTCGTGGGTACCCTTCCCGTCCCGCTTGCGGGACCGGGGCAAATCCCCGTCCCCGCTCCCACCAGGTCCCATTTCTCCCAGTCTGTCCGCGCCGGAGCTCCCTCCTAAGGCCCCCAGAGCCCCCTGAGGAACCTCAGCCCTGTCCTGCGTGAAGGGGACAGCTGAGCCAGGGCAGGGCCGGGGACTCCGTTGGCTTCCAGCTTTTTCTCAGTCTTCCCTCCAGCAAAGCCTGGGACCGAGGCTGCGCGCGGAGGACCGAGGAGAGGCGGGATGAAGTGGGAGGCGGGGGGCACTGGGCCGAGAGCGGTGGGATCCGCGCGCCCAGGGCGTGGGGCCGGGGGGTACGACTCTTGGGCCCCTGGGGAAGAAGGAGGGGTGGAAATGGGAGCAGGCGGGGCTCAGGGACCACTCAGTGGGGGGGGGGGGGGCGGGGCTAAAAACCGGGGTGGGGGCCGAGGCAGGATGGGGGGGAGGAGCGGGCCAGGGCTGGGGGCCGCAGGGGACACTTAAGGGGCAAAGGGCTGAGAGCAGGGTGCAGGGAAGTGGGCAGAGGTATGAAAACGGGGTTGGGGGCGCCAGGTCCCAGATTGGGGGTGGGGAGCCTGGAGCTGGCGGGGTTGGAAAGAGTTCTCAGGCTGGTAGGGGCTGAGCGGGGGGCTTCCGGGCCGCGGGACAGGGCGCGCGCGGTGTGCGGCGGGGCGGAGGCCGGACGGGTGGGGCGCGCGGTGCCCGCGGGCGGGCGGGCGGCGGGGAGGCCGGTGCGGGGCCCGCCGCCCCCCCGGGGCCGGGCCGGGCCGGGGGCGGGGCCGGGCGGGGCCAGCGGCGCATTAGCGCCTTGTCAATTCGGCTGCTCAGACTTGCTCCGGCCTCCGCGCCCGCGCCCAGCGACGTGCGGGCTGCTTGGCCCGCGCCCTCCCGCGCCGGCCTCGAGCCCCGCGCCCGGCGCCCCGCGCCGCCGCAGCCGCCGCCCGCCGCCTCCTGCCGCGCGCCCCCGGCAGCGCCGGCCCCATGCCCGCCGGCCGCCCGGGCCCCGCCGCCCAATCCGCGCGGCGGCCGCCGCCGCTGCTGCCCCTACTGCTACTCTGCGTCCTCGGGGCGCCGAGAGCCGGATCAGGAGCCCGTGAGTACCCGGCGTCCTGTTCCCTTCTTCCCGCCTGGGCCGAGAGCGTGCGCCCCGGGGGCAGCTGCGGGGGGAGGGGGGCGCGGGCGCCACCTGGACGGCCCGGGAACAAAGGAAGGCGCCCCCGGCGCGGCCCTCGGGGCGCCCTCACCTGCGGGGCGCACGGCGCCGCAGTTCCCGGGCCAGAGGGTCTGGCTTCCACGCCCTAGGCCTTCTTACCTGGTCCGCCCGGCCGGGGACACCCGGCTCTGCCCTGGGGGTCGGGGGTGCCGCGGCCTGGGACTCGCTGAACTCCAGGACGCGGCGGGTGCACGCAACAGCGCCCGTGGACTCGGAGCCGTGGAGACCAAGGGGCACCGCTCCCAGTCAGGGGCGCACGCGGTAGGCGCGTTGGGTGCTGGCTCCGGGCGCCCCCCCCTCCCCGAGTGGAGGGATGAGCCCCGCGAGGAAGGCGGGGCGGCGGGAGGGGGGCCGCTCTGGCCGCCTGGCGCGCGGCCCGGGGTCCCCGGGGACGCGCCTCTCCGCGGGCCGGCGCCGCCGCCGCCGCCCTCCCCTAGCGGGACCCCGCGCTCGGGGGTCCGCGGAGTCTCAGCCACCGGCGGGCTCGGAACCATTCCTGGCCAGGCTGCGCGGGGCTGAGAGTCTCCAACGAGAGAAATCTTTGTGAGCGAGTGGGTGAGAGTGAGAGGGAGCAGGAGCCAGCGAGTCCGGGCACCAGTGGCCCAGCCTTGGTGGTGGTGGTGTGGGGGGGGGGGGGGGGCAACAGGGAACCCACAGCCCGCAGCCCAAGACCCCCACCCTGTCAGGAGCTCCTGGCCCCCGGCACTCTCTGTCCCCCCCATCAGAAGCACACCCCCTCCAGGACACCGTCTCTACATCCAGACCCTCTCTGGGACACACCCAGAGACACACAAAGACACACTGGCTTGTGGCCCGTCACCCTCGCCCTCAGATGAGCGCACACTGCAGCCCAGATGCACATTCGCACACCATCGGGGCGCGCACACACACATTCCATCCCTGACACACACACATTCGTGGTCACACACATTCCTCCGGGGGAGGCAACACAGGGGTATACACGCAGGCACAGCCTGCCCTAGACGTCCCCAGTCATTCCATGCGCCCCATCCAGGCGCGCGGGTCGCTGGGGGCCCGCACACACTGCTCCCCAGGCCATCCCACGCTACACAGAGCCATTTGCAAGCTTCCTGTGGTGCTCTTCCAGAAAGGACAGGGTCTGGGCACCCCCTGGGGACACTTGCTGAAAGCCCCGCATGCCCAAGGTGCCTGGGCAGGTGAGGGGCTGACCCAGGCCCTCCCGGGTTCCCTGGCAACTCTGCTCTAGGCCGTGAGCAGTGCCTGTAAGTGCCACTGTTAGTGGCTGGCTTTGTTTCCCAGTCCGCAGAGCAGCAGGCAAAGGTGGTGGTGGTTGGGGGGATTGTTGTGCGTGTGTTTTTTCCTTTAAGAGGGAAGAAATTAAATAAAAGATTCTCACACCTCAGCAATATGTTTCTACTTACGGTGTGTCTTAGCACCTGACCAGCAGGCGGGTGGGTCGTAAAGTGTCTGCAGGTACCAGCGGGACAGGAGATGGGGACCCCTGTCGGGACCCCGGGATGGAGGCCACCCTCCTGCCTTGCTTGCAGAGAATCTCACACTTTTCCCTTTTAAAACACATGGTGTTCCTTTTTAATAACGGCAGTGGCTCCAGATTGGGAAGGGAGAAGGAAAAAACTTTTAAAGGCCCCAGCTCTGTGTGAAAGGCAGGGAGGCAGGGAGCAAGGGGAGGGGGGTGGTTGTCCAAAAGCTTAGCTCAGGGATATGCTTTGGGGAGCCTTCAAGGAGGCCCCCCAAACCAGGCAAGGGCCCCTACGACCTTCGTGGGCTGTTCCCAGCTGCTTTGCCTGGCCTGAAATGTGTGCGTCCAGGTCCCAAGCGCCTTGGCCCATTGTTTGGGGAGACCTGAAGGGAGCTGGGAGCCAGCTGGGACCTCAGAACTGGGACGGGCTGTAATCCCCATAGTTCCTAGGTGCTGCAGTGTGCTGGGCCCTCTGGACATCATGATCTCATCTCATCAATCTCCCCAACAGGTAGAACGTATTTTCCTCCCATTTTATGGAGGAGGAAACTGAGAACAGGAGAGGGGAAGCCAATTGCTCAGGTGCTCCAGCTGGGATTGGCACCGACGTCCCAGGAGAAGTCCTCATTCTGACCTTTTCTGGTGGAACTTGGGGGGGGGGGGGACTGGCCTGTCCAGGCCCGCCTGGCCTTGCCCTCTCGCCCTGTCCCCCGCCCAGCCCCAGGAGGGCAGCTGCAGCTGCTGGCAAGCAGGCCACGCCAGCCCAGGCCAGGCGGGTGTGGCAGAGGGGCACTGCCCCCCAGCCAAGACCCCCCAGAGAGCCCCTTCCTGGCTAAGACGATGCTGGTGGGTGGGGGGCAGGAGGGGCGTGACCTACCCCCAAACGGTTGAGAGTGGGCCTGGGGTCCAGGCAGGCCTGGCCGTGCCTCCCACCCTGGTGGGGGGGCCCAGGCAGGAAGCGGTGGGTGGGCCGGGGCAGAGACGCTGGCACGCCCGAGTTCATGCCGAAGGAATTCCGAATTAGCGGGCGGCTGGCTGCCTGGGACCTCCGGGGCGGCCCCCTGGCCCCCGCCCCCGGCCGCCCCCGCCTCCTCGGCTCTGGCCCGCTCAGCCGGCTTCTTCGCACGGACGCTGAGACCTCCGGCGAGCCCTGGGCCAAGCCCCAAACGCAACTGTGATCCCAGGCTCCAGCAAGAAATGGCCCTCAAGCCAAGTTTGCCCCGGAAAACCGTCAGGGCCAGCGGGGAGAACCACGTCCACCCCACCTCGCCCATCTGAGGCAGTGAGGGCCAGCAAAGGGCAGCCGCTGGCATTCAGGGTGCCTCCCAAGGGGCCAGGATCACCCTGTCCTTGGCTGCCATCTTAGGGAAGCTGGGCTACCCCCACCCCGCTGCCCCCCTGCAGTCCCTTTTTACAGCTGCCTGGGAATCCTTTTAAAATGTAAATCTTCCCCTGTTAGGAACCCTGGAATAACCCCTCCCTGCAGGTCTGGCACTGCTGAGCTCCCAGACCTCATTCCCCACCACTCCTGCCCCAGGACCTTTGCACTTGCTGCTCCCACTGCCTGGACACTCTCTCCCAGATGTTTTCTTGGTTACTTCAACTTTATTCAGGTCTCGGCTCAAATGCCTCATCAGATAGGTCTCCTGGGGGCGTGCTTCACTTTCTCCCTTATTTATTCTTAGATATTTATTTGTACTTTTTCCTGTTGCTCCCTTGGATTCAAGGCCCTCAAGGGCAGGAATATTGAGTATCTTGGTCACCATTGTGCCCTCAGCTCCTGGCAAACTGTAGATGTTCCATGCATGCATGCATGAATGAACAAATGAGTGAATGAGTCCTCACAACTGCTCTTGGTGGAGGGAGAGGCGCCTTCCCAGAGGCTCAAAGAAATAAAGTGAATGGGCCAAGCTTCCACAGTCAGCTGGGGGCATTTGAACCCAGGTCAGCCTGGCTTAAACACCCCACAGGGTTGTCCTTAAGACAATATTTTCACTCCTCTCAAACATGTGATTTATACCACGATGCCCATTTTTCCAGATGGGG
Source organism: Felis catus (assembly GCF_018350175.1). NCBI lineage: Eukaryota > Metazoa > Chordata > Mammalia > Carnivora > Felidae > Felis > Felis catus. The sequence goes on along the minus strand of NC_058369.1, from coordinate 13,876,225 downwards.
AGACTGAGGCTCAGAGAGGGGTATCAGGGTCTTTGGACTGCGCAGCCTCTCACCCTTATCTGGACCTTGGTTTCTCCTTGGATAAAAACAGACTCTTCTTAGGTTCTAACCCCAGAAGGAGACAGGAGGGAGGACATCAACCATGGTATCCCCGAGACCCTTGTGCCCAGCACCCAGTTCCACACAATCCTGTTCGGGAAGTCGCTTTCCATCTGATCTTCCCAATGGCCCTAGGGATCATGAGCTTTCTTGCTCCCGTCTTGCAGATTAGGAAAAATGAGTTGAAGGAAAGAACAGTGAGAGCCAGTCCCTTTGGATGGGGGTTGGGGGCCTAGAGTTTGCCCCGGCCTCCTTCAGTTTCAGCAGCACAGAGCAACAAATCTGGGTTTCAGTAGCGTGCCCTTCTCTCATTCAATGACTTTGGGCAAGAGATGATGACTCAGAGCCTCAGTTTTTTCACCTGTAAGATTACCAGGATTCTAGTAGGAGTCAGTACACTTTTTTAGAAGTGTCTCCCTCCCCCCACCCCCAAAGACATACCTACTATGCGTGTGCCTGTAGGGATATCAATCTTTTACTTCTAATTGCCAAAAATGAAATGAAGAAAAGAAAAGTAAAGAAAAGGCGAGAAAAAGAATGTAATAGTTGTCAGAACTATGCGCGAAGCCCGATTTCCTTGAGTCTGAATGGGCGTTTCTGCCTGAGTTTTGTGACCCCTCCCAGAGCCTTGGGCCCGTCCGTGAAGACGCGGCTTGGAAGGACCTGAGTTGTGGAATCACAACGGTCCTGAGGCTAAATCTTGGCTTTGCCGCCAACCTCGGGCTGGTCACTTGGCCTAACTGAACCTCAGTTTCCTTATCTGTGAAATGGGAGACAAAAATAAACAGCTCGTTTGGAGGATTGCCATGAGTCCAGAAGTCCTAGCATGGTGGGGGGCTCAGGGCAACTCCATCTCACGCCTGACGGCCACTCCTCTCTGACCCCAGACACGGCTGTCATCAGCCCCCAGGACCCCACGCTCCTCATCGGCTCCTCCCTGCAGGCCACATGCTCAGTGCACGGGGACCCGTCAGGCGCCACAGCTGAGGGCCTCTACTGGACCCTCAACGGACGCCGCCTAGCCCCCGAGCTCTCCCGTGTGCTCAACGCCTCCACCCTGGCCCTCGCCCTGGCCAACCTCAACGGATCCAGGCAGCAGTCAGGCGACAACCTCGTGTGCCACGCTCGTGACGGCAGCATCCTGGCTGGCTCCTGTCTCTATGTTGGCTGTAAGCGGGCCCCCAGGATATCCACGGGCAACTCCTGGGAGAGGGGCATGCATCACGGGCCCTCTGGCCCAGGACGGAACAGTGGGCATGCTGGTTGAGAGGCAGGGACTTCTGGGCGTGGGCATGAGAGCCTGGAACCCCCGAACCTGTCCCCAGGAGGTTCCAGGCAGACAGCCTTGCCAACAGCCACTCTGGTCACCCTCCTTCTACTCCAGGATGGGGGCCCAGCTGGTGGCTAGCAACCTCACCTATCCAGAGCTGGTCCAGACCCTCAGTCCCCTGCACCCCCTTCCCCAGTGCCCCCAGAGAAACCCTTCAACATCAGCTGCTGGTCCAAGAACATGAAGGACCTGACATGCCGCTGGACGCCGGGAGCCCATGGGGAAACCTTCCTCCACACCAACTACTCTCTCAAGTACAAGCTGAGGTTGGTGGTGGTGGTGGCCCTTGGGTGATGTGTGTTCCAGCCTGGCTGTGAGGCCTTGGCAAAGCCCACCCTCTCCAAGCCGGGTGTCCCTTCTGCCCTCTGGGGCTGCCATGGGGAGGTCTGGGGGGTCTGAAGAGACTCTCCTGTGTCCTCACACCCCCTCCTGCCCTGCAGGTGGTACGGGCAGGACAACACGTGTGAGGAGTACCACACGGTAGGGCCTCATTCCTGCCACATCCCCAAGGACCTGGCTCTCTTTACGCCCTATGAGATCTGGGTAGAGGCCACCAACCGGCTGGGCTCGGCCCGCTCCGATGTGCTCACCCTGGACATCCTGGATGTGGGTGAGCCCCCCCACCCCAGCTCCTAGGCCCACGAGGGAGCCTGCACCTCCTCTCTCGGCTCAGCTCATGGCTGAGGCTCCAGCTCCGACCCTGGCTGGGGCCGGGAGGAACTAGGCATCCACCCATCGGTCCCCAGTCCCCTAAAGCAGCCAGGATACCCCCACTCTGTGGAGAACACCTGGCCTGGCTGCCTCCCCCTCGGCAGCCCAGGTGTGCAGGAGGGGGCCCCGGGGGAGCTGGGAGGGGGCGCCCAGGTCGGGAGGCGCCCCAGGAAGCCTCAGCCTGGAGCTGGGGGGGGGGTGCGCAGGCGGGAGGCAGGAAACGGATGATCTGCGAGCAGAATTGGGCCTAATCTAATTAGGGTGTTTCTCAGCCCCTAGCAGGCCTGTGCCTTAACCCTTTCAGACCCTCACTAAGGCCTCAGGGGGAGAGGCCAGACCTCTCTGCTGCCCACAGGGCTCCCAGAAGGATCCCCAGAAGGCTAGTAGCCATCCCCCACCCCAGTCGGCTTCCTGCCTTGCTTCCTCAAGTCCTGAAGGTGCAGTGGGCAGGTTCTGAGCCTCAGTCTTCCCTCTGCACCAGGAAGGGTGTCATTTGAAAACTTTTGTAAAGAAAGAAGGTCCAGAGGTGCAGGTGGGCAGTGGGGGTGGGGTGGGGGTGGGGGGGGGTGAGGTCAGGAGGAGCTTCCCAGGGGTCTGGCAGCTCATGGCCCCCTGGCCTCCTGGGCATAATAATAACAATAGCATCAGCCAGGCAGCGTCTGCGTTTACATAGTTCCCTGAAGATAGGATTATGTTTCTCCTGTCACAGATAATAAGGGTGATAACAGCTAACATTAATTGAGTGCTTCTAGGTGCTGAGTGTTTCCCAAATATTATCTAATGTAATCCACCCGTCCTGAAAGGGCGAGGGGGTGGGGGGAGAGGGCAGAACCCAGGCAGGTGCCACCAAAGCCCTGTGCGCTGAGATTTGAGCCCACACGGGGCCAGCCCGGTTCTGGGACAGCTGAGTGATTAAGCCCCGCCCGCCCCACAGTGACCACCGACCCCCCACCCGATGTGCACGTGAGCCGAGTTGGGGGCCTGGAGGACCAGCTGAGCGTACGCTGGGTTTCCCCGCCGGCCCTCAAGGACTTCCTCTTCCAAGCCAAGTACCAAATCCGCTACCGAGTGGAGGACAGCGTGGATTGGAAGGTGCCTGACACCCCCACCCCCACCCCCCCACCCCTTGCGCCTCCCCCACCCCCGGCCTCTGACCCTGCCACTGCCGCCAGGTGGTGGACGATGTGAGCAACCAGACCTCCTGCCGCCTGGCCGGCCTGAAGCCAGGCACAGTCTACTTCGTACAAGTGCGCTGCAATCCCTTTGGCATCTACGGCTCCAAGAAGGCAGGGATCTGGAGCGAGTGGAGCCACCCCACGGCCGCCTCCACCCCTCGCAGTGGTGAGCACCCTAGCAGGGCTGGGTGGTCAGGAGACTTCTCCCAAAGCAGCGAGAGCCTCTGTTTCTTTGTTTCCTCCGAGAGAGCAGAGGTCTCAAGTTGGTGGCTCCTGGGGCCAAATGTGGCCCTTGGATCCATTTTCTTTGACCTGTCATTTGGGGGGGGGGGAATTTGACCTACTTGCAGACATTTAAAGACAGGAAGTTTTAACACCAATATCCTAGGTTTCCTGGACAAATTAATTGTCTAGAAAATGTTGGGGTGCCTGGCTGCCTCAGCTGGAAGAGCATGAGACTCTTGATCTCAGGGTTGTGAGTTCAAGCCCCACGTTGGGTTTAGAGAGTACTTACAGATAAAATCTTGAAAAACGAAAATGTAACAGGACACAGCCAGAGTTGCCCCACAGCCCCCATCAGCAGAGGTGGCCCCTTCACTCAGGGCCCTCACTCTCTAGTGGCCCCATCCCCACCAGGCCCATTTTGCCCATCTGTACCCCCTCCCTAATCCCTAAAGGCAAGTGAGTTTGAAACCGCTGCTTCTGAGGCTGATCAGCTACCAACTCTCCCTCTAATGGGCCTTGGTTTCCCCTTCTGATCAAGGTAGGGGAATGGGGACCATCAGGGGCCCGAGTCTGACTTCTCTTGCCATCTGGGGCTTCTCTAAGCCCATGAGCCTCCATTCTCTTTGCGAAATGGTACGAAATATGTTACGTGAAATGTCTGCCCTCGGCTTTTCCATCTGGAAAGTGGGGGCAATGATCATACCCACCTCAGGCTATCGTTAGGGTTAGACGAGGTAATCCAAGAAAGTGCACTCGTGTGGTGGGCGCCATCTAAGTGTTTGCAAGTGGTACTTACTATGGTTCCCATCTCCTGCGCCCCCATCGTTTCACCCCAAGGGAGCCTCCTCTTCTCAGGTGAGGACACAGAGGCCCTAGGAGGTCCAGGCAGCCCCCAAGGTCACACAGGGATCTGAATTCAGTTTCCTTGAAGTCCAGGTCCATCCTCGTGGGATGATGGGAAAACTGAGGCCCAGAGGGTGTTTCAAAGCGGGGCTGGGGGTGGGGGGCAGAGCCAGGCTCCAGCCAGTTCCCCAGCCCCCATCCTGGGCCCCTCCAGGTTCTGGGGGTGGGCGGGAGTGAACACGGCCGGGAGGGGCCTGCGCCTTGGCCCCTGCTCGTGCCCAGCACCTGCGATTCTTGCACGGGAGCCAGCAGGCGGCTGCGTCCGCTGGAGAGGCTAGGGAGGCCGGGGGAGGCCAGCAGGGGCGGTGGGGGCCGTGGCCGTGCCAGGGCCTGTCAGCGGGTTCCCGGCGTTATTTATGACGTGAGGCCGATGTCCTTATCTGCCGGCCTGCTAGGGGCTGGCTGCGGCCGGCAGCTGGACAGACAGGCCGGCCTCCCACCTGGCCCTCCCAGCCCACTCCCCATCCCACTGGCTCCTTCTCTCAGGCCTGTCCTGGGGACCGTCCCTCCCCCTGGCCCCCTTGGGGTCTCGTCTCACTGTCTCCCTCCATCCCTCTGTCACTCTCTTCCCCTGTATCTCTCTGCATTTCTGCCTTTTTTGGTTTCTGTGTCCCTACATCCCCACATCACTGTCTCTGCCCCCTCCAGTCCTCTCTTGACCTAGCCCTTTTCTGTCCCTCTGCATTTGCTGTCCCCTGTTGCTCTGGCCCTCCCGACATCTCCCTGTCTCTCCTTGTCTCCATCTTTCCATCTCTGCCTCTCTTTCTCCAGCTGTCTCTCTCTCTCTCTCTCTCTCTCTCTCTCTCTCTCTCTTTCTCTGTCCCCTGCTCGGTGTCTGAGTCTCATCTCATCTGGCCCTGGCTTCGCTCCTTCTCCCCCTCCCTTCCACTCACACCTGGCTCAGGCCACGGGAATCAGTTTCCTGGAGGAGACATGAAGGAAGACCTTCTCCTTCCCCTGCCTCCTACCTCCTCGGGGGCTCAGCTGGGCTGCTGTGCTGGGTGGTAGACAGGACCCGGTCCCGGAGAAACCGGGAGGGAGGCGCCCAAGGGCAACACGGTCCCACCAAGGCGCGGAACCTCCCTCTGCTGCCCTCGCGCGCCCTCTGGCGGGCGCGTCGTGACGCTGCGGCTCCTCCCCCCACATCAGAGCGCCCGGGCCCGGGCGGCGGGGCGTGCGAGCCGCGGGGCGGCGAGCCGAGCTCGGGGCCGGTGCGGCGCGAGCTCAAGCAGTTCCTGGGCTGGCTCAAGAAGCACGCGTACTGCTCGAACCTGAGCTTCCGCCTCTACGACCAGTGGCGAGCCTGGATGCAGAAGTCACACAAGACCCGCAACCAGGTAGGAAGGAGGGACCCGCGGGCGAGGGATGGAGTGGTGGGGGCTGGGAGGGAATCGGGCTGGGGAGGTAGGTCCGCAGCCCCCAGACACTGCCTCCTTCCTTCCAAGCACAGGACGAGGGGATCCTGCCCTCGGGCAGACGGGGCACGACGAGAGGTAAGGGGGGCCCACCCCAGTTGCCTGGGTGGGTGGGCGGGCAAGGGAGGGAGACAAGGGCCCCTCCTGGTGGCCACAGGCCCGTGGGCCCCCCACCCTCAGCCTCAGAGTTGCTGAGATGGAATCCCTTCTTCCATGTCTTATTCATCAGCATTTACCTAACACCTAGTGATTACCTAGTCCTGTGGCCTTTAGCCTCGTAAAAGCATCTGACCCCGGAAAACGTCCAAAGTGGAATGTCATCTTCAAGAATGAACATAGCCACCCCAGTTAGCATATATGAGCACCTACTGCATGCTCGCCCTGTGCCAAGTGCTTTACCCACAGGACACCCTTTGGGACGAACAGATAGTCTTACTTCTCAAATGGGGAAACCAAGGCCCTGAAAGGGGCAGTACCCTACTCAAGGTCACCAAGCTGAAAGTGGCAGGGCCCCGACCTGAACTGGGGCCTCCTCAACTGCTCTGTAATTGGCAGAGTACCCTTGGAGGGTACTGGCCCCTCCCAGGCTCCCTGCTTAGCTTGGCTTCCCCTCTGCCTGCAGGTCCTGCCAGATAAGCTCTAGGGACTGGGGCCACCCTCCCTGCTGCGTGGAGACCTGGGGGCTGCACCCAGACTGGGGGCTAACTCTGTACCCTCACCTCAGGGCACCGAGCACCCTCAGCAGGAGCTGGGGTGGGTGTTCTGAGGGTCACAACATCCTTGACCTCCATGTGAGGCCACTCTTGGGTGCAACTCCAGTGGGGGTGTGTGTGAGGATTGGCTAAGCTGCCCAGAACCCCTGCCAGGGCTGGGGGTGAAGAGGGGTCATTATTCCCCCACCCCCACCTCATCCAGGACCCCTGCAAAGAATCTTTTTAAATAAACAAGCTATTTAGGTGCCCTGATTGTGAAGATGTTTGGGGCTCGATTGGCCCAGGGTAGGGGCTGTGGGGTTTAGGGGAAGCACGAGGAATCCTAATGACCCACCCTATGGGCTTGGAATCTTTGCCTCCCAGAATTTCAGACTCTGTCTCCAGGATGTGAAATATCTCGTTTTATACTCACTGGAGGGTGTGATCCAAAACACCAGCCCTACTGTCCAGGAGCAGGGGGAGTCATACCTGCCATCCCTGGCCTTGTGGGGCCTCCTCCCCAGGGACACCCACTCCAGCACCCCCAGGACACAGAGACAGTGGAGCAGCTACAGACGAAGGGTTCTTTATTGTGGGAGGTGCAGCAAACTCCAGGGCAGTCGGCGACCTGGTGGAGCGTGACCCCAGCCAGTGGACAGTCAAGGGGTAGGCTTGGGGACATTTCCCATATCCCTTGGTGTGTCACTGGGGAGCCACCATCACTCGGCAGATTCTGCATCAAACCTAAGGTCCTGAAGAACCTCGCTGATCGCTTCCATGGTTTTAATTACCCTACAAGAGTGGATGGGAACTATAAATAAAACCCAGATGGGGCGAATTAGCTGCCACTGCGAAGCTCCTAGGGGGCCGTGGCAAGCCCCGGGCCCTCCTGCCCGCCGCCAGAGTTCCAGGCAGAACTAGTGGCCAAGAGAACCATTTGGGTGCCTGGGAGAAGGGGTGGTCCTGTGGGTGCGAGTGGGCAGAGAGAAAAAGCCATCTTGAGCAGGTGCCATCAGAAGGTTGTGCTATGTCACATAGCAGATATTGAGTGAGTGTGCACTCGTGGGTGCTTGCGGGGCCTGGAGGTAGGAATGTGCAGGCCCGTGTCTGGTGGGCAACCGTGTCCAAGCTCTAAGTCCAGCCATGTGAGCAAGATAGGCATGTATGAGGTGCCCAACTGTGTCCCAGAAACGTGAGAGTCTGGTGTGAAACTGTAGGGTGTGTGCACCGAGACTGTGTGCTGTATGTCTGGGAACCACCAGGTAAGACTCCAGTGTGCACACCCTAAGGGTTGTGTGCAGGTCCAAAGGGTCAGCCCAGTATGACTGTGCCAGCCTTGGGGCACACCTGGCTGAGAGTGGGTGCCTGAAGGTGCACGTGCAAATCTAACACCTCCAGCCCACTGGGAGTAAGCGCTCACTTCATCTTCAGCTGGTGCGTCTCCAGGGTGTCTTCCTGCCCAGTCAGCTCTGGCGTCCCCATCAGCTGCAGCAGGGCCACCTGATGTGGGCAACGGGAAGGATGTCACAGCTGGCAGGACCCCCCGCCCTCCCACACAGATCAGGCAGGGAGACACTGAAGCACCCAGAAAGGCAGCACAGGATGGGGGCATGGCAGGGTTTCGCGAGGGGTGGTGCTTCGCACGCACGGAGTCTGCGAGTCAGTTCCAAGGGCCCCCGAGAAGGATCGAGTGGGCAGGCCCTAGATTAGTGTGTGGCGCAATGTGGGTGTGGTCGCGTGAAGGCGTGGCATGGGCATAGCGGCACAGGCTCAGCCAGGAATTGGTGACAGGGGTGGAGTAGGTAGGACCTCATAGTCCCCAGGACGCGTGTGGAAGTGGGCCAAACACCTAGACTGGGATTGGGGTCTCCTAAAGCAGCGCGGCCTGGGAATCCCACTTTAGAGAGCGATGTGGGCGTGGCCTCACGTGGGCTCGGCCTGGGAAGTGCGTCTCGGTCGGGATTGGCTGTAGGGGTAGAGTAGGCGGGGTCTTGGAACCCAGGGGAGGAGTAGGGCCAGAACCTAGACGGGGATATATATAGCGTTACCCAAGAGGGTGTCTGCTGTGGAAATTCACGCTCCCCGATATGCACCGGGTTGAGGACCAGACCTGAGGCTATGGGAATAGCCAAAGGGGTAGGAGCGTAGTGGGGGCGGGCACTGGGCACAGCATTGGGGCTCCGGGGAAGTGGGCGTGTCCTGGGACTACGAGGGGCCAGGGCGGGAGAATCCCAAGTGAAACCTTAGTGGAGGATTGAGGTGGGGCAGGGAGAAGTGGGGTCTGGGGCGCCGGGGCTGGGGTTTGGGTGGCCGGATTCTGGCTGTCGCCTATGAGGTGCACAGAGGGCCACGACAGACCAGGCGCGGCGAAGGGGACAGGGGCCGAGGATGGGGCCTCACCGTTGCCAGGCGCGTCTGCTCCAGCTGTTGCAGGCTTCGCACGTGGCTCGCGAGCAGCGGCTGCCCTCTGGGCCCAGACAGCTCGGCCTCCACCGCCAGCACCTCCCGCGAGGCGGCGGCGAAGGCCTGGGTCACCTCGTGCACCGTGCTCCGGTAGCGGGGGAAGTCGTAGGGCGGGCCGCTTCGCAGGTACTGGAGGTGGCCTCTGCGGCAGGTGGGGGTCCTGAGGCTACGCCCCCAGGCTCTCAGGCCCTGCACCCGCACTGACCACCTGAAAGTCCCCCAGGAAGGGTCCTTGGACCCCAGAGTGTGGAGGACACTGACTCCCGCAGGGTAAACGGAGATGGGCGCACTCCTGCGCTTGGGGAAGGGAGAGACGCCACGCGGAGTGGCCCATCGGGCAGTGGGGACGCGCTCTGGGTCCCAGCGGGGGAAAGCAAAGATCTGGTCCCCCAGCGAACCCCTCCCCACCTCTGACAACACAGCCGCTCAGGGACCCAGCTCCGCCCCCAGGCACGCCCATCCCCGGAGCTGGCTTGGGGCTGAACTCTGCGACCCCTGCCCACCCCTGCGCCCGCACTTACTCCTCCAGCCGGCGGAAGGCCTGCGCGCGCTCAGCCTGCAACTGGTGGATGCGCTGCACCAGCGCCCGGATCGGAGCATCTTTCTACGGGGCGGGGGGCATGGCTGGGGCATGAGGCCGGCGCCCCCAAGCCTGCACCGCCCACCCCGCGCCTGCTCCTGCTCAGGCCCGGGCTCACCCAGGGCCACTCTGGCTCCTCGCGCTCCGGGACACCGGTGGCCACCGCAGTACCGTGCACCGAGGGGACGGCGGAGTCCGCCGAGGCCTTGGCAGTGATCATGACTGCGCAGCCCCGGCCCTGCCCGAGATTAGGGCGCTCCGCTGCACCAGGCGCCCCCTGCAGGCCCGGAGGTCTCCGCACCCCAACCTGTGGCCGGCCAAACCGGAAACCTGGAGATCCAGAGGAAGAATGGAGGAAAGACCAGAGTCTTAGGCCCTGTACCCCCCCATCCACCCCGTTGGTCTCCGTCGAGCTCCTGCTTCCTATCGTGTTTGTCCTAGAATGTACAGCTCTGTAAACAAGGCCATCCCTCGGTTTGTTTGTACACATTTATCTCAACATCTTTCACACTCCCATCCCATTTCCCACTCAAATAAAAAGAGCCCAAGAGGTGATCTTTTGCTATGATTGCTGTGACATGAGGATTTGATGAGAGGTTCCAATACTGGAGAGTCCAAAGGCTGGAATGCAGCTTTTTTTAAAAAAAAATGCTTGAGGGGCGCCTGGGTGGCTCAGTCAGTTAAATCACCCGACTTCGGCTCAGGTCATGATCTCACGGTCCATGAGTTCGAGCCCCGCGTCAGGCTCTGTGCTGACCGCTCAGAGCCTGGAGCCTGTTTCAGATTCTGTGTCTCCCTCTCTCTCTCTCTCTGCCCCTCCCCTGTTCATGCTCTGTGTCTGTCTCAAAAATAAACGTTAAAATTTAAAAAAAAAAAAGCATATTAAAAAATGCTTGAGAGGGAGAGAATCCCAAGTAGGCTCTGCTCTGTCAGCACAGAGCCCCATGTGGGGCTTGATCTCACCCATGAGATCTTGACTTGAGCAGAAACCAAGAGTCGGATGCTTAACCAACAGACTCACCCAGGAGCCCCCAGCTGTTTAACAAATCTGGCAGGGCAGGTACTGTGTGCACTCCTCAGAAAGGAGCTAGCTGAAGGGAGCCTGTGCAAAGGCCCAGAGTCTGGGGTAGGGGTGAGGCCAGCAGGGCTTCGTTTTAAGTGCACGGGAGGCATTGGAGCTTTCTGCTGGGGATACACTACCTTGTTTGAGCTTTGGGAAGCTTCTTTCTCCAGGGGTAAGTAGATGTTGGTAGCCTAGCCTAGGAAGCAGGGGCCAGCAGTTAACAGGGTTGAAACCCATGAAACAACAGAGACATTAGCCTTTAGCTGGTACTCCAGATCTGAGTCACTGTCCAGGCCTGGGTTGTCACCTGACACAAAGCCCCAGTCATCTCAAGACAAATAAAAGCATGGCCTTACCGGGACCAGTCCAGGGCACTCCGAAGCTCACCTGATTCTCAGGAGCATCAGCACAAGTTTTATAAACACCAAGGCCTGCCCCTCCAAGACTGAGGTTAGAGGGCTTAGGTGGGCCCAGGTGCTCCTCATATTCAGCCAACGGAGAACATGTTTTACACTAGGTGCAGTTTTTGTCTACCCACCCACACCTGGACACCTCCAGGGCACAGGCATGAAGTCATCCGAGTGTCTGAGTAGGGCCCAGGCAGTGACATGGCTGACCTGCAGTCTGGCAAGAGCCTGGGCTTGGGGGGGGTTGGGGGAGTCTTCATTAAGGATGACAAAATGCAGACAGGCAGGTTCATGAGGGTATGTGGCAGAGGGCCGAGACTGAAACCTGGGTGCACTGTGGCTGTGAAAAACCCTGTTAGATGTGAAGGGCAGGGACCACGGCACATTTTATAACTGAGACAATCAAAACCCAAAGACACGGGACTCTCGAGGGCTGTGCAGAATCAAGTGATGGAGTCCCTCCGGGAGATGCCCACAGCTCAGCCAGCTCCTCCTTGGACACACCAGCCATGCAGACACCAGTTACTGCTCCAGTCAATGAAAGGGAAACTTTATTGAGGCCCCAGGGCCTTGGGGCTTGGGCAGGAGGCCGTCCTGCAGGCAAAGAAGAGCCGGTGGAGGGGCCTTATTTGACCTTCTTCTTGGGGCGCAGGTTGTTGGTGTGGCCGCACTTCTTCTTGCGGCAGTTGACTGCACGGGGGTGCAGGCGAGCGTAACACCTGCAGAAGGATGAGAGAGGCTGGTGAGGACACACCCCAACCCAAGCCCTCCCCACCGGGGCTAGCCACCCCCTGCCATCCCCTGAGAGTACTCACTTGCGGCAGATCATCTTGTCACAGTTGTATTTCTGGGCCAGCTGGCGGAGGGAAGGCTCAATGATGCCACCCCGCAGGCGAAGCACCAAGTGCAGGGTGGACTCTAGGAGAGGAAGGTCAAAGAGAGACAGTGACCAAGCCTGGCCCCAGCACCTCAGGTGCAGGGTAGGGCCCTCCAGAACTTCCTCAAATGAGAATCCCTTGGGTACGCTATACGTAGATGGACATACTGGCCCAGACCGCCCCACACAACCTCCATCTCACTTCCCACCAGCCCAGGCTTTGGGCAGTCTGAGACTAATATATGCTAACCATAATGTGCATTGGGTTTCTCAACAGACAAGGTAATTTCTGAGGGATGTAAAGATGATCTTTCATTTTGCTGAGAAATTAAACCTAGTTGCTACAGAAAGTGACAAGGATTTCCTTTACGATAGTGACAAAATTTCTCTTGTCACATTTTTATACATATTTTTAAAGATTTTATTTTTTGGGGGGGGGGGCGCCTGGGTGGCTCAGTCGGTTAAGCGTCCAACTTTGGCCCAGGTCATGATCTCACGGTTCGTGGGTTCAAGCCCCGCATCGGTCTCTGTGCTGACAGCTCGGAGCCTGAAGCCTGCTTCTGATTCTGTGTCTCCCTCTCTCTCTGCCCCTCCCCTGCTCACGCTCTGTCTCTCGAAAATAAAAAATAAAAAAATAAAAAATTTAAAAAAAGATTTTATTTTTGGGGTGCCTGGGTGGCTCAGTTAAGCAACCGACTTTGACTCAGGTCATGATCTCACAGTTCATGCGTTCAAACCCCATGTTGGGCTCTGTGTGGACAGCTCAGAGCCTGGAACCTGCTTCAGATTCTATGTCTCCCTCTCTGCCCTTTGCCTGCTCACACGGTCTCTCTCTCCAATATAAACGTTAAAAAAAAAATGTTATCTTTAAGTAATCTCAACACTCGATGTGGGGTTTGAACTCACAACCCAAAGATCAAGAGTTGCGTGCTCTACTGACTGAGCCAGACTGGTGTCCCTCTTAGCACATTTTTAAACAAAACAGTCTTTTAAAGAAAAAAAGGTGAGCAAGAACAAGAGAAACCACTGCCACACTTGGAAACATAACTGGCGACCAGGAGATGCTTCCCCCAGTGAAAACATTATTTTATAAAAGACTCCTCTAGCCCCATCTGATCACCTGCCCCCACCCTCCCCAATGCTGCCAATGAGACCATCAAAGCCTCATCCCTGCAAAGCCTCTTCCTTGGTTCTAGGCCTCACGGGCCTCTGTCCAGCCACTCAACTCCCAGTACCTTTCTGGATATTGTAGTCTGACAGAGTGCGGCCGTCTTCCAGCTGTTTGCCCGCGAAAATCAGACGCTGCTGGTCAGGAGGGATGCCTGGGAAGAGGAAAGCTCAGACTAAGACTCTGGCAAGCACATTGCTGGCAGCTTCCCTTCTCCCCGCAGGGGTGTTCTGGCATAGCCTCCAACCTATCAAAGGAGAAACTGAGGTGGAGAGAACAAGCTGTCCTCTTAAGATCACACAAGGGAAGCACTGGCCAAGGCTGAGGTCTATACGAGCCCAGCACCCATCCTGCACATGACAGTGTCTCCTCTGGGCCGAGAGGGATTGCTGCTGAACAGAACCTCTGGACTCCGCTCAACTCACCCTCCTTGTCTTGGATTTTGGCTTTGACATTCTCAATGGTGTCACTGGGCTCAACCTCGAGGGTGATGGTCTTGCCCGTTAGGGTCTTCACAAAGATCTGCATCTCTGCGACTGCTGGAGGGTGGGGAGGAGTAGGATGAAGAGGTTAAGAACCGCAGGTCTGAGCAGCTTGAGCTCAGGGGCTGGCCAGCCCCCGTGCCAGTATCAACCACAAGTACAGGCCCATCCCAGCGCCTGTTTCCTTCCACCTCTCTGAGGCTACAGCCCAAATATCCTATAATCAAGGATTGTGCTTTCCGCACCTTACCCCTGGACCCCTGTGGCAAAGTGTGCTTCATGGGAGCAAAGATAGTGGTTATCCTCCTTGGGCCCAGCAAATGAAATTCTGGCAACGTTGAAGACGGAATGAGAAGTACGTAGCCGGGGCACCATTTGGTCAGGCACATTTTCTTCGAGGGTGGCCGGGAGGTCCCATCCTCCCTCCCTTCCCTACCCCTCTGTAAGCCGCATTTGCTCCACAAGCAGCCCTTCCAGCAACCTGAATGGGAATCCCCTTTTGGCAGCCACTCCTCCCACACACTTTCCTCGGTGGCAGTTCTCTCCAACTCCAAGCTCCGACATCCGACACCCTGGCTTCCCTCTAAGTTATACCCAAACTCGCCCACACTTCTTGCCTTTGCTCCAACCCATAAACAGTGCCTGCCAAGCACGTGTCAGGTACTTGTTTACACATATTTCATCTCCCCCCCCCCAAAAAAAAAACCTTGTAAGGAGGATGCTACCACCCTCTCCTTACAGATATATGAGAGAAGGCAAGTAGTGAATCACCCTGTGGGAGGGGAAAAGGACTTAATATTTTCAAAAGGTTTGGCGCATTGTAGGACACCAAACAAACAAACAAACACAAAAAAACTTGCGCTTAGTACCCCCTCCCCCTTGCCCAGAAAGTTCATCCACGCCCCCAGGCCTCCTGGGATAGCTTGGGCCGGAGGGGCGCATAGGCTCCTCTCCCAAAGACCCGTTCGCCACCCGGGGCCCAGTCCCGGCTGGGAACCTCGGCTCCACGCGCCCAACTTAGCCGACCGGGCCGCCCTGCCGAACCTGGCCCGCGTGGACGGGTTCCGGGCTGTCCCTTCCGCCACCGGGACGCCCGCGGCCTCCCACAGCCTCCCGCCCGACCCCGGTCTGGAGCGAACCCGCAACGCCGCTGCCACCAAACCGCTCGGGAACCTCGTTGAAGAGAAAGAGGGCGACGGACCGGAAACCGCCGAGTTGCCGCCGAGAGCGCCTGCGCACCGAGCACGCTGCGCGCTTGCGTCACAATCCGCGCCGCGCATCGTGCCCCACCCCCGGCCCCGCCCCGCCGCCGTATTGGGTGCGGGCTAACGAAGCCGCAGCCCCCGTGGGCGAGTGTCACCAACCCGCTTCCGGGTGCATTCCCCTGTCCTCCAGGGCACGTGAGGGGACGGCCTCACCTTTCCAGGTTGTCTCTCAGTTGGCTAAAAACTGCACGTAACGGTCACTCGGGGAATGCTTGTTGACAAGAGTAGAGGAGACAATTTGTGCTAAAGCGAAGGAATTAAGCAGAGGGTCAACGGGTCCGGGACTCAGGGCTCAGGACGGGAAGGTGGTAGGCGGCACAGGGGTGGGACGTGCCCGAACCCTCGGGATCCACCTATCACCAAGGAGTTAGATATTTGAAAACTTTCTAGCCGCTGTGCCTGGAGGAATTTCAAGGCGGCGCCTATCACAGCAGTGAGGGAAGGTGAAGCTGATGCACTCACTCAAAATGGGTTGCGACCCAGGGTCAGTTTGGGGCCAAAGAGGACTTCTGTTAGGACCAAGGAGTCGTGGATGGCTAAACAGTGCCAGGAACGGGAAGGGTGAGGACTGAGAAGTTACGTGTAGGTTTGGCAGGGTTCCTCTTTATTTCCTTGAACACTTACCAGCGCCCCCTATTAACAGGCAAAAGCACACACTCTTGGATCTAGGAAGATGTCTTTAATAACGTAATTTTTAAGTGCTTAAAAGAACTCTACAGGGAACTCTACACAGTGTCTAATGGGGAAAGGGACCCGGCCTGCCTCCCTGAGGAGTCCATCCTGAGACCGATCTGGAGAAGTTACTCAGAGAGAAGGGAACCGGCACGTGTGAGTACATAGTGATAGGAACTTGGGTTATTACGGTTGCTACCACTGGACACTGCCACCAAGAGCAGCCACGTCTCTACCTCAGTGGTGCCTGGCCGTCCATATGCCCCTCCTGTCTCACGTCCTGCACTTATCCCCCTTATGGCATCCTGGGCCCAAGGATGGAAGGAAGCCACCGCTAAGTACACCCTTCCCTTTTTAGTAACAGAGTCTTTTTATTGATAACTTCCCAACAGCATCTGTAAACATCGGGTACAAAAATATTCCGTTTAACTCTGTTTTCCAAGGTGGCTCAGCTTGCTCCATGGAGGTCCTGGGAGGGGCCTGCTGGGCCCTGAGGGTTCACACCTCTGGCCAGAGAAACACAGACCTCATCAGGCTTGCAGCTGAACGGCCCGCCTCCATCTTGAGCCTCCTACAACTGTCTCAGAAGCCTCCTTGACATACCAACTGGAGACAGCATTCAATACTTTTGTTGGAGGAAAGGGCAGGGAAACCAGAATTAGTAGGTGCAGGGATGGGTTGGGGTGAACTGAGACATGACAGTGCTGATCCACTTTGAGGTGGTCTTGACCAGGGCATCGGGGCAGGGGCCTTCTGGCTCTGGTGTCTGGGAGCCTTTAAATGTTTAGAGCAGACCTCAAGCCTGGCTCTGGAAAAGCTCCCTTATGCCCAGCCCATAACTCCAGCTGAGCTGGTCATCCCCTGGCCTGGCAGAGGGGTCTGCAGAAGACAGATGTTCTCAGTGAGGAGGAATTGGGAATGATAGACCCCCCCAGGAACTCCACACCCCTGGAGGGAGTCTTGTCCCCCAGGAGCCCTGGGTGACAGAACAGGGTGGCAAAGCTGTTGATCTCCGGGCAGGGCTACGTACTGCCACCTCAGACACCTGGGGAGAGCTGCCACTTCCCTGAGACCCCTCGGGGCGCCAGCGAGTAGGGTTACTCCCCCGGTGTCTCCTCATCGTCCGTCTGGCTGCGGCCATTGATGGCAGGAGAGCTGGACCGGACATGGGAAAGGTCCTCGAAGCCAGGACTGAGGGAGGGTGAGACAGTGTCAGGGCTGGTGTCACATGAGCCCGTGCTCTGTTCTGAGGTGGCAATGGTGGTCGTGGTGCTGGGTGGTATGGGATCTTCATCCTCGTCCTCCAGGAGGGATGCTTCTGGGATGTCTGGGGGAAGGAGGCCAGGAGTTGGCTTAGTCACTGTGGCGGGCACCGTGATGAGGGATTCACTGGGCCTATGACCCCTAACAGCTCCCCTGCCACCCCGTGGGGCCTAACTTGGCCCATTTTACAGAGGAGGAAACTGAGGCCCAGGCAGAGGAGAGGTTTCCCTTCAGGGTATAAGGACCCAGGTTCTCGGGAGTCAGGCCAACACAGGCCTGAGCCTAGCTCTGCCCTCCTGTGTTGCCAGGGCCAAGCCTCTCACTACCCTTGAGCATTCTGCTCTATAAACAAAGCAGGCCTGATGATAGCATTGCCTTGTTTGGTTTTTGTTGTTTTTGAAGCAAGCACTACATTCAACAGGGGGCTTGAATTCAAACCCCAAGATCAAGAGCCGCATGCTCTACTGACTAAGGCAATCAGGTACCCGACAGCACTGCCTTTGTGCCTATGGTTGTTAGCAGCCCTGAGGTAGGGAGATGTTGGCCCGTTTGGCAGAGGGGGTAAACTGAGAGTCAGCATAGGGGGTGCTGCACTTCCTCTGAGAAGTCACTGCTCCTTAGGGCTACAGTTTCCCCCTGTATGAAATGGGATACTCACAGCCCCCACTCTCATGGGTGGTTGCAGGTAAGAGCCTAGCTCATAGAGCTACACTACATCCACTTGGGCAAGGACTGTCATTGTTCTTATCCACATTCCCCTGTGTAACCTCCCCCAGGGAGGGGATCCTAGTCCCAGCACCTGCCCTACAGATTGCCAAGACCAGCCAAGCACCCATGCCCCTGCCCCCTGCTCCAAGTCTCTCTAGATCTACAGCCCACCAGGACCTGGGCTCAGTGTCAGCCCCTGAGGTGACCTTCCAGAAGCCAGACCTGGGGCGAGGGTGCTGGCATCCGTGGGTGCAGAGGCCAGACGTGGGGCACAGGAGCCCTGGGTGACACTTACGGCTGAAGGCCTCCGGGTGCTGCCTGGCCAGCTTCCCTTTCAGCGTCCTGCAGGGGAAGGGAAGGCATACAGGGCTGAACCTGCCAAGCAGACAGGCTGGGCCTGGTGCACGCCAGGAACCCTTGCTGCAGTTCCAGGTGGGTGGGGGATGGGAACTCCCCCCAACCCTTTACTGCTTGTCACTCTGCTCCTGGGCTGGAAGGAGGCCCATGTGCTCAGCCCTGCGGACCTCCCAGCCCCAGGATAGATGGCAGCTGCTCAGCTGTCAAGAGCTTGTGCGTGTCCTCCGTGCTGGGTCTGGCTAGGCCCTCTATCTGCAATGCCTTTCTTAGGTCTAATCCTTCCCTGCCCAGATAACCCTCCAGGAGGCTTCCTCACCCCTTCCTCAGCTGTCGCTCCTCTGGGTGACTTGCCCCATCCTGTCCCCCACCACTAGGATGACAGTGTCTGTGTGGGGGCCAGGAGTGATTATGCACACCCCAGACACTGAGTACTTGCATACATGGAACTGACGTTCACAGAGAAACGCCTCCTTCATTTTTAATCAGCTGTTTTTCCCTTCTTCCTAAAGTAATGAAGTCACCGGGGCGCCTGGGTGGCTCAGTCGGTTGACAGCCCAGCTTCGGCTCAGGTCATGATCTCACGGTTCGTGGGTTCGAGCCCCGCATGGGGCTCTGTGCTGACAGCTCAGAGCCTGGAGCCTGCTTCGGATTCTGTGCCTCCCTTTCTCTCTCTGCCCCTCCCCCGCTCATGCTCTGTCTGTCAAAAATAAATAAGCATTAAAAAAAAAAAAAAAAGTAATGAAGTCACCTTTACAAAGAATAACAAAGGGGTCTTCGGGGGGTGGAGTCTCATCCTTGACTGTGGTGACCCAGTCCCCACCAGAAGCACCACCGTTGCTGGGTCCCCACCCATGAGGCAACTGGGCAGACACAACTATCCCCTTCCTGGGTGATACAGATATGCACAAAAGATGCCAACACTTGGGGTTCCTGCTCACCCCCAAAACCACGCCTGGGCAACCAGCCTGATGAGACACCTCAGAAAATATGTGTTTTTATATGGGATTTAATTGGCCTGTCTCATGATCTTCTGTTCCTGAGTCTGCCAGTGGGTGGGGCTGCCCCCAGGACAGAGTAAGTGGTGCTGTCAGCTGGAAATACAGCTGCAGCTCTGGCTAGTTCCAGGCCCAGGCATGTGGCCACAGTGATGCAGGCTCTGGGTGCTGCGCTGAGCATTCTACGTGCTTAGGGACCTGAACGTCATTCTTCCCTGTCCTCACAGAAAACAGCTCAGAAAAGACCCACCAAAACTGGCAATCTCAGATGCCTTTTGAGAGAAGACCTGGGCCGGGGGCTGGAGGACCAGAGACTTGCCTTTCGCTGTCTGCACTTGCCTGCCTTTTGCATCCCGCATCTGGTACTACGTTGCAGTTATTGAAAGATAAATAAAATCTAAATCCAGAAACTTCAAGATTTTTTTATCCCAAACTTCAGATCTTCTCAGACGCTAAGCGAGCGATGAAGCCTCAAAGAACAAATTAGCAGAATCTCTGTTTTGCAGAGTGGATGATCCTCATCGAAGAGGGGAGAAACCTGAGGGGGAGGCAGAAGCTAGAGAGGCTGGGGACCCACCTGATCCTGCGGAAGATGCTGTCCAGGTCCCGCTTCATCTCCACCAGGGTCCTTGTGTGGTGCAGGAAGCGCTCGCTCATTTGCTGCAGGCGGGCGCTTGACAGGTTGTTGAAATTCAACAGCATCTCATTGGTCTTCTCAAAGCGGTCCAGCCTGGCAGCAAAGAGAAGGCACCAGCCCTGCAAACCATGCCCTACAAACTGATCGTGCTAGGCCCTTTCCTGCTTCATGACCTTTGCACGTGTTGTTTCCTTGCCATGTAGAACTCTACCTGCTGTTTGAGCCATCTAGCGAACTCCTACTCAACCTTCAAAACCCTACCCAAGTACATCCTTCTCATGTATAAACCCTCCCTCAAGCAGACTCTGACTCCCCTGAGTTCCTAGACCCAGGTTATTCCCCTGGCCCAGCCCTGACACCATGGGGCCATGGTGTGTGTCTGGTTTTGTCTCCCCTCATTCTGGGAGTTCACCAGGCCAGGCCTAAATCTGACCCAGACAAACCCAGTACCCCTGTCACAGGTGGAGAGAAATGGAAGGGTATCAGGTCGCTGCTGTGTCATAAATTGGCTTAAATACACAAAAATAAAGCCACAGGAGGCTGTGCTTCCATCCCAAGATTGTGTAAGCCTCTCTTCCCCACAGAGCAGGCTGGAATCGGTCACAGTGGTCACAGTGCCAAGCCCTTAAGGAGGGCAAAGGTGTTGACAGCCCCTCCAAAAGGCCACAGGTCCTCTGCAGAGACAGCCTGGGCTGTGAGAGACTAGATTCCCAACAGGAGATCAGCTCACTGGCTTCCTTAAATCCCCTCCCGCAGCCCCTTCCTATTCCCCCAACAGCCCACCCCGGGCCTTGGGATAGGAGCTGCTACAGCCCCTGCCAAGCCACCCACAGCTGCGAAACCATCCCAAAGCCCTGCTTCCTGTGCCAAGGCCTCGCCTCCAGGCCAGGAAGGAATTTACTTTGGAGCCAGCCGGCAGATTTGCTCATTTCCTTCATTTTATCACCAGTGTGGGCCCAGGGTAAGGGCAGACAGGGCAAGAATGCTGGCCAGCGAGTGGATTCCTTCCCACGCCTGGGGCCCACAGCCCTTGGCTACCACTCACATGTTCTTCTGAGCCAGGATGATAGCATTGACGTCGTCTGTATTCACCATGCTTAGGATGCGGCTGCAGAAGACCCTCGAGGCCGAGTCCGGGGGGTCCATCTCTTCCTCCTCCTCCGCTGCCTAAAACAGGCAAGGCGAAAGAGTCTTCAGTCCGCACTAGGCAGTGGGGTTGCTGGGACAGAAAGGAGGGGCTGGGAACACGGGCCATGAGTTGGTCATGCCACCTGAGCCTCAGCTTTGTCATCCTGAGAATCCAGCGGTGTTGGGAGGACATATTTGTAAACTGCACCCAAGCACATCAGAATCCCATCACCCATCGACCTCTGTGGCCCCCACTCTCCACGTGCCCAAGGCCACGGCCACCTTCCACCTGCATAGATTTGCCAGCCTCTTCCTACATCCCCCCAACTTTGCTCATCCCACCATAGGGCTTTTGCACCTGCCGTCCTCACATACATGACTGCCCCCTCAAATCATCACCACCTCCAGTATCTTTTCTCCTGTGATGACTGCCCCTCCTCTCGACTCTGATCACTTTTATAAGCACTTCGCCTTATTTTATTCAACGACTCATCTCTTCCTGAAATTATCTCAGTAATCATTTGACTTTTTTGTCCGTCGCTACCAAAGCAACGTCGGCTTCAAGAGAGCAAAGGCCTCCAGAGCCCAGCCCAGAAACCGGTTCACAGCAAGGGGTCACCAGAACTTAGCTTGGTGGAGGGAACCAGAGGCTTTCAAACTCCGCTCTGACTCTAGGGTTTTATTAGCAAATTAAAGCCAAGAATTTCAGCCAGGCTACGGGCCCCAGCAACCCAGATGGCTGTGTGGCTAGGTAGATGACCATCATGGCAGGTGGGGGGCCTCCTGGACCCTGCCAGGGCAGGAAGGGCCACAGGTTCGGCACTCACCCTCAGGGGCGGGGGTGTCAGGTAAAACCCAGAATCTTGACATAGCTTGACTCTGGGGTCCACGTATTTAACTGCTGACAGAAAGGCCCATTTGCAATTGGTTGAGATTCACATGCAGAATCACAAAGGGCTTTCAGAGCCCTTAATCCACTCTCCTCTTTATTGAGCACTTACTGTATGCTAACCAATGCACTAACTTTATACACCGGGAACTGTTACCCTTACTTACACATTAGGAAAACATAGACTCAGAAACTGAGAAACTGGACCATTGTCACATACTCAGTAAACCCGAGTCACAATTCAAATGCCCAGTCTGCAGGACCCACGAGTGTGAATCTGAACGGATGTTCAGTATCCACCTCTGCCAGGACAGCGGCTTCTTACAGTAACTGACTACTACCAGACTTCTGAATTTTTCCAGGAAAAAAAAACAAAAAAACAAAAAACCTCAGAAATGTGGACTTTTATTGTGTGTGTGAAATGACCTCATTTACAAATGTTAACAGCTAATACTTTTCTTCCCTCAAACACCATGGAGGTCAAGACTTATCTATTTGCAGCCCCTACATGCCTTCTGGAAATACGCTGCCACACCTGGTGAAATCCGCCCCCCCCCACACACCAGATAATCACTAGGTTTATTGAATTCCTACTATGTGCCAGGTACCAACACCCACAGTATCCACTATCCACGTTTCCAAAGAAGCATTATCATGTATAATGAGGACACTTGGGCCCAAAGGGCAGAGTCGTGTGGCAGGAAGCCCACAGCTAGTGCTTGGCAGGGCACAAGATTTGGACCTGTGTAAAACGGTTCTGCTTCAAGGGGCTCTTTCCAGTCTCTGGCTCCCAGATGTGAGGGCTGATTCAAGGCACGCTCCCCTGCCTCGGGAAAACTTCCCTAACAGCTAGTCTGGCCCACAAACAGAGTAGAAATGACCTAGCACGGGCTCTGGTCTCTGCTCCAAATATTACTTATGAGGGAAATACGCAGAAAAGGAGGCTGTGTGACCTTGGGAGGGTCACCGCACCTCCCTGAGTTTTCTCATCCAGACAATGGGAGTAATAAAGAATCAGAATCTCACAGCGCTGTCTGTGATGGTGATAACGAGCTGGGTTCGGAGCAGGCTGCTTCTCCGTGGGGAGTATGAAGTCCTAGGGCGGGGCCAGGAAATCAGCATTGTAGCAAGGGGCTCCCTGGTCCTTCCAAGAACAGGAGCCAACACTTGTACAGCACTTCACTTTATCCCCAATCATCCCTATGAAGCAAACACTATCATCTCCAAGGGCAACTAAGGCTCACAGGGGTTGGCTCAGTTACCCAAGGTCACACGGCAAGGCGGAGGAGCCACGATTCCACCCAGTATTTACCAGAATTTAATTTGGCGGCCCAAGCTTAGCAAAACCCGCGAGAGAGGCGGGACTCGCCTGTCCCCTCACGCCCCGCCCCTGCAAAGCGGGGAAACTGAGGCCCAAAGACTGCAACGCCCGGTTCCGGGTGACACTGCAGACTGAACACAAGCAGCCCCGGCTCCGGCGCCCTGGCTCCGGAATCGGCCCGTGGCGCCGCCGGCGCACACATTGCGCGGACGGGGAAACTGAGGCCTGTAGGCAGGGGGAGTGCCCAGATGTGGCCAGCGGCGCGCCCCACCCCGCAACAGCCCGGGGGCCGCGCCCGACCCGGCCCGGCTCCCCAGCGGCCCCGGCATTCCCAGCCCCACCCCGAACTCGGCCCCGGCGTCGGTGGCAGCAGCACCTGCACATCTGGCGGCCTTGCTCGCGCTTCCGGGATGGCGCCCGTGCCGCCACGACGTCACCACGCAACACGCGTGCAACCGCGCGTATAGGCGACGTGCCCGGAGCCGATATGCGTGCTAGGAGTCGCGGCAGGAAGGGGTGGGGCTTAGGCGCTGCTACAGTTAGCAAGTGCGTCACAACGAATAGCCAATCAAGCCGTCCCTCTGACGCCTGCGTAGTTTCCAAGGCCCGAGATGCCCAGCAGCCGGAAGGGGTTGGGGGTGTCTAAAAGGCGTCCTACTTTGTAGATGTTGAGACCGAAGTTGAGCGGCAGGGACTCCCTCAAAGTCATGCGATGCTCAAGTGGCCTGTAGTTGACCCAGACCCAGGCATCCTGCTTCCTAGGTGGGAAATCAGATTCATCCAGTTCAAAAATCCCTGCTCTGCTTTTGGTGACCTTTTTCTGGTCCAGGATCCCACATTATGTTTAAGTGTATCTCCTTAGTGTCCACTCTGGGACAGTTCCTCAGTCTTTCCTAATCATTTATGACCTTAGTATTTTTGAAGAGTGCTGGTTTTCCAGACTACTCATCAATATGGGTTTGTCCAATATTTCCTCATAATTAGACTGAAGTTTCTCACTTTGGGCAGGATTCCCGCAGAAGCGATGTTATAGCCGTCTCGATGCGTCATGTCTGGCGTCACAGGATATTGACGTGTCTCACTACTGGTGATGTTGACTTTGCTTACTTGCTTAAGCAATGTCTGTCAGTTTCTTAACTGTTAAGTTACCATTTTTCTCTTTGCAATAAGTATCTTACGGGGAGATACATAGCGCAAATACCCTAACGCTTTTTTTTTTAAAATATATTTTCACCCACTAGTTTTTGCACCCATCCATGGCCCTTGCCAGCAACAATTACTATGGTTATTTTCTACTTACTAGTTTAATCATTATTTGGAATTCTATTGTAAACAAGAACTGTCCATTCTTCACTAGTTATGCACTTATTCAAGTATTTATATATTTATTATTGGGGGGGGCGGCGCCTGGGTGGCTCAGTTGGTTAGGCATCTGACTCTTGACTTCAGCTCAGGTCATGATCTTGCAGTTGGTGAGTTCAATCCCTGCATAGGGCTCTGCCCTGACAGTGCACAGCCTGCTTGGGATTCTCTCTCTCCTCTCTCTGCCTTCTTTCTCTCTCAAGGTAAATAACTAAACTTTAAAAAAAAAAAAAAAAAGATTTTAGGGGCGCCTGGGTTGCTCACTAGGTTGTGTCCGACTTCAGCTCAGGTTATGATCTCAGGGCTCATGAGTTCGAGCCTAGCATCAGGCTATGTGCTGACAGCTCAGAGCCTGGAGCCTGCTTCAAATTCTGTGTCTTCCTCTCTCTCTGCCCCTCCCCCTGCTCAGGCTCTCTCTAAAATGAATAAATGTTTAAAAAAAATTTTTTTTTAAAGATTTTATTTTTAAGTAATCTCCACACCCAACACAGGGCTTGAACTTACAACCCCAAGCTCAAGAGTCACATGCTCCACCAACTGAGCCAACCAGGCACCCCCATTTATTCATGTATTTATATCACCATGAACTCATGACTATGTATTCTATTCTGTGGGTTACAATTAATTTCTTTTTTCTTTCTTTTTTTTTTAAGTAGGCACACACCCAATGTGGGACTTGAACTCATGACCCTGAAATCAAGAGTCACATGCTCTACTGACTGAGCCAGCCAGGTGCCCCTATAATTAATTTCTATTATTTACTTTGCTGCTCCTTTGTAACTTCTATGTTCTTTTAATGTCTCCCATCTTTCTCTGAGCACTTCCTTACTTTAGTACAAGATGTTCCATGCCATTTCTCTAGGGATCCTGGTTCCTTTTCTTGGAGAATGGTATTGAGAAACCAAGATCTGGGTGCTAGGTGTGTGTTCACTGCTATTGGAGTATCATTGCTCAAAGACCCCCTCAGCAATAAGAGTTAGGAGATATATATGCTAACCAATGCATATACATTTATATTTCCTTCTATATCTGTCTCCTTTTTAATATACTGAAAACCATGAATTCACTCACACTGATACAAAGATGCACTTTAAGTGAGATAATTCAAGTTAAATGCATGAACAAAACAGGGCAAATAGTACTGGCTCAATAAATGTTAGCAATTAATTATCGCTAATTACTGAAGTCTTATGTGTATTGTTACACATTATAGATCTAATTTTTCTAGGTCTCAGTTTGTTAACTGTGAGTGATCATAGCATCTGCCTCTTAAGGTTGTTGAAACCTTGGAAGATACATACATGCCTTTGGGCACATAAAGGACTCTTTTAGAGCCCTGAATTTGGACATATCTGAGTTCTAATTCCAGCTCTGTCACATCCTAGCTGAGCGGACTTGGGCAAATGGCTTAACCTTGTAAAATCATACAGATTACTTCCTTACAATAAGGCTGGGCCCACTATAAGCCCTCAGTAAACTGACGGCAAACTTTTTACTCCCACATTCTGCTGCCTTCATTCCCTGAAAAGTTAATGAGGATCAGGATTCTTATATATTTAGTTCAGCAGTTTTAAAAATTGTTCAGTAAACCCTCTAGGCGCTTCCTCTGGGTGTGGCCCATATTCTGGAGATCCAGAGAGTATTCAATCCCTGCCTAGCCCTGGAGGATGAAAGGAGACAGTATCTGACACAGACAATGCCAATACCAAGGAGAATAATGCAGGACTATAGAGAGGAGAGACTTAAACTTGGAGGAACCTGAAGAGTGCGGTATGAGGACTCATTCGGGGGCGAGGAAGCAGGTACATCTGGATGGGGTTTTGAGATAGGATTAGGAGTTTTCTAGGTGTTGACAATCGTTCAGGGCTGAGAGAATCACAGAGTGTAGATTTGATTTCTGTAAGAACTGTGGAGTTCTGTGAGCCAGGCAGCAACCAGTACTAAGAGAAGAGCCTGGGTTGGGGATGCTGAGAACCATGGCTCTGTCTGCAGGCTGCAGCAGAAAAGGCCCAGGCTGGAGAAACCAACCTTTTTAATGGGTACCTTGGGCTCTGTTGGAAGCCAGGAAACCTTTATGAGGGTACTGGCAGGGGTAGAAGCTACAAGTCAAGGCTCAAAGGGACTTGGTTGGCCCCAAATGTTTGGGGCACAGTGGATCAGAGACAAGAAAATATTTAACCCCTGTGTGTGTCCAAGGGAGAGGGTGAAAAGTGATGAGAACAGTCAATCCAGTGATGGGGACATTGTTGAGGGGACGCCACAGTCTAGGGACTGGAAGCGTCTCTCTGCCACTTTTTTAGTTTTATTTCCTACTTCGTGCTCATCACAGCTGCAATTAGATACTTACTTGCATCATTGTGCAATATCCAGCTCCAGAGGTGGAAGAGAAACTCAACAGGGGAAGAGACCTGGCCTATATTGTTTTTCATCCCTGTGACCTTGAACAAGGTAATTACTGTCTCTGTGCCTCAGTTTCCCCATCTGTAAGACGAAGATAGTCTTACCAAAAAAACATGCATCCAATCCTAAGAAAGGCCACAAAGGAAAGAGAAAAGGAGCACAGAGCAGGTGGGTCAGAGAGAAAACACACAGGAAGTCAAATTTAAGTCCAAAAAGGTCTGTAATTACATTGAATGTAAATAGGCCAAATGCCCCAGTTAAAAGACAAAGACAGGCAGACTAGATCAAAACCCAATTCTAAACCCGATTCTGTGCTGCTTATAAGAGACACATGTACAACATAAGGATACAGAAAGGTGAAAGGTAAAGGTTGCAAAAGGATGGAGCATTTAAAAACTGAGCCAATGGAGTGCCTGGGTGGCTCAGTTGGTTAAGTGTCTGACTTCAGGCTCAGGTCATGATCTCAGGGTTCGTGGGTTCGAGCCCTGCATTGGGCTCTGTGTCTCCCTCTCTTTCTCTGCCCCTCCCCTGCTTGTGCTCTGTCTCTCTCTCAAAAATAAATAAACATTAAAAAAAATTTTTAATGAGCCAATAAAAAAAAAAAAAAGAGGGGCTCTGGGTGGCTCAATCAGTTAAGCATCTGACTCTTGATCTCTGCTCAGGTCACAATCTCACAGTTCTTGAGATCAAGCCCTGCATCGGTCTCTGTGCTGACAGCATGGAGACTGTTTGGGTTTCTCTCTCTCTCTCTCTCTCTCTCTCTCTCTTCCTCTCTCTCTGTCCCTACCCTCCCACTTCTCTCTCTCTCTCAAAATAAATAAATAACCTTAAAAAAAAAAAAAAAGAGCTGGAGGCACCCAGGTGCCTTAGTCAGTTAAGAGTCCGACTACTGATGTCAGCTTAGGTCTTGATCTCAGGGTCATGAGTTCAAGCCTCGCATTGAGCTCCACGCTGGGTGTGAAGCCTACTTTAAACAAACAAACAAAAATTAAAAGTGAACCAAAAGAGAACAAGCGTGCCATCTTAATATCAGACAAAGCCCACTCTAAGGCAAGAAGCATTGAGATAAAGAGGGGCACATCATAACAATAAAAAGTCCAGTTCACCAGGAAACTGACATTGCAACATGATGCAGTACATGACACGGCCTCCAAATATCAGGGTATGTATTTGTCTCATAAGGCTGATGTGAGGATTAAATACATGTAAAGTGTTTGCCTTCACCTGTGCTGTCAGCCATTATTATTGTTATTGTATCAGTTGCTGTTCTCAGTTTATATTTAACTTAGCTGTTTATTCATTAGTCTCATTGTGTTTTTTTTTTTATAACGTTTATTTATTTTTGAGACAGGGAGAGACAGAGCATGAACGGAGGAGGGTCAGAGAGAGAGGGAGACACAGAATCCGAAACAGGCTCCAGGCTCTGAGCTGTCAGCACAGAGCCCGACGCGGGGCTCGAACTCATGGACCGCGAGATCATGACCTGAGCCGAAGTCGGATGCCTAACCGACTGAGCCACCCAGGCGCCTCTGTGTTTTTTAAAATTTGAGACAGAGTGTGTGCTCACAGGAGAGGGGCAGAGAGAGAGAGAGGGAGAGAGAGAATCCCTAGCAGACTTCACACTGTTAGCGCAGAGCCTGATGTGGGGCTCGATGTCATGAACCGTGAGATTATGACCTGAGTGGAAATCAAGAGTTGGTTGATTAACTCACTGAGTCACCCAGGCACCCCTCGTTGTTTATTTATTAAAAAAAAAATTTTTTTAATGTTTATTTTTAAGAGAGAAACAGAAACAGAGTGTGAGCGGGGGAGGGGCAGAGAGGGAGACACAGAATCCAAAGCAGGTTCCAGGCTCTGAGCCATCAACACAGAGCCGGAGGCAGGGCTGGAACTTGTGAACTTCGAGAGATCATGACCTGAGCTAAAGTCAGACGCTCAACTGATTGAACCACCCAGGTGCCCCACCCCTCATTGTTTATTACAGTTCTTCCAGCCTTTATAACAGAGGTGAAGCTGGATGGGTTAAGAGACTCCATTGGGCAGATGAAAACACTGAGGTTCAGAGATGGACAGGGAAAAGTCCAAGTCCCTCAAAACCACCACTGGCCCAGAGTTTATTTGATGTTCTTTCCCAGGAAATTTCTTACATATCCTCACTAGCCTAGCACCTCTGAGGCTGGCTAGCCTGCCTTCCTTCCAACCACAATGATTGTCCTGAATTCCCCTCACCCCCTCTCCTTTTGTGCCAGTCACTGTGTAGGCCCCAGCGCTAAAACAATGGCAAACAGTAGACAATTCCAAGGCTTTGAGAGTTATCTAATATAGTGGGCAAGGCGGAGGTAAGTCAAATAACGGCACAGACATAAAATCAGTTAGGAAGCAGAGGTTCATCATGCTAAGAGGACAGCCAACCAGGCCTTGCCTTGGGGAGGTCAGGGAAAGCTTCCTGTAGGAGGTGACCTCGCAAGGAGCTACGATCTGACCTTAGTTACCTCCAAAAGCCAGTTACCTCCTCCAGTGTTAGCTACCTCCAATAGCCAGTGATTCATTCATTCATTCATTCATTCATTCAATTATTCATTCATCAATTGAACTCCCATAGGTGCTAGGTATTCATGGATGCGGTGGGGACAAAACAGGCAAAATTCCAGAATGGAGCAAAGCAGGATAAGAGGAGGGAAGCAAAAGATGTAAGATCGTTCTGTAAATGAATAAACCCCGGGAAGGAAATAAAATAGAGCGAAGGAAGAGTAAGCGCCCCCCCCCCCAAAAAAAAAACAAGATCCATAAAAATCCATCTAATCGACACTGCCACCTTCTCCCAAAGCCATGGGTACCTTATCACCCTCTAGCAGAGGGTGCAGGGAGGAGAAACTCGTCCAGCGGACCTGGTTGCTCAGTCGCTCACCTAGCCACTAATTGAATTCCTTCTGTATGCAAAAGGCAACCTTCAGGGGATTACACAGACCACGCGAGGGTGAGGCGGGGATTCTGTGTGCTCTTGGGTGATCGCTCCCCTTCAGGACCTTGGGACCACGTTCGTAACTAGGGCTACAGGGTGGGTTATCCAGCAGTCCCAGAGCTGCCCTGATGGTCAAGACTGAGCTTTTTAAGGCAATACCTTTTAAGGCTGTCCTCCCCAAATCCCCCAAGGTGAGAGTGCGCGGATGGGGGTGTTTATCCCCATTTTGCAGATGAGCAAGATGAAGCTCAGACGGGAGCAGATTCCCGCTAGGCAACTCGGCGCGTATTGGCGAACAGACTTGGGTCTGTAGACCCTCCGCCTGCTACCCCCGCCCCTGCCCCCGCCCCGGCCCTCTTCCCGGTCCTGGTTCTCGCCCCCGCCCCCGCCCCCGTCCGGGGTGGCGCGGCAGCCTCTGCCCCTTTAAGAACGCCCCGCGGAAACAAGCAGGAAGAGGGTGGTGCTTGCTCCCAAGACGGATGTGCGCTGGAGCCAATGGGTGCTGCAGTCGCAGCAGCGGCGACCAATAGGCGTGGTGGGGGCGGGGCCGGGCGCCCGAGCCTGGTTCCCGAGGCGCGGCAGCCGCGGCTGGGGGCGGGGAGGGGGGCGCAGGACCCCAGGCGGGGGTCCCGGAGCCGGAGGCACGTGTCCCGGGGCGCCGGCAGGGTTGCCCCGGCTGGGGGCGCTACCCAGGCCTGGGCTGGTCTGGGTGCTGGGGCGGCGGGGGCTGGGGCCGATGGGCGGGGCCAAAGGCCGCGGGGGGAGGCGAACCGGTTGCGGGGGGAGCGGAGGGTCGGAGTGCTAGAGGGGGCGCGGCCGAGCGGGGGCAACCGGGGGTGGGGACCGAATGGGGCTGAAGGGAGTGGGTGGGGGCGCTGCTGCCAGAGAAGTGCAGGGCCTGGGCCCCCGAGGGGTGCGAGGGGTCGGGGGCCCCAGACTGGTGGCGTCAAAGAGGCATGAAGCGTTGGGGCCCTGGGTGGGAGGTTGACGAAGAACCAGGCCTGGGCCGGGGGCGTCTAGAGGGCGTAGAGTGTTATGCGATCCGGAGAGGGGCGTCTGGGGACATCAGGGTGTTTACGGGTCGACTGAGTGGCTGTGGGGGTAGCTGGCCCGGGCTGGGGGCGGTGGTTGGGGGAGGGCGGAGGGCGAGTTATGCGGGCGCAGGGGATTGTGGGGGTAGGGGCTGGGAGGGTCTCAGAATATGGGGCCAAAGACCGGAAGGAGCAGGCAGGTGAGGGTTAGGGAGAGGATGCTGTGGGTTAGAATGATGGCTAGGCTCTACCAGCTCCGAGCTTGGGGCCTGGGGGAAGGGGACAGTTGATGGCCCAAGGAAGAGGCTGTAGAATGCCACGGGGGTCTTGATCACTCTTGTAAAGGAGGCTACTTTGAGAATGGTCTGGAGGCTTGAGGAGAGGAGAAAGGGCTCCCAGGGAAGAGTTTGGGCCAGGGTCTTTGGTGTTGGGGGAGTGGTATTAGGTTCAGGTTATGGAAAGAGAAGGCTTGGGATTTCTAGGTGGCTCCTCATAGGAGAAGGGGCAGCTGAAGGTAGGGAGCCCTGGTGAAGACTCAATTCCCTTTGGGCTCTAAAAATAGACTTCCTGAGACTTCAGTCGCCCTAAAAAAATCCCAGCACCCCCTTTGGGCATTTAATCAGATAAGCCCCAGGTTCAAATTCTGCCCCTGCAGTTGCCTTGCTCTGTGACCTTGGGTAAATGACTTTGCCCCTCTGGGCCTCAATTTCCTTTTCTGCAAAATATGGGGGAGGGGAATGTTTCCTACTTCTCTGGGTATTTATAAAGACTAAAAGATAATTAGCTGTAATAATAGCTAACATTGTTTGGGACTGATTGATGTCCACGGCTTGGTGGTTCTTTCCCCACTAGTATAGATGAGGAAATTGAGGCCTGGAGCCCCTGAGTCACACAGCAAGTGTTTGGCAGCGTGGCGAATGGATGCAGAGGAGAATTTGAGGGGCTGGGTGGTGGGATTCTTACCCCATCCATTCCCCCCACCAGGGCCAATTCCCGTCCCCCCAGCAGCATGGCATCCTGTGCTGAGCCCTCTGCCGCGGGTCCTGAGCCCGCTGCCCCACCGCCTGCTGGGGTCCCACCACTTGAGGACTTCGAGGTGCTGGATGGGGTGGAAGACGCAGAGGGCGAGGAGGAGGAGGAGGAGGAGGAGGAGGAAGATCTGAGTGAGCTGCCACCACTTGAAGACGTGGGGCAGCCTCCACTGGAGGAGGCTGAGCAGCCTGGGGCCCTGGCCCGAGAATTCCTGGCCGCCATGGAGCCTGAGCCCGAGCCCGCCCCAGCCCCTGATGAGTGGCTGGACATCCTGGGTAAGGAGCAGGGGTGGCTTGGGTTGACCCACAGGGCTTGGACAGCTCAGGTTCAGAAGTGACCTTGGCCTAGGCCCCCTTCTCTTCTCCCCTGAGCCTCATTTTTCCTTCTCTGCTATGAAGTAGGTTTGAAATAAAACACGTAACCACGGTGATTGCCAGCCACAGGCAACTGGTTGAGATACTTCATGTTTAAGAATCCCTTTCGTTGTCACATGCACACACGCACATGCACCTGGTGTTATGTCCCTGTTTCCCAGAGCTGCTAACAGAGGCTCAGAGGGGCTGAGTCACCTGCCCGGAGCCACACAGCCAGCACACCAGGCGCTGGCAGCTCCCAACCCCCACTGCTTCTTTTTTTTGGCATTTGTCTGGCAAGTGCCTGTCTCCTGAAAATGTGTCCATGGGTCAGATGGATCTGTGGAACGTCCCATTTTGTTCATGCTTCTGTCTGGCTCATAGCATGCATTAGCATTGTAGCTGCTCAGAGAAGTCCTGCAAGAAAGAAACTAGGGGAGCCCACCCATATGCCCCACCTCATGATAACCACTCTGGAAACTAGAAAACCTTTTGCTACTGGCACTGATATCTAGCGTTATTCAATAATGTCGGTGTCCGCTAATAAATATGTTAGTAAAACATCATTTTTACACTGTTGATACTAACGTTAAAATAAGAGCGTTAAATAACACTGATACCGATAATACAGAATTGTCACTGATATTATCTTTATTGCTGATAAAAACATTGTTACTTCTAAAAATAACACCAGGTAATATTTACTGAGCACTGGTTCTGTGCCAGGCCTGTCCATCGTATTTTATCCTCACGACAACCCTGTGATGTAATTCCTACCATATCCCCATTTTGCAAATGAGGAAACTGAGGCTCAGAGAAGTGGCGGTGCTTGCCCAAGGTCACACAGCCCCCTTGGCCATATTAGAATTTGGGAAGCTCTTTACTGATATTAAGAGCTGCCCTGCTGTCCTTCTGCACGCAAACCTGATTTTGTCCTTTTATATTTGAGCCAGCCACTTTCTGAGGTCAGTATTTGGGCTTCTATACAAGGAAACTGAGACCCTCAGAGGGTACTTGATTTCCCCAGAGTCTACCCCGATGAGAGGCAGTGCCTGGTTGTAACCCTTCCAGGACACCCACCATTAGTGCCCAGAAACTTCTAGACACAGGGATCCCTAGGGATCCAGTAGGTCATTGGTTCTGAGACTGGATGTAGGGCATGTACAAGTCAAGGAGCAGCACAGAAATTTGGAACATTCTAGAATATTGCAGAATATCAATCGATAACTTTCTTGTCCTTAACTTTTAGTCTAAGGTACATTTCGAGTTATGGTATATTCCAGACTGGTGGAATATTACGGAACGCAGATAAATGTCAGAATATGGGTGACTGTAGGTAGTATCAGTATGACAAGGCCCCACAGGTGTAAGCCCTCGATTGCCTGTGGTTGTCTTGGGATGTTAGTGGGTGTCTTTATTGTGGTTTGTAAGGGTACTTGGCCTCATGCCTGCTTAGTAGCTGTTGGCTGTGACCATTTGGCCATTCCTGTGATTGCTTGGGGCATGGAGAAAAACATGAGCTCTGGGGCCATCACAGGCACTTTTGCATATAGGCCCTCTGGCTCTGTTTAACTTTTAAATTTAGCGATGTGGCGCTTTGGTAGGAACACACGCCTGGCGTCACAGGCACTCTGCTAACCAAGCAAACTGCTCACTGGGTGTCTCCAGGGGTCCCCCTGACTACCTCATTTCATGATGAGGTAAATTGAGGCCCAAATGTCAAGGGCTGGATTGGAACCAGGGGAGGAAGATGGGGGTGCTCCAGAGTCTGGATATCCCTGCCAGCCTGACAATGCTGGGCAGGACAACTTTTCTCAGCCCTTTGCCCTGGACGAGTCTTAATTTTCTTAAGATGATGGTCAGACAGGCCATTATCATCACCCCTCAAGTTAATCCTTTAATGCCCAGTGTCCAGCCAGGGACAGTTCCAGAGGCATGGGATCACCTGCCCAGTAAGTGGCAGAGCAGCTGTTTGAGGCTCAGCTGAGTGCTGGGGGAGGGGTGCTCAGGGAGCAGGCACCCATCTAAGCCGCCTAGTGACAGGTTGTTTGTCCCCGGTCCCCGGCAGGCAATGGGCTGTTAAGGAAGAAGACGCTGGTCCCAGGCCCACCCGGCTCAAGTCGTCCAGCTAAAGGCCAGGTAGTCACTGTGCAGCTGCAGACTTCGCTGGAGAATGGCACTCGGGTGCAGGAAGAGCCAGAGCTGGTGTTCACGCTGGGCGACTGCGATGTCATCCAGGTGGGAAGGGGCGAGGGGACTGGCAGCTGCCCTGGGGTTGAGCGGAGGAGGCAAGGTGGGATGGAGGGGAGGTGGTGGTGGCTGGCAGGGGCTGGGCTTGGGGGCCGGAAGATGGGAGGGGGGGGCCAGAGCAAACATGGCATTGCTACTCTGCACCTGAGCCTGCCTGACCCCTTGCCCTTACACACCCAGGCCCTGGATCTCAGCGTTCCGCTCATGGATGTCGGGGAGACAGCTATGGTCACTGCTGATTCCAAGTACTGCTATGGCCCCCAGGGCAGGTGAGAACCTGTCACCAGCAGGGTCCCCATGGGGGACCCCTTTGCCTGCCCATTTTATATAAAAGAAACAGACTTAGGGAAGGGAAGTTACTCTCCAAGTCAGGTAGCTCATGGGTGGTGAGTTACTTCCCTTTCGGTGTACTGAGGAGGGGGTGACAGTGGGGCCAGCTCCAAGACTTGAACCCTTTCCCCCCTGCTCCCTAGCTAAACCAGCATGTCTGAGGTTCATTCATAG
This sequence comes from Felis catus, assembly GCF_018350175.1. Classification (NCBI taxonomy): domain Eukaryota; kingdom Metazoa; phylum Chordata; class Mammalia; order Carnivora; family Felidae; genus Felis; species Felis catus. The sequence goes on along the minus strand of NC_058369.1, from coordinate 13,841,506 downwards.
TGGCCGCTGGGTCTGAGTGCTGCTCTTGCCCCATCCCCCAGCAGGAGCCCATACATCCCCCCCCACGCGGCCCTGTGCCTGGAAGTGACCCTGAAGACTGCCGTGGATGGACCCGACCTGGAAATGCTCACGGGGCAGGAGCGTGTGGCTCTGGCCAACCGGAAGCGGGAGTGTGGCAATGCCCACTACCAGCGGGCCGACTTCGTGTTGGCTGCCAATTCCTACGACCTCGCCATCAAGGCCATCACCTCTAGCGCCAAAGGTGACTGCCAGGTCAAATCTTGCCATTCCCCTGCAGAGGCATCCACTAGTGTGCCAGAAACTTCCCTCTGCCACAGCGGGCCTCAGACTCCGAGTGTTCTAGAATATTCCAGAGTATGGATAGATGTTCAGCTATTCCTAATCTTTAGGTTAGGGTCCACTCCGGAGTTGCAGCGTATCCCTGATCAGTGGAGTGTTACAGACGCAGGTGTATGTAGGAACGTGGGTGGCTGTAGACCGTGTCAATCCATGTGCCCTGTGGTTAGGCCTTTACGTTGCTTAGCCTCCATCTTACAGACTCCTTGATAGCGCCCTCAGGTTGGCGCTGGTCTTGGTGTATGTTAGAAATAGGGAAACTGAGACCAGAGGACTCATGGAACAGATGGCAGGGGCTGGGCTTGTGGGATCAGATGATGGAGGCCCCACCACTGGGAACTCAGAGCCCCCTTTCCCCGTCTCCTGTGACGGGGATACTTAGAGGCCCTCCCCACCCAGGCTCCTCTGCCGTGAGGTACAGAAGGAGTGGGTCTTGGCCTGAGTCACACAGCATACGGGGCGCATTTCCCCGAAGTAGAAGGCGGCCGTCGCTCCGCAGATGGGCAGTGGTGGGGGCCTGGCAGTGTGGTGACCACTGCCGTGGTTGAGCACCGTCCTCCCACAGTGGACATGACATTCGAGGAGGAGGAGCAGCTCCTGCAGCTGAAGGTGAAATGTCTGAACAACCTGGCAGCCTCCCAGCTGAAGCTGGACCACTATCGTGCAGCGCTGCGCTCCTGCAGCCTTGTGCTTGAGCACCAGCCCGACAACATCAAGGCGCTCTTCCGCAAGGGCAAGGTGAGCTGTGGGCTGCAGGTGGATGGACCGCCAGCCATGGGCAGATGGGCATAGGCTGCAGGTGGGCAGGCTGGTTCCCCCGCCCAGAACAGTGGGGCTGGTTCCAGACTCTGGATTTGAGACGGGCATAAGCATCAACCAGCCAAGCTCTCTGGGGTACAAGTGGGGAACCTGAGTCCTAGACAGGTGCTTTGGTATGGCCTGAATCCCAGTAATTCATCGACCGAGGCCAGACTTGAATCCTAGGTCCTATTATCCCTGACACTGCGGGGTAGCCTATTGGTGACTGCTCCTTCCACGTAATCCTCCGTGGTTCCCATCTTTGTCGGAATAAAAGCCAAGTCCTCATTGCAGCCCTCGGGGCTCTGAGTCATCTGGTCCCCTGCCATCACCTTCTGCCTCTCCTCTTCATCCTGCTCAGCTTCCTCGCTGTTCCTGCCCAGGCCAGGTCTACTCCCACCCTAGTGACTTTGCACAGCCTATGCCCTCTGCCTGAGACATGCAGACCCCAGATCCCCCCCTACCCCCCCCATGGGCCCCTCTCTGATCCCTTCAGGTCTTTGCTCTGATGTCATCTCCTCAGGAAGCTCTCCCGGCCACACACCCCTGCCCCCCTGCCCTGTCTTCATGTTTTCCGCGTTGTCGTCAGCATTGACAGGTGTCATCATGGCTGTTACCTCCCTTACGAGAAGCTGGAGATTTTGTCTGGCTCACTTGGTGTGAGATCTCTAGCCCTGCAAACAGGGCCAGGTACACAGGGGGTACCCAGTAAGTGCTGTGGAATGTAGGGATGAATTTGGCCTGTGAAGATGTGACCGTAATTGCTTTCGCCCCCATTTTTGTTGATCCTTGCCCGTGTGTGTGTGTGTGTGTGTGTGTCTGTGTGTGTCTGTGTGTGTCTGTGTGTGTCTGTGTGTGTCTGTGTCTGCGTATGTGTCTGTGCGTATGTGTGTGTTGACAGGGAGTTCAGCACCTTTTATCAGTGAATGGAGGAAATTGAGATACAAGCAAATGGTGGATCACCCAGCCTGTTTATGAGAGGCATGAACAGGGCCTTTCTCCACCCAGCATTTTTAAAGCACTTGTGTGTAAAGTTCTGTGTAGAAACTTGGGAAGAAAATGCTGCCCCTGTTTTCCAAAGGTTTATAATCCTCTTGGGGGCAGTGGGATTGTCTGCTGATGTGGTCTCATGCATGTTTGTATCTGCTGGTTGTAGTGACAGAAACGTTCTCAAACTGATTCAAGCAAGAGGAGGAATTGATAGCTTGTGGAACTGCCAGGGTGTTTGGCTTCAGGCATGGCTGGATCCAGGCATTAGCAATGTTGTGAGGATGCTGTGCCTGTCTGCTATGGGTTTCCCTCTCAACGTGACCGAGATGCTACTTCTTATCCCCTCAAAAGACCAAGGCTTCCATCCTCCCCACTTAGCATCTGGTCTCTGAGTGACACCAGCATTGTTCAGGTTGGATCTCATTGGCTGGCTCTGAATCATCCACTGTAGCCAAAGCTTTGGAAACATTCACCTGGCTTCTTGAACCAGCCAGGGTGGCGAGGGAGGAGGTGAGGCCACACCCAGGTCTCCTGCAGAGGCTGAGACTGACATGTAGGGGTGGGAGCAGATTGGGATGACACCGCCTAGTGGGGCACTCGTGTAGTCTGAGGGCTCGGGAGTGAAGGTGGCTGGAACCCTGGGGTGGTTGTTGGTGACAGATTTGGGACTAGTAAGGGTGGCCAGGAGCCTGGCAGGGCTGGGTCTCTTTTTTTTTTTTTTTTTTTTTTTTTTAATTTATTTTTGGCACAGAGAGAGACAGAGCATGAACGGGGGAGGGGCAGAGAGAGAGGGAGACACAGAATCGGAAACAGGCTCCAGGCTCTGAGCCATCAGCCCAGAGCCTGACGCGGGGCTTGAACTCACGGACCGCGAGATCGTGACCTGGCTGAAATCGGACGCTCAACCGACTGCGCCACCCGGGCGCCCCAGGGCTGGGTCTTTTGAAGAAGACCACGGTCCGTTGTGGTTCTGGAGTGATGCCATCCATTTCCTCCCACAGGTGCTGGCCCAGCAAGGGGAGTACAGTGAGGCCATCCCCATTCTGAGGGCAGCCCTGAAGCTGGAACCTTCCAACAAGGTGAGCAGACAGGAGATGCCCTTGGGACTTGTCCTGCCAGCCTGTCTGGGAAGTCATCCTGGAGTCTTCTTGTTCTTGCTGTGGTTTTCCCTATGGTGTTCCAGCCTGGGGAGTGACAGGGGATCGGTGGCTGCAGAGCCACAGCCAGCTGGCTGAGACCGTCACGACTCCTGCATAGGTGGTCTGGGCTCAGCCCTCCCCCATGGGGATCCCAGAGGCCAAGGGTGCCACTAACCGGGGCCGTGTCAATGTCTTCAGCTTTTCTCCTGGAATCTTCCTCTCTCCTGGCCACCTTGTGCTCTGCCTCCTCCACTGGTTACCTAGGGGGATAGAGATGCCGGCCCCTACTTTGCTGAGGCCCAGAGAGGGGCAGGTGGAACTTCCATGTCCCAGTGGACCCAGTCCAAAGTGACCAGGGGCCACAGAAAGGCAGAGCCTCAGAGATGGCGCTCCAGTTAGATGGTCAGGTTGCATGTTCTTCGCCCAATTGACACCCACCTCTTGCAGACGATCCACGCAGAGCTCTCGAAACTGGTGAAGAAGCACGCAGCCCAGCGGAGCACAGAGACCGCCCTGTACCGGAAAATGCTGGGCAACCCCAGCCGGCTGCCTGCCAAGTGTCCTGGCAAGGGTGCCTGGGTGAGCTGGGGCTGGCAGGCACAGGGATGCTCCCAGAGGAGGGGTAGGGGCTAAGGGTGGGGCACACCACGCAGAAGGAGTTTCTTCATTTTGCAAGCATTGATGTCCTTGTCAACCGGGCTGGACCATGCTGGAGACACAGAGAAGCCCCAGCCCTGTGTGGCCAGGGCTGGAGCAGGAGATGGAACACAATTTCGAGGGCTCGGGGCAGGGAATGATAGATAGCTCTTCCAGAGGGGAAGGGGCAGTGTTCTAGGACAGGGGAGTTTCGATGCTTGAGTAGGAGTTTGCCAGAAGGCAGGAAAGGCATTGTCCAGCAATGGTTTGCTGGGAGGCCTCTTTCGGCCATGTTGGTAGGTGAAGACCAGGGTATCTGTCTTGACCACCCTCCGGCCTTCTCTTCCCTCCCCTTTATCCACAGTCCATCCCATGGAAGTGGCTGTTTGGGGCGACTGCTGTTGCCCTGGGGGGCGTGGCTCTCTCTGTGGTCATCGCTGCCAGGAACTGACCACCCAGGTGGCCACCACCCCTTCGCACACCGTGGACCCCACCCCGCGCTCCCTGACTTCCCCAGGCTCCCTGTCAACTGCCCTGTCTGATCTAGCCCCCTCCTCTGGGGCGGGAGCAGTGAGGTTTGGGGGCCACGTGGCCCTAGTGAGCCAGGAGGGACTATGGCCCTATAGGAGGAAATTGAGGCAGGGCCCGGGCTCCATATCCAGCCCGGGGGGAGGGGGCCCTCATTCCTCCAGACCCAATTTCCACTCCCACCCCCACCCCCTTGGGTTTGGTCTCAGCAGAGGCCGGCTTCAGTTTCTCCTTCCCAACAGGCCCGGGGGCAGCCCTTTCCTGACCCAGTCCCTCTCCAAGCACCACCACCCACCCACCCCGCCTGCTGCCCTCTGTCCAGGTTCTCCCTCCTACCCCTTCTGTGAAATAAAGCCTCCTACCCCGCACTCTGCTGGCTCCAGTACCTTCTTCCGCTGTCACTTGGGGCGGGGCCAGAGACAGCCTGTGTCACATCCAGGGTCATGCAGGACTAGAGCGGGGGGTGTCTCCTCTCAGACCACAGCAGACCTGCTTTACACAGGGGGAAATGGAGGCCTGGAGAAGTGGGGCAATGTGTTCCGGGTACCCAGCTGGACTCCGCAGGAGTTCACACCCAGCTGTGCTAGTTACCCCACTGCTGTCCTCTCTGTTGCCCCATCTGAAGATGGGGATCCTGGCAGGATCTAACTGGGTGCTGGGCTGAGACTTCAGTGGCCACAGGGGTCTGGCTGTGCTGCACGCTGACAGCCCCGTGTCTGGGTAGCAGCGTGGCCAGTGCAGAGGCCCTGGAGCAGGGGTGAGCCTGATGTGTTCAAGGTTGAGCAGAGTGTGTGGTCAGCAGAACTGGACCCTGCAGGGCCTCAGGGACTATGGAGAGGGGTTGGGGTTGATTCCGGGAGCTCCTCTTGATTTTGTTTAGTTTTTCTCCCAATCTGAGGCTGTAGGATCATCTCCTTTAAATGCTGTGTACCATCACAGCCAGAACAGGTAGAGCCAGTGTTCAGGCCTCTGTCAGTGCAGCACCTGAGACCCTTCTCAAGGCTTCATCCTGCCTCCAGGAAAGGAGATCTCTGGGAATAGATCACCGTTAAGGATCTGTCCTTCACCTGTCCCCTTACAGCCCAGGAGGGAAAGCCATTGGCCACAGCCACTCAGCAGAAGGTAGCAATCAGGCCTTGAACTTGCCTGCACCAGGCCCTTGCTCTATAAGCCTGTGGACACAGATCTGTGGACACCGATCTGTTGGTGGCTTGAACCCTCCTTTCCGCCACTCAGCCCCCTTAGGCTTCTACTTTGTACTCAGACAGGAGGGGGGCTCTGTGAGTGGTGCTGGGGGAAGGGCTGTGGGTTGGCCAGGCTCGGGGGACTGGAGTCCCAGGTAGGACACCCCCCCTTTCCTCAGACTTGCTGACCTCAGGCTGGGAAGCTGGCCAGGGTGACTTCCTGGCCGAGGTTGTGAGAGTAACCACTGCCGTCATTCCCAAGTGGCGATCACGTCTGTCATGGCACTCGTCCACCGGGTACCCACGGCGGCCTCATGCTGTGTCCATTTTTCGCACATTCTGGAGGCAGGTTCTTTGTCAGGTAGTATATTGTGAATATTTTCCCCATTCTGTGGCTCACTTTTCATTTTCTTAGAGCAGATATTTTTAATGAAGTCCAATTTATCAGCTTTTTCTACCTTTCTGTGTGCTTTTTGTCAATATTTGCTAAATCGAGTTTGTAGGGATTTTTTTAGGCTTTTTTTTTTTTTTCTGTTTAACGTCTATTTATTTATTTTGAGAGAGAGAGAATCCCAAGCAGGCTCTGTCCTGTCAGCACAGAGCCCAACGTGGGGCTTGATCTCACAAACTGTGAGATCATGACCCAAGCTGAAATTAAGAGTCGGATGGTTTTTTTTTTTAATTTTTTTTTTAATTTTTTTTTTCAACGTTTATTTATTTTTGGGACAAAGAGAGACAGGGCATGAACGGGGGAGGGGCAGAGAGAGAGGGAGACACAGAATCGGAAACAGGCTCCAGGCTCTGAGCCATCAGCCCAGAGCCTGACGCGGGGCTCGAACTCACGGACCGCGAGATCGTGACCTGGCTGAAGTCGGACGCTTAACCGACTGCGCCACCCAGGCGCCCCAAGAGTCGGATGTTTAACTCACTGAGCCACTCAGGCGCTTCTAGGCTTTCTTTTAAATGGTTTATGGCTTCAACTTTTCTATGGAGACTACAGTTCATTTTCAGTGAACATTCGTATATAGTGTAAGGTTGGAGTTAAGGTTCATTTTTTCCCCTATAGCTATCCAGTTGTTCCAGAAACATCTGTGGGGAAGACTTTCTCTTCCCTAGTGAGTTACTGCGGCAGCTTTGTAAAAACTCAGTTGACCACACACACGAGTCTTCTGGCCCCTACTCCATGCCGAGGGTCTCTGTGTCCTCTTTGTGGGTCCCACACTGGGTCCCATGCTGTCTTGAAGACTAGTTTTTTAGTAACAGCGGAGTCCGGCTGAGTGTGTCTTCTCCCTTTGCTCCAAGGATTTTTTGGTTGTGCCCATTATTAGCTGAGCAGATTGAGGCTCAGAAAAGAGTCAGCTCCTGTCCAGGAGCTGGCCCATCACCAAGAAACAATAGGCAGGATTAGGCCCAGGTCAGCCTGCCTCCAGAGCCCATGCTCTGACCCCCAGCCAATTCTACACCTCTCTGCAAGTTATAGCCAGAAATGAGAGAGGCTTTGAATGCCATCGCCAGAAGTGTGACGTTTAGAATATTCATTCCTTTGGTCATTTTAGCCTCAATTGTGCGAATGGGGTGGGCGGGGTAGGGTGTCCAGGACGAGGGGCATTGAAGTGTCCCTGAAGACGCAGGAGTCCTTTAGCAGGCATAAAGAGTGCTCCCAGGACTGGCATGGCATGTGCAAAGGTGTGCCGGCTGGGCAGTACATGATACGTTCAGAGGATGGATATTCTTTCATATGAAAACAGGTATCAGTGCCTCCTGTGTACTTGGTCTTAGGCAATGACTCAGCCTTGCCTTGCCCTTGAAGGGTGCAGCTCACAGTGGGCTGTGAATTGGAAGTGAGCATGATAGAACGAGCTCTGTGTGTGTGCGTGTGTGTGTGTGTGTGTGTGTGTGTGTGTGTGTGTGTGTGTATGGGGGGCGGGGGGAAAGGGAGGCACTCACATCTCCTGAGCACTTTGAGGAAGCATCCTTTGCATGCCTCCATCTCATGTCGTCCTTAAAGGACGAGCTCCTGGGGCGTGGGTGAGGGCTGGCTGGAGTCACCCAGCGTGGTACCATTAGGTCCCTGAATGCCTGTCCTCTGTTTTTCCTCCTGGTGGAACTCACCTTCACTCCTTTCCATGCAGATAGGGCTGGTTCCCCACCAGCCTTCAGGGATGGATCTACAACCCAGGCCTGACCAATCAGAGCGTTCTAGCACCCTGGCCACAGTGATTGGCTCCACACTGTGACCCACAACGAGCCAATCAAAGCCTTCCCTGAAACTTCTGGACCCGGAGGAAGTAGATACTCTTCTACTCTAGAGGATGCTGAGTTGGGGCTGATGGCCTGGTACTGCTGTGGTTATCTTTGTCTCTATGAAGAGGGTCCTGAGAGTGAAGGCCATCCAGAGAGCAGAGCTGAGAGAGAGACTGAGTCACGGTGATCCTATTCAGCTCCTGGAGCTAGCTGTGCCCCGCCCCAGGTCTATCATTTCTTCACTCTTTTGAGCCAATAATTGTTTTTGCCTGAGTCAGCCTGGATTTTCTGTTGCATGTGGGCATTTAGAGGAGGGAAGTCTGCTGGGTTGTATCAGTTTTGTTCTGTGGCCTGTTGTGTCCTCCTCAGGGAGCCTCCCTGACTGGGCAGAGGACAGAAAGGAGTAATCATAAATGCTTGTGGACAGATGGATGGGTGAAAGGAAGAAAATTACCATGGAGGGGATCGGCTGTGGCGCCATCAGAGTCACCTAAGCATGAAAGTGTTTTAACTGACTTTGAACATTTTCCAGAAGGTATAGCCAGCACACAGGCCACCTTTGAGGAAGAGTCTGCATGGTCATCACTATAAACGCTTTCCAGGTAATGCTAGGCCGTACCTTCTTCATTGCTCACGGTGAGGATAATACAGCTGATCCATGAAGCAAAATGGTGGTTTGGGGACACTTGGAGCCCCACCTGATACAGATCAGTAAAGAAGTAACTCAGCAGACCTAGGCTGTCCAAACCCTGCACGTTCCCAAGAAAGGACTGGCCCTCGGTCTGCTCCTGGCAGGTCACATCTACGTCTAAGTTCTTGGGATGTCCTGACCAATAAAAGTGTCTGTTTACCTAAGACCTTGAGCCACACCAGAGAGTCTTTGCTAATAATATACTTTAGGGTGGGGCTTTTAGCCAAATGGTATCAACTTGACCTATGGAGGGGCTGGAGACTGAGGTCAAGCACATGGGTGGTCAGCCTTCCTCCCCAGTAGAAACTCTGGATAATGAGGCTTGGGTGAGCTTCCCTGGTTGGCAGTACTGTGTGTGTGTTGTCGCAAAGGTTGTGACAGGTCTGCACCTGGACGCTTGTGCCTGGTTTCTCCAGGGCTCTGCCTCGCGCATTCTTCTCCTTTGAGGACTTTAGACTGTCCTTTCGCTGTGATCAACCATAGCCACGAACAGAACAGCTTTTCTGAGTTCAGTGGGTCCTTCTAGTCAATCATCAAACCTGAGCATAGTCTTGGGGATCCCCAACAACAGATGTCTTTACTCCCTGTCCCAAGAAGGACTGTTAGCCTCCCCGATGCACAGATGAGGCCTGAGGGCCTACAAGCTAGACTTGCTGGTTCTGAGATGCCCAGCTGAGGGGACAGGGAAGCAGGCATTGGACCCTGAGGCTGCATGCTGGCTGCCCCACCACGTAGAGGGTCTCTCTCCAAAGTGAGTGCCCTAATGAGTCCTTGCATTCTGTCTGCTGCAAAGTAGTATGTTTCAGAATCCCTGAGGCTCATTTGCTGACTGAACAACTGAGTTTGTAGGAGGCTGTGGGACAGGTGTGCAGAGATGTGGCTCCTAGGGCTATGGGCTGCAGAAATTTTAAGGTGTTCCCGAGATTTCTTATTCTATATCATCCCGGGACTAGAAGTGGGACAGATCTCATTCCTGTGATTATGTTATTGGGCCAACTGACTTTAAGACATGGGGATAATTTGAGTGGGCCTGACTCACTGGCTGCAGACGAGGAAATCAGAGGGATTTGAACCATGAGAGGGGTTCAGCATTCAACACTCAGAATTCTCCCTCTCGATAGAGGGAGGCTTTCTCTTACTGAGATGGAGGAGGCCATGTGGCTAGCACCTGAGAGTGGCCCCCAGCTGACAGAAAGGAAATGGGGACTATAGTCCTACAACCACCAGGAAATGAGTTCTGCCAACAGGCTCAAGAAGCTTGGATATGGATCCTTCTCCAGTTGAGCCTCCGGATGAGGATGCAGTCCAGCCAACAACTCCATTGCAGCTTCATGAGACCTTGAGCAGAGGACCAGTTAAAACATATCACTCCCAGGCACTGTGAGATAATTTCTGACTCCCAGGCACTGTGAGATAATAAATGTTTATTGTTTTAAGCCACTAAGTTTGAAGTATTTTGTTATATAGCAGTATATAACTAATACATATATTAGTAATAGCTATTAGCAATAGCTGACTAATAGTGGGTGTTCATCCCAGTGTGGTTTAAAAAAATTTTTTTTAACGTTTATTTTATTTTTGAGACAGAGAGAGACAGAGCATGAACGGGGGAGGGTCAGAGAGAGAGGGAGACACAGAATCTGAAACAGGCTCTAGGCTCTGAGTGGTCAGCACAGAGTCCGACGCAGGGCTTGAACTCACGGACCGCGAGATCGTGACCTGAGCCGAAGTCGGCCGCTTAACCGACTGAGCCACCCAGGCGCCCCCCAGTGTGGTTTAAAAACACATAAACTGCAAACAAAGATGTGACAGAAAGGGATTATATAGATAAACTGTTGTAAACTCATTAATAATGATTTCCAGGGGTGCCTGGGTGGCTCCGTTGGTTAAGCGTACGACTTTTGGCTCAGGTCTTAATCTCGCGGTTCGTGAGTTCAAGACCTGCGTCGGGCTCTGGGCTGACAGCTCAGAGCCTGGAGCCTGCTTCAGATTCTGTGTCTCCCTCTCTCTCTGCCCCTCCCTCCCTTTTTCTCTCTCTCTCAGAACTAAACATTAAAAAAATAATAATAATAATTACTTCCGTGATGATGCTATTTGCCATTGGTCCAGGGCCCGGCTTTTGTGTAAATGCCATTATTATCCCTGTTTTATGATGTGAGCACACTGAGAAGGGTAAGACATGTCCAAAGCCATATAGGGGATGAGGAGCAGACTAGAGTCACTGTTCCCATCATAGAGCTAGACCTTCTGCAGTGAGCTGGCCAGGTGGAGTGCACACCCAGGGGCCATCCCATTGGACCAACCAGCTTCAAATTCCTTGGGTAAAGTAGTTTTTTTTTTTTTTTTAATAAAAGATTTTTAACGTTTATTTGTTTTTGAAAGAGAAAGATCGAGTGTGAGTGGGGAAGGGGCAGAGAGAGAGGGAGACACGGAATCTGAAGCAGGCTCCAGGCTCTGAGCTGTCAGCACAGAGCCTGATGCTGGGCTCAAACTCGTGAACTGTGAGATCATGACCCGAGCCAAAGTCAGACGCTTAACCAACTGAGCCTCCCAGGCACCCCTGGGTGACGTAGTTCTTAGAGATTTTGGAGAGCATGCCAATGGCTGATGGTTCCTCCATTATTGTTCCTGGGGTTCCATTGGGAGCCACTGGAGCATTAAGGGTAAAGTGGAGAAATGCTTGGTGCTAAGCAGCACAGCCCATGGTTGCTGTGTTCTTAATTCTCTTGACTTCTCCAAGTCTTGGTTTCCTCATCTGGCAGATGAGTCCAAACCACTGTATTCACTCCCAAAGGCAGTCGTGGATGCCAAGCACAGAACCTGGTGTATTTTAAGCACTCAGTAGTCCTACTGTTGTCTATTTCTCAGATAAATCCACAGAGGCTCAGAAAGGGGTCATGCCTTTCCCATTGTCACACAGGGAGCTGGTCAGCCTTCAAAGCTGGCTCCTCCTGTGTTCTCCATTCAGCAGTCCACCTGTCTCTACCCTCCCCATCCTCTACTCTGACTAACCACTCCTCACCTGCCTTATTCCTGCCCTTCCGTGATCCCTCTAGGCAGTGAGCCCTGCCTACTCCAATATTTACCTGGCCCAGCTCCTGGATAAACAGCTGGGCACAGACAGTGGGCAGAGGGGTCAGTGTGTGTGAGCAAGTGCTGGCATCTTCCCTGTAGGATGGACTGACCCCAGGTGAAGGGTAGAGGATTCCAGAGTTTTAACCCTTAAGCCTTAGGCAGGCTGCAGTTGGAATCCCTGTGGCAGCATGTGAAAACTTTCTGAGCCTTATTCTCATCTACAAAACTGGCTGGTAGTTGTGTTGTGAAGATTAAATGAGATCATTTATTCATTCAACACTCATTTCCTGAGCAGCCACTCCATGCTAGGCCCTGGGCTGAGGGTGTTCAATGAAGAAATATAGAGAAAGGGACCCAGGTTTTAGAGGCAGGGTGAAGGGTAATCAGGAGGGCTCTGGGTCAGAAAGATCTTAAGTTCAAGTTCTAGCCAGCCCACTCATTGGCAGGGCCAATACCCTTGAGTGCTTGCCTCATGCCTCTGAGCCTTAGTTTCTCCACTTGTAAATGGAGATGTTAATGGCAGTTACGGGAAAAGGTTTCAAGGAGTCTAGCATGGCCTTGGGGTCAGCAGTTCATGATCAGATGATAGTGCCAACTTGGCAGTGGTGGGCAGATCTAAGGAGATCACCTGAGTAGAGATAGACAGAAGGCCCCTGAACTTCACCTTCCTCTCTCACCTTAAAATCTTCATCCTATGACTACTGTCTGTAATTAGATTGAAGGGACAAAGAAAACAAATCAAGAACTTTCCATAGGTTAGGATACCCAGGAGCCCAGGAGAAGCTTGCCTGGACAAGCCAGACCTGGTCTCCAGCCTCAGTTTCCCCACCTGTAAAATGAGAGATTGATAAAATGGCAGTTCCTGTGAAAAAAGTCTGGCAGGTCCTTGAAAGGTTAAACAATTACCATAGAACCTAATAATTTCACTCTTAGGTTTAGACCCAAGAGAGGGGGAAATATTTGTCCACACGAAAGCTTGTACATTGAGTGTTCACAGCAGCACTATTTATAATAGTCAAATGGTGGAAACAACCTAAATGTCCATCAGTGGACGAATGAGTAAACAAAATGTGGCCCATCCACACAATGGAATATTAGTCATAAAAGTGAATGAATTATTGATACATGCTACAACGGGACCAGCCTTGAATATATTAACCTTGCAAACGAAACAGCCAGTTATTTTACCAATGAAATGGGTTTATTCAGGAATAGCAGAGGAATTGCAACTCAGGACATGCAAGCTAGGGTATCGGCAAAACCAAACAAAAGAGATGAAACATTACCTCCTAGAGAAAAGAGAGGAAGTTGGGAGGGGCTGCCTTGAAGGAAAGTCCATTGGAGGAAAGTCAAGGTAGTGAGTTTCTCATTGGGTGAGTTGTGGCCGTGTCTTATTGGCTGGGCTATTGCTGGGTGAGGAGAAAATCATCCTCTGTCCTGCTGGGGTATAGTAAAGTAGACGTCTTCCTGTTGGGGTCTGCAATTAACAATGAGTCAGTAGGGCACAGAGCTCCTTCTTCTGACCTCCTGACTCTATTGAAAATGAGGCTGCCTTCATTCACTTTCACAAAAAACATCATGCTGAGTCTTTCACTGAGTGCCAGTCACAGAAGGTCACATATGGTATGATTCCATTGATATGAAATGTTCAGAATAAGTAAAACCATAGACACAGAAAGTAGGTTACTGGTTGCAGGGGCTGGGGAGGGGGGATGGGGAGTGACTAGTGGGTAGGGGTTTTCTTTTACAAAGATTTTAATTTGGGGGGCACCTGGGTGGCTCAGTTGGTTAAGCATCTGACTCAATTCTGGCTCAGGTCATGATCTCATGGTTCATGGGTTCCAGCCCTGTGTCCTGCTTCGCGCTGGATGTGGAACCTGCTTAGGATTCCCTCTCTCCCCCTCTTTCTGCTCCTCCTCCCCTCAAAAAATTAATTGAAATATTTTATTTATTTTTAAATGTTTTTTTTTTTTTTAATTTTTGAGAGAGAGATCACGAGCGGGGAAGGTCCAGAGAGAGAGGGGAACAGAGGACTGGAAGCAGTTTCCGTGATGAACCGCACACTTCATGGGCTGAGCCAGCCAGGTGCCTGGTGTACGGGTTTTCTTTAGAGATGATGAAAATTTCCCCAGATGAGATAATTGTGGCTGCACAGCATTGTGAATGTATTAAACGCCACTGAATAGCACACTTTAAATGGGTTAATCTTATGATATATAAAATGTTTTTTTATGTTAACCTTTTTTAATGTTTATTTTTGAGAGAGAGAGAGAGAGAGAGAGACAGTGTGAGCAGGAGAGGGGCAGAGAGAGAAGCAGACTCCAGGCTCTGAGCTGTCAGCACAGAGACCGGTGCGGAGCTGGAACTTACGAACCTTGAGATCATGACGTGAGCCAAAGTCCAAGGCTTAACCTACTGAGCCATCCAGGTGCCCCATAAAGTGTTTTCTTAAAATGGGAAAGCTGCACAACCACCATATTTCAGGAACCTTGGGGATGTAGAATTTTATTCTAATAAAAGTCTACTTTTATCATGAGCGAAATTTCCTGCTTCCCCATCACCCCCAATTCCCTAACAGCCCGGGCCAGGGAATCCCATCTACTTACCTTAAGGGAAACCCCACTAGCCCAACCCAGCGTCCAACGCGCGCTCGGTTTGCATAGTCACGCCCATTCACCGGGCCAATAGCCAGCCCCGCCCCCCACGTGTTTTGCACCGGCCCCGCCCCCTTCACGCACAGGCTACCGCTCTCAACAGAAACCAAAGGCGGTAGGGTTGGCGCGACTTCATAAATAATGCATCACGTCAGCGGCCAGTGAGGCGTGGCTTCGGCCGGCCTGGCTGAGTCAGGGTCATGAATAATGTATATTGAGGCGGGGCCTGGAGGGGTGCGCGTGTCGGGGCGGAGTCCGGGCACGGAAGTGACCCTCTCCGGGGCCTTGAGAGGTGGGGCCATCCACACTTCATGAATATACAGCACCTGGGGCGGTGACTGTGAGCTTCGCCAGGCCCACAGGGGGCGCGACCAGCTGCGTTCATGAATAATGCAGCAGTCGGCCGGCCGTGCAGAGGCTACTGTGGGCCTCGCTAGATCCAGAGGGGGTGTGGCCAGCCGCGTCTCATGAATAATGCAGCGCGTCAGCGGGCGGCGGGGCGGGGCGTGGCCGGCGCTCCGGCGCTGGAACCGGGAAGGGGGGGCGGGGGAGCGATGGTCGCAAGATGGCGGCGCTGAAGGAGGATCGGAGCTACGGGCTGTCCTGCGGGCGGGTGAGCGACGGCAGCAAGGTGTCTGTGTTCCACGTGAAGCTTACCGACAGTGCCCTGAGGGCCTTCGAGAGCTACCGCTCCAGCCAGGTGAGCGGCGTGGAGCCCGGCGCGGCCGTCGGAGAAGTCGAAGCGCAGGCCGGCCTCACGCGCCCCTCGCGGAGGCGTCCTGGCCTGGGGGCGCGGGGTCCGGCGTCCCGGGTGCTGTTCTCGGGTCCCTGGGCCGACAGGTCGCGGGGTGGGCACCTGTCCAGCTTGGAGCGCGGGGAACTGCGTTCCTTTACGGCGCTGGGAGGTGACACTGGCGGGCGGCCCGAGGCGGCCGAGGGACCCGGAGCTCGCGCGTCTGGTCCGGGGGTGGGGGTGGGCGACTAAGTCGGCACCCGGAGGCTCCAGAGCCTTTCCCGGCTCACCCAGCACCTGGGCAGGAACTGAGCTGTTCACCTGGCCGGAGGACAGGGTGGAGGGGAAGCTTGGGGCTTCTCCGTCTGGGTGCCAGGCAGGGTGGATCAGTGGGGCACCGCTGTCGGGGCACCTGTGGAGATCCTGTTCCGTTTGTGTGGGGAAGCTGTGTTTTCATTGGGAGGGCCGGCTTTGACACCAATGGAGCCCTTGGAATTGGGCTCACTGTTGGTTCTTGGGAAGGGGCGTTTGGGCAGAAACTGACAGCTTGTTTCCAACTCCCCTACTCCTCGCAGGTGACCCTGCCTTACTGGACGTTTTTAGAGAGTGGGAATGTTTTGGGGGGGAAGAAGGTGTGTATGTGGGGGGTCGCTGGCATGGTGCCTTTCCCAGGCTGGGAGCCCTTTGTGGGCACCTAGCTGCTGACTCTCAAACTTCTCAGGGGCTGATTTGGGCCCATCTGGGGAAGTTAGAGGCGTTTCACTTCTGCCACCTGGCTCAGTGTGCGTGGGTTGGGGGGAGGCTGCAGTGCACCTTCTTTCAGGCCCGATCTGGGGGCACATCTGGGACCCTGATCAGAAACTTGCTTCTTCCCATTTCTGTTTGCGTCATGGCGCCCTCCGTCTGTGTTGGGACAGAAGTTGCAGGTGCCCGGCCTGGTCAGGACCTGAGGAGGAGAAGTGGCTTGGGAGCCCTTTTCCTCTTGCCTGGAAAGTGGGGACTTTGCAGTCATAAAGTGGCTGGGGAGGGGTCTGGTGTCCGGCTCGTGGAGGCCCTGCTCCATGTGTGCATGTGTGTGTGTGTGTGTGTTTGTGTATACTGGGAATGGGGGGGCCGAGGGCGGGTGAGGAGAGAGACTAACTAGGAAGGAATGTGGCTTTCTTCCTGCCCCAGACTTGTTCAGCACCATTAGCTAAGCCGGGAATTTCTTCCCCTGTTAACGTTCCCACCACTTTCCTGGTGCCCACCCTTCCCGTGCTTCTTCCCACTTTTTTTTTTTTTTTTTTTTTGGGGGGCAGTTTCCTTCCTGTCCTGGTGTCACAGTTTCCCATTCACAGAAGAGGTCTCTTTTTTTTAGAAGAGCGAGTTCTCCCCTTGTCAAAAGGATTCCTCAAGATGAGGCTAAGGTGCCCTTGCAGGTGAGGAGGAGGAGGTGGTGGGGACACTGTGTCCAGCTTAAGTCTCCTTTCCTTGTGGCATTCCAGTCTGGAGTCTTTTTCCCTAGGCAGTTCTGACTTGTCCTGCAGGAAGGCGGGCTTTCCTCGAAACAGCTGGGGGAGAGCTCATGAGTCATGTAAATAAGGTGAACTTGGTACCTGGTCACTTAAGAGCCCCGCCTTCCCTGCCATGCTGCCCTTGCTTGATCTAGTTGTCCGGAAGGTCTGCCTATGTGTCCACCTCATGCTGTCATACTGCTATTTTTAATTTAGGGTGTTGGTTACATCCCCTAAGCAAGCTGGATCTTCCTCATGTGAGGGTGAAGGTAACTACAGACTCTAGCTCATCCCCCTCGAAGCACAGCTTCGAAGCACACTGTGTATGACAGTGTTGATCAGCCAGGAGGGGCTCCCTCAAAGAACTTCTCCAAGCCAGTTGGGGCATCTAGGCCAGCTGGACTAAACTTTGAGGGTGACCCAAATTTGAGTTTTTCTCGGAAGCTGACTGATAATTTAAGTTACTTGGCAATTTCATATTTAATATTACTTGTTGGGCATTGTAGAGGATTGAGCTAAAATCAGGGCGGCTTGGGTGCTTTTGGGTGGTGGGCATGGGGACGGTGACTTGAAGAACTGGTCTGTGCGACCGGAGAAGTGTAGGGGTTACTAACAAAACCTCTTATGTGCAGTTGTCAATAGTGTCTGGAGTTTTCTATTCTGTAGCACTGTGGTTATTATATGGTTTGTCAATAGCAACTTGTGGAGAGGGTTTTTATTTTTACTTTTAATTGCAAAGAGACTTTCACAGACTCAGATGTGGCAGGGGACTGGAGAGGAAGTTACTGCGAAATTTTCTCTCTGGCCAAAGAGAGCCTGTAATCCTAGCTGTTGGAGGAGCCTGAGTATAGAAGTCCCCCATGGTTTCTCTCTCCAGAGGGGTGTGGAGTGTGAGCTGCCTTTGTGTAGACCTAGTGGCCAGTCTGGAATGTAGCAGAAGGTAATATACACGGCTGCCACCGTCTAGACTTAGGCTTCGTGAAGCTTCTTCTTGAATATAAAAACTCGAGTGAGTCCCGAGGCAGCTATGCCTGTAGATCTCCCATTTCACTGGGGGCTACTTCTGGGAGAGAAGAGGGCGGAGGTATAGATCCATCCTTCCAAGATAGCATCATGCACCGGCTTAGAGAAGTGTTCCCTGGCCACTCTGAGGAAGTGACCCTCCTTGGGGCACCTGCCTCAACCACCTGGGTATTTCTGTTGCTGGGTGACCTTCTCTCCTGGTTTATAAGCTCCTTGGTGGAGAGGAGCATATTGTCGTTAAGGAAAAATTGAGGACCCAGGGAGGGGCTCCAGATGCCTGAAGATTGTAGTCTATCTGAGTTTGAATCTTGGTTCTACCCGCTTGAGGCCTTGGGCTAGTGAGTGACCCCTCCCAGTCAAGATTCCTCCCCTTTGGGGCTATGAGGATTCCGGTGCCTGATCCTCTCCCAGCTCTGGATCCTTCTTGTCCTCAGGACTGTGCATATTCCAGTATCTGACCCTTCCCAGCTCTCACTCTTTCTTCTTGCAGGGTTGCAAGGTCCTACTGCCCGACTCTTTTTTGAGCTCTGGATTCTTCTTCTCTTAGCTGGGAGGTTCCTAGTGTCTGGCCATGTCTGAGCTCTAGATCTTTCTCCTCAAGACTGTGAGGGTCCCAGTACCCAACCCCTCCCAGTTCCAGATCCTTCTGTCAGGGCTGTGAGGGTCCCAGTGCCCTGCCCTCTCTCAGCTCTGGCTCCTTCTTCTCTTCAGGCTGTGAGGATTCTGTTGACATGTGTGTGGCCATCAGTGCAGCCCTAACACCCCTAACCTCCCTCCTCCCTGTTCTCAGCACTTGGTACTTGTACCCAGAGCTGGTTCCCACCTGGAGGTTTGAATAGACTTTGTGGGAGGCAGGGAGCCTGGGTTCCTGCATCCACCCAAATCTGATTGAGCAGCTGGTTTGCACAGGGCTACTGCTCAGGGGCTGTATGTTCCGAAGTGACCGAGATGGGCCTCTAGTGTCATGAGCTGACATTCTGGAGGCAGGAGGCATATAATAGTGAACAAGACAGCACAGAAATGGGCACAAAGAACTTGACAGCCGCCAGCAGTAGGAAGGAAATAAAATGGGATGATGTGATGCTGTGGGGTGGTGTAAAAGGGTGCTGATTGAGAGAGGTGCTTCGAGGTGATGCCAGGGCTGAGGTCTCTGGGTGAGGGATCCTGTGTAGGGAGGGCTGGGGGTTCCAGGCACGCTGCCTTCAAGCCTTGAGACACAAGAGACTGGGGAGGGTGTTGGGGCATGGAGGACAGCTGCCAGGGCTCTGTCCTGGGGAAGGGTGTGTGGGGAGAGGACATGCAGGAGGCCTGCCGCAAATACTCCATGACTGTTCTAGAGCTGTGCTGGGGGCTGCTCGCCTGCTGCTAAGGGGGCGGCTGTGTGGATGTCAGCTCGGGCACTGGTGGCAGGAGGAGCCTTAATTTAGCCTCTGTTCCCCTCCCACAGCGAGGCCCCGGGAAGTAAGCTTGTCTCCCCTTTCTGGGGGTGCCCACCTAGCCCTAAGCAGGACAGCTTCTTGCCAGCTCTGTCTGCTTTTCAGACCAGCCGTCTTCAGAAATAGCTGGTGCTGCCCCTCTTGGCTATGGGCCAGGCCCCTCTAAGTCCTTTGTCCAGGCTCCTGTCATCTTCTTGACAACCTTGGCTGGAAGGCTAGCTGATTGTTCCCACTATGCCTTTGAGGGCCGTTGGCACCCAGAGGGTCATCGGCCACCTGCCCAAGATCACTTGGATTGTCCTCTGGCCCAGGCTGCCTCTTGAGTTGGGAGGGAGTTTGAGCCACTGGGATGCAACTATGAAAGGGGATCCCACCACGGTCTCCAGTTCTAGTTAAATGCCAGCGCTCTGGACTCCTGCAAGCACGGGTGACATGAATGGCCATGCGAATTCCTGAGGTTGTCACTGTGACTGTACTGTGCCCCCTGCCCTGAGAAAGCCTAAAGATGGTGACAACCAACACCTGTGGCTCACCGGCCACACGCCAGCGCTGGCCCGAGCTGCACACGTTACTTTATCTCACCCCCATCTGTCAGGCCTGTGGCGGGGAGTGGTTCCCACTTGTCAGGTGAGGAAATGGGAACGGAGGAGGTCAAGTCACCGGAAGGAATTTCCCAACTGGGATGGGGCTGAGAACCAGCTTGGGATGGCTCCAAGCTCTGCCCCCTCTGAAGGGAGGTGGCCTGGCAGGCCGGGCCAGGTGGATCGGGCCGGCCTGTTGGTGTCCCGAGCACCGCTTCCTGTCTCCTGCCCTCTGGCTGTAGGGGTTCAGTTTACTTGTGTATTTCAAAGTACGCTCTTGATAGTTGTGGGTGGGTGAATCCTTCCTAGAAGGCTCTTGTCTCATAGGTGCTGTGACAGGATGTGTGAATGACCCAGGGTGTGGGGGCAAGGGATAGAAGTTTCTGCGGGCGGCCAGTGAGATTGTGGGGAGGGGCCGGGCCCCGCCTCGGCCACTGTGACCCTTGACTAGGCTTCTGGCTTGCGCGCTGTTCCTGCCACCACCACCACGGTGACTGTGGTGATTGTGTGTAAACAGCAGGCTGCTTGGCAGAAACCCACCCTCTGTTGACTCATCGCAAGGCCAGAGTTCATCACCCTTGAAGTAGTTTTGACATCATAGCCAGATTGTGACATCTCTGGAGTGTCTTTGACAATAACACTGCTTCCCCTGTTCCGAGTAACTGGTTCTGGAGCAGACGCTGGTTTCAGGAAGTCTCCTTCTCATGTGGCAGCAGCCCTGCCTGATGCAGCCTGGCCAGGCCCAGGCTGCCAATCCATGCCTGTGGGGTTTGGCCTCCTTTGAGTCCTTCATTTTTAGGGCCTTGCTCCCCTGCCCCTGTCTTTATGAGTTTCTCTTGGGTCTGTGACGAGCACAACCTGGAGTTGTCTGAGATCTTACCTCCGGTGATATGTGGCCGCTCCACAGTCAACCAAGTGCCCAAAGGGATGCTTTTGAGAACAGTCCCCCCAAGTGACCTCTGACCTGTAGGTGCAGTGAGTGACAGACAACTATAGTATGTAGTTGTTTTATCACTTTACTTTTTAACAGAAAAGCTGGTGTCCAAATTAACCATCCAGTGAGAGACCTCCTGTCTCCACACCAAGTGGCTGCATTGGAGTCTGATGCTAATTATATTCTCTGGTCTAGGTCCCTCCCTGGCCATTGTGATGCAGCTCTTTCTTGGCTGAGTCACCAGGTCAGGGCATGTTGGTGACTCCCTGCAGCCCTTCTGGAGGGGAGGGGGCCTCTCATGTTTGTCAAGTTCATGGGGTCATGGAACTCCTATTTAAAAGTAACACGTGTTGAGGGACACCTGGATGGCTCAGTTGGTTGAGCGGCCGTCTTCGACGCAGGTCATGATCTCGAGGTTTGTGAGTTCAAGCCCCATACTGAGCTCGCTGCTGTCAGTGCAGAGCCCGCTTTGGATCCTCTGACCCCTTCTCTCTCTCGGCCCCCCTTTCTCCCCTGCTCACACGTGTGCCCTCTCTTTGTCTCTCTTTCAAAAATAAATACAACATAAAAAAAAAAAAGTAACACAAGTTGAAAAGTTCAGTATAAAAGGAGTATAGCTCAGCATAGAAAACTTGCAAAATATCTGAACGGAGCGACTTCCTGTTCCCATGGGCCAAGGCCATCTCTGTTGTTGACACCTTGGTGCCTTCCTCTGTCTTGCGTCTGGGCACCTCATCATCATAGTGATGTCCTCTTAAGATATTAGATCTTGTTTCTTCCCGACACTATATTAGCTGTGTTATTCAACGTGGCTGTAGGCTTTACTTTGTAGTGACTGCATCTCCCTTGCTGTGTGCACCCTAACGGATCAGTATTCCTCGGGTACCGTGTTTGGGGCACCACACCGATCCTGGGGATTCCTGTGTGCTGGGAGCCCTGTCTGCTGTCCCCTGCTGAGGGCTGTGCAGAAGCGCTGAAGTGCAGTGAGGGGCACCCCTGGTGTGCCTGCACAGCAGAGTGGAGCCTGAGGCTGCGTGTGGCTGAGTGGTACAACTTTTGCATGTTGAAATCGAGGCTTGGGAGAGATGTGGTCTGGGCTGTGGGAGTGGATGGTCAGGGACAGCAGGGCTAGAGGCGAGAGGCCGGGGATGGAATGGAGGTTCTAAGGGCCTGAGCCGGGGTGGCACAGGGGAACGGGCAACAGGACAGATGTGGGAAGTATTTGGGCAGCCAGCCGTGGCTAGCTGGGGAGGTGGACGTTTCTTTTTTTTTTTTTTTTTAATTTTTTTTTTAACGTTTTTATTTATTTTTGAGACAGAGAGAGACAGAACATGAATGGGGGAGGGGCAGAGAGAGAGGGAGACACAGAATCGGAAGCAGGCTCCAGGCTCTGAGCCATCAGCCCAGAGCCCGATGCGGGGCTCGAACTCACGGACCATGAGATAGTGACCTGAGCCGAAGTCGGACGCTTAACCGACTGAGCCACCCAGGCGCCCCTGGGAGGTGGACGTTTCTAACGTTTCCCGATTTCTGCCGGGTGGCAGAAACATCGTCATGCGCTCAGCTTTATTGTGATGCCTGCGCTGGGTTTGTGAGAGTCAGGTTATGTGTGGCTTGAAAAGATGTTGACGGTCGCCTCTGGAGTGATTCTGGGCCGGAGGAAGGATAAGAGTGGCTGATCCAAGGGCTGCTGCAGGTCTGTGGTGGGTGCATATCATTGTCATTAACGTCGAGGGCTAAGGTGGCAGATGCATATACGCTGCCCTGTTGGTGTTGGCTGCAGAGCCTACATCTTTCTGGGTTGCTTTTAAAGAGAGAACGAGGAGCTACTGTGCTTTGTTTGTTTTTTTATTTATTTTTTATTTTTTATTTATTTATATTTTATTATTTTTTTTTTAATTTTTTTTTCAACATTTATTTATTTTTGGGACAGAGAGAGACAGAGCATGAACGGGCGAGGGGCAGAGAGAGAGGGAGACACAGAAACGGAAACAGGCTCCAGGCTCTGAGCCATCAGCCCAGAGCCCGACGCGGGGCTCGAACTCACGGACCGCAAGATTGTGACCTGGCTGAAGTCGGACGCTTAACCGACTGCGCCACCCAGGCGCCCCGCTTTGTTTGTTTTTTTTAATGTTTATTTATTAGAGAGAGAGAGAGAGAGAATGAGCAGGGGAGGGTCAGAGAGAGAGGGAGACAGAGGATTCAAAGTGGAGTCTGCACTGACAGCAGAGAGCCCGATGCAGGGCTTGAACTCACCAACTGTGAGATGGTGACCTGAGCTGAAGTTGGATGCTTAACCGATTGAGCCACGCAGGTGCCCCTGGGTTGCCGCTTTTGTACCCAGATGTGGATGTCACGTGATTTTTTTTAAATGTCCTGAGTGTGATTGGAAGGTGTGGAAGGTGTTTTGAACTGATGTGGCAGCTCTGGAAGCCAGCAGCCTTTTTTTTTGGTTTTTTTTTTTTTTTTTTGGTCCCAGTTCTTGGATTATGTTCTTTGCTCAGGGGTAGCTGCATGCCAGGTTTCCCTTATTGTGCTGGTGTTGACCAGTTTCTGGAGAGTGGGTGCTCTGGATACTGGGGGAGCCAAGGCTGGATGGAGGACAGGTGATGCTGTCTAAAGCCTAGAGAAAGTTGGCTCAAGGGCCTTGTGCCCACTTACCACTTCCCAGCATTCTCAAATGTGCTGTGGAACAGGTAGCCTTGGATTACCCCGTCTTTGAGGAGTTAATGAACTGCCTCTGACTGGGGGCCGTGGTTAATCTACTGCGCCTTTGGGTTGTTTCGAGTGTTCTCACTGTTCCTCAGAAGGGGAAAATGAGGCTCAACCCGGGGACACCTTCCTTGAATGTGTGCCCTTCCAGCTAACTCTGCTCCTACCTCAGGCTGTCAGTGGGTGTCAGCGCCTCACTGTTTGCCTTGCTGTCCCCGTGTCCATCTTAGACATGTAGGGAAGGTGTCTTAATAAGAAGGTGCCTCCCTCCAAGGATGCTGAGGAGCGGGAGTTGGGGTCAGGTGGACTGGCTCTAGCTGGCTCCTGTTAACAGCCTGGGAATCCAGGCTTCCTCTTGAGCCTCAGTTTCCCTGGGTTGAAGCGTCACCTGAGATAGTAGTGAGCAGCTGGGTCAGATGGTCCTGTCATTCCATTGTGTCCAGTCCATTCCGCCCCCCTGTGTATATGCATGTGTCAGTGTACCACAAATGACCTGAGAATGTGAGGCCTTTAAGAATTTAAAATATCCACTCGTTTGTCTCTATCGTTAAGGGTTTCTTTTTTAAATGAGGAAATGACTTTCCCCAGATTTTTTAGCAGTTTTCCTGCCACGGAGCCGACCCCACTGTGTTGAGGGAGCTGGGCCCCTCTGCGTGTCCCTCTTCTCCATCCCGCCTTGGGCAGCCTCAGCAGGTGGTGATGGTGGAGCGGGCAGTGGGCAGGGGCCGCACAGCAGAGGAGAGGCATGAGGTGCTGGCTGAGCTTCCGGAGAGACTTCTGACCAGGCCCAAGGGTGCCTGCTGAGCCCACCAGGCTGGCGGCCTCTGCCAACGGAGTATGAGGAGTCGGGCCCAGAGCTCTGGGTGCGGTGGCCCCATCTTTGCCTTCAGGTTGCATGCCGGCTCGTGGCTGTTGGGGAGTGACATGAGGGCAGTCTCAAGAGGCCAAGCCCCTCTCCCCAGGAGAATGCTGTTCCCCAGGGATGGGAGGTGCGGGCCCTGTTTCCTCCATCATCCAGTCTGGGCAAGTGGAGCCCCAGTGTGTAAGGCCGAATAACAAGGGGCTTCCCCTTACTTTTCCCTGTGCCCCTAGACCTCTTTCTGATGGGGGGACCGGCCCACCACAACCCTCACTTGGACAGGTGCATGTGGCTTTGATGTTCTTTTTATCAGACTGACTTGGGATCTGCTGGTGGGCCGAGGCAGGCCAGGTGCCATTCTGGGCTCGGGGGCTTCGTGGTGGGCAGGCTAGCCAGGCATGCCCCGAGGCCCTCACATCTCTATGGGGGAGGCCCACTGAGAGCATGGTAGTGGTGCCCATGGGCGATGACTACTGGGAGGGAGAAACACAGCGGGCTGTGGGCAGGAGGTGCCGTGGGAAGCGGAGCAGTTGGAACCATACGGGAAGAGGCTGAGATTGCTGAAGTCTGCGTGAGATCTAAGAGGCTGGCCACAGGAGGGAGGCTGGGGTGATGGGGCAGCTGGAGGGTGTGGAGGTAAGGGATGCCCCGGCAGGAAGTTGGGGTTAATTTCATCATCTAGCCGACTAAGCAGTTGTGACTACAGTGGCCTGTGTGGGTGTAGACGAGCTCCAGCCCCTGTCTAGGGTCAGTGTCGGGGGGCTGACTCCACGCTGATTTCACTCCACTCCGTGGACAAGCGTTTTCTCTGGGGGATTCCATCCTGTGACAGGCCATGGTCAAGGGAGGCCTTGGGAGTGCTCCAACCAATCAGCGAGAGTCTTTACCTGGGACCTCTTGGAGCCTTTTAAAAAGAAATTGTGGTGAGGGGTACCTGGGTGGTTCAGTCAGTTGAGCACCTGATCTTGGCTCAGGTCATCATCTCGTGATTTGTGAGTTCAAGCCCCACATCGGGCTCACTGCTGTCAGTGCAGAGCCAGCTTGGGATCTTCTGTCCCCTTCTCTCTGCCCCTCCCCTGCTTGTGCTCTCTCAAAAATAAGTAAATGTTTTTTAAAAGTTGTGGTGAGATGCACATAACATAAAATTACCATCTTAACCATTTTTTTCGCTTTTTAACCATTTTTGAGTGTACAGATTAGTGATATCAAGTGTGTGTGCAGCCATCATCACCATCCAGCTCCAGAACTTTCCCATCTTCCCAAATTGAAACTCTGTCCCCATTAAAAACTAATTCCCCTCCCTTAGCCCCTGGCACCCACCATTCTAGTTTCTGTCTCTATGAATTTGATAACTTTTGTGATCTCATTTAAGTGAGATCATATGGCATTTGTCCTTTTAGATTTTTTTTAGTTTGTTTGTTTATGTAAGTAAGTAATCTTTGCACCCAACATGGGGCTTGAACTCATGACCCCAAGATCAAGAGTTGCATGCTCTTGCAACTGAGCCAGCTGGACGCCCTGGTATTTGTCCTTTTATGACTCATTTCTTTCATGGTGTTCAAGGTTCATTCATGTTGTAGCCTGTGCCAGTTTCCTTCCCTTTTAAGGCTGAATAATATTCCATCGTATGGATATACCACATTTTGTTTATCCAGTGGTCTGTTGATGGATACTGGGTTGTTTATACCTCTTGGCTGCTGTAAATAGTGCTGCTGTGAACATTGGTGTACAAACATCTGTTTGAGGCTCTGCTTCCCCCCCCCCTTTTTCCTCTCAGTTTTATTGAGATATAATTGACATCTGGCGCCGTATACGATTAAGGTGTACAGAATAGTAACATGACTGACCCATATCGTGAGATGATGACCACAGCAAATTGAGTTCACATTTCTCATCTCATATGGATACAAAAAAAAAAAAAAAAGAGTTGTTTCTTAATGATAAGAAATCTTAAGATCTACCCTCCTAGCAACTTCTCTGTATATCATAACAGCACTGTTAGCTGTAGTCCCCATGTCATAGATTACATCTCTAGTGCTCATTTATTTTATAAGTGGAAGTTTGCACCTTTTGACCCCCCCCCTTCCTCCAGTTTTTCTTCCCCCACTCCCTGCCTCTGGTGACCACAAGTCTGATCTCTTTTTGCGGGTTTGTCTTTTTTCTTTTCTTTTTTAGGATCCCACATATAAATGAGACCTTACAGTATTTGTCTTTCTCTGATTTATTTCACTTGAGTTCCTGTTTTTAGTTCTTTTGAGTATATATCCAGAAGTTGAGTTGCTGGATCATATGGTAATTCTATGTTTAACTTTTTGAAAAACTGCCAAGCCGTTTTCCACAGCGACTGCACTATTTCACATTCCCACCAGCAGTGTATAAGAGTTCCAATTTCTTCAGCCAACCATCCTCACCAACACTTGGTATTTTCTGGATTGTGTGTGTGTGTGTGTGTGTGTGTGTGTGTGTGTGTGTGTGTGTTTGTTTTGATAGTAGCTATACTGATGGGTCTCCAACGAGAGTTTGGGTCTATGGGGCTTCTGACGCCTGCTGGACCACTGATGGGCTCAGGAGTCCCCTTATCGCAGGTGACAGAGAACCTGACCCCAGGGAATTGGGTCATGTTGGCTCTCACACTTGAGGTGGGCTTGGGCTAGCTTCGGGTCCTGCCTGAGGATCTTGATCAGGGTCACCTGGGTGTAGATGGCAGCGAGGCCAAGGAAACTGTCACCACCTCCCAGCCCTCCCAGTGGCACGACGTCTGTGTTCCGGTCCCCAAACCAAACAGAGGCCCTGAGGGACATTGGCAAGGTTGGGCTCCACCCTGTGGCACCTGAGGCTGCCGGGCCCTTCCCTGGCCATGAGCTCAGATGGGGCAGAATCCCTCCTTTGGTGAATTTAGTTCTTTCAGTTCCACATTGAATCAAAAAGTGACTTGTGGAAAATGGGCTTTCTTCCAGGTAGGAAATGGCCTGGAGGCCCCTCGGGTTGGGTGTTCCCTGCCCTCTGGGGGGTGGTGGACAGGTAGGGGACTATGCTGCTGCCTTTGCTCCTGCCTTTGGCTTGGCCTCAGGGCTGGGGCCTGTGCCAGTAGTGCTTAAGGAGGAGCGGTGTTTTCTCTGACCCTGTGGGCAGATGCAGTCCACTTGCCTCAGGGCTTCCAGCTGTGGAGGCGGGACTCCCTGCCCCTGTCCTGCTGGCGCCTCCCCTTCTGCTTACGGGATGTGCACATGGGCCTAGGGCCCCACACTTGCTTTCAGGCCCTACAGTTAAGCATAGGCTGATCAGAGGCGGGGCGAGGGGCCGGGCTGAGACAGCCACCCTTCATGCTGCTCTTCTTTGTGGGGGGTGGTACCGCTGGGACCCAGAGAGCTTAGACTAGCCTCGCCTCCTGCCATTGGCCTGAGGATAAGTGGATTGGAAGGTTCCTCCCCCCCCCCCCCCTTTTTTTCCTGGACAGTGACTTTTTGGAGGAAAATCAGCTTCCTGATATGGACCTTGTGGTTCTCCCCGCATCTGGAGGGGATGATTTAAGGGACCTAGAGCAACACTTACAGCAAGCAGAATGCCCACTGAATGAAGTCAGGACAGCTCAGTGTGCAGTAGCTGGGGGTGGGGCATTAGCTTAGCATGGCCTTCCCCTTGACGTGGGCACCTCCTGCCTATAACCTCCCCGCTACATTGTTCTCCAGGTCCTGACAGGGATCCCATGCCTTGTCCCCATCCTGGCTGCTCTGTTTTCTGTACCATTAGTGATAGTGGGCCTCTTGTCCTCAAGGAAGCTGAGGTCTGCTGTGCCCAGTGTTGCTGTTGTAGCTGCTAGCCTCCAAAACCAAGGCCTCTGGCATATTTGCTGCCATAGGAGGTGAACAGAATTGGATAAGGATGCCAACGAAGTAGACTGTTGCGGCATTTTTTCAAAAGTTTATTTGAGAGAGAGAAAGAGAGAGGGCACATGTGCGCAAGTGGGGAGGGGCAAAGAGAGAGGGACAGAGAGAGAATTCCAAGCAGGCGCCACGCTGTCAGCACAGAGCCCGACACAGGGCTCGCTCTCACGAACTGTGAGATCATGACTTGAGCCGCAATCAAGAGTTGGGCGCTTAACCAACTGAGCCTCCTAGGGGCCCCTGTGGCATGTTCTTCTTTCAGCCTGAAAGAAGTTAGTAAGCCATGACCCAAGGGGCAAATGCAACCTGCCGGCTGTGTTTCTAAAGTTTTTTTGGAACAGAGCATCATTTAAGGCTGCTTTTGCCGTATGATAGCAGTTGAGTCTTTGTGATGGAGATTGTCTAGTTCTCAAAACCTAAGAGATTGATCCTCTGGCCCTTTACAGACAACGCTTGAGAGCTGCTGGTCTGAAGTGTTGGCACGGGCGTGTGACGTGAGGACTACGTGTGCTAGTAGAATGTGCTGACCGGGCTCACACCTTGGACCCCTGTGCTGTGGCATGCCGCCCCCGTGGGCTGTGGCTTCCTGTCACGTCTCAGGGCTGGACTGAGATCTTGGAGTGTCCTTTTGGTCTGGCCCCTTCATTTCACTGAAGGGACACCTGGACGATGGTGACTGACCTGAGGATACACGGTCAGCATAGATTAAATCGAACCTCAAACCTGAGGGTGTCTGCCCTAGGATTGTCTGCACCCTCCCTCCCACCCCAGTTTCAGGCAGACTTGGAATGCTTCCCATTCCACGTGCAAATCCCTGGGTTGCCCAGGAGCTTTTCTCGGGCACAGCTCCAGACTGGCACAGCCTCTGGTGGGCCTGTCCTTTTTACTTGTGACCTGCTGGTGAACTCTGGAAACACAATTCATGCGCAGCCTGGGCAGGAAGGGCCAAGCACGGGTGTTCCTGGCAGAGGTGGGAGGGCGGGCATCTGCCTGCCGTTGGAGTCCGGCTGTGGCTGCAGCATCCCTCTCCCCTCCCTCTGTCTCCTCAGCCTTAGGTCCCTGGGGATACAGTGGGACTAGTGTCATCTTCCAGGGGAGGATTGTACTCAGGGGTTGGTTGTTCATTGGGGCGTCTTTCGAACGTGTGTTTCGTGGCATGAGGAGCAACTAGGTGACAGGAGACAGTGAGCAGCAGGCATCTCCTGTCCTCTAGGAGTGAGCTTTCCACAGGCGGCGGGGGGCCTCAGTGAATCTTCCAGAGCTTTCTCAGCTCAGAATGAGTATCATCTATAGATGGATTCTGAATTAGGTACCAGCAGCCCTAAAGACCTGGAGAAGGGGGGTGCCCGGGTGGCTCAGTCGGTTGAGCATCCGACTCCGGCTCAGGTCAGGATCTCACGGTTTGTGAGTTCGAGCCCCATGCCAGGCTCTGTGCTGACAGCTCGGAGTCTGGAGCCTGCTTCGGATTCTGTGTCTCCCTCTCTCTCTGCCCCTCCCCCACTCATGCTCTGTCTCTGTCTCTCACTCTCAAAAATAAATAAACATTAAAAAAAAAAAAAACGACTTGGAGAAGGGCAGTCAGGCCTCTCTGCCAAGGGCCTGCGGTATCTGGGTTCTTGGCTTCTATCAGTAGAAATGGCATGATCTTCTCTTATCTTTCAGTGTCGTCTCTCCTTTTTCAGAATCGGTGGGACTGTTGAACTGCTGCAGGGCGGGGCAGAGGTGCTGTGCGGTGGGGAGACCCGAGGGCAGGATCGTGTGGGGAACATCCCAGTGTGGAGAGACTGCGGGGAGATATGTGAGGCAGAGGCAGGTCACAGCTAGAAGAGTGTGTTCCTTCCTCCCCTGGTCACACTATTTTTGGTGTTGGACGCTCACAGATGTCTGCTTGTTCCAGCGAGATGTGCTCAGCTCTCAGTGCATCTGGCAAGTGGGATGAGGACAGCCAGCACTGGTCGCCCGTGTTCAGCGTGTCTCCAGCTTGCTCTGGCGTCGGGACGAGGCCTGGCTGGCTCCCTTACCTGTGCACAGGGTCCTGCTGGTGGGGAGCCTTGTGCACAGAGCCACATGACCCAGTGATCTGTGCCAGTTCCTCCTGACAGGAAGTGGAGCTGTGTTAAGGATTCTTAGACGGGTTTTGGCTTAGAGTGTAGGATTGATGCTATGTGGCCCCCGGTCCTTCCTGCCTTTGGCTCTGCTGGCTGGTATCTCTGTGGGGAAGGTCCTGTCTCTGAGCAGATGAGGTTAATACCCTCCCCTTCCCCACCCCCTGCCCCCGCTCCCCCACCACCGTGAACCTGGGCTGTGAGAATGTGGCCAGTGAATGGGTTTCACTGGTGCCCAAGTATGCAGGGCAAGGCTCCCAGGCTGTCAGCAGAAGTGGGGCTGATGCTGGACCGCTTTCTCCTCAGGGATGGAGGGCAACTCACCAGGGTCTGTGCCCCACCCGGAACAGTGGCTCTAATCGCGCTTTGTTCTGGGATCTTCACGTGGCTCCTGTGACCTGCCTCTCCTCTTTCTTGTCTTGGTCTCTTGTGTAAATTCATTGAGTCCACATGCTTTCGGGTGACAGGAATTGATTGCCAAGTGTGGGATCTGCTAGGCACAGCTCAGCTTCGGTGAGTGGCTGGTCTGAATAGATGTGGTACCACCTCTGTGTTCTCTTCTTGGGGCTCTTGGTGCTATTCCTGGGGCTCAGCTATTTAAGAGCAAGCACACCACGTGTTGCAGGTGTGGGCGTCCCTCTGCTGTTGTGAAGCTCAGGGCGGACGAGCTTGGGGGTGTTGCAGGGAGGTCACTGGAGGATGCGGGATGCAAGGCCCAGGCCTGGGGTGGTGGAACAGGATACCTCATATTGTCAGAATCGGGGCTGAAACAGGCTGCAGACCCAGGATGTTGCCCCTGCCTGGCGTTCATGTGTGTGCCCCGTGGGCCTGGATACAGGTTCTGGCTATCTGAGCTGCTGTCCCTTGAACAGCCGATGGCCAGGGTGGGGGACAGCTTGTATTGCTTCCAAACCTTCACTGATATTGATATGGTTGGGTGGCTGCCAAGTTCAGAGCAGGACACGGGGCTGGGAGGAGCAGGGGAGAAGGGGCTGGCTGTCCATGCCATAGCCCCAGCCATCCAGGAGAATAATTAAGGCCTGAGGTGTCTTGGAAAGTCAGGAGTTTGCCACTCCATTGGAACTCTGGGTGGAGGGTCTCCTGGGTTACAGGCATCATAGACTCCTGGCCAACCGACTCCTTGGCTGCTCAAGGCTACAGGGTCTGTGTGAGTCCCCAGGACCTATTGACAAGTTGGTGGCAGGACTCAGTGGTCACTGTGGAAGGCTTCCCACAGTGGATGGTTTCTGGAGTCAGTAGCATTTCTCAGAAGAAGCCCGCAGGGTGTGTTAGAGAGGAGAGTGGGGACACAGCTCACACGCACTCAAGGCTGGGCCTTGGCCAGGATGCAGCCTGGAAAGCTTTGTTTGTTTCAAGTTGGGGCTAGTGTTTCTCGTTACTTTTTAACCTATCGATTCACCCTGTGGGTGGTGCTGAGCTCACCTTAAGCTTGACGGGTGGCGTCAGGGGGCCCAGAATCCGAGCTCTGCAAGTTGGCCAGTTCCGGGGAGATGAGCATTGCTGTTCTGAAAGCCAGGTTCCAGGCTTGAGGGTTCTGGAGCCTCTAGCTGCTTCCCCTTTCCCTGCCCCAGCCACAGATGAGCACAGCAGAAATCAGATGTGCATAGCAGTTTTACATCGGAGTCCAGGAGGAATCCTGAAGTCTATGGAAAATTTAGGGGAAATTTAGAAAAGCGAGCCTCATGTCATCATTTCCACTCAGGATGTGTGCGGAGATTTTGGTAACCCAAAGAGTCAGAAGATTGTGTTTAAAAAAACAGGACAGGAGTGGCAGCAGTCAGCCCATACAGGCAGGTTGTGTAACAGAGCAGCCAGCCTCCTGTCCTGTGCCCACTTATGGGGCCAGCCTTCCTCAGCCCCTGTGCCAGCCTGCCCTGTCTGCACAGCGGATGAGCACCCATCATGCAGGGCCTGAAATAAAGCAGTCTGTGCATACCTTCCACGAGCTGTGGCCACCTGGCAAGTCCTCCCCAGACTCTGCAGGCCAGGTGAAGCCTGGGCAGTGGGGAGCGAGTGAGTGGGATGTCTACATGTGGGGTCCCAGTCAGACCTAGGCATCTGATGGCCCAGAGTGTGTGTCCTTAACTTTGGCCAGACTCCAGCCAGGTCCCAGGTATAACAGCAAGGTAAGCAAATAGTCCTCCAGTGCTTGACCCTGTGCTGGGCATTGATGGTTCCAAGTGAAGAGGGATAGTCCCATGGGCTTTAATCCTACCTACCAGCCAGGAGAGGTCCCTGGAGAAGGGATATTTGGCAGGACCTGAAGGAAAAGTGGCATTCCTGGGCCCCAGGCAGGTGGTGGGGAAGAGCCTGTACCCTGGGGAGTCATGGGAGGATGTGCTGAGGGAGCGGCCTGGACCTCTTCCTTGAGCATCACGGTCAGGGTGACAGGTCAGAGAGGACGGGGAGGGTGGCCGGGGCATGCTGCACCACAGGGCACCACACGCTTCTGGGCTTCAGGACACAGTGCCCTGTGCCCACACCTGGAATGCTTTACCTCCATGTCTTCCCGACCCTACACCCTGCCCCTTCCTTTGTCATCTCGGGTCAGAGGGTCCCCGCTCCGTGTGCCCTCCAGCACTCAACATGTCCCTAGAGGTCTGCCTGCTTCTGTCCCAGCCATAGCTGGGCTGCTGTAGCACACAGGAGCATAGTGAACCATTATCAGATGAACTTGTGGTGGGACCATGTCAAGAGGGACGCAGGTCCTGTGCGGTCTCCTGGTCTAACTCTAGCCTTGTGCAGTCTGCTCTGTTGCTCCAAGGGCGGGTGTCTTGCACCGGGTCTGGATACTGGCAGCTCGGCTCCCGTGGTAGCTCCCTAGCCTGGTGGCTGTAACTCCTTGGGGGGGGGGGGGGGGCTCTCCATGCTTATATATCTGATTTACTCGCTGTTCTCTGGCTCTGCCAGACTCCTTTTCCATAAAGAAAGCCCTTCCATGTCCTTCTCGCTTGTGTTGCCCCGGATCTTAGCCCAGGATGGTGGTGTTCCCTCACAAAGCGCACCATAAAGGCACCTCTGAAGCTGCCTGGAGCCTCAGCGTGGGCCCACAAGTGGACAGTCTGGTTGGACCCAGTCTGGAACGGCTGGCTCGTAGCACCTTCCCTGTGGTAGGCCTAGGCCTGTCGTGCTACCTTTTCCCTTTTTTATCAAATAAAACCAGGTATAAAGTGGCACTTTATTAAGTAAGTGATAGGAGTAGGGGCCAGGGAGTCCTACAGTGTGGCCTGACTCTGCCCAGGAGCTGGTGGCCAGTGGCAAGTTCTTGGCCTCGTGTGGTCACGGGGCAGTGCCTTCCCCTGCAGGGTGCTCCCCGTGCAGGGGTGATGGGGGTGCCGTGGACAGCAGCATCAGGGCCATTTGCTTGGGGCCCTGGCCTATCTGTTACCAGTGACCGGGCTCGTGCCTGGGCATTGGCAAACCTTGCCAGGCTGCCGAGTGCTTTCCCCAGGCAGGGGCTTTTGGATTCTGCATTTGTGGGCCTAAAACTTCTTCCCTAAGTTGGTTCAGAAGCAGAAAGATGAAGGTCATCCGTTTTCCTCACAGAACACTGACCGTGCTGCATGCCCCATGTCCTGGGACTCTGATTTAACAAGTGGCAAATGTCATCACTAAGGTTTGTCTTCCTTCAAAGATGGGGTTTTTGGGAGCTCCTATGTTTAGGGTACCGGAAGGTCCTCGGTGGGGACATTTAACCTTTCAGCTCTAAACATTTGCTCCTAATTTGGCTGGTCACAGATTTTCTGTGGTGGCGGGGGTGGTGGTCCTTGCTTGCAGGATTGACTGAAGCCAGCTCAGTCTGGCTTCTGGCTGCCCTGTCTATGGCACTGTCATCGCAGCACACGTCGAGGTGGGTGCCTGCTGCTTGCTGGTCATTCTGCCTGGGTCAAAGGCTGTAGTCAGAGCACCTCTCCCTCCTCAGGGGCCCGTGCCCCTCGCCCCACTCACCTGCGATCCCTCCATCTCCTCCTGGCTCACTCCTGTCATGCCTGTGGCCCATATAGAAAGTGCTCTGTCAGCATAGATAGCTCTGTGGTCATGGCTCCCGGAAGCCTCTCTCTACCCACAGCCATGGGGCCTGTGCTCTGTTCTTGTGGCCCGTCACCCCCGGGTGGCTGTGCCTGTTCCCAGGGTCCCCTGCTGTCCCAGAGCCCTCATTCAGCTCCGGCTGGACCGAGAGTGTGCGCTCTTAATGGAGAATATTGAGCCACAGCGATAGGGGCCACTCCTGGGGCCTTCGTATCCCACAGAGCTCTGGGACATTTGGTGACCTAACACAGGGCTCCTTCTGCCGGTTATGAACCCCTTGTCTCGGCCAGCTGGGCAGCAGTGCGACTCGGTGCCCCTGGGGGATGCTTACAGTGGCGGTGAGTGATTGCGATCATGTGTCTCCCATGCCCAAAGCACCCACACAGGGCACCTGGAACTCTGTTGTCCAGACCCCGGTGTGCTCTCCTCCTTGACTGCCGAGGGCCTTTCTTTGGAAGTCTTCTCTCCAGTATCAGGGCCCTCACTGCCTCCCCACTCTCTTACCCATCGAGAGGTACATTCCCAGAGCCCAGGACTCTCCCCAGGACGGAGTGTGTGTGGGAGGGCCGCACGCACCAGGCCTTTGCTGTGAGCCCGCGGATTCGATTGGACCTTCCTTTTCTGGATCGGTGGCTTCCGACTTTATTTTGCTTTTACATGCTGTGACCGCTCTTGGGCACCAGCCAGACCTGCAGGATGGTGCTCGTCATGCACATCCTGTTGAGGCTCGTGGGTCCCACCCCGTGACTCCTGTCCATCCTCGTCTGAACAAGTGGCCCCTGGCATGGGCCACTAGCCCAGCCTGACCCTACAAACCCAGGGGAGGGCCCAGCTCTGAGCTGCTGCCCCGCGGGTTGTGCTTCTTCCATCCCCCACCCCCAGCCCCACCATGCCTTTCCCACTTCCTCTTACACACCAGATTATCTGATTCTTCCTAATTTTGTGGTGGTGCTGGGCGAAAATGATTACCTCACTCTCGTTTTTGTCTTCCTGATGGTGTCTCGTGTTTTAGCTACTTGCGACTATCTTTTCGGTCTATGCTGTGTTCATTGCTGTTTCCCGTTGGCTGGTCTTTTAACGGGGATTTCTCCAGTGTGGCTTGATCCCGGTTTTCTCTCTGGGCGCCAGTCCAGAGGGTGAGGATGGCATCGTCACATGTTTGTTCCTTCTCCCAGGTGGGACCCACCGTGCTCCTCGTGGAACAAGATCACCTCTCCTGCTGTGACTTTTGGCCTCCGTCGGCGGCTGGAAGTTGTCCTGGCGGGTCCCCATAAGTGATGCTCACTCCAAGGTTCTGCTCTGGTGAATTAAATGTGTGAAGTTGGCACCCAGCCAGCCATTTGTCATTTTCTTGAGCATGACCATGGACCCAGCTGGCTGGTGACTTTGAAGCACTCAGACTGTGTTCTCAGGCTGTCTTCCAGGGTCTTTTGTTTACTCCAGCTTGTCTCAGTGACACATTAGTGAAAAAGCTAAAGCAACATTTGTGAATTGGAAAATACTAACAGATTCGGGATGGCCCCGATGATTCCCAAAGTCCGTTCATACACATGTCACATTCAGACTCACAGCTGGTGACTCTTGGAAGCAGGGATAGCCAGGGAGGGCCACTGTGTGCAGGGCCACACGAAGTGCTTCCTGTCCCTGGGGCAGAGCAAAGGGCTCGTCAAGAGGTAAGGGCACCTGTGCCATGCTGACCTCTGCAGGGACAAGGGTACACTGTCAGCACTGACACACAACTGCTTCCTTGAAGGAAGCCCATGGTTCCTCCTCTGTCCCTCTGTCCCTTCGTCCTGCAAGGACACTTCCCATTTCTGCCTTTGTCAGGGGAGGCAGTTACAGGAGGAAGGTACCAACAGGTCCTGCTTGGAGAAAACCAGATTCGGTGTCCAAGTCATGACTGGAGGGTTGGTGGGGCAGCTGTCAAAGCAATACACGACAGACATCCACACGGTGAATTCTCAGCATCATCTCAGGGGTTCACTCAAATGTTTAACATGCACCAGAGTCATTGTGGTATACCTACCACATACATGACAGATGTGGAAACGTGAGCATGGCCAGTAGTCCTGTTTTACTTAAATGACCACTTATTAATTGCTTGTTATTAGTTTGCTGAATATCGTTTGAAGTTGTCGATGCAGTTTTGGGAAAGGTTCTGTGTTTTTTTTAATTTGTTTTTATTTATTTATTTAAAAATTTTTTAATGTTTATTGTTGAGAGACAGGGGCAGAGCGCGAGGTGGGGGACAGAGAGAGAGGGAGACACAGAATCTAAAGCAGGCTCCAGGCTCTGAGTTGTCAGTACAGAGCCCGACGCGGAGCTAGAACCCATGAATCGCGAGATCATGACCTGAGCCGAAGTTGGATGCTTAACCAACCGAGCCACCCAGGCGCCCCATGGTTTGTTTGTTTGTTTATATTATTTATTTATTTATTTAAAAGAAGGGGTGTTTTTTAAAAAATTTTTTAAATTTATTTTTGAACGTTTATTTATTTTTGAGACAGAGAGAGACAGAGCATGAATGGGGAGGGTCAGAGAGAGGGAGACACAGAATCTGAAACAGGCTCCAGGCTCTGAGCGGTCAGCACAGAGCCCGACGCGGGGCTCGAACTTATGGACCGTGAGATCATGACCTGAGCCGAAGTCGGGTGATTAACTGACCGAGCCACCCAGGTGGCCCTATTTATTTATTTTTAACATTTATATTTTTGAGTCAGCAA
This sequence comes from Felis catus, assembly GCF_018350175.1. Lineage (NCBI taxonomy): Eukaryota > Metazoa > Chordata > Mammalia > Carnivora > Felidae > Felis > Felis catus. The sequence continues at coordinate 13,804,677 of NC_058369.1, read as the reverse complement.
GTGGAGACGGGGCAGAGAGGGAGACACAGAATCCAAAGCAGGCTCCAGGCTCTGAACTGTCAGCATAGAGCCCGACATGGGGCTCCAACCCACAAGCAGTGAGATCGTGACCTGAGCCAAAGTCAGACACTTAACCCACTGAGCCCCCAGGTGCCACTGTTTTTGTTTGTTTTTGTTTTTGTTTTCTTGTTTTTGAGAGAGAGAGAGAGAGACAGACAGAGCATGAGTGGAAGAGGAGCAGAGAGAGAGGAGACATAGAATCTGCAGCAGGCTCCAAGCTGTCAGCGTAGAGCCTGATGGTGGGACTTGAACCCACGAGACACGAGATCATGACTGGAGCTGCAGTCGGGTGCTCAACTGACTGAGCCACCCAGACGCCCCAGGTTCTGTGGTTCTGATGGCTCTCTTTGTTTGGGGGGAAGGGGCCCTCCCTCTGTCAGGGTCGGTCTCATTGGCCGTCTGTGGTAGCGCCTCCTGGTGCACCCAGAGCATCCGGGTGTCCTTTTGCTCAGCCCTTGTCCCCTTTGACCTGGCAGGAGGACCGATGCAGTGAGGTCACATGGCCGTTGTTGTGTCTGCATTGCCTCTCAGGGTTGAGGGTGTAAACTTGCCAGGTTCCGACCGCAGCCCATGAAAGTCAAGAATGGGGTCGTTCTCATTTCACAGATGAGAAAACCGATTAGCGCAGGCATGATGTCCATCACCACCTGAGGTTACATGGCCAGTGAGGGGTGGTCTCCCTGACCCTAGTGGCCTTGCCCCCTTACTTTTGTCAGGGTGGTTTTTTGTTTCTTGGCCTTTTTTTTTTTTTCCCCCCTTCCCCAAAGAATGTTGCAATGCTTTATTTTACAGCATTCAGAAACTTGGAAGTGGGAGCTGGAGGCCATGTGTGTGGCAGAGCTGGTTTGTGCTGTTTGATACCTTGTCTCAGCAGCCTCGTGAGTCAGATCACCAGCCCTGCGAGACCAAGCCAGAGAGGTTAAGTACCTTACTCAGGTCACACAGCTTTTAAATGGCAGATCCTGGAGCAGAAGTGAATCTTCTGATCTCAGCTTCTGGGCACTGAGACAGTTTCGCTTTCAATTCCCAGTAGCTGCCGGTGGCCTAGTGATCATTCCTGCTCATGAGCCCTTGGTTCCCTGTCCCTGCTAGGACTGGTTGGTTGATGCGGACGCTGGGCAGGTGCGCTGCTCAGATCTCGATCTCCTGTAAGGAAAGGATATGACGCCTTCAGGCACTGCCTCCGCTTTCAAGGGAGGTCGGGCCCTCTCCCTCCAGCCCTGGGTTGGGTTTGAGCGGCCAGGGGTGGTGTGGAAGAGGGAGCTCAGGACCCAGTGTGGGTGGGGGGAGTGCGTTTTGCTTTGTCAGTTCCTGCCTCATCCGTGAGTTCCATCTTGAGTTCTTTGTCACCCAGGCCCCTGGCTGTGTGACATTTGCTCACCGGTACGGTGGGCAGCATGGTGCTGGCCTCAGGCCCTGAGGGGGCTGTTAAAGGGCCTCCGGAGTTAACCAGACCTCTTGTCCGGGTCAGTTGCGGGTCCCTAGCCTAGAAGTCCGGAAAGGGTTTGGGCCGCGCAGTCTCACCGCCGATGCACGCGGCTGTCCAGTGCCAGCAAGACGGTTCCGTCTTCCTTTCCTAAGTAGACCTTCCGGCCCCTCTCCAGCGGAGGCGGCGGCTCTGGAGTCCTGCCAGGTTCTGCTTCCGTGATGGCGCACATCATGAGCTGCTCCCAAAATTCAACTTCAGGCCTGAAATGGAACGATTACAACGACCTCGTTTTGACGAGTAGGAAGGCTCGATCTTTCCTTCTGGCTGTTTCTCGTCACGGATGTGATGTTTGCTCCCTCGGAACACTTGATATCACACCGCAGGGAGAGGCCACTCTGCTCCTGCAGCCACTGGGGCTCGCCTTGCTGTTCCTCCTACCCAAACTACCTTTCTAGTAAGTTGTTTCTTGCGTCTGACTTGCTCTTGTTTCTTTTTGAGTCCAGGAAATGCTCTGGCGCGGCCTGTAGCCAGGGCTGGGCTGGGCTGGCCTGACCCTGCGAACAACTGAGTGGTCACAGTGGCACTTCCCTGGGGCACCCCTTGGGGTGTGTGCTGCTGGTTCCTGAGCTTGGTGGTTGCTCTACCTCCGTTGTGCACGGAGATCGCAAAATGCTCTGGGAGGCTCCCGCCTCATTCGGCATTTTGGCCAGCATCGTCTCGGGGTCCGCGCGTGAGCCCCTCCTGCAGGCTGAGAAGGTTTCTGGATAAGGCAGGGACCCACTGTGCCCCCGGGGGCTTACACGTAGCTCCCCTTGCCTCAGACACGCCACATGTCACACGCTCACGACGAAGAGCTGTCTTGGCTCGTTGATGTCACACGTTTGGCTTGGGTGGTACCTGTAAGTGTCTGCGAGGGAACCCGGTGGGTCTGAGTTGAGTCCCTCTTCCCTTGTTCTGGGGCACCTCTGTGGCTGTCCTGCCTGCCCTCCCCATCGGGTCACCCAGGCAGGTTAGAGATGGAAAAATAGAATAGCCACGTTGATGTCATTCCATCCTCCTGAGTGGGGCATCTTGCTCCCATTTAATGATCTCTGTTTTCCACCCAAGATGAAGGCCCCATGCTGTGTGTTTAGGGGTGCCCAGCCCTCTCTGGCCAGCAGTCTCTGTCTTGGGAGGGACAAAGTGTCATTATGCTGCCTGGAGCCCGGGGCAGGCTCTGTGGAGCCGTGGTACAGAGAGGGTCTTCTCTGGAAGGTGCATGGCAGAGCTTCCCAGCACGGCCTGGTAGGCAGCTCTGGTGACAGTGGCCCCTTCTTGTCATTCCGGTCTCTCAGCCACCTCTCCCTGTCTCCTGCCTTTTCCCTTTTTAATTTCTCAGAGAAATCCCTGGGCTTGTAGAAATGCTTTGCCTTGATTGGTGTAAGCCCTCACTTTCCTTCTCGGTTATCCTAGTGGTCTGGTCTTGATGCAGTATATGAAGGCAGCCGTGCCTGCCTCTGCTCGTCCCTGTTGGTGTTAGAAACCACACTGGATCAGGGGCAGCAGCACGGTGAGGTCACCGCATGGCCCGGCCTGCTCTGGGAGGTGCTCAGAGCCACACTTTTCATTTTGGGGGCCAGAAGGGGGTCTTAGCAAGAGGAATCATGAGGTTGGGGGTGGGGCACATACTTGTCCCAGCCTTTCCTGGGGTCCTCTCAGCCTAGTCAGTTGGTCTTCATGGTCCTGTTTTCCAGAAGAGGAGACCAAGGCTCAAGGAAGCTTGCTCATTTGTCCAAGGCCACGAGGATAGGAGAGCAGGGGACTGGGTGTGTGGCCTGACCGCTCCACTCAGAGCCCTGCTCTCTGCTCCAAGCTGCCTTCCCCAGCTTCGGCTTCTGCCTGTTGTCACCTCCCTCCTTTGGTCATTGAAGGGTCTGGGGACACCTTGGGCAGAGAGGGCACGGAGGCACCTGTGTGCTTTAGGCCCAAATGGCCATGCAAAGTAGCACCTCATTTGGTCAAAATGCTCGGGGTTGGCCATCAGAAGCTGTCATGATCCTTGCTGAATGATTGCTGAGTTTACAAGTAGGTCACTGAGTTTACAAGATACCCGGGCTCCCTCTGGTCAGGACTTGGTGGGACCCAGGGGTGAAGAGAATGATGTGCTTTCACACTGCAGAGTACCTGAGTTTGGGCAGGGCCTCTCACGGCCTGGTGTGCTAATGGAGGTTGAGCTGAGGGCAGTGCATAGGTGCTCCCTGCCAGGGGCTGCAGGCAGGACAGGAGGGACAGCCACTCCAGGGAGCAGAGTTTGTGCCAACCTAGAAACCTGTGGGAGGTGGCCACATGCTGGGGAAAGGTGCCAGGAGTAAGAAGGGGAGGTTCAAGAAAGGCCAGGTAGGGGGTAGGCAGGGGCTCCCAACAGGGCCTGGGGTTGGGGGGCATTCACGTCTAGGTGTCCTCTCACTCATGTGACGTCTTGTGCCCAGGTGCACCTGTGTTCATGATATAATTAATGGCATTTTTAGTAACTTGAACCAAATGCTCTTGAACTTGTCCATGTGTTCCCTGCTGCATGGAGCCCCCCAGCCCCCAGCCCTGTGGCACCAGGAAACACTGGGGGTGTCATTCCCCCATTAGCACTGGTGTAGAGGTTGGGGCACTGATGTTCCTTGCCTGAGCTGACACTTTACATGGCTTATCTGGTGAGTGTTCACTGACTTTCTGTGGTGAGGAGTATGGTTTAGAAACAGCAGATTAGTGAAGCTGATATATATATATATATATATACATATATATATATATATATATGTATATATATATATGTATATATATATATATAAATTTTTTTTTTTTCTAAACTCCAGTTGACTTCATAAGTACCTTCCAGTGAAGCCATCCATGGCTGAACCTCAGTTGGGGCAGGTCCTGTTAAGTCAGCGAATCACGGACAGGGGCCTTAGTCTTTTCTGAACATGGATCCCTTTCAGACAACTAAAATACGTAGAATTATCAAGGCAACGTTCTACATGGAGAGTGAGTAAAGCGTTCACAAGAAATGTGTGACCTAGTAACAAATTTATTGTTAACGTGTTAATGATGAGATACAGCATTCAGTTGCTATTACGTATCTTGAATTTAGAAATCAGAGTTGCTACTGTGGGTGTTGCTGCACAGTTGACCCTTGACCAATGTGGGGGTTGGGGCGCTGACACGGTTGAAAACCCGTGTATAACTTTTGACTCCCCCAAAACTTAATGCTTTACCGATAACATAGTCAATTAACATATAGCTTGTATGCTGTACATATTATGGACTGTATTCTCACAATAAAGCAAACTAGAGAGCTAGAGAAAAAAGTATTAGGAAGAAAATCACGAGGAGAAAATATATTTAAAGTACTGTATCAAAAAAACCTGTGTATAAGGGGACTCCTATAGTTTAAGTCAATGTTGTTCAAGATCAGCTGCATGGTTTGGTGCTTGTGTTTGTAACTGAAAGAAACGCCAAGGTCCAGTTGGTGGAAATAGATGTGTTTTTGTCTTCCCACTCACATTCAAGAACACCCGTGTCCTGTCGACTTCCTCTGTCGCATGCTGTCTCTTACGAGCTATCCCGGTGGGGGCCTCTGTATGAGGAAGCTTCCAGGTCTCAGTCTTGGAACCAGGGCTCCTCACAGCGATAGGTGATGCCTCTGCTGTGCCTGGAGCAAGCCAAGTGGAGCCCCGAGCTTCTCGCGGTGCCAGGACTTTAGAGAGGACTCCGAGGAGGGCAGAGATGGGTCAGGAGCCAACACCAAGGGCTCCAGGGCCAGCCTGGGACAATCTGAGCATCAAGATGATTAATGACTGCGATGCGTTTGAGACCACTGCAAATGGCACTCCGTGAATCTGTATTAGGGTTCTCCAGAGAAACAGAATCACTAGAGAGTGAGACGGACAGAGACTTTTTTTTTTTTTTTTTTAAACACTTATTTATTTTTGAGAGACAGAGACAGAGTGCAAGTGGGAAGGGGCAGAGAGAGATTGAGACACAAAATCTGAAGCAGGTTCCAGGCTCTGAGCTGTCAGCACAGAGCCCGATGTGGGGCTCAAACTCATGGATCACGAGATCATGACTTGAGCTGAAGTTGGATGCTTAACCGACTGAGCCACCCAGATGCCCCAAGAGAGACTTATTTTTAAGGAACCAGCTCATGAGATCATGGGGTCTGGTAGGTCTAAAATTTGCAGGGCAGACCTGGGAGGCTGGAGACCTCGGTTTTTTGGGCTCTTAAGGCCTTCAACTGATTAGACGAGGCCCACCCACACCATAGAGGGTAATTTATTCAAAGTCTACTGATTTAAATGTTTTTCTCACCTAAAAAAAGCCTTTGCTGCAATATCTAGACTGATATTTGACCAAACAACTGGCCTTGTCAAGTTGACACATAAATTTAACCATTACACTGCTGATGGTAAGCATGTAAATAAATGAATAAGGAGAAGAGAGGGCTCCTGCTTACCATGGGCTGCTGAGGCCAATGAGACAGGAACTTGGTTTTATGGCCACAACTGTGAAGCTGTATGTGGCAGGGTTGGACCTGGACTGTTTGTGGGGAGAGGGTGTCTGCTGTGAGCTGCACAGGGAGAAGGTAGACTGAGCAGGGCTGCCCTGCCTGGGTGATCAGTGTTCACAGCCATGAGGGCAGACAGACTTCATATGCTGAAGGTGGGGTGCCTTGGAGGGCCACTGTCACCTCGAGGCCTGGGGATGGAGCACACAATGAGTTTTATTCTGGGTTGCATCAGGCAGACTTGAAGTGTGGCACACTCTAGTAAGGAAGAGGGGTGGTGTCCTGTATTACCCCAAAATGCCAGTGCCTAAACGTCAAAGAACTGCTGAGAAACTTCCAGATTAAAGCTGGCTTTCGAGGGGCGCCTGGGTGGCTCCGTCGGTTAAGCGTCTGACTCTTGGTTTCGGCTCAGGTCATGATCTCACAGTTCGTGGGTGTGAGCCCCCCCTCGGGCTGTGTGCTGGCAGTGCAGAGCCTGCTTGGGATGCTCTCTCTCTCCCTCTCTCTCTGCCCCTCCCCCACTTGGACGGTCTCTGTCACTCTCAAAATAAATAAATAAACTTAAAAAAATTAAAAAAAAAAAAGCTGACTTTCGAGATGGGGTGGCTCAGCGCGGTATGCCAGTCTCCTTGCCAGAGGGAGAGTAAGTGAGGGCACCACTGAGCCAGGTGGCAATGCGGAAGGTGGACCGTGGTGGGAGATGTCCTGTTAATAATGAGCATGACGAGGCTGGCAGCTGCCATGTGGTTATGGGAGAGAATACCTCTACTTTTAAGAAGCGTGCCAAGTGTTTATGGGTGAAACGTGGTGATGTGTGAAGCTTGCTCTCAGGTGATTCAAGAAAGCCAGTGCGTGTACCTAAATTGGCATGTGACGGTGTGCCGGGCGGGGTGGGCAGGGAGAAAACCCACGTACTCGTGTGGGCAGGTTGGGAAGCAACAGCAGGTCAGTGCGGGGTTTAAATGTTCTTGGGTGTTCTTTGCACTGTTGCAGCTTTTCTGTGAGTTTGGGATTATTTCCAGATCGTGTCTAGGAGAGAGAGCTGAGTGGTGGCGCTTATTCCCTGCTTTTGGAAGCGGCATGTCTCTCCTGCCCCGCAGCCTAGCTAGGGCTGCCCCGAGCCTCTGTCAGCCTGGTGCCAGGCTGTTGGCCCTGGAGATCAGCCATGATGGGACGTACTCTCCTCCTAGGACTCACCTTCTGGCCAGGAGAGACCACTCTAGCACGTTGGTCAGAGAGGTGCCCTCAGCTGGTGGCAGGGGTCAGAGTGAGTGTGCCTGGTAGGAAGTCCGAGGAGCTCTCCATTGAGAGGTCAGTGGGGTGGATCCCAGGAGCAATGCCCTAGACAGTGGCATGGGGTTCGCAGCATCATAAGTGCTGGGTTTGAGAACCAATAAAGGGGGCAGTGTGGTCCTTTGGGGCTGCAGGGCAAGAATCGATGGATGCTTGTGTAAGATCGGAGGCCCCCTCCCGAGCTGGAAGAGCTGGCTAGGAAGGGGCACAAGGCCTGGGTGTCAGCAGGTGAGAAGGTCTACTTAGGAGGGAGCATGGCAGGGGTGAGCATTCATCAATGCAGCAGGGAGGTGGCCAGCCTGGAGTCCACCCGGGCTTGCCCTGCTCTCCCCAGACCTCGCCATGGCAGTGAGATTGTCTGATTTTACATACTTTAAGAAATACTCTTGGGGCACCTAAGTGGCTCAGTCGGTTAAGTGTCTGACTTCACCTCAGGTCAGATTTCATGGTTCATGGGTTCGAGCCCCGCATCGGGCTCTGTGCTGACAGCTCAGAGCCTGGAGCCTGCTTCAGATTCTGTGTCTCCCTCTCTCTCTGTCCCTCCCCCGCTCATGCTCTGTTTCTCTCTCTCTCAAAAATGAATAAACGTTAAAAAAAATTTTTTTAAATACTTTTGGGGTGCTTGGGGTGGCTCAGTCGGTTAAGCATCCGACTTCGGCTTGGGTCATGATCTCACGGTCCGTGGGTTTGAGCCCCACGTTGGGCTCTGTGCTGACAGCTCAGAGCCTGGAGCCTGCTTTGGATTCTGTGTCTCCCTCTCTTCCTGCACCCCCCCCCCCAAAAAAAAACCAAATAAATAAACATTTTAAATTTTTTTAAAAATGAGAGAGAACCAAGAAAGGTTCTTGTGAGTTTAAAAAAAATGAAGGAAGGAAGGAAGGAAGGAAGGAAGGAAGGAAGGAAGGAAGGAAGGAAGGAAGGAAAGAAGAAAAGAAAAGAAAAGAAAAGAAAAGAAAAGAAAAGAAAAGAAAAGAAAAAAGAAAGAAAAGAAAAGAAAGGAGAAACAGAAAAGAAAGAAAAGCAAAACAAGCTTCAGCTTCTTCTAAGCTCCTAGGATTGTGCTGCAGCTCCTAGAAGGGGCTCCTCGCGCACACCTACACTGCTCTTACCTGGGTCTGCAGTTCACTCAGCAGAACTTGAGCTGCCTCCTGGTTTCTGGGACGCATCAGCTCTTGGCAAATATGTGATGCTCATCTTGTCACTTTGAGCTGAGATCAGTCGCTTTTGTTTTTAGGCAGGTGACAAAACGTTCTGTAAAAAGGCCTATGACAGTTTCAGACTTTTGGCTGAACACGAATGTGTTTTCAGAGCAAGACTCTTCCCCAGCAGGCGGGTTAAGGACAGCAGACCTGCAGAAGTGGGGAGCACTCCGCATAGCTCCAGTTGAGGATGCTGGGCAGCCGGTTTGGGAGGGAAGCAGGCACGTCCAGAGTAGCATGACCCTGCTGATGTGGAAGAAAGGCGACCAGGAGAAAAGACACATCCCACGTAGTAGAGGGCCTGCTCCCTCCTTATTTGAGGGAGTCCTGGGTTCGAGTGCTGCGTGCTTTGCTGCTTACTGAGCAGATGACCTCGAGCAAGTTGGTTGGCTTCCCTGAGCCTCAGTTTCCTCATCTGCCTGAAGTTGGCCCCGGAAAGGCGTGACCGTGTACACAGGGGGTCCCCGCGGTCAGGCTTCGGAGGGTAGGTGGGCACTAGACACCTGGCAGAGCACATGCTGCCCTCTGCCTTCACCACACGAGAGATGGACGGGCACTGCTGCCCCGTGTGCTTTGCAGGATGAGCCCGGTTTGGCACCATTTTTCATGGGCAGTGTGCTCTAATGGATGGTCATCTCTCTAGGGAGTACTCAGTTGGTGGGTCTTGGGGGATGCTTATGCATGACTTAACCCAGCAACAGGGCTGATCCTTTTGTGTCATGGGAGCCAGGTGGCAGCTGACGTGCAGAGAGAAGCAGGGTGGGACAGACTTCGCTCACTGCTCATCTGCCAGGTGCCCTCAGATGGAGGGTAGCTGAGGATGCCTGCTCCTTCAGCCAGACTGTCAGTGCTTAGAGAGGGCCATACTTAGCATCAGGTGGGAGTAGCAGGCAGAGGGCCTTTCTTGGAATAGGTCTGAAGCCAGTGGCTGAGAGTATAGCCGGATGGGTAGATGGGCTCTGTCCCCCTGGGCTCCACAGCTCCTGGGCATCCAGAGTCTGAAAGTCCAGATTATTCCAGGAAGGTCCATTCTGTTTATCTAGGTGATAGAGGATCTTGTTGTCCCAAAGACTAACAATGGGGCCCGTTGGAAGCCAAGCCAGGATCTGAAGGGACTGATCTGTTCTTGGCTCTAATAGTGATGAAACCTGAGTGCCTGGCAACCACAGGGGACCTCATTGAGGAGACTTGGTGACGCTCTGTGGGTGCAGGACACAGGGTGTCGTTTGGTCCTGGAGCCTCCCTGCGGGACCTAGCCTGGCACGACCTTGGCCAGGTCAGATTCTGCTTCTCCAAAGTTAGAAATACATGGATTTCATGCAGCACGCTTTGCGTCAGACCTAGTGAGGGTGAGAGCTTTTCTGAGATGTGCAGCTAGTAACTAAGGGCCTATATCTGAGCTAGTTGGCTGCTGTGAGCCTGACTCCGGAACCCCAAGCCTGGTTCCCTGCATGGTGCCTGCACACTCCTCCAGAAGAAGGAAGACATGGGCTCAAGGCAGCGGGGTCGGCCTTCTGCAGCTTCACTGCCCAGTGTAACCACCTCACACGCGTTGATCACATCCACTCTGCTCTCCTCCTGTCGGCACATTAGAGAGTAGCCCTGGCCGAGCCCTGGGCCCGGTGCCCTCCCTCTGATGTCAGCAAGAGCGTGTTGCCAGTGACTGAGGGACTCAGAACTGCCGTGTGGGTGGGCCCTGAGCCCCAGACAATTTTGACACCTCTTTGAGATGTTGGAATGTTCTGGCTCAAAATATTAGAGCTTCTAGAATGAGAGAGGGTGACTGAGCTCTCTGGAGAGGTTGGCTTGTCCACACGTTTCCCCTAAAGCCTTCAGGCTGTCTGTTGAGCTCTTGGAAGGGGTTTCCCAGGTGAACTTCTCCCTGTGGTCCCAGGTCAAGTGTCTGAACCAGCCTTATGGCAGAGGCAGCCTCCTTGGCCCAGTTGCATACAGGCTGGCTCTGCTCAGAGGCAGCCCCTGTTCCCAGTGCCCCAGGTGGCAGATGGCAGGGTCGGCCTTCTCTGTGTTCCTGAGCAGTTAGGATTTACTCTGGTATCCTGATAAAGGGGGCAGAGGGTGCTGAGCACGGCCTGGAGCTGATACTCAGGCTGGTTGGAGGCTGGCGTCACCCAGAGGCTTACTGGGGATGGAGGGGGTGGAGGGGCTGTGGATTCAGGACGCGTGCCCAGGTGACGAGGCTGGATCCACACTGAGCGCTGAGGCTGGGTAAGGTCCCTGACCTGGTAGCTCCCAGCTGCAGGTCATGTGTGTGTGACAGGGATGTAGGAGGGTGATGTTTCAGTGGGCACTGGCCAGAGGCCGTGGGGTACCATTGCACCCCAAAGGGAAGAGAGATCTGAGTTTGCAGCCAGGGCTTTAATCTGTCTGTGATTTGGGCCTGCGTCTCCAGAGGCAAGTTGGTGGCACTTTGCAGGGGGCAGTGATGAGACGGGAGACAAGCAAGCCGAGCCCACCGTGAGATGTGGAACATTGGGCAGCCCGAATCCCAGGCTGTGCCCCAGAGGACCCCGTGACCTAGGTCAGGCCCTCAGCTTCCTCCACTGTCACTCGATCCTCTCTCAGCTGTGTGGGGAGTGGAGCTGTCATGCTCCCCACTCCTGCCCACCGGCTCTGGGCGGAGTGAAGTTCGACACGGAGTTCAGTGCCTGGTATGATGAGTGTTAGTCGAGTTAGAAAAACAGAAGAAGCCCACTCGGCACTCGGGCTCCTCATGAGGCTGTGGCGGAAGAGCCTTGGTGCAAAGTGCTCTGTGTGCTTTCTTGCTCGTGTATCTGCGTTTCCTGTGTTCCTGGACTGAGGCGAGAAAGAGAGAGAGAGAGAAGAGGCCAAGGATGTACCTTCCCGAGGTTGGCTCGTGCCCAGACAGGGGAGTCTCAGGTCCCAGGAGCGATGAGATTGGAGGTTCGGCCCTTGGCCACCGTGGGGACAGAGGGGTCGGGTCCGGTGTGTGGGCCTGGCCCCTGCACAAGCTGTGCTCAGCACTGTGGGCTGTGTGTCCTGGGGGCGTGCAGCAAGGATCGAGGCAGGGCGGCTTCTTACTTTTTCTCGTTGAGGAAAGGCAGATGGGAAAGATGAAATAATGAGACAGAGGTGTTGAAAAGAGGGCCAGGCCCAGGCCCAGGCGCGGGTTGCACAGCTCAGAGAACCCCAGCCCCACCTGTGACCTCCAGCAGCCGTGTCTTCTCTCTCTGCCTCATTTTCCTCAGTTGTAACAGTGGGAACCTTGATGTCTGGATAGTTGAAGAAGGGGCTTCATGATGGCTGCCAGCCGAGATACCACAAGTTGTTGTGTTCGATTTGGCTGCAGTTTCTGTGCAGAGCCTGTGCCCAGCGAGCCCATGCAGTACCCGCTTTGGTCAGGGTTCAGATGCTGCCCACCCTCATGTGAGCAGAGCATGCGCCCGACCATGCCCCATGGGTCCTTGTGCACTTCCTGTGTCCTGATGTACCCTATGTGCTGATTCACTCAGTGTCCCGTCTGTAGGGCCACCGCTTTGGGCACCTAAGGGTGGTTGTGTTGGCCGATACACGAGGGGACACAGGGAACCCCGCGGGGGAATGATCTTGGCCCCGTGTGGCCCAGGCCCAACTTGGCTGTACCAGTATGGAGGCCTTGAAGTAGTGAGAGCTGTACTTCAGGGCAAAGGGCGGGTGTGGTGGGAGGACGGTACCTGGCCCAACCCGCCAGGGTCATAAGGCCGAAACCAGACGGTGTCCAAGTGGTCAGCATCCAGGGAGCATCCAGGGTCGTGATCCAGGGAGTGTGCAGACACGAGCATCTGAGAGAAACACTTCAGCGGGGACTGGGCCGAGGGGGCTGGACCTGGCAGTTCCCTACAGCTTCTTTTTTGGGAAAGGAAGGGAACGTTGGTAAGAATGGCGATTTAGATTTTCATAAAACAGGACTATTTCAGAAAAGCCAAGGGGTAGCTAGCTATAACTCCAAAGAACAAGTCCCATGAAAGAAAAAATTGGTAAGTGCCCCTTCATCAGAATTAAGAACTTCTCTTTGAAGGACTGGGAAGAGAATAAAAAGGCCAAGGACTGGGAGAGATTTTGCAAAACTCGCGTGATAAAACTCTTGTATCCAGACATATAAAGAGCTCTCAAAATGCAATACTAAGAAAACGACCCAGTTTTTAAAAACGCATTGCAGCTTTGTACCGCTTCACCACGAGGATGAAAGAATGGCAAATTAGTCCATGAAACATGCTCCACGTCATTAGTCAATAAGGAAGTGCGAACGGAAACCACAGCGAGCTGCCACTTCCTACCTATGAGAGTGGCTAAAGTAGAACAGCTGATGCCAAATGCTGGTGTGGATAGGGAGCCCCTGGACTCCCCGCATTGCTGGTGGGAATGTGGCCACTCTGGGAGACAATTTGGCCATTTCTCATAAGGTTAAACAGACACTTGCCATAGGACCCCCAGTTGTGCTCCTGGGTGAAACAAAAACTCGTGTCCGTACAAAATCCCATATGTGAATGTTTATAGCAGCTTTATGCATTAGTCCTTCAAACAGGAGATGAGCCTTGTGTCCTTTAGTCAGCAAACGGATGAACACGCTGGCATAATACAGTAGGTTAACAACGGTAAAAAGGAATGGACTTTGGAGACAGCAGCACGGGTGAATCTCGGAGGCATTCTGCGAAGTGTGTGCGGTCAGCTGGATAGGGGTCTGATCGGTGTCCAAGACTCAACCCCTAGAGCTTGTGAATGTGATTTTAGATGGAAAAAAGGATTTTGCAGATGGGATTAAGGTAGGGATCTTTAGGTGGGGAGATCATCCTGAATTATCTGGGTGGGCTCTAAACGTAATCACGAGTAACCCTGTAAGAAAGAGGCAGAAAGAGATTTGACACAGAGGAAAAGGCCGTGTGACCACAGAGGCAGAGATTGGGGTGATGTGGCCACAAGCTGAGGAATGCCCAGAGACCCAAGAAGCTGGACGAAGCGAGAAAGGCTCACTGCCTAGAGCCTCTGGACAGAGTGTGGCCCTGCACACCCCTGGATTTCAGCCTGTGGAATACTGATTTCAGACTTCTGGGCTCCAGGACACAGAGGGAATACATTTTTCTTGTTTTCAGCCACCAAGTTTGTGGTGATTTGTTATCGTGGTCACAGGAAACGCATACAGCATGATTCCATATACATAACCTGGAAAAGGAGAAAACAGATTGGCGATCGCCAGGGACCGGGCATGGTGGGGAGTTGGAGTATGGATGGGCACATGGGAATCTCCGCGGAAAGAAGGTGGTCCTTCTGGTCTGCCTTTATTTGCTGACCCAAGAAGATCAAGCAAAACACACGGGAGTGGGGGGGGGGGGGGGGGGGGTTGTCCAGGTCACAGTTTCAGGTGATTTGCATCTTTTTTTCTAATCCTCAAACTTTCTGTGCACGTCCATGAATTTAGGTAGAAATATTTGCTGTGCTGGCTACTGTGTGGGTCCCGATTTACACCTGGCTCTTGGCTGCTTGGAATCTCTTCTTGCTCTTACGTGTCCCTCCACGCAGTGATGAATGTGCCGCCATTCTCCCTGTTTGTACTTCATGGAAATGGCCCCTCACGGCCACAGACACTGTCTAAACTTTCCACAGCCTCGGCATCCTGCTCAGAATCTGCCGGGAAGTTGCAGGGAGGATTCCTTGAAAAGAGTTTCCCAATTGTTTGTGCTTTACTGGAAAGAGGCGGGGGGGGGGGGGGGGGGGGGGGGGGGGGAGGGGGGGCAGGTGGGAACGGTTGCCAGGAGGTCTGCAGCCAGGCCTTTTCTCAGGACTTAACTGCCCCCTTTCTTGGCCACATACTGCTCAGGAGAGGATTGATTGATCACAGCCCCAAAGAAATGCTGGTGCACTTCACTTGTGTTTGCAGAGTCCTACAGACAGAGGCTTTAGGGAAGAACAGATGCCTCCTTTTTGGTCATTTTCCACAGGTGGCCCTGCGTCACGAGGGTCAGGCCACGTAGATTACAGGGAGCGTGTTTCCCCAGGAAGAGTTGGCACTCCGGAACTGGGAGGGGCGGCGTTGGGTGCTGCTGCTTATGCAAGGCCAGTGGCAGACGTCCTGGGGCTGTGTCCAGGTCAGACCAGTCCTCACTTGTCTTACCTCTGCTGGCCCTGCCCCTCTTCCCCAGATGACGTGCAGACTCGGTGCTTGTCCGTTTTGCTGGCCTTGCCCCGTGTCCATTCTGTGTGGTGTGGGAGGGCTTGTATGTGTGCACTTTTTGTTTTAAATCTTTCACATGGGGGTGCCGGGTGGCTCAGTCAGATACGCGTCCAACTCTTGATTTCAGTTCAGGTCATGATCTCACAGTTCGCGGTATCGAGACCCGCGTGGGGCTCTGCGCTGACAGCGTGGAGCCTGCTTGGGATTCTCCCCCTCCCCTCTGCCCCTCTCCCACTTGCACTCCCTCTCTCTCTCGAAATAAATAAACTTAAAATTAAAAATAACAGACCTTTCACATGGGAATGTTAACGTGAAGAAATGACAGAGATGAGAACAACGATTGGCCCCATGCCATCTCCCAACCTTGCCCTCTGTGAGTGCCTGACCCTTCTCATTTCAACTCTTCCCCAAGACTCCCCTCCCCGACTTTGTTTAGTTTTGCTGGAGTTTTTGTAAAATAATCCCGGTCATATTTTCATCGCACCCTTGGCTTTTTCAGTGACTGAGTTGAATGTTTACAGAACGGAACTGGCTTTTTCAGACAGTCTTTATGCAGCTCAGTGAGAGCACCTGAGACGCAGCCCCAGGCACCCTTGCAGGCTGCCTTCACGTGGCTGGGTCCACGCAGACCCACACGTGATGTGTGTGTCAAGTCTGGTAATTTATAGCGCTCCGTCCTTCTTCCTTTTGTGCCATCCATCTGTTGAAGAAACCAGGTCATTTGTCCCGTGGAATAGCCCACGTTCTGGCCCACGTTCTGCTCTGACAATTGCTTTCCCCTTTGCTTTCCTCACGACAGCAGTTAGCTCAGGGCTTCTCTGCCTCGGCACCGCTGCTGACGTCTGGGGCCAGATCACTCTGGAGTTAGCCTGTTGTGGGCCTTGTGGGGTGTTGAACAGCATCCCTGGCCTCCATGCTCCAGAGACCAGGAGGGCCCTCCTCCCCAGCCAAGTATGTCTCTGGACGTTGCCCATGTCCCCCGGGGCAGAATCACTTGGTTAAGAACCCTGAATGTAACTCAGTGCCTACCTAGTGTGCCTCCTGGACCTGGAGGTGGATTTCGTAAACACTTCCTGTTGCTTTACCCAAGAAGTACTCTTCTCCATGGGGAGAAAAAGGGGGATTCTGGCCACGGTGAAGTTCTGACTCTCCCTGTCCCGGTCCTGGCGTGAAGGGGCCTGCCGTGGGCAGCATCCATGCCTCCTCCTGTGGGGCGGCCTGTTGCCCTGCCCTGCACGCTGCCTGTTTCTTCGTACCTGCATCACCATCTTTATCACACCCGCAGGAGCTGCCTGGGGCCGGAAGACTGCAGTGTGCTCTGTAGTGAGGCCTCCTCGCTGCCCACCCCTGCCAGGCCTCCTGATTCACCCTGGGCTCCTGGCCGAAGCACAGCGACACTTGTCCCAACGAACTCCTGGTTTCAGACCCCGCAGATGCCTAATAGGAGATGGTGTTCTGCTACGCTCGGTCCTGATAGGGCCACAGCTGGGGTGGGGCTCTCAAGGGCCCAGACCCCCCTCCACGCCTGCTGCAGTCACTGGGCTGCTCAGCCTTGGGGAAGGGTATGACCTCTGAGCCTGTGGTGGGAATGACGTGACCCCTCAGAGGGTCTGCAGAGACTGGAGGTGTTGTGTGTAGCATTGCTGGCCTGAAGTGCAGCCCATACGCTTACAGAGCGCGATGCATGCAGACAGGTGTGTCCTAGAGACTGTCATAGGAAGTCGTGTTACCTGATAACTTGCTAATCACAGTCTGGGGAATGACCCAAAAGCTGCCAAGGCAACAGGGAAATGGGCAGCACCCGGGCTAGTCTGTTGGACCTTCCCTGGCATGTCCGCCTTCTGTCCTGCTGAGTAGGCGAGGTAATAGGGTGACAGGGCTCCCCTCACAAATGGTGTGTCCCTGGCCCCATGCTGTCCCCTGCAGGGAGCAGCCAGCCGGAAGGCAGTGACGGGCCATGGTAGCATGGTGAGCCCATGCACTGCCAGGGTGTTCCAGCTGCCGGCGGCCGGGCCAGGTGGGTCCAGAGGGTGACCGCTGGTCCTGCTGTGAAGGCATCTCTGACGGGGCTCTGGCCGCTTGCTCCGCACTGTCGGTGCCACACCTTGTCGGGGGTCCACAAGCCCCGGGGGAAGCCCTGTGCCCATCACACCGCCGCGGACTTCCATTTGCGCCACGTCTTCCCACCCAGGGCCGCTCTTGTGCTGCTCAGCATCTCCGCGCCAGCCTCTGCCACCCTGGTTCAGGTCTGCCCTCTTGCCGTGTGCACCGGTTCCCTCACTGGATCCTTCTGTGTGTAATCGTGGCCCCATGGTGGGTGGCCTGTGTCCAGTTGTCCTGCCCTGCATGCCATGCTCTGTGAGGCATGGCCTGGGACTCGAGGGACTCGGGAAATGCCCCTTGAGTGCATAGAGGGGTAAGTGGTCAGCCGGGCTGGAGGTGCACGGCCAGCGTGTCCAGCAGGCAAAGGTGCAGAGTCTGGCTACTCCATTCCCCCAAGGCCTGGGCTCAAGGGAGGTGAGGGTTAGCTTGGCACTGAGAGCGCGGCCCTCCAGTTAACCTTGTGCCTCAGGTTTGCTTCCATCTTCCCCACCCCAGTCCTTGTGCCTCATGGCCACTTTTTTTTTTTAATTTTTTAATGTTTATTTAGTTTTGAGAGAGAGAGAGAGAGCGGGAGAGCGCACGCACAATCAGGGGAAGGGCAGAGAGGGGGGCACAGAATCCAAAGCAGGCTCCAGGCTCTGAGCTGTCAGCACAGAGCCCGACGCGGGGCTCGAACTCACAGACGACGAGATCATGACCTGAGCTGAAGTCAGAAGCTTAACCGACCGAGCCATCCAGGTGCCCCTCATTGCCACCCTTTTAAGGCTACACTTCCAAATTCTGTGCATTATCATTATTTGTGCCTTGAGCTGTCAATTGTCTTCTTCTTTTTTTTTGTTTAAGCCAGTTTTAAAAAGATGTTTATTTTGAGAGAGAGAGAGAGAGAGCATGTGTGCACACATGCTCTCTCGCATGGGGGGAGGGTCAGAGAGAGAGAGAGAGAGAGAGAGAGAGAATCCCAAGGAGGCTCTGCACTGAGAGTGCACGGCTCCATCTCACAAATCATGAGATCATGACCTGAGCTGAAACCAAGAGTCTGATGCTCAACTGACTGAGCCAGCCAGGTGTCCCCCCCCCTCCCCCCATTGTCTTCTCTGGAAATATCACAATGAGAACAAGTCTTTCATGTTCATACACACATTCCCTGTAACCCGGTGCTTTTTACCCTCTGTGCAGAGCCACGGGCCCGTCTGGTGTCATTCTCCTGCCTCCTGAAGGACTTTCAGAATCTTCCTTGCAGTGCAGATCTACTGCAAAGATTCTCTCAGCCTTTGTCTGCACAAGTTTTCGTTTCCCCTTCTCTTTTCACTGGATAAGGAATTCTGGGTTGGCATTATTCTTCCTCAGTATTTTACAGATGTCCTTCCCCGGTCTCCAGGCTTGTTTTTTTTTTTTTTGATACTGGGCCTTGTGAGTCTTATCTTTGCTTCTTGGTTCATAGCATGTCAGTCAGCAGTCATGCTCATTTGCTTATGGTATGCTGTGACATGGTTCTTTGTTTTCCGTCTGGAGCTTCTTGGATCTATTGAATTATTGTGCTCCTCACATCTGGGCCATTACTTCTTCAGATACCATTCTCTTGGGATACCAGTTATGCATATGTTGGAACTCTTGGTACCATTGTCCCGAAGTTCACCAAGGCTGTATTCACTTTTCCATAGACTTTTTTTCCTGTGTGTGATTCATTTTGGATAGTGTGTGTTAGTTTGTCATCAGGTTCATAACTTTTTTCTTCCACGTTGCCTAATAGTAATCCTTCCTAGTGAGTTTTTCTTTCCAGATATTGCATTTCTCAGCCCTAGAAGTTCCGTGTGGCTCTCTTCTTGTGCCTCATATTTCTCTTCTCACCAGTTCAAGTTGCTTTTAAGTCCTTAAACATTTTTTTAATTAAAAAATGTTTTTAATGTTTATTCATTTTTGAGAGACAGAGCGTGAGTGGTGGAGGGGCAGAGAGAGAGAGGGAGACACGAAGTACGAAGCAGGCTCCAGGCTCTGAGCTGTCAGCACAGAGCCCCATGCAGGGCTCGAACCCACAAACTGTGAGATCACGGCCTGAGCCGAAGTCAGACGCTCAACCAACTGAGCCACCCAGGAACCCCAGCCCTTGAACACTTTTAATATATAATGGTTGCTCTAAAGTAAAGCCTTTATCAGTTCCATCGTCTCTGGCCTTTCTGGGTCTGTTCCCATTGGCTGCATTTTCTCTTGTGTTAGGGGGTCACATTCTCCTATAGCCTCAACATGTCTGGAGGCTTTGGTTTTGGATACTGAGTGTTGTGAATTCCATGGGGTTGTGTGCTGGGTTTCGTTGTCTTTCTTGAAGCGTGTTGGTTCTGCTGTGGCCTCTGACAGGCACTTTGGTTAGTGGTGGATCAGCTGATCCCACGGAAGCTTGTTTCTGAGATTTTTTTAGTAAGGGGAATTGAGAGAAGAGGATTAGTTGAGCTCCACTGCCTAGCAGGGTGCAGCGAGGACTCCCCTGGACTGGCCACATATGGCATGTCCCAGGCCACATCCTGGGGGCCCTGCCTTGGGAAGTGCCCCTGAGCCTTTGTGGGCAGCGGCTCAGGGCCCTGTGCAGGCTCCAGGAGAATCCTTCCGCGCTGCCCCCTCCTCCATGGGCCTCTGTCTACACATCCAGCCCCTTCAGCCTCCCCCGCCTGTGATCTGGCAAGTTTCTTGAGGCAGTGAGCTGGACAGTCAGAGACTCCCTTAGCTGTTTCCCTTCTCTTGCACATCTCTGGCTAGTGCTGCCCGTGCCCCTGTCCGAAAATTGTTGTTGGATGTTCTTTGTCCACCACCCTTGTTGTTGCCAGTAGGTGGCATGTCTGGACCCAGATGGTCTATCTGCCTCTTATGTAAGTGTCTGCTTGTGAAGGGCTGAGAGGGTTTGAGGAGATTGCCGTCTGTTCATTTGCCCTTCTGTTCCTCCAGCAAATGTTCCCTGGACTCGGGTGGCCCACTGTGGCCTCCCAAAGAGGAAAGGCCAACCTCCTGTCAGTGGAGTGGAGGGCATGAATCACTGGCCTGAACCCCAGAATCCCTAGACAGAAGGCCAGAGGTGACTGCAGCGGACCTGGCTGGGTCCTTTCGTGGTCAGCCCGCGTGCCCCTAAAGGGCTCGGAAGAAAGGAGATTGCAGCTGTGTATCGCCCACCGCGGAGAACGTGGGCCTTAGTGGTGGCAGGCAGGGTTGAATCCTGCCCTTGTGGGTGTGGGCAAGTCATTTGACCCTCCCTGTGACTTGAGGTTTGTCGTGGAGTTTAGTGATGACAAGCCCAAAGTGCAGCTAGCTCTCTGCCTGTGACCTGTAGGACATGTTTTGGTGTGCGTGTGCCCTCGTCCCCTGCTGCTCCACCTCCGGATGGCACTGAGTTCTGTGCCTTCACCAGCCATGGAGGCTGCTAAGTGAGGGGGAAGTGCAGGCATGCCGTTCTCAGGTGTTGGATCTTCGGCTTTGGGTGTGTGTTGTTGCCTGTAGGAATTTGGAAGTTGCTGGCCTAGGGCCTTGAGGCTGCCCGGCCCGTGTTTCCCTGGGAGCCCTTGGGAACAGCCAGCTTCAGACCTGCAGGCCTTTCTGTTGCGCGCGGCATGCGGCACTGCTGGTGCGAACAAAGCTGTGGCTGCTCCTGCTACCGCTGGCCGTTGGCCGCCCAGGGGGGTCAGGCGCAGCAGGCCTTTGCTGGGTCTTGTGTCCCCAGTGTACCCAGCAGACACCCAGTGACCTCCAAGTGGGGGTCCACGTTGGTGTCTGCTGCAGCTTGCTGGTTGGAGTGGGAAGAAGCCCAGATGGTTGCACCTCTTTGTTAGACGGCAGAGGGAGGAAGCCGGGGCGATGCCCCACATGCTGAAAGCCACTTCTGTCAATGTGACTTGACCCAGTGGTTGGGGTTTCCACAGGGGTGCACAGCATTTGGGGTTCCCCTCAGCCTACCTGCCCCACCCTGAACCTGACTCAGAGGGAGGGTTAAGAACTGCTGAATGATGCAGCCAGCTTTATTCTAGTAGGTTCTTGGAGGTGACAGGCTAGATGTGCTTTGAGTCATTCAAATTAAGTGTATTTGCTTTACAGTAAGTAGTTGAGAACTTCCTTTTAGAAGAATAAAACCCATACTTTGATCTAAAAACAGATTTTCATTGCAAGTATCACCCCCCCTCCCCGGGCAAAATAATGTGTGCCAAAGGCCACTTTCGTGGATGTTGGAGACACACACGAGGTTTCAGTACAGTTTAGAACCCTTTACAAAATTCCGTAAAATTAAAACCTTCTTGCAACAATTTTCATTTTGTTGTGCTTCATTAAAATGTTGCTGGGTCTCTGAGCTGGGAGTTTGTGGCAGGTGGGATGGTCACATGCCAGTATAGAGGACACTCCAAAACCGAATTCCTGCAGCCCGTGGAGAGGTGGCCTGGCTGGCACCTAGGTTTCTTCTTGGAAATCTTAAGGCGGAGGGGTGGGGTGCACAGTGGCCAGCAGGTGCCCCGTGTGGAAAGTCTGCACAAAAGGTCAAGGTAGGAGCACCTGGGTGGCTCAGTCGGTTAAATGTCCAACTCTTGATTTCAGCTCCGGTCATGATCTCATGGTTCATGAGATCGAGCCCCCCCACGTCGGACTCTGCGCTGACAGCGTGGAGCCTGCTTGGGATTCTCTCTTTCCCTTTCTCTGTCCCTCCCCTGCATGCATGCGGGCTCTCTCCCCCTCTCAAAATAAATAAAAAACAAAAACAAAAACAGTCAAGGTGGTTTGCCCTGGGGTGGAGGAGCTGATGGGTAAGAGCCGCAGTGGCTCAGGGAGCCTTATTAACCCAGATTACCAAGGGTGGGCCCTACCAGGCCCTAAGTGTGGCTGTGGCTGTGACTGGCTGTCCAGTGTTGGATAGCGTGGCCTGAGTGCCGTTAGAATACACTTTGTCATCTAGTGAATGTGAGGGCACTGAGGTGCTGCTTCTCCCTTCGTTCTAATGTCTTACCAGGTGGGGCCCCTTTCCCCTGCCTGCACGGGGCGGGCGGAACTCTGATGGGTCTTGTCCTGGAGCCTCTTTTTGTTAGTGGCTCTAGACAGGGCCTGTGGGGAGTCACCCAAGTGTGTATGTGATAGCGTGAGTGCATTGCTCTGCTATTGACAAGAAGGGTCTGGTGCTCCTGCCGGAGGGAGGAGACACCATGAGAGCCCGTATAGCCAGGAGTCTGGTTCTGTGGTGACAGCCTCGTCACATGGGGGCATGCGCTTGGCATTGTCAAGAAAGCCTGGGTTTTCAGGCCTCTCTGCTAACGTCTCCAATGGGTGAAGCCACTGCCCTTGGGAAATGAGTGACTGCAAGAAAGGAGTCTTCCGGATAACTTGCTTGACCGCAACCAAGCCGGTTAAATGCTTCACTAAATGGCCCACGGGGAGCATGTGGTCCAGGGGGAGGGTGGCCCACCACACCAGCTGGCGTGGGTGCTGGTTGTCAGCCAGGAACTTCTGGGGCCGCCCTGGTGGAATTCTTCCCAGGGAGGTGCACTCTTTCTAGTTCCTCCCCACTGTTACTCTATATCCAGACTCCTAGCATCACCGTTGTCATGTCCCCTGTCCCCCAAGCCCCTGGAGGACACAGACCTTGCCCTGTGTTGATAACAGACACACACGGTACTAGAGTTAGTCCCTGGCTGACTCCTGTGGGGGGGTCTGGACTAACAGACCCGGGGGGGTGCACCGCGGCGTCCCACACCTCTGCTCTGGGCTTTGCATCTGCTGTTCCCTCTGCCAGGAACAGCCTGCTTTCCTGCCTTTGATGACCCGGTGATGGTGGTAGAGAGCTCTGTAGGACCGCTCGGTCTTAACATCGCCTTTGCTGTGGTGCTTTTGTGTTTTCTGCCGTTTACTCCCATCTCCTTTATATCACTCCTGCACTGCAAACGATTACCAGACCAGAGTATCTCCCCTGGGTGTTCAGGAATCTTCTGTGTTCGGGTGATGTTGCTCAAAGCCCAGGAGTCTTCAGAGAGAGACCCTCCGTGAGCCTGAGGACAGGTCACAGCTATCATGGAGGTGTGTCGACAGCACACAGAACGTACCCGTTTTAGGTGTGGAGTCCATGAGAGTGACCACACCACCTGAGAAGTTGCCTCCGACATCTGCAGCCACTGCCGCTCCCGCCCCTAGCCCAGGCACTCACTGATCGACTTTCTGTCTCTTTAGTTTTAGAAATTTATATGAGCAGATTCATACCTGCAGGATGTCACATGTTGAGGTACTCTCACTTAGCCAGTGACTTTGGGGGTTTGTACATGTTGTGTCCATCGGGAATTTGTCCACCAGTTGATGGATGTTTGGATTGTTGCCGCCTTTTGGATATTAAGAGTAATTCTGTGCACATTTATAGATAAGATTTTGTGTAGATCTATGTTTTCATTTCTCTTGGGTCTGTGCCTTGGAGTGGAAATTCGGGGTCATGTGGTAACTGTGTTTAACCTTTTGAGAAACTACCAGACCGTTTTCCACAGTGGCTGTGCTTTGTGTGCTCCCACCAGCAAGAGATGAATGTCTGGGGTATCATCCTTTTTGTTGTAGCCATTCTGATAGGTGCACGGTATCTCCCTACAAAGCCTGCGCCTCACTGATGAGTCTTAGCTTCTCACATGCTCATTGGCCGCTTGCGGGTTTTCTTTTTTGGTCTCTTTCTTTAACCCGATTCCAAGCAAAGGCTGCCTAAGTGTCGTGTCTTCAAGAGCCCAGCCAGGCCGGGGACCCCACAGGGGCTGTGTTTCTCATTCTCTGAACGTCAGCCCAGGCGGGGGTCAGGTTGTGGTTTGTAGGATGGGGCAGCTGGTCCTGAGCCTGCTTTGGGGGAAGCCTGGCTCCTTTCTCCAAAGCGCAGTGGGCCTTGTGCCTGCAGGGGCTAGTTTCTAGTCCTGGAGCAGAACAAGGGGCTGGTGGACATCCCATATCTGATGGCCTGGCAGTGAGAGGTGATGTGCTTTGGAAGTATAGGGTAGCTTCTAGGGTGTCCGATCCCATGGAGGTAAGTGCTGGTGCTCGGTGTGATCTCTCAGGACGTTTGGAAATTCTGCTGCACCACAGTCAGTGACAAATTGCTCCCGATGACAGAATCCTTGAGATTTTTGGGTAAAGAAGGGGCTCCTGGTAAACAAAAAGGGCAGGGGTACATGCGTGGCTTGCGTGGTCCATGCTGGCTGAGCCATGTCTGCGACACAACCGCAGCCCTCACCCCAGCGGCTAATGGGTCCATGGGCACCGAGAGGCCAGCATGCCCGTTGTTTGTTAGTTTGTTTTTTTCATTTTGTGTTATTAGTGGGGTTTTTTAAATGTTTATTTTTTGAGAGTGAGAGAGAAAGAGAGCGAGGGAGAGCATAGACGGGGAGAAGTAAAGAGAGAAGGAGAGAATCCCAAGCAGGCTCCATGCTGTCAGTCCAGAGCCCAGTGTGGAGCTCAGTCTCAGGAACCATGATCATGACCTTGAGCCAAACTCAAGATTTGGACGCTTAACCTACTGAGCCATGTAGGTGCCCCGTTGGCTGGTTCTTTCCACAAATCTGGAGAGCTCCTTCACCCCAGGGCCTGCGGTGGCCTGACATGCTGGATGGGGAGCAGACAGGTAGCCACTCCAGACCCCTGGTGTCTGGGAGTGTGGGGGCCAGGTGGGAGGGCCTCGCCTCACTGCAGGTGGGGCTCGACTGGAGGTGGGAGAGCCCAGACCCTGCCTGCCGTCTGAAGAAGGCTGGGGAGGACAGTGGGCACAGAGGCCAGGTGGGTTTGGGGGCTGAGGGAGAGGGTTGTGGTGACAAACTAGGACCACGCGGTGGGGCGGTATCTGCTGTGCAGAAGGTGGGTGCTTGGGGCCCAAGATGGGTGAGAAAGAGAGGTGCGACCCTCCATCTGGACCCGTGTTCTTTCTGAAATTCTGACAGAAGGCTGATCTCTGAATAGCTGAAGCTTCAAGTATTTTGAGTTTTTAAGTATATTTTTTCTTGTGACATTTGGAAATTCCGCCGTCCCAAGCTCGGTGACAAATTGCTCTGAAGCTGTGACGTGGGAACTGAGCAGGCATTGGGCCCTGTCTTGGCAGGGTGTTTGGTGGGGGGGGTGGGGGGGTGGGGGGGGTGAGGACATCACCTCATCAGCCTGCCTTCTGGGCAGTGGTGCTTGTCCATGGTGGTTCCCTTCTGAGAGGGTGTCTCCAGGGCAGGACAGCCTGGGCTGACGTTGGTTTGGGGAGGACAGTGAGGGACTGCCCACTGCCTGTGTCTCCACTCTTACTTCTTATATACCTGGCCCCCACAGCATCCGAGAACTCCTGCCGATCTTTTAAAATTCTGTTTCAGTGACCTTTCCTGGCATTTTCAGCGTGTGTGTGTTTTCTCTTGCCTCTCCTGAAAGCACTGTCCTTACACTACTCTTTCTACAACTGGGAAGTAAATCCCTGGATTACAGATATGTTAATGACACTTTCCTGTTTTTCTTTTTTGCAGGATTCTGTTTCACTGAGACCGTCAATCCGATTTCAGGGAAGTCAAGGGGTGAGTCTT
Organism: Felis catus; assembly: GCF_018350175.1. NCBI lineage: Eukaryota > Metazoa > Chordata > Mammalia > Carnivora > Felidae > Felis > Felis catus. Next base: position 13,779,344 of record NC_058369.1, on the reverse strand, counting down.
TTTTGTCTTAATCGTATTTGGAATTGTGACCAGTGTGCTGTCTTGCTTGTCATGGCTTGCTGGGCACAGAGGCAGGCTGGGGGCAGCATTTTGGCCCCATCCGGCTCTGTGTCAGGCCAGGGCCTGTGCCAAGCTGAGGCCTGCCAGGTTGGTCCCACAGCCAGGGCCACACCTAGAGGCTGTCTGGGGCGAATGCAGCTTCTCTGTCCAGTGGCCCCTCAGAGTCCCCCCTTCCTTCCTGTAGCCAATGACTCCTGGGCCCCCCGTACTGATCTGATCTCTGTGCTGATTCAAAAGGGAGGTGTCCTAGGGGCGCCTCGGTGGCTCAGTCGGTTGGGCGTCCGACTTCAGCTCAGGTCACGATCTCACGGTTTGTGAGTTCAAGCCCCACGTCGGGCTCTTGTGCTGACACCTTGGAGCCTGGAGCCTGCTTCGGATTCTGTGTCTCATTCTCTCTCTGCCCCTCCCCCACTTGTGCTCTGTCTCTCAAAAATAAATAAATGTAAAAAAATTTAAAAACAAAAAAGCTGAGGTGTCCCAGAGGCCAAGTGGGACTGGAGCTGTAGCCTCCCTGGAAGCTGGTCTCTGTTGTTGGACCTGGGACCGTGGGTGCCTGATTTTGGTACTGGGCTGCTGGCCCAGGGGGTAGGTATAGAAACTCAGCACTCCCATTTTTTGTGAAATGTGTTTATTGCATTCTAAATGACCACCTTACAGAAAAAAATTGGAGAATAAAAGAAAGGATTAGTTGGCCACAATCCTTGCCTCCCAAGGCTTAGTTAGGACTTACCCCCGCCCCCTCCCCCACCCCCCCACAAATCCCTCACCCACCAAACATACCTTGATACACTGGTTTTTCTTGCGGTCTTTATTGCAAGTCTGTCTGTCTGTCTGTCTCTCTCTTTTTCTCTTTTTAATCTGAAGGGTTGCCACAAGTGTCTGAATCAGTTAGTTTCCACCTGACAGCTGGCCGGCTGCCTCCTTAAGAAGATCTGCACACCTGCCAGGGTGCTCCAGAGAGACAGAGCCTCTAGAACATCCACGTGTCTGTGTGTACAGATACAAAGATACAAGGAGATGTATTGCAAGGCATTGGCTCACATAGTTGTGGGGCTGGTGAGGCTGAAAGTCATCCATGGGGAAGGCAGGAATGGGCACTGTGGTCCATAGGCGACCTTCTTTCTCCTCAGGGAAACCTCAGTTTCCTTAAGGCCTTCAGCCGTTTGGGTGAGGCCCACTCAGACCATTGAGGGTCACTTTCTTAAAGTCAGCTGCTTGTGGACGCCACCACATCTACAGAATACCCCCATCCAGATTAGCATTCATGATGTCCCCGGGGCCTGTGGCCTGGCCAGGTGCACACGTGAACTGAACTGAACTGACATTATTGCGAAGACCAGTTAAAGTCAGCAAGACCTCTTGAAAGGCCCCAGACTCCTCGCTCCCCCAGTTCCTCCTCTGGAACTTCTGCATCTCTCTTTGGTCCCATCAGTCTTGTGGCAGCCTTCCCTTTATTGTCCCTGGGACATTTCCCCAGGGGCAGAGGTCAGTGTTGGGGGGCAGGGCTCCCTCGGCTTGCTGCCAGACCGGCCCCATGGTGCCCTCTGGTGGCCAATAGTCATGCTGTACTCTCTGTAGTCGGGAAGATGAGGAAGCAGATGCACGGAAAGGGCCACTAAAAGCCATGGCTTATCCTGTGAGCAGCATTTTCTGGTCAGCAGGACACCACACGGCCGCTCACGGAAGCACCATGAGGTTCTCCTGGGCCATGTTTTGTGTCACCCAAATTTCTGTGCAAAGCCTGAGGGCCACATCCATTCGAGTCAGGGGTCCTGCCACCTTAGAGTCAGAATCATGCTTTGCCCCCTTTGCTTCCTTCTGGATTTTCTCATGTGTAACAGAGTTTCTAGAAGGTTCTGAGGGTACAGAGGCCCTGTGCCGCAGCTTTGGGCAAGTCAGGCCACAGCTCTCCACTCTTCCCTTTGTGAGCCTGGGGAGGGCTGTGCCAGGTAGAGACGAGGGGTGCTGTTCTTTCCCTGCTTGCTGTGAAGGGTCAGGCACTAGGTCTGCCCTCCGTGTCTGGACGTCGTCCTTCTCTTCCTGGGCAGTGATGGGATGCATCCCCTACTCCCTGCCAGGTGTGAGGGGCCTGGCCTGGTGCCGGACACACAGCAGACGCTTTCCTGGCCAGGCCGCATCTGCATCGTCACCATGCTGCCAGAGGAGGCAGGGTGCCTGGGCTCTCCCCTCCCACCTCTCCTGGTCGCTGAGCTGCTTGTGTATAGCTGAGGGTGGGGCTGGGGCCAGTGAGGTAGGCTGGGTAGAGAGAGGAACGGGAGGCCAGAGGGGCGGGGCTGGGCAGGCCCATTCAGTGTTCGTGGTCCATGGGCTGAGTCCACGTTCCAGGCTCTGCATAGCGTGACAAGGACCGTCTTTCCCAGAGGCCCATGAAGCTGACAGGCTGAAGGTCTGTAGGCTCTTGGCTCAGGGGCCTTTGCCAGTTCTTTTCACTGTCCCTCAGCCTCCTCGCCCAGGTGATGGGCTCTCTGCCTTGGGGGTTGTGTGTGTGGGGGGTAATACGGACTTAGGAAAACCAGTGTCCTTGCAGCCCACAGCAAGCTCACTCAGCCCCTAGTGCATGTCCCCCTTGGTGTGCACAGCCAGCATAGGACCTCAGTGTTGAGCGCTGCCTGGGGGCGAGGTGGTGGGAGTCCGATCTGGCCTGGTCGCCTCCCTGCCTATGCCTGTAAGCACCATGAGAGCCAGGCCTGCCCGAGGAGGTTGTGGTGTGTGGCCGGGCCCTGGCGTTGGCTAGTTCCTTGGGGTGACTAATGGCATTTGCCAGGTCTCTCACTTGTAGCGTGTTGGCCTCTAGGGTGTCGTGCGCCAGAGCAAAGTGTTCATCTCCGTTTCATTGCCACGTACATGTTTGTGTTTGCATTCCCTGCCCTCTCCCAGACACTGAGCTGGCTGATCTGGGTCCCTCTGCTGTCTGGGGCTCGCTTTTTTTTTTTCCTTTTAAGTTTATTATATTTATTTTGAGGGAGAGAGGGAGAGAGAGAGAATCCCAAGCAGGCTCCGCCAGCACGGAGCCTGACGTAGGGCTTGAACTCACAAACTGTGAGATCATGACCTGAGCCAAAATCAGGAGTCGGACGCTTAACCGACTTAGCCACCCAGGTGCCCCTGGGGTTCACTTCTGAGCTGTGAATGTCTGACAGCTGGTGAAAAGTCAGCCTCCAGAGGGGAAAAGAAACCTCCACCTGGCCAGCCCCACCCCAAAACTCTTCAGTTGACGAAAAAAGAGAAGTAGGGGTGGTATCCAGGGCAGTTTAGCGTTGCGGCATTTGCCTGAGCTGCAGTTTCTAGAATGAAGTTTGGCAGGGCTGGTCGAAAGCCTTTGACCAATTTCTGTCTGTGTGTCCAGGAGCCAACTCTGAAGGAGCAGTCCGGGATGTGCACACGATTGAGGCACGAGGGTGCTTGTTGTCGTGTTGTCACAGGGACAATTTGAAAACAGTCTAAAAAATTTCTAAAAGGGGGTGTTGCAGAGTCGGGAACCATCTGTGTGCCAAGGTTGAGCAGAGGGCAGGGGCGTGCACTCCCTCTTCTGAGCATCCTCGGTGAGTGAGGGCTTGAGAGCGGGTCTTGGAATGCAGGGAGGTGCTTAGAATGCACCCTGGTGTTGGGGTTGAGGGAGTGCCCCTGGGCCGAAGTGGCTGCTTTGCTCTTGGAAGTCAAGTTCAGCTGGACAACCGTGGTTCTCTTTACCCAGAACATGTTTTATTCGGAGGCTTCTTTAGGAAGCGAAAATAACTAAGAAAGCAAGTGTTGCCTGGAACCTCCTCTGGCCAGAGAGAACCTGGTCAGTTGGAGTTTGGGTTCCTGTGCGTACCTGTTTGTCTTGTTCTTACCGGAACGGAATATCGAGCCCTTCCCCCGCCAGTTTTTGCCACCAGGACTTGATGTGCCTTTTCACAGCTCCCGCCTGCACCTGCAGATCGGGGCGGGGGGGGGGGGGGGGGCGGGGAGGGGAGGCAGTTCCCACTTAGGATGGATTTCAAAAGGAGGAGGAGGTGAGGGGCACCTGAGTGGCTCAGTCAGTTAAGTGTCCGACTCTTGATTTCGGGTCAGGTCATGATCTCGCCATTCGTGAGATTGAGCCCTGCCTCGGGGTCCACACTGACGGTGCGGAGCCTGCTTGGGATTCTCTCCCTCTCTCTCTCCCCCTCCCCTGGTTACATGTGCACATTCTCAATCTCTCTCTCTCTCTCTCTCTCTCTCTCTCTCTCTCTCTCTCTCTCTCAAAATAAATAAATAAATAAAAAGGAGGAGGTGAAAGGGCTCTGGCAGGGACCTGTGCCCCTCACAGGTCTCAGAGGCACTCAGGGCCGCCCAGTCAGGGCCGCCCAGGAAGGACAAGCCTGTCTGCTGCTCTGGGTCTGTGTACACAGACACTCGATTAGGTTTAAAGTGACTCCCCCTGCCCCCGTAACCTGGAGTCAGGGCTGACCTTAGAGGCACCCAGACCTGCATGCCCAGGCCAGCTGAGGGCCACATGGTGGCCCCCGTGGGGCAGCCGAGACTCGGTCCAGGAGGCACATGCTGCAGCTGAGCAGGGCTGACTGTCGGGCCACATCCTGGTACGTGTGCCAAGCTCTTCGCTGGCACAGAGAAAGCCATGCATTCCTGGTCTGTTCGTGCCCAGATGGGGAATTTCCTTGCTCGGTGCTCACCGACCGGTAACCGGTAACCAGCGTCACTGAGGAGCAGCAAAGCCGCCCGTTAACCAAAGGAGTCCTCAGGCTGTGGTAGTGCTGGGCGGGGATGGGGCCGAGAGACCTGGCCACACCGGGTTCCCAGCAAACCTCCCCTCTGCCTTCCTCCTTCCCCTGCTCGGGTGTCCCCGCCTTTGTCCTGAAGGATACTGGAGACCTCTGTGCGTGTCTCCCCTGTCCCCAGCAGCATCACGTTCTCCCATGCATCAGTTTCAAGCCCCGGGTTTCCCACCATCCTGTGGCCCCAGTGGCTACACAAACCCACCTCCGGGCTCTGTGCTGGGACCCCCACGTCCAGGTCGAATTTTGGAGGTGGGCGCGCACACCTGTGTGGAAAAGGTTTAGATGGCATAAAAGGGTCACGGCGAAGAGTCCCCACGGCTCCCACCCAGAGAGAAGCACAATGACTTTGGGACTGAGACCTGGCCTCCTGCCCTCCTCTCAGGGGTGACAGCCCAGTGAGGACCATTGCCCTCGAGGCAGCCACTGTCCTCTGAGCAGACTGAGATGGAAAGTGGCGCCGGGGGAGGCTATGTCTCCATCAGAGCCAGGATGAGATGAGGAGGCGGTTCAAGGATCGGGTGGAGGAAGAGCTACCCGATGGCGGGGGTGTCAGCTTCCACCGGAAGCTACTGTTGACTTGCTGGCTTTGGAGTGCATGAGCTTCCGGCTGCATTCTGGGCAACGGCATCAGTGCGTATCTGGCTCTGGGTGCGTCTCCTGCAGTGACCCTCAGCAGCCTGAGCCTCAAGATCTGGGCGGCGTGTTCCGGCTGCTTCTGTGATGGGGAACAAACGTCACATCCAAGAAGGGATGGGCCGGCAGCACAAGATGGCCACAAGTGTGAGACAAGGAGATGTCGCATACAGGCAGGACAGGGCTGAACTGCCTTATCTGGGAGCCAGTCTGTGCCGCGTTGGCTCTCACTGTGCACGTCTGGGGCAGGGACTGACTGCAGGCTGGGCAGGTCACTCAGTATTTTGGGGCTAACTCTAGGCCAGGTGCACGTGCAGGTTCCCTTATGGGTCCACACACCACCTTGAGGAGCGGTGAAGGGAGGGAGGCTGTGAAGAGGGCAGCGGCCCTCCTTGTGACCTGAGCCACTGTGTCCTCAGTCTCAGGCTGAACTGCCCTTATTTACATATGACAGCTGGGCAAGGCTGGAATTCAGTTGGGGCCATGTTTGGTCCAGTGCTGATGAGGGAGGCATGGTGGTCTCACATCAGTGGAGAAGAAATAGGGCCTGGGCATACTGAGGTGGTTTAGCAGCCCAAGGATAAGGCCTGAATGGGGCCTGCCCACCCCCTCAACCTCCGTTTACCACTTCTGCTCCCCCTTGTTTGTGTGCCTAGCTGTGTTGAGCTCCTGCACTCAAAACCCAGGGATTACTTTATGAGGAGTCCCCACTGGTAACAGAGGGTTCTGGAGGCCCATCTTGTGCCCCAAATATGGGCCAGCAACCGGAGCATGGATCTTCCCACCAGCTTCCTCCACAGCCCCCAGGACTTCAACCCAGTGAGGGTTGGCCTGGAATGCAGTCCCGGCCTGTGGGCGCAATGCTATCCCACCTGCGCCGAGCCCTGCACCTTGGCCGGGACCTTTGCTGTCTACCTGCCGGTCAGGCTGTCCCACCCTTCTGCAGAGGCACTGTCCAAAGTCAGGGTTCTATTAACCAAGACATTCATCCTTTGTCACATGTAACCGTGTCACGGTTTGTTGGGGGAGGGTGCGGCCGGTCTGTGAGCCCCTCGGGGCCTGCACCCGCCTTGGTCTTGGCTGCAGGACAGCGAATGGACATCCAGGTGGAGTGTGTATCCCACAGGGGAGCGAGGGTTGGAGCATATCGGCTGCTCAGTGTGCACTGGTAGCTACTGCTGCCCGTCTTGTCTCACGTCACCTTCACACATGTCCCAGGCCAGATCTGCCCCATTTGCTGGGTGGGAAATTGGCTCATGGCCCAGATCAGGGTGGGCTCCCTGGCTCCGGGCGTGTGCTAAGTGCTCTGTGCTCCTCAGACCAACGTGCCATTCTTAGAAAGCACTGGCACTTCCTCCTCCTGTCAAGCTGTGGGGGATGGTCTGGGGTCCAGCGGATGGCCCATCCCACGGTCCCCTCCGTGATGTGGACCTCCCAGCGATGTTTCTCCTTCTCCATGCAGCACATCTCCATCCCCCAGCCTGACTGCCCCACGGAGGCACGGACCTTCTCCTTCTACCTCTCCAACATTGGCCGTGACAGCCCCCAGGGCAGCTTTGACTGCATCCAGCAATATGTGTCCAGGTAAGGCCCCATCTGGGCGCAGTGCCCCCTTCTTCTTCTTCTCTTTTTTTTGAGGGGGGGTATTTATTTAAGTCATCTCTATACCCAATGTTGGACTTGAACTCACGACCTCAAGATCAAGACCCGCGTGCTCTACTGACTGAGCCGGCCAGGCCATTCCAGATCCCCCTTCTCATACCCGAGCCTTGCTGCTGCATTCAGTGTGTCCAGGGCACAGGTGCAGGCCTGCTACCTCTGCCCAGGGGCCTGGGTTCCCTTGTCTTTTCCAGGTTAAGATACGCTGTGTGGAAACGATGCTGCTCAAGTTAGCGCTGGCCCCATTTCCAGCTGGGGGGTAACGGGGGAGCACGGGCGCCCAGACCGTGTCTCCCTGTCATCCCAGGAGTTCACCTTAGCTTCTGGCCCCGTGTTTTGCAGCCACGGGGATGTTCACCTGGATTGCCTGGGCAGCATCCAGGACAAAATCACGGTGTGTGCCACCGATGACTCCTACCAGAAAGCACGACAGAGCATGGCACAAGCTGAGGAGGAGACACGGAGCCGTGGTGCCATCGTCATCAAGCCTGGAGGCCGCTACCTGGGTGAGGATGAGGCCTGCGACTCCGCCTGTTGGGGGGCTCAAGCCTGCTGGGCAGCTGTGGTGGGGAGCAGGAGGGACTGAGGGCTTGTCCTGGCCAGGAGTGGGAATGATGGGTTGACAGAGGTGCGGCCCCAAGCAAGGGGAGCCATCTCTCATTGTCAGGTCAGAAAAGGTCCTGTCGTACTGGCCGAGTCTGTTGGGGGCTGTGGCATCTGCTGATTCCCCAGTTTGAATATGAGCCCCAAGAACTCCAGGAATTCCGAATCCACGAGCCCTTCTCTCAGGTTCTGACCTCGGGAACCCCTCCCCATCAGGGAGATAGACGCGCTCCTCGATGGCAAGGCTGGGGTCTGTCCTCCTTCAGCTGCCACCCCTGCCCTCACCCGCCTGGCCGGCTCTTCCCCAGGCCTGACACGGCCAGCGGCAAGGTGCCGATTGTGAGATGTGCCCTGTGGCAAATAGTCTGCTGCTGGGTTGGGGCCAGCAAGGGCCTGTCAGGTCACAACTGGGAAGGAAATGTGTTGATTTCCTGCTGGACGAGAAGGCTCTGGCAGCTCATCATCTGCTTGGAAACGGTTTTGGTGAAGTTGAGACACCAGCAGCATGAAAAGTGTTTACTTTTAGGAAGCTCCATTCTTGCTTTAGTCTTCCCAGCACCTAGACCCAGACAGGTTCAAGAGTCATCAGGATTCAAGGCCAAGAGGAAGGGCGTTAGGCCCGAGAAAGGCACAAAATGGCTAACAGCAAACAGGACCTTAATGGCTTTTGGGGTTTTTTGTTTTTTAAGAAAAGGTGGGAGGATTTCAAAGGCCCCCAAAGGAGTATGTGATTTCACTGGCGTGGCAGTGGGGTTGGCTCTGAGCGAAACCCTAGGCAGGAGGAGTCCATGCTACCAGTGAACGCTGCATCCTGGTGGATGTGGCCGTGCATGCCGAGGGAACCCATGCCCTGGGCTGTGAGCTGCTGCTGGGGACAAAGCCGCCCGAGAGCAGCAGCCAGAATCCAGAAATGCTTCCCCTGCCTGCTCTCGCCTCAGCGTGCAAATGTGGACGTTCATATACATCTTAGTAAGTTTCTGGGTCCTTCAGCCAAAAACTTGGTCAAAAGTGTGGCTTGTCGTACCACTTTGGGGACGGCGAGAGTTCTTGGTTTCGGTTCTGGTGGCAGCACTTGTCTCCTGGCCTCTGAAAGCGTAGTCATGTATGTCCCACTGCGTCAGGCCTCTCCTCTACCCTGCGTCAGCCCACCAGCTGGGTCCTCTGGGAACAGAGTCTGGCCCTAAGGATTTTGACAGCACTCCTTCCCATATTAATTTGACAAATGAGATTTAAGGGATGAGAGCAAAACAAAAAGTTCTTGTGGAGAGCTTTCTGGCCCAAGGACGTGAGGCACACGCTGACCTCACTTGGCCGTGCACGTTCCTTCAGTGGCCGTGCTGCCGTCCAGGGTGGAGTTAACAAATTCTGAGCAGAGGCCCCTCCCTCAAGAGCGGTGCCGGAGTCTGTTTGCACTAGGGGGGTGGGGGATCGGGCCGCTGCCCCCCTCCCCCGGGACTCTGGGTCTGTCCAAGAAGCACTTGACGGGGCTGCAGCCTGGGGAGCTGCTCCTACCCCGGGGTCTCCAGAGAAGCTGCCCAAGCGGCCCCATACCTTTATCCACTCCTCCTTTATCATAAAAGAGAATGGCGGATCCTGTGGCTGGAGAGTGCTGTGATGTGTGGGCTCTGGGGGCGCCTGCCTCTGGCGGTTCAGGAACCCCACCCTTTTCATCAGCCGCCCTCTCCGTATAGCGGTCGGCCTGCCCTTGATGAAATCCATTAAAGCTCTGAACACACCTCTGTTTCCTGCAGCTCCCGCTTCTGACACTGGGGGCCCTGCAAGGGCCTGGCAGCTGTGTGTGGTCAGTAGATGGTGTGCTCAGCTCTCCAGGTCCCCACGGAGCAGGCCAGGCTGGATGGGGCTCCAGCCGCCTTCCCCTTGGGCTGCCGGCCGTCAGCAGGCGTCCACGCACTCGCTCAGAGTTCGGCATCAGCCCCAGGCAGAGGGACACAGAGGCCGTACCCCCTCACCCCCTTAAACCCCTAATGCTTTGGCTGTCGTTGCAGGCAAGAAGGTTCAGTTTCGGAAACCAGCCCCGGGGGCCACGGACGCCGTGCCCTCCCGGAAGCGGGCGACGCCAATCAACCTGGCGAGTGCCATCAAGAAGAGCAGTGTTGGTGGCATTAGTGGGGGCAGTGGGGTGTCTCAGAGGCCCTTCCGTGACCGAGTGCTGCACCTCCTGGCGCTGAGGCCCTATCGGAAGGCCGAGCTGTTGCTACGGCTGCAGAAGGACGGCCTGGCCCAGGCGGACAAGGATGCGCTGGACGGCCTCCTCCAGCAGGTTGGTGCTTGCCCGGGGCCAGGTGGAGGGTTCAGTCAACCTTGAGTGGCCTCGGCAGAGGGTCTGGACACAGGGGTGCTGGGAAGAGCCCTTCCTGGGATCTCTTCCAAGATTCGCAGCCTGCCTCAGAGCCTCGGCCTCCCGGGTTAGGACCGGCTTAAGGGTGTCACGGACACGTTGCTGGCCATGGTGCTTCTTGTCCAGTGGCTCCGAGGTTGGCTCGGAGGGAGGTCAGCATGCTCCTCCTTCACTGTCTGCTACCACACAGGCAGCGGGCACAGCACAGAGGATCCAACAAAGACTTCGCCGCCTGAGGCTTTTAGAATTTAAAGAAGCCTGGGTGACCGCATATGTGAGTTAACAAGAGCACAGGCTCCACGGTCAGCGGGCGTCCCTACCACACCAGCCGTGGCTCTGGGCAAGGGGATTCACGCGGAGACCCTCAGGCTTCCGTGTGTGGCTGCAGCTTGCCCGCAGCGCCTCTTGAGGGGTTGAACGTGATGTCAGCAGATGAAGCCTGCTATTAGGGCACAGCTCAGGCTTTGGGGCAGGAGGGGAGGGCCCGTCTCCCAAAGCCCCCGGAGGGAGTCTGAGGACCCCTGGGAAGGTGAACGGCTCGCTCTGGCTTCGCCACATCAGCCAGACCGCGCAGATGCCTCCTTGCTGTGAAGTGGGGATGGGCCACCGTGGAGCCCCGCTGTGAGGTCCACGTGGCTGGCATGACAGTCGCATCCCGCGGAGGAGGCGTGGCCGAGCCTCCAGGGATTCTGTCCGCCAGCTCACCTGCGTCCCACCTCAGACGCTCCTGGAAGCAGTGCAGAACTCACACGCTGTGACAGTTGGTAGCTGTGTCTGAGGATGAGCCACGGGCCCCTCGGCCCCACGCGGCCCCTCACGTCACCGGGACCCTGGCCTCAGGGGCTCTACTTGGCAGGAACCCCTGTGTGGCTGTGGCCTCTTGAGCCACTGTCCCCCACTCAGAGGCTGTGCAGGCGAGGACCAAGCTTTAAGGTTTCTCCCTCTGAGCTCACGAGTTGGCTCCTGGCCTATTAGAAGACAGATATGTAGCTTGGTGGCTCAGAAGTTTTCTTTGGCAGAGGGGCTTGCCAAAGCATCCAGAAAGCTCCAGAACAGGAATGATGTTCTTAGGGGGCTTGTTTCCTTGGGAAGTCACAGGTGTCGGCCTTATCCTTGGGAACTCAAGGGAAGCACAGTGGAGGCCCTTCCCCTGGGCTGGAGCTCAGAATGAGGCAGGGCTGGCAGATTGCCAGGTCTTCAGACGTGAGCCAGGACTGAAGACGCAGGTGGGACCTGTGCCCACCTGGACACGCCTGTAGTCCACACCGCTGCCCAGTCAGGCCGCCATTGGCCCCTACTGTGGTGTTCTTGGGAACGCCCATGCTCCCACCTTCCTCTCTTGCCCTGTTTGTGCCCAGAGTGAAGAAGAAGCACTTGAACCCCTCAAACCAGAACGTGAAACTTAACCGACCGTGCACACAGTTACACCTGAGATTTACCCTCTGAGCAGTCCTCCGATGCAGCAAGAATGCCAGCGGGCTCAGTTTTCCAAAGAGAAAGGGGATCTGTCGGTGCTGATGTCGTTGTGCCAGGGCTTCCTGCTGCTTTTTTAACCTCTGAGATGCTCTCATTGCTCCCAGGACCAGGGAGGTACCCTGCTGGGCTCTGGCTTCTTAGGTTGACTTGGAGTCAGCAGCCTCCCGTGGTGTCGGTGGCAGAGGGTGCTCCCCATGTCTACCGTGATTTCTTCTAAATGGCCCCGTCTGCCTTGTGCTTCTGTATTTACTACCCAGCTTGTTCTCCCTGGTGGTCGTGGGCAGTAGCAGGACCCCGTCAGCCTGAGGAAGGGGAAGGTCTCTGGGAACACTGTGGGCCGGGCCTTGCCCCGGCTGGTCATTTCCAGCCACCCCCAAGTGATCAGGGATTCCGATGCGCAACACGCACGAAACCACACTCCTCAGAGGAACCTTCCCTCTTCCTTCTGTGAAAACATCCAAAGCAAAGATTTAAAGCATCTGTCTCCGGTGCTGGCGGGGCCTCAGAGAAACCCACAGGCTCGTCCTCCATGGGTGGGAGTGTTGACGGGTGGGTGGCTCTTCTGGAGAGCATTTTAGCAAAACGCATCAAGAGCCATAAAAATGTTCAGAGCCTTTGACCCATTAATCCCACTTCTGGGAAGCCGGCCGAAGGAGAACGTCGCCAGCATGGAAAAGCCTGCACACAGCGGTGTCTGTTTATCTGCTAACAGAGAAACTGGAAATGGCGTCAGCATCCAACAAAGGAGAAACCTTTGAGTAAATCACAGTGCAGATGTTTGGTGGAATATTACTCAACCATTAAAAAATGTTCCCTGTGGAAACCGCTGTGACACAGAGTCCTCTCAGAAGAGCCCGTGAGGGTGAAAAACAGCCGTCGCGCCAGCTCCCTGCGGCCGTGCGCTAAAGGCCAGCGAGATAGTCCCCGAAGTACCCGCTTTGGGGTGGGGCCCGAACTCCTATAAGCATCCTCAGGGTCAACGTTTTGAGTCTGCCTTCACAGTCTTGGAGACCAGCTCAGCCTTTGTTACCCCGCCCGAGCAGGGCTGGCTGGTTGCCGGGAAGGTGGACTTAGCCTGGCCCCTGGAGGCCCCGGCTGCCCCAGCCTCCGCCACGTGTGTCCCGGGAGTGTGTATTCGAGAGCGGGCGTCGGTCTGTTCAGACTGCTGTTGAGAGAATAACATAAACTGGTGGCGTATAAACAACAGACGTTTGCTTCCCACAGTTCTGGAGGCTGGGAGGTCTAAGATCGAGGTGCCAGCAGATTGGGGGTTTGGTGAGGGCCCCCTTCCCAGTTCACAGAGTGGGTCTTCTCACTGCATCATCACGTGGCAGGAGTGGCGAGGGCCCTCTGGAGTCTCTTATAGGGGGCACTGCTCCCGTTCATGAGGGCTCTAAACCCTCATGACCTCACCACCTCCCAAAGGCCCCACCTCCTAACACCATCATTTTGGGTGTTAAGATTTAACCTGAATTTGGTGAAGATGAAACGTTCAGTCGGGAGGCTGGTGATGGGGTCCCGCGAGTATAGATGGCAGCACCACCCCTTTAGGAGCCAACCTGTCTTCCGGCAGCTGTAAGACACGTGTGTCAGGACCTGGTGTTCTGACCCCTTTGCATCCCAAGGCTTGCTGCCCCGGTAGGCAGGGGATTTGGCGGGGGGGGGGGGGGGGGGGTGGTTCTGCCCTCTTTCCCCTCCTGTGTGTCTGCCCCCACCTTCCATCAAATGCTTTCAGTAGCTCCTGCTTCCCCTGGGCTTCCCGCAAGGTGACTCTGGTCCTTCTTACAGGTGGCCAACGTGAATGCCAAGGATGGCACATGCACACTGAAGGACTGTGTGTATAAGGATGTGCAGAAGGACTGGCCTGGCTACTCGGAAGGGGACCAGCAGCTGCTGAAGCGGATGCTGGTCCGGTAATGCCGCCTCCCATCTCTGGGCCTGTCCCCACACCTTGGTTCTGGGGCAGATCTCCTCCTGAGGATGCTGGGGTGGCCTTGTGTGGTTCTGAAGGCCACAGGGCCCTTGAGCAGGATGGAAGGATCCATGGAGACTCTCTGGCAGTCTTTCCCCGCTGCCTGGGATGCCACGGTGCCCGGGCAGCCCACCGTGGCCCCTTGTCGGGGGAAAGGCCAGCCCCTGCTGGGTGGAGTGGAGGGCACAAGTCACTGTCCGGAACACCAGAATGCCCAGACAGAAGGATTCAGTCCACCCAGCTTATCCCAGTGCCTCCTTTCCTTTCCCATCAGGCTCCCTTCCCAAACCTGCACACCCCCACAGGCTTCTGCTGTAGGCCACTTCTTTCTTAAGAAGAACCTCTCGAGATCTTGAAGCAGAGAGAAACAAAGCAAAACAAAACTCCCCACAGACATGATTAAGTAGCATTAATTAAACACATTCCCTCTCAGATTAATTGGGACCTGAGGTCAGGAGTGGCCTTGGTGGCCCAGGGGAGGAGTGGTTAAGTAGGCCCCTGCCTGGCTCAGGCACGCAATTAATGATTTCCTTCTCAATTGATGCCTGACTTGGGAGCCGGGCTGTGAAGCGGCTTTCAGAGCAGGCTGATACACTAATTAGTCCTTAAGTGATTTCTCAGGGACTTGGAGTTATTTATGAGGTGTGTGTGTGTGTGTTTTGAAGTTCAGCTGTTTAAAGCACTAATTGTGTGTAGAAAGCAGAGCCGATTTGGGGCTGCTCTAGGTGAACCCGGAGTTTCTCGTCAGCCCTGCAGGGCACTCCTCCCCAAGCCAGTACCTGCTTCTAGGCCAGCCTAGGGTCATGGCTCCGGCTGTCCAGAGGTCTTGGGGAGACTGAGAGGAGAGGTTTTCAGCAGAAGCCCCCCCCCTGCCCCCCTCCCCTCTCTGGGGTCTGCTGTTGCCCCAGCTAAATATGTCTTGAGTTGACCACTGTTGAAATGGTCAAGTTTACCTACCCAAGTGCTTGGAGGTGGCAAGGGGCACACGAGGGACACTCACTGCAAGACTGTTCCTGTCCTCCCGTCCTTCAGAGCCTCTCACTAACTGGCTGCTGTTCTCAGACCCTGAGGGCATTGGCCACACTGAGCTCCCCAGAAGGGGAATGGCCAGGAGTGTGTGTGTGTGTGTGTGTGTGTGTGTGTGTGTGTGTGTGTGTGTGTGTGTAGGTGGGGTCAGTAGGAATCTCGGCTCTGGAGCTTTGTGCAGTTCCGGGCTCGTATTCCCTGTTCTGCTGAGTGAGCTGCCAGGACTCATGTAAACCCAAGGCACTTGGCTTTCGCCTGGGCCAGCATGGTGCTCTTCTCTCTGCATGGGCCAGCTTAGGGATCAGCCTCGCCAGGAAACACTCGACTTACCAGCAGCACCTACCGTCCTTGGAAGCTTGAACTGGTTGGTGTGCAGAAGTCAGGGTCAGCATCTTCGATGCCCGTGACCACGCTGAAGGTGACCCCAGCCACCTGTCTGCTCAGTTCTTTTTTAGGTTGTTCACGCCCCGAAGAAAACCCCATGCATAGCAGTTCTTGAAGCCATGGCCCCATGGCAGGAAGGAAAACTGGGCCTTGGGGTATTTCTGCTGGTGGGGAGTAGGGACGAGTGTCACCCCAGAAGCTGGGCCATCTCCTTTTCCTACAGCTTGTTCAAAATCCATACCTGAGTTAAGCACGCTTCTGCTTGCAGAGTCTACCTGGGCCCCTGAGGCTTTGCTCTACACGGACACCCACTTCCTGCATCCTTTCGATTCTTTCTCTGTGCTTCTATTCCCCATGTGTGTAGCTGCTGGGGCCCGTCCTGCCCCAGGTGTTCCCAGTGCAGGATGAGACTTCGGCAACGTTGCCTGGCCTTACACTCACTCCCCTCAACCCTGCCACCACCCGCACTTGTCCTGGCCTCGCTTCCCCGAGGGCAGGCATCTGGACCACACGCCAAACCACAGTCACCATCCCATCACATATGCTCTTTGTGGACTTGGTAACCTGCTTGGCTGCCCTGTCACTTCCTCTGCTCATTCGCGTTGTCCTTCACAACCCAAGCTTCCCCTGGTTGTCCCATGGCCTTTTGTCACTTTCAGCAGACCAGAGGTCCTGCCGGTTCCCCCACTCCTGTTCCCCTCTCACTCTCCTCTCCCTCTCCCTGTGCCAGCTCTCCCATTCCTGGGTCTGCGATTCTGCCCTGGTGCTGATGGGATACAGCTCCTGAGGAAAGGGCTTTGATTGGCCCCTCTGCCATAGCTCAGTCAGATTGGACTGGCAGTTGCCCAAGTCTGGGCCTTCAGATCCCGAGGACTTTTGCCTCCATGTTGAAGGCCTGGCCCACAAGGGTTGGAGGTTCCCACCCAGCCATTTACACGTCTGCGTGATCACGGCGTGGCCTGGCAGGTGCTCTGGGGCGAGTGTCTCTGCTCTCACAGCCTGAAGACTCCCTTCATCCTTCTTCCCACCCTGTGTGTGCTCCTCTCCGGCAACCTCCCTTTATATGAGGCAGGGGGCAGAGGGGGGGAGGGGAGTGGGGGTGTCAGAGGTACGGGGGGAGGGTTGTGCTCCATAAACTGTCCACTTCCGCATCTTCCCCATTGCACGTCGCTCTCTCTTTTCCGCTTCTCCCATCCCATCCCTTTTGCCAATTGTTTCTAGCTCCCACTGGTCTTTGGTCTGGTTTTTTGTAGCATCACATTCTCATTCCGTGGGAGTGATGTTTTTATTTTAAAATTTTTCATTGTTGAAATATGGCTGACATACGGTGTTACATTAGATTCAAGTCTACAGCATAATGCTATGACAGTTCTGTACATTTTTCAGTGCTCACCAGTAAGTGCAGTGTGGTCACCATCTGTAACCCTGTGAGACTGTTACAGTGTTACTGACTGTATTCCCCATGCCGTACTTTTTGTGCCTGTTCCGGTGACTTAATTATTTTATAACTGGAAGTTTGTATCTCTTAATCCCCTTCGCCTCTTTCTCCCCCCCCTCCATGCCCCTCCCCTCTGGCAACCACCAGTTTGTTCTCTGCATTTATGAGTCTGTTTCTCTTTTTATTTGTGTGTTCATTTAATTTATTTATTTATTTCATCTTATGTTTTAGATTCCACACATAAGTGAAATAATATGGTATTTGTCTAACTTATTTCACTTAGCATAATACCTTCTCGGTCCATCCACATTGTTGCAGACAGTGAGGCCCCATCCTTTTTTATGGCTGAGTAATATTCCGTTGTTTTTATATTCCACATCTTTTTTATCTGTTCGTCTATTCGCGGCCACTTAGGTTGCTTTCATATCTTGGCTATTGTAAATAATGCTTCAGTCAACTTAGGGGAGCTTGTATATTTTTGATTCGTTTGTTTGTTTCCTTTGTATAAGTACCCAGTAGTGCTATTGCTAATTGCCTGGTAGTTCTATTTTTAAATTTGGGGGGGGGGGACCTCCATACTGTTTTCCACAGTGGCTGTACCAGTTGGCATTACTCCCAACAGTGCAGGAGGGTTCCCTTTTCTCCCCATCCTCACCAGCACTCGTTTCTTGTCTTTTCGATACTAGCCGTTCCGACAGGTGTGAAGTGATATCTCATGGTTTTGATTTGCATTTCCCTGATGACTAGTGATGTTGAATATCTTTTCCTGTAGCTGTTGGCCATCTGTAGGTCTGTGGGAAAATATCTGTTCAGATTTTCTGCCCTTTTTAAAGTCAGATTATTTGTGGGGTGTTTTTTGGTTTTTTGGTTTTTTGTTTTGTTTTGTTTTTTTTTTTTTGGGTGTTGAGTTGTGCGAGTTCTTTATATGTTTTGGGTATTAATCCCCTAGCAGATGTATAATTTGCAAGTATCTTTTCCTGTTCAGTAGGTTGTCGTTTTGTTTTGTCGATGTTCCCTTGCCGTGCAAAAGCTTTTTACTTTGATGAAGTCCCAATTGTTTGTGCTTTTCTTCCCCCTGCCTGAGGAGATGCATCCAACAGATATGTTGCTAAACTCAGTGTACAAGAGATTACTGTCTGTGTTTTCTTTTTAGGAGTTTTATGGTTTCGGGTCTCACATTTAGGTCTTTAATCCATTTTGAGTTTTTTTTTTTTTTTAATTTTTTTTAATCTTTATTTATTTTTGAGAGACAGAGAGCATGAGCAGGGGAGGGGCACAGAGAGAGGGAGACACAGAATCCGAAGCAGGCTCCAGTCTCTGAGCGGTCAGCACAGAGCCCTATGCGGGGCTTGAACTCATGGAGTGCGAGATCATGACCTGAGCCGAAGTCGGATGCTTCACCGACTGAGCCACCCAGGCGCCCCTTGAGTTTATCTTTGTGTCTGGTGTAAGCAGGTGGTCTGGTTTCATCCTTCGGCGTATAGGTGTCCAGCTTTCCCAACCGCATTTATTGAAGAGGCTGTCTTTTCCCTGTTGGATATTCTTGCCTCCTTTGTCCTGGATGAATTGACCATATAAGCGTGAGTTTACTTATGGGCTCTCTATTCTGTTCCACTGATCTATGTGTCTATTTTTTGTGTGTGTGTGCTAGTATTATGCTGTTTTGGTTATTATAGCTTTGTATTGTGTCTTTTTTTTTAATTTTTTAAATGTTTATTTATTTTTGAGAGACATACAGGGTGTGAGTGGGGGAGAGGCAGAGAGAGAGACACAGAACCTGAAGCAGGCTCCAGGCTCTGAGCTGTCAGCACAGAGCCCGACGCGGGGCTCAGACCCGCGAGCTGTGGAATCATGACCTGAGCCGAAGTCGGACGTTCAACCGACTGAGCCACCCAGGCGCCCCTGTACTGTATCTTGGAACACGGGATTGATGCCTCCAGCTTTGTTCTTTCTCACAATTCAGTGGCATTAATTATATCCACAACATTGTACAACTACTACCTCTAGCTGCTTCCAGAACACGTCCCCAAAGATGGAACCCCACATTAGCAGATTCTCCCATCGCCCTCCCCCAGCCCCTGGTAACCACCGATCTGCTTTCTGTGTCTTTGGATTTGCCTGTTCTCTCTGGACGTTTCCCATAAGCGGGATCATACCCCGCGTGGCCTTGTCTGACTGGCTTCTTTTACTCTGTAACGTTTTTTAAGGTTCCTGTAGATTGTAACACGTGGCAGAGCCTTGTTCCTTTTTGTGGCTCAGTAATATTCTCTCGTGTGTGGTTATACACCACAGTTGTCTATTCATTCATCTGCTGCTGGACCCTCGGGTCATTTCTTTCTCTTGGTGATCGTGGGTAGCGCTCCTGTGAACATTTGTGTCAGAGGATGTGTGTGGACATAGAGTCTCAGTCCTCTCAGGTGAGGAAGGAGGGGTGGAGTTGAGGTTTTCGAAAAACTGCCAGACTTTTCTACACAACAGCTGCACCGTTTTACGTTCCCACCAGCAGTGCACAGAAAGGTTCCAGTTTCTTCACATCCTCACCAGTACTTGCTTCCCCCCCCCCCCCCGCCCATTTTCTGGTTTTTGTTCTGTTTGGTTTTTTGTTTTTAATTCTAGCCCTCTTATGGATATGAGGTAATATCTCATTGTGGTTTTGATTTGCATTTTTGTGACGACTAACGGTGTTGAGCGCTTTTTCACGTGCTTCTTGGCCATTTGTGTATCTTCTTTGGAGAAATGTCTATTCTCGTTTGGAGAATGACCAATGTCTATTCTCATTTGGAGAAATGTCTATTTGGAGTCCTTTGTCTTTCTGAGGATACTAAGGCTGGTGTTTCTGTTGTGGATTTAGAATTTTCATCTGCTTATAGAGTCTCTCTTCCCTTTCAAATGCATTTTCTTGTCTCTCACATTTGTTACCTGGAGGCCCGGGTGCAGGCCTTCAAGACTTTCCTCTGAGCGGCTTCACCTCCTCAGGAGGGCTGCTGAGGTTTCTCTGAAGCCCCACGGGCCCCTCCCTTTCCTCCTCTCCTGAGGCCACACGTCTGTCCATCTTGTTGTCCGGGTGTGGCTGGAGCCGCCTCCTGGCCTCCCAGAGAAGGCCTGGGCTCCTTCACTCCTCAGCATACTGTGGGATCTTTCCCCGCAGTGGGCCAGGATCCAGAGCAGAGAGCGCACAGCCCTGCAGGAGCCCGTTCTCTGCGGTCTCTGAGGCTCTGACCCCCAGGCCCGTGGGGTCCCGTGGCCTGGGACCCCGTTTTCTTGGCTCCTATAAGATAGTCAACACTTCTGCTTTTGCGTTAGACCATGCTGCTGTCTTTCCCCTCTTTCGTGCCTTTTTAACGGAGGCTGGAAAGAGTGCATGTGAATGCCTCCGGTTGCTTCCTTGTGGCCCGGACGGCAGACTGGCAGTACCCCTTGTGGCCACACGGACTGTTTTACCCTGGTGCGTGCTTGCGTGTTGCAGGCCCTTTTCCTGTGGCTCTCCTTGCATTTGGGGCCACCGTGGAGGGGACAGCAGCAGTGGTCTGTAATGTGGCCATCGGTCAAGGAGTTGTGCTCTGCTTGTCAGTGCTCAAGAGCAGTGCAGACGACATGGTCCCCGTGGCAGACATTTGCAGGGCACTCGGAGGGCCCGCGGCACCACGCACAGCACCGGGCTGGCGGCTGGGCTCCTGTGAGACTCGTAACCTCCGGGAATATGAGAGGCGGATTAGAGAGGGGCCTCAGGCCAGGGTCACTAGTAGGCCTTCTGTTTGCCCATTGAGTGTCAGAGTGTCTCTTGTTGGGTCCCTGGCTGCACTGTTATGCTCAGGTACCCCTCCTGTGGATCACTGGCTGCCCCTGTCGCCCTTGAGGAGGTATCGTAATGTGGCTCCCAGGAAGGTGAGTCCTGAATCCGGGAGGACTTCCTGTCATGCCAGGTCATCTCAGTCCCCTTCTGCATTTTCTAAAGTTTCTGCAGTAAGCAGCATTATTAGGACGAATGATTTTTTTTTTAATGTTTGTTTTTGAGAGAGAGAGACACACACACACACAGAATTTGAAGTAGGTTCCAGGCTCTGAGCTGTCAGCATAGAGCCCAACGCAGGGCTCGAACTCACAGATGGTGAGATCACGACCAGAGCCGAAGTCAGATGCTCAACTGCCTGAGCCACCCAGGCGCCCTGAATGATTGTTTTTAAAAGGAGGGGGCCGGTGCTCCAGTTTACCAGCTTCCACAGGGACGTGACACAGACCTTGAACATCCAGTCAATTTTACTTGGGTCCCTGGTCTCCACAGTAACGGGTGTCTAGATGAGGGGGTGTCCACTGACCCTTATGGGCGCAGCAGGACACTGAGCAGGGTGGTCCTCTGGGCTATGGATGAACCCAGGGTGGACATGCTCAGGCTGCTCTCCGCCTACCATGCCCTGATGTTCCCGGGTACTCAACCCCGTTCTGGTTCGCCAGGGCGGCTGGCCCCTCCCCAAATCACTGGGTGAGGGTGGGACAGCATGGTGTCCGTGGAAAGGCAGGTGGGCCTGGGTGTGCGGGGCCTTTCAGCTACCCCACTTCTCCTTCATAGGAAGCTGTGCCAGCCACAGAGTGCAGGTGGCCTCCCCGGAGACCCTGCTGCCTCCAGTCCTCCCAGGGAACATGGAAGCTCCGCCTCGCCCCCTCAGGTAGGAGTGGCAGGCATGGGTGTGACCGCAGGTGGTGGTGGCAGTGGTGAGGGGGGAGGGCGGGGTAGGAGCCAGGGGGCCAGGCCGGACCTCAGTGTTCGGGTAGCCTGTTGGGCCCTTGGCTCAGGGCCGGGTATGTTCTGCAGTGAGTGAGCAGCTGCCTGGCTTCCCCCAGTCTGGGGCCCCGGGCCCGGGCCCTTGGCGCAGTTCCCTCGAGTACTTGTGGGTGGATGGAGAGCAGGCACCGCGTTGCCCTGAGCCAGCAGGCATGGCAGGTGCGCTTGCTTCTCAAAGCTGTCGCGAACATTCTGTAAAATGGAGTGTGCTGGCTGCGGGCACAGGGCCCCTGTGAGTGGTGGCCGCTGCTGATTTAATCAGTAGTCAGCAAGGGCACTCACATGTCCCTACCCGCATGCTCTGGCCCGTGAGTCCCTTGTCCCAGGTCCCTTATTTATCTCCTTTCTCTCCTTTGCCTTGGAGGCTCCCAGCCCGTGTCCAAGGCTCTGAAGCCTGCTTGTGGCGAGGTCAGGTCTCTGCGTGCCCTGGCTTTGGGGCCAAAATAGAGGGCTGAGGGCCCCATTGCACTGCTTCCCCCTGATCGCGGGCCTGCTGTCCACCATCTTTCTGTCTAGCTGCTTCCCTGGGTCTGGGCTGTCTGTGGTCCGTCCCTGCCACACGCGCCTCAGCCTTCTCACTTGTGAAATGGGGATGAGGCCTGCACACGTAACAGGGTTGCCGTGGGGATCCAAGGAGTCCTGGGTCTAGGGGGGTGGATATCCCAGCCGGTGGGGCTGCCCTGTATCCTTCAGACTTGATTCTGTCACCATCCCCCTCATCTAGGGAAGATGCTGGAAGCAGCGACATTTCAGACCAGTCCCCAGAGGTGGCCTTTTTGAGTGCTTCAGCTGGCCAGTTCTGCTGATGCTGCCTTCTCTGCTGCTACTCAGGGTGGGCTGAGCCTGCCTCAGCAAGGGCCTGGCTGTTTCTGTGTGCCCCCTTGTGGCCAGAGTGGGCCTTGCAGGTGGGCACCGGGTTTCTTAGGGCCTCGCTGCTGAGCTCAGGGTCAGCCTGTTGCTCCCCAGCCACTTCTCAAGGGACACCAGTGGTTCCAGACACAGTCTCCCTTTTAAAATTGTTTCCCTTCCTTTGTAGAAACGACCACAGCCTCCTGATTTCATCGGTCCCCTGGCCAACAAGAAACTCAGGATATCACATTTCACCCAGAGAGCTCAGCCTGCCATCAATGGGAAGCTGAGTGCACCCCATGGCCGCGAGGCCCTATTGCCTACCCCAGGCCCGCTGGCTGGCACGGATGCCCACCTGCCCCCGCGGTTGGAGCCCCCGAGGGCCCATGACCCCTTGGCTGACGTCAGCAATGACCTGGGCCACAGCGGCCGGGACTGTGATCACGGAGAAGTGGCCACCCCGGCCCCGACTACGCGCCTCGGTTTGCCCCTGCTGACGGACTGTGCCCAGCCCAGCAGGCCCCATGGCGGCTCATCGCGCAGCAAATCCAAGAAGAAGTCCAAGAAGCACAAAGACAAGGAGAGGGCAGCTGAGGACAGGCACCAGGCCCGGTTGCCAGACCACTTACCCAGCCCCCTTGGAGCCCCACCAGATGCCCCGGGTAGGTACCAGGAGACAGGCCTGTGGTGGGAGACTGCAGGACGTTGTTGCCAGGAGCCTGAGCTCCCCACACCCGCCATTGCTCAGAGGGGGCTGTACCACCCCATGGGCCCCCATATTGGCACGCCCTGCACATTCAACCCCTTTGCACCCTGTGTTCTTGTACGAGGTCATGAGTGCCCCAGTGGTCTTGGCCTTGGAGGCTTCTGCAGTCCTGCTGTGTGCCAGGCTGGTGCTGGGTGCACAGAACCCGACCGAGCTGAGGCCCATGGAGGCAAACAACGCCCCCGGAGAGGAGCTAGTTCCAGGCGACAGCCCTGGCTGCAGGGAGGTCCCAGACACTGAAAGGGGAGCAGGGTGGGGCTGGGGTTCAGGGAAGGCAGTGGGGCGGCACGTGGGCCGCCGCAGGCCTTGTGTAGCCTGCTGACTAGTGAATATTTCAGCCTGTGGAGACTGGGTTTGGGAAGCTGTCCATAGAACAGCAGGCAGTAGGAGTCAGAGTGAGGTCATGTAGCAGGTGAGGAAGTCGAAGTCGAGAAAGCTGGGATCACAGCAGCAGGTACAAGGCTGGCTGGAGAGAGAGCAGGAGAGCCTTGGTGGGGCCCAGAGATACTGGGAAGGTGTATGGACAGGCCAGGCTTGGGGTGGGAGTGGGGGTCTTCACCCCCGGAGCTTGGGTCACCTTGAGTTCCCGGCCCTAGGCGCCCGAGCTGAGCACCCCACGTGGCTGTTAACAGAATCAGCATGATGTGGCCACAGAGATGCAGCTGCACCTGCCTCCTGCAGGCAGTCTCACGCTGTGTGACTTTCTGCCGCTCTCAGATTATGTGTCCAGAAAGGATCCGAGCAGGAGGCATTCCTGGGTCAAGGGTGGAGCTGCATTCTCCTTATTTTTAATGAGTTGTTCAACTGCTCTCTAGAAAGGCCTTTGCCGGCCCCTCCCTTGAGGTGAGGCCTAGGTCCCTTGAGCCTGTCCTGCCTGGGGAGATAAACCCTGAGCGGGCCCAGCCGGTCAGCACGACCTGTCCCAAACGGTGAACGCAAGACCCCATGTGCCCCTGGAAGGGCCCTGGGAAGGAGGAATACCATGGGGTGGGCCCCACACGTGAGGCTCAGGTGGCTTCAGGTCCTGCCCAGGACACAGCGGCCTAGGTAGCTTGTCCCCGGATTAAAGTGAGAAAGTGAGGTTTGGAATCGGGCAAACCAGGGAGTAAGATGGCCCGAGGGAAGGGATGAGGACAACTGAGGCACCGGGAGCTGTGCCTTAGGCTGGGTGACTGTCTTCATCTGCGTCTCGCAGGTGCCTCGAATGGTAACAAAACGGTTGGGCACAGAGGCCCCCCGTCCTGCTCCGAGGCTCCTTCTGGGATAGAGTATGTGCTCTGCCTGTGCAGGCAGCCGTACAAGCAGGAAACAGAAGCTGGTAGAAGGGACAATGGAGGGGGCAGCTGTGGGGGGTTCCCTGTAGGCCCGGGCCACATGGTGGGAATCAGCTCCGCTAGTGAAGGGGCGGGGTGGCTGAGTGAGGACGATGCACAGAGAATGCTCCGGTAGGAGTAGGGCCTCTAAGTTTTGCTCAGGCCGGCCCCCAGAGGTGTCTCAGGTGGTAGGTGAATCTGACCCTGAGCCTTGGTTTCTCCATTTGTTCTCTCACCTGAAGATCTCAGGAAGGCTAAATGAGGCAATGCTGACTGGGCCCACGCATGGCAGAACACTCTGGAAGGCGTACCTTATGCAAAGCGTGGGTCGTGGAAGCACGGACTAAACTTACATGTGTGTTCATCGGGCCACGGCCCCGAGGGAGGGGAGAGGTGTGCTCCATGGTGGGAATCATTCCCTGCAGCCCAGGGATTCCCAGGTGGGCTGCTTTCCAGTCAGAGGGACACACAGTGGGTACCGAGGATATACTGCACGGTGACAGATGTCTTCCGTGCTGAGAAAAAAGGCTGTCTGAAAGAAGCCTCCCCCCCCACCCCGGAAATCTGCTAGATGGTAGTTTTGGTCTACTCTGCCCCCAAGCGCCGCGGACAGTCCCGTGTCCTCCAGCTCCTCCTAGTGGACGGCCTGGGATGCGGGCAGGAACCAGGTGGCCATCTTTCTTCGCCCGGCAGGGCCAGAGACCTTGGACAAGGGCGTTGCTTGTTTTCAGAGTAGCGGTCTTTCACATGCAGTCAGCAGAGGTAGCAAGGTCTCTGGATCGGTCAAGCTCTGAACAGGTGGCCCATGCGTCGGCCCTGTCGTTCACGTGTCCTTTCTGCTGCTTGCCGGAAACGTGCACGCGGCACGCCAGGGCTCCCTGCACTTTACACGACTGTGGTGCAGGGACGCACACTTGGCTCGGCTGCGGCGCTTCTGGGTCCAGTGAGGCCCCCGAGGTGTCGCTTGCCCAGCCCTCACACTCCCTCCGCCCTTCCTGACCCCCCTTCTGCTATCCTTCCACGTCCTCCGGACAACAGAGCTTGGTGCGGGTCTCGGTGTGGACTCAGAAGGTACGCATTTGCTCTTCCTTCGTAGGTTTAAACGGGGCCTGCAACAGCTCGAGCGTCCCCACGTCAACCTCAGAGACCCCCGACTACTTGCTGTGAGTACTTCCCTGGTTGGCCCCCCTCTCCCCGCCCCACACTCTCCCCCGCAGCGCAAGTTAGCAGAGGTAGGGTCCGACTGCGTGTTGCTGTGTGGGAGTTCTAGGACCAGGCTCCCGCTCAAGCCAGGAAATCACCCACGAGGTGGGGGCTGGTGGGGGGCGGGGCGCGGGCGACCACGGGCACCCCAGCCTCTCTCCGCAGCAGCCCCCTGGGCCCTGCTGGCCCCTCTCTCCCTCTCCCCAGGAAATATGCCACCATTTCCTCCTCGGAGCAGCGCCAGAGCTACAAGAACGACTTTAACGCGGAGTACAGCGAGTACCGCGACCTGCACGCGCGCATTGAGCAGATCACACGGCGCTTCACGCAGCTGGACGCCCAGCTCCGACAGTTGTCCCAGGGCTCCGAGGAATACGAGGTGGACACCCCCCTCCCCCGCCACTGTCCACCGCACTCACAGACATACTCTGGGCTGGGGGCCCGGCCCACCCCGGGCGCTGCACACTTGCCCCCCGTGCTCTGCACCCGACCTGGTGAGACGGGCCTGTTTCTCATGGGTGCAGCCAAACCCGAGGCCTCCAGCCCTAGCCATGGCCCCCGAGCCTGGCCTCTACCCCTCCCAGGTGAGGAGGGCCACCGCGTCTGCCGGTGTTTCTCCCTGTCACGCCTGGCAGTCAGCTGCCCCTTGCTGCTGATGTGATTCAGGCCCATCCCCAGGGCTCGGCCGTGGAAGTCCGCGGGCTGTCAGGCCAAGTTTGGCCTCCTCTGCAATGGGGACGGTGGAGGCTGACTCCACAGGCGGGAGATGATCTGTGAGGGCAGGGGTGGCGTCTGGAGCAACTGAAACAGCCGGGCCCCGCACAGAGCGGTGGGTCGGATTACTGGGTCCCCCCTGCAAGAGCACCTGGGGTCCTCTCTGCGGCTCACAGCCCATCCGTGCTCTCAGAGCCACAGGGGGAGGGGCTGGAGGGTTCCTGTGGCCCCCTGCCGGTTTTAGGACTCCCTCGCCCTCTGATCAAAGGCGTGCAGGCTCCGCGAGCTGACCGTGTTGGAGCTCACCGGTGGGGGGTGGGGGGGGCTCTACCCTTGGTCAGCAGCCCTGGGACTCCAGCCTCCCCTCATGCCACCTTTCGGAGCTAGTTATCTGATTGATCGGGTGTTGAGGTCCGTCTCCCCTCGTGGGAGCCACCTTGGTTTCCAGACGAAACCAGCTCGTAATTGGAGGCACGATCGGGGTTCTGAGGGTCTGGGGTACATGAGTCCCTGGGGTCTCTCTCTTCCCTCCTGCAGCCCCCACATGGACATCCCCCAGTAGCTCCCTGTACCCTCGGATGGTTGGCCTTGAACAGAGGACAGGCCAACTGGGTGTGAGGGAAGGAGGCCACCCAGCCTGCTCTTTGCCTCCTCCCTCCCACGGTTCTGACCGGCCCCTCCCGCTGTGCTGCCCATCGTGCTGGTCCCTGAGGCTGGGCCCCTCTCTCCCCTGGCCCAACATCCTCCCCCCACCTCCTGCCTTGTTCATCTCCCCTCCCCACCCCTCCGCCTGCCTCTCTTTACTTTGGTCAGCTTCCCTCACGCCATGCTGAGGCTATTGTCTCAAGGCAGGTGGTGACTGTGCAGGTCACAGGTTATCAGGGAGAAGGGGTCACTCAGTTGGGGTTTCCTGCAGCCAGGGTCATTGTTCGCTTTCTTTTGTTTTCCAGACTACTCGCGGGCAGATTTTGCAGGAATATCGAAAAATCAAAAAGGTAAGTATCTACCCTTTGTGGGCTTGGGGAGGGGGGTCAGACGAAGCTGGCTTAAGGTGAGCAGCACTAGAGTCCGGGAGAGGACGGAAGGGGGATGGGCCTTGGCTAGGCTGGAGTCTTGGGTCCTCAGGGCAGTCCCTGCCCCCATTGACAGCTAAGAAGCTCAGCCCGTCCCTCCCTGGGCACCCCAGCACCCTCCAGCTCTCCCACTGCTTCGTGGGTGCAGCCCCCAGGCTCTTTCCGGCTCCCTCCAAGGTCAAGGGAGGAGCCGAAGCTTCCCGCCCCCAGCTGCTAGTCTGGCAGGAATGCCTAGTCAGGGCTCTGTCGGTTCTTGCTCCTCAAGGCCACGAGCTGTGGGTTCACCACGTGTGTGCCCCCGTGTGCCAGGGTGTTTCTCTGCCAGCCAGGTCCCAGCCCAGGAAGGAGACTTTGTGACAGTCTTGCCTCTGACCCTCATCCTGGCAGTGACCGTGTCTCCCAGGATGGGACTCGGGGGCGGGGGGGACACCGGCCCAGGGCTCTGGCCCAAGGCGGAGCAAGGGTCCCTGTCATTGCTCGGTGGGCACTGGCCTGCAAGTAGGGGGAGTGGGAGCCCGAGGCGACCGGCAGGCCGGCCTGCTTCACACAGGGCACGCTCTGGGGTGGCGGCCGCAGGATGTGGCTCAGCCCTGCCGCTGCTCTCTTGCAGACCAACACCAACTACAGCCAGGAGAAGCACCGCTGCGAGTACCTGCACAGCAAGCTGGCCCACATCAAGAGGCTCATCGCCGAGTACGACCAGCGACAGCTGCAGGCCTGGCCCTAGCCCGAGGCCACGGGGCTGGTGGTCCAGGCCGGCTCCCCACGCCGGGCCAACCCTCCTGGATGGTGGGGGAGCTGGGGGCGGGGGGGGGGGGGGGAGTTCCAGAGCGGAAAAAAAGAGATTTATTTAAACAAATAAACACGAGGAAGACACATTCATCTGAGCCAGCAACGCCGGCTTTCGGGGGAGCCCCTGCAGACCCGGTGCCCACAGGTCACAGATCCAGGGGCGGGGGCCGGCGTCTCATCCCACTCCCCCGGCCCCCCCCCCCCACCTCCTGAGGAGCCCCCACCTCTTCTCCGGCCCACAGCCCAAGGGGCTTGAGCTTCCCCCTCCCCGAAAGACTCCGAGGCCAGCCTGCCTGCCTTTTCTAGTTTTATACAAAGACAGCCACTTTTAGCTACTGCTTATGAGACTTCAGTCTATTTTTGTATGAGAGAGAAAGCATCTTTTCTAAACCTGTGCCTCCCCTCCTTGGACACCAGGGTCTAGATGCCGCCCTGTGTCCTTTCTGCAGTATTACAGATGCCATCTGAAAGTCTTGCTCCTGAGGGCTGAGGAGAGAACCAAGGAGGGGGCGGTGGGCAGGGGCGGGGGTGCAGCTGATGCCCACGTTTGGCTGTGCTCCCGCCCCGGGCCCTCCCTACAGCCCCGGGCCTCTCCCGGCCCAGGCCGGGACGGGGTCTCTGCTCTAAGGGGGGTAGAGGCCCGCCCAGGTCTATTTCGAGAACTCCAGCTGGCCCCAGAGCAGCTGCGGAGAGCCGGAGGGGCAGAGCGGCTCTCGGCCCACCAGGCCTGCCCTGCTATTTCAGGCCCTCAGCTGTAGGGGGTCACTGGGGGTTTTCTGTGCTACGAGCTCACACTGCAACAACAGTGTCGGATTTTCTTTTATTGCGTTCTCCATTTCCCCCTTTGCTTTTCTTTTCTTTTCTTTTCGCGCTGAGACCGTGTGGTCTCCATGCTGTTGACCTCACTCCATCCCTCAGTCCACCTGTGGGTCTTGGGGTCATCTTAGCAGAGTCACCGCAGGGTTTACACTCAGGGAGGGGCTGGGGGGGGGTTGATGGGGTCAGGGGACCCCCTGAGAGTGAGCTCAGAAAACGTGCCCCGTCCGCCCACTCTGGGCGGGGGGGCGTGGGATCCATGGACACCATCATTGCTGCTTAGTAGCTGTGCCTAGTCTAGTGTCCCCCAGTGTTGGGGGACCACATGTATGTGTGTGTGCGTGTGTGTGAGGGCCCCGCCGGGGTGCAGTGGGGACGGAGGCGTGTGTTCACATTCAGGGCCGCATTCAGCGAAGCCACAACCAGGGAAGGCA
Source organism: Felis catus (assembly GCF_018350175.1). NCBI lineage: Eukaryota > Metazoa > Chordata > Mammalia > Carnivora > Felidae > Felis > Felis catus. The sequence continues at coordinate 13,750,213 of NC_058369.1, read as the reverse complement.
GACGGAGAGGCTGCAACCTGGAGCCTGGGGTCATGCGCTGGGTGGGTGGGGGGTGCTGTCGCCAACAGTAGTGAGGCAGGGAGAGCAGAAATGCTCACGCAGAAAAATGTCTATTTTTCCAAGCCATGGGGACGTCTCCTAACGGTTTCCCAAAGAGCAGGCGCCCTCACGGCGGCACCGGCAGTGTGCCTGCCCCACCCAAGGCTCCTTTCTTGGGACCCCTGGGATGCCCCGAGCACCGAGGGAACTGACCCCTCGTGTTTCAATGGTTGTTTTGTTTTTTTCATTTGGGATGGAGTGGGATAAGGGTTGAGCAGACTCCAGGGACCCTCCCCCCCCCCCCCCGAGTTCTGCAGACAGCCGCGTTGTACGCGTAGACTGTCCTCAGACGGACGCGCGGACCCGGGTGAAAAGGGATTATTTAAGGAGGCTGCAGCCCGCGGGGCTGACCCGGCCCTCTGCCCTGGGAACCGGTTCAAGGGACTCTCAGTTGAATTTCCTTTTTGTTGTTGGCTTTTTGTTGTTTTTTGTTGTTGTTGTTTTTCTCCTTTTAAGGAATTATGAAGCTAAAAAAAAGTTTTGTGCTTTGGGGGTTGATGGACAAAAGTTCTGGCTGATTAAATATGGTCTAACTTATTGATACTGTGTTTTGCACCCCCTTTTTAATATTGTACTGTGGAGAAAAACTATTTTGAGCCATGGAGTTGGTGTTTACAAGAACTTTTCACTTTTGCCAAAATGTTACGATTGAAAGGCATCCGCGTCTTCAGTTTCCTAATATTTTCTTAAAAGATCTAGTGTCCTTTTTGTACACTAAACAGGTGAATGCTGATTTTTTTTCAACCTACAATAAATTTCACTGAACCGAACCTAGCAGCCCGGAGTGCCTGGGTGCGTTTGTGTCTGTCACAGCCAGGGGCCTCCTGGGCCCCTGTGGGGGAGGGCTGGGGTCAGGACTAGACTTGGCCGGCCCCGGAGTAGCCATGGTGATGGGCACACGTGGGGGTGAGGCCGGCAGGTGGAGGCTGACCCAGGCGAGGTGATGGGCCCTGCAGGTGCCAAGGCACGAGGCCAGACCACTTGGTCACAGGCAGGAGAGGAATGGACACTGGGGATGTGGGGGCAGCGGGGAGCCAGGGTGGGTGTGTGAGCAGGACCGTGTCCCCGGGTGTGGACAGGGTAGACCGGGCCCAGCAGAGGCCTCCCGAAGTGCCAGAGCCCCCAGGAGCAGGGAACGCGTGGGGCCAGGGGAGCACCCGTGTTTGGGGAAATGATGAAAACGGCGGTGACGGCACTATTTTATTGTTTCTCCCAACTAGGCCGGCTCGCTGGGGCCGCCCCTGTGCCCATGATGGGGATGGGGACGCTGAGGCCCAGTGGAATCCCACAGGCCCGGGATGCCAGCAGGGATGTCTGTCCTTGTCCCATGTTCCAGGTGAGGAGCTGAAGGCAAGGCAGGGGTCAGGGTCCTGTTCTTGAAGGACGTGGTGCGGGTGGGTGTTTATCTTAGGAAGGAAAAATAGATAAAGAGTAAGACTGGGATTAAAGGGGTCCAGGGGTCAGGGGCTGTGGGCCTTAGCCTCTGGGACAGCCCTGCTGCCCAGCAGCCTTGGTCCGAGTTCTAAGGTGGCCTGGGAATCCAAGGGGCGCAGGAGACAAGGTCAAGCAGGCCCTGTGGGGCAGAGTGTACCCTGCTCCCCGGGCGGCCTGCCCGTACCGTTCTTCTCGGGGACAACATCTCTCTCCCCCACGGTCCGGAGTCCAGGGCCAGCGTCTGCCTCCTTCAACCCCGTCACGCCTCAGCTTCGCCTTGCCCACCCGACTCCCTAGGCCCTCCACCAGACTCCCCTGCAGCCCCCGTGCCTCCCAGGGTGGCCGTCACCCCCGGCACCTCAGCGGCAGGCAGTCCCGTGACCATCCTTCCCGCGCCAAGGACGTCACAAGTCCAGCCCCCCAGCCCCAGAAGGGTCTTCCCAAGCTCACAATCTGTACCATGGCCGAGGGGCTAGGGGCCGCCCACCATTCCGGCCACTTGTTGGACGACATCCCCAGGTGTCATCTTGCCGGCACTCCGATCCCACAGTCCCTCCTGTGCGCCAGGCTCCACCTGGGCACTGGCACTCGGTGGCTGAGACAGCCCTGCCCCTGCCCTCGAGAGCCCCACTGGGGTCCCCAGGTGGTCCCTGCGATCACTGTGCGGTGCCCACTTGTCTGCCAGGATTAGAAGCAGCCCGAGGCCACGTCCCGCCCAGCCCCCCACCCAGCCACCCCACTGCCCTTCCGGGGAGCCTGTCTGGGTCAGCTCTGCCCCCACCATCTTCCTGCAGGCTGCCCAGTGAGTGCTAGGGCTCCCCAGGCCTGGGGCTGGGGACCTCTCTGGTCTCTGCACTCATTCCCAGGTCACTTGTCACGTGGAGGCACAAGCTCCCTCCAGTCTACTGGATTTCAATTCTTGGAGCTGGCACCAGACCCCACAGGTGAAGGGCTCAGTCCCACACAAGACCGCCCCGACTTCAGACACCTGCCACAAGTCTCGGGCCACCCAAACTTCTGACCCACTGGCTATACATCAGGGGTTCCCTCGGCTCCCCCCCTTGGTTTGCCAGAATGGCTCACAGTGCTCAGGAAAACACTCCCAACAGCCGGAGGAGGTAGATGGTGAAGGCAGGGAGCGAAGAATGGCACTGGGCTTCCATGCCTTCTCCAGATGGGCCACCGCCCATCATGTGGGCAGCACCGTCATGTGCTTCCCGAGCCCTCCTTGTTGGGTTTTTGCAGAGGCTCCGTTATGTACATATGAAATCACTGGCCGTTGGTGACTGGACTCAATCTCCAGCCAGGAACTGGGGACGAAACGCAAATATTATACAATACTCCCTCCCTCCAGCCTCGAGGGTCTGCCCTTGTCCCCAGACCGCTTCTCTTCCCTCCCACCCGGCCACCTTTCCGTCTGCCCCCGATCCCACCCCCCCAAGGTTTTTGCCTGGGCAGTCCTTCATATCTCCCCATAAGAGATGTCCTCTTGTCTCAAGAACCTTGCAGCAACCACCTCCTCCAGGCAGCCTGCCCTTGCCAGACCCTATCTGTGAGTTGCCTCTGGCCAGGTAGGGGGGCCCCAGTGTACTTCGGACGCCCCTACACTGGAGCCCCTTGAGGGCAAAGCCTGGAGCCAGAGTCTCGGAGCCCACAACCCCCAAGGCCAGGCCCTGACCATGTTTCCTGCGAACGTTCCCAACTATCCACCTTTTGGGTCAGCTCCAGTGGTGGAAACTTTCCAGCCGGAGGAGGCCGCTTGTTTTGGAAAGTTCCTGGGGGAGCCGCCCCCGCCCGCCCGCCGGGTTCCCACGCTCCCTTATCACTGGGTGCTAGGGGGGCTCCGTGCTGTGCCTGCCTAGCTCCTCCCCAGCTGACCTCGTGGGTCCTGCCCACCCCCTCCCTTCCGCCGTCCTCTCACCAAACACCGGCCCCCTCCAGCCTGGCCCTGCCAAGCCCTCCTGCCACAGGTAGGGAAATCGAGGCCTCGCAGCGCCCCCTACACGCACCATGTGAGCCCTGTCGGGAGTGTCTTCTGCTCAGGAAGGGGGAGGCCGAGGCGGCCTAGGCTGAAGCAGTGCTGGGCTCGGGAGTCAGAATTCTGGCCTTAGTTTCCACTGCAGTATCTCGGACCCAGGTGCCCAGCCCCCCTGCCCTGCTCCAGCTCCACCTTTTGCCTTGTGGCTGGGCCTGGCGTGCTCTCGCAACCATTATTGTCCTCTTTTGCAAAATGAGGCAAAGTGGCCGAGCGCCTTCAGCGACTGTGGTGCGAAGTGAATCCACGCGCTCCGGGGTCTGGAGCCCACGTGGATGTCCTGCCGCGCCAGGCAGGGCGGGATCCCAAGGGCGGTGATGGCTAAGGTCTCCGGGGCCTTGAACCCGAATCTTAGGCAGACGCGCCCCTCCTCCCCGCGCGCCCCTCCTCCCTGGCGCGGGTGGGGTGAGGGGCGGGGCGTGGGCGGGGCCGCGGCTCTTTTCTCTGGAGTTCGCGCGCCCCGAGCCCTCGCCGTCCGCCACTGTCCGAGTTGACTCCGCGCCGGTGAGTGCGTCCCCGGGTTTGGTGCGGGCTCTCCGGGGACCGCAGTCGCCTCGGTCCGCCGGCTCCCGTGTCCCCGCTGACCTGCCCACCCTACGCCCCTAGCTCTCCGCGATGGAGGCCACAGCCGAGTTCGTGGTCGAAAGCCCCGACGTGGTCTACGGCCCTGACGCCATCGAGGCTCAGTACGAGTACCGGACAACGTGCGTCAGCCGCGAGGGCGGTGTCCTCAAGGTAGGCAGGGGACCAGGAGTTGTGGGGTGGGAATGGGGGAACTAGGGAGCCAGGAGGGGACGGGAATGACCCAACGTCTGTGGGCCTGTCCCTGCAGTAAGAGGGGGGTGTGGCCCCAGACTCACTGAACCGCCCGTCCCCAGGTGTACCCCACGTCCACGCGCTTCACCTTCCGGACCGTCCGGCAGGTGCCCCGGCTCGGGGTCATGCTCGTCGGCTGGGGTGGGAACAACGGCTCCACGCTCACCGCTGCCGTGCTGGCCAACCGGCTGCGCCTGTCCTGGCCCACGCGCACCGGCCGCAAGGTGGGGGGTCGGGTGGGGCTTGGCCTTGGCCGGAGTCGGTGCGGGAGGGAGAAGGGCCTCTAGGGGGCGGAGCTCTACGAAGGAGGGGGGGCCCTCAGGGGGAGGAGCCTAAGGTGCCGGCCGGCTCCCGTGGTGGGGGGAACCTCCAAACGGGGAGCCGCTTCTGCGGCTGAGGCGTCCAAAAGTAAGGCGGAGCTTGAGGATGCCGGGCGGGGCCCTGGCCGGCCAGCGGCCCACGCCACGCCCCACCTCACTCCGCCCCGCCTGCCGCCCCCCAGGAGGCCAACTACTACGGCTCGCTGACGCAGGCCGGCACCGTTAGCCTGGGCTTGGACGCCGAGGGCCAGGAGGTGTTCGTGCCCTTCAGCGCACTGCTGCCCATGGTGGCACCCGACGACCTCGTGTTCGACGGTGGGCGGGGCCCTAGGCAGGGGCGGGTGGGAGGCGGGGCCTGGAGGGGCCTAGGTTCCGGGCTGGGCTGAGCTTGGGGGTGTTAGCCTCCCACCCCTCACCCCGCCGCAGGCTGGGACATATCATCCGTGAACCTGGCTGAGGCCATGCGGCGGGCGCAAGTATTGGATTGGGGACTGCAGGAGCAACTGTGGCCACACATGGAGTCCCTCCGCCCCCGGCCCTCTGTCTACATCCCCGAGTTCATCGCCGCTAACCAGAGTGCGCGTGCGGACAACCTCATACTTGGCACTCGCGCCCAGCAGGTGCAGCCCCGCCCCAAGTCCTTTATCCCTTGCCACTTGTTGCTCCCGCCGTTTGCCCCCACGTTCTCTGTCCGTCTTTTGTCTTCACGCTTCCATCCTGAGGGTCCACACCTCACTCTGCACTTGGGCAACTGAGTCGCCCAGACCTCTCCAGATCGAGGGGCCTGTACGACCTCCTTCCCTCCCCGCCCAGTTGGAGCAGATCCGCAGGGACATCCGTGACTTCCGGTCCAGCGCTGGGCTAGACAAAGTCATCGTCCTGTGGACAGCGAACACGGAGCGCTTCTGCGAAGTGGTCCCAGGCCTCAATGACACTGCTGAGAACTTGCTGCGTACCATCCAGGTGGGGGTGCACACGGGGTTGGAGAGGGGTCAGGGCCAGAGCCCCAAAGAACCCCTCCGTGCTGACTGCCCGCCTACGTCCGCAGCTGGGCCTGGAGGTGTCGCCCTCCACTCTCTTCGCTGTGGCCAGCATCTTGGAGGGCTGTGCCTTCCTCAACGGGTCCCCGCAGAACACGCTGGTACCCGGGGCCCTGGAGCTTGCTCGTCAGCGACGCGTCTTCGTGGGTGGAGACGACTTCAAGTCAGGACAGACCAAGGTCAAGTCCGTACTGGTGGACTTCCTTATTGGCTCCGGCCTCAAGGTGCGTGGGCCCCGGGGGTGCACGGCGCAGGAGGGGGTGCTTGGACCCTCAGCGCCGGGGTTGTGCGCTGTGGGGCCTGCAGCTGCCGCGGGGCCCCTTTTTCCCCGCAGACCATGTCCATCGTGAGCTACAACCACCTGGGCAACAACGACGGGCAGAACCTGTCGGCGCCGCCACAGTTCCGCTCCAAGGAGGTGTCCAAGAGCAGCGTGGTGGATGACATGGTGCAGAGCAACCCGGTGCTCTACGCACCCGGCGAGGAGCCCGACCACTGCGTGCGTGGGCCGTGGGCCGTGGGCCACTATGGGGGTGGGGTGGGGGTGGGGGCTCCCGGCCGAGGAGGGCGGGGACCCCTGTGACCTCGTGCTGCCCTCCAGGTGGTCATCAAGTACGTGCCGTACGTGGGCGACAGCAAGCGTGCGTTGGATGAGTACACGTCGGAGCTGATGCTGGGCGGCACCAACACGCTGGTGCTGCACAACACGTGCGAGGTGCGGGGCCCGCCGGGGCGGGAGGGGGGCTGCCCACCGGCCCCCCCCCCCCACCTTCTGACCCCCCGGCCCCACAGGACTCGCTTCTGGCCGCGCCCATCATGCTAGACCTGGTGCTGCTGACCGAACTGTGCCAGCGAGTGAGCTTCTGCACCGACGCCGACCCCGAGCCGCAGACCTTCCACTCGGTGCTGTCGCTGCTCAGCTTCCTCTTCAAGGCGCCGCTAGTGCCCCCGGGCAGCCCGGTGGTCAATGCGCTCTTCCGCCAGCGCAGCTGCATCGAGAATATCCTCAGGTGCGCCCTGGCCTTGGGGCTCCCCGTCCCAGGCCCAAGTGGCCACAGGGATTCTAGGGATCGGGGGCCGCGGGGTCCACCGGCTGCGGAGTCCGGCCCCCGCTAACCCCCAGCCTTTTCCCCAGGGCCTGTGTGGGGCTCCCGCCACAGAACCACATGCTTCTGGAGCACAAGATGGAGCGCCCGGGCCTCACGCGAGGGGGGCCCGTGGTCGCTGCCTGCCCTGTGCCTTGCAAGAAGGGACCAGCGCCAACTGCCCCCAACGGCTGTACGGGTGATGCCAACGGGCACTCGCAGGTTGACGCACCCCAGATGCCCACCACTTAAGGCCATGGTCATTCTTCTGCCCCCAAACTCCGGCCTCCATTGCCCCTCAGGACCCAACCTTTCCAAGACCCCTAAAGACAATAAAGCCAGTGCCACTACGGCCACAGCATCACCTGTGGGTTCTTGGCGCCTGCGACCTAATCCTAATCACCCCACCCCCCCACTCTAGACCCCATTTCCCGTTTCTCACGTGGTAGACTCCAACCTACCCTTCAAAAACTGATGTCCCAAATCTTGAGACTTCCAGAACCCTGAAGCCTCTGCCTAACCCCATGATGGAGGATGTGGCTGCAAGCCAAAGTGAAGAAATCTGAGACCAGATACCAAAAACCAAAACCAAGTTACATTTATTGATGGGGCCCACCCCCTGCTGTCCAGGGGAAAAGAGGTCCCCAGGGAGCCCCCTTGGACAAAATAGAAATGGCAGGAAGGTCCTATACATGAAAGAACGTCTCTGAGGTCCTTGCGTTTTTTGTTTTTTGTTTTGTTTTTTTTTTATAAAATGAGAGTCCTTCGTGCGGGGCCTCCCAGCTGTCCAATCCTTGAACTGGAGTACAGTCGCCCGAGGTGTGACCTCAGACCCTCACCCAGCAGACTGCCCGAGCCCCTGGACCTTGGTCCCAGGCAGGGGCACTGGGCAGAAGCCGAGGCCGGCAGTGGGCAAGGGGCTACTGCCCCATCACACGCTCATGGTCATCCCCGGCGAGTACTGCGGAGAGACGAGGGGGTGGCGCGCGGAGGCGGGCTCAGCTCCGGCCTAGGCTGGGACCCGCCCCCCCGGGGAGAAGAGGGGACGGGGCGGGGCGGGGCGGACGTGGGGTGGGGGGGGAGACAGGTGGCGAAGCGTGGGGAAGCCGCCCTGGGGTGCGGGTCCCAGGGTGGGGTTGGGACGGGGGCGGGCCGGTGAGATAAGGGCGGGAGTGAGGGAAGGGGGGAGAGGGGAGGGGAAGGATGACGCGGCCGCCCCCCCACCTGGCCCGCCGCGGTCACGGTCTTGCTCTGGCCCCCCGGCCGCCCCGCCGGGGCCTGCCCGCCAGGCCCCTCCGGCCCGACGCCGCCGCGGGGGGGGAGTCGACGCAGTCGCTTACGCTTTCGCTCGGGAACGGGTGCAGGAAGGTCCCGGCGGCCGCCATCTCGCCGTCGTCCCGCGGGGTGCCCGGGGCGTTGCTCAGGCCGGCCACGGCGCCGGGGGAGCTCTGGGGGCGGCCGCGGTCAGCGCGGTACTCCCCGCCCCGCGGGCCAGGCCCTGCCCACCGCTCGTCCCGACCTGGACTAGGCCTCACCGCCCTGCTCAAGCCCGCATCCCCGCGCCCCGGGAGCCCCAGGCCCCACCCCACGCAGGAGCGCGGCCCCTCACCTTCGGCAACCCGTCCATATCGCCCGAGCCTGTGGACCGACAGACGGCGGACCGCGGCTCAGACGCGCCTGCGCCAGGCCCGACTTCCCCGCCCCCCGGGAGCCCAGGGTCAATCGACCCCCTCCTCGAACTTCCCCCGCCCCCAGGCCCAGCCTGCTGGGGATCTCGGACGGAGGGTCCGGGCAGGGGTCAGTGATGGCACTCATGGTTTAGCTACAGGAATCCTCCCCCCAACGCAACCCCTGCCACTGGGCCGCCTGCGGAAGCTCGGGGCACAACTGGGTCGCCAGAGGAGAAACGGGGTTGGAGGGGCGGGAGCATCCGCCAGGGGGCGCAAAAGGCTTGTGAAGCAGCCTGGTTGGGGAGTGGGGCGGGGGTGGTCTCCGGACGCCCACTCACCCAGGGATCCGTTCACGTGATGAGGCTCCATCGCACTCATGGCCGCCATGGGGCCCTCCGGACCAGGGCCGAGTGGGAACTGCGGGCAGCGGGGCAGCGTGGGACTAGGGCCACCAGACCCCCAGTGGGGCCACTACTTTCTGCAGCCCCCACCCTGGAGCCCCCTCCACTCACATTAGCCCTGCCGGCGCCCGGCCCAATGGGGTTCATGATAGTGTACATGTTCTCGCTGGAGTTGGTGGAGTCTGGGGGAGATATTGGTGCATGAGGGGAAGAAGTGTGACGACTTCTCCAGGAACACCCTCCCTGTACCCCACCCGGGCTGTACCACCTCCAGGGCTGGGCATGATGGGTGTTCCAGGGGGCCCGCCTCCTCCTGGGGGTCCCTGCACAAGGAGGGAGACAGAGAAGGTGAGAAAGACCCTCCCCCCAAACACACACATCTGCCACCCACAACCCCTCCCCCCAGGCTTGAGCGGCACAGCCACGGCCCGCTGGGCCCCACTCACCGTGTAGCTGCCGGGGGAGGAGGAGGAATAGGGGATCTGGGGAGAAGGACAGCTATGAGCAGTCGGCCCGCTCTACCCCTCACAGACCGCCACCATCTTCCCCCGGCCCTCCGGGCCACCACTCACCGAGTTTCCGCTGGGGCTGGCCCATGGGCCTCGCACTCCAGGGCCCCTAGAAGAGACAGTGGTGGACCCTGGGGTGAGGCCGGGTGGTACACGGCCCCCCACTACGCACTGTCACCCCCCACCCTGCTGCCCCGTGTGCCCCCAAACAGGCCCTCAGCGCAGCAGACATTGGCTGGGTCAGCCTTCATCCCTCACCGGCCTTTGGGCCTCAGTTTCCCCACCTGACAGCAGAGTAAACGATATCCAGAGCATTAACAACGGCCAGTGCAGATTGAGCCTGCCCCGGCCCACCCAGCCCGTGAAGCTGGGTGATGGCCCACGTGGGCACACTCCAGGGGTTCTCCCAGGGCCTTACATGTTCATGGTGGGCAGGCCCGGGCCGGCGAGAGAGTTGGGTGGGGGCCGCATGCCACCTCCATAGCTCTGGGGAAGCAAAAGGGCTGTGAGTGGCAAGGTGTGGGGGGAAGGCCCCGAGGCATACCCCCTCTCCCGGACCCTGCCCTCACCTGGGGTCCAACGCCGGCCATGCCCCGTGGAGGTGTCACCCTCTGCATCGGGCCCATGCTCGGATGCCCTGAGGTGGGGACAGAAGGAGGGGGGCTCAGGCCGGTAACACTCCCCGGGGTGGACATGGGCCGGATGGGGGTGGTTCTGCACCGTGAGACAGCAGGGACGAGGCATTCCCAGCCAGGGTCCCGATGAGTGGAAGGGGAGGCAGCAGCTGGAGCTTCCCTACTCACCCTGAGCACGCGGGGAGGGTTCCATGGCGCCAGGGAGGAGGGGCTGGGAGCCGGGGAGGCCCACCGGAGGCTGCGGAGGGGGGCGTGGCAGCAGTGAGCGAGGGCACCACCACCCTGGCCCAACTCCTGCCCCCCCTCCCCTCATCCCTCTCTCACCTGACTCGGCATCCGCAGGGCGGGCCGGGGGCCCCCTGGGAACCGCGGTGACATGAAGGGCTGGAAGAGGTGGGCCGGGGATCAGCACCTCCCACCGCCCGTTCGCCCCGCGAAGCTACCCCGTTCCTGCGGCGCCCCGGCCCCCAGCCTGGACAGCCCCCTCTTCCAGGACCAGTCAGCAGACCGCAGCCAGCCAGTGCCCGGCGCGTGAGTGCGGTGGGGCCGGGGGCTCGAGTTGCTGGGACGTGCGTGTGGTGAAGGGGCGGGGCGTCACAGGTCCTTACCTGAACGTGAGGCCCCATCATGGGGGCGTTGGGGTTGTGGGGGGGCTGCTGGGAGTCGGGGGGGCCCTAGGAGGACAGAACCAGGTGGGTTGGGAAGAGCGAGGTCCACGGAAGCTTCACTGCTTTCTGTGGCCTTGCTGGGCGTGGCCAGGGAGGGGGAGGGGATGCCATGGAGGCGGGAGGGTGGGCCAGTCCTGCACTCCCCCTAAGGCAAGACGGGGTTTGGGGTGAGGGGCTCTACGGAAACAGTCAGGGGCAAGACCCACGGCTCAGAGAGCCATGTTCTAAGGCTCTTAGCAACCTGGCACGCACAGACCAACTGCACAGAGACCCCGCCTTCTCCTGGCCTGGGACCCAGCTCAAGCGGCCCCTCCCCCGCTGGCTACACCAAAACCCAGATGCAAAAACCCACGCACTGACCACCCTCCCACCCAATTCCAGCCTGCCAGGGCCTCTCCCCACATGAGACCCCCAACCCCATCAGTGCCCGCACCTGTCACCCTGACATAACCACTCAAGAGTTGCAGAACAGGGGGCACCAGCCCTGGCTGTACCTGGAAGAAGCCGGGTGCCATGGGGCCCGCTGCCATTGCGTCGTTGGGGGCCATGCTCCCCATCACTGGACTAGGGGCCGCTACAGAGCTCTGCAGGGGTGGGGAATACCATGAAAACCAGGTCAGGTCACTTCCCGCTTGAGTGTCCTCTCCTTTCCAAAAGCAGCCCACTCCACTGCACAAGGAACCTGGACCATCTGACCTTCTACCCATGCAGGTGAGGATGCCTGGAGGGTCCTCTAGGTGACGAGCAGCTGCCCCTGTCCCCACCCACGATTAGCAACCCTGACTTGGCCTCCTCCTCAGATGCGCTATGTGGCCCTCAGGATGGGCTTTGCCTCTTTGCTGCACCCAAGACGCTGGAGGTGATCAGGGCCCTGCCAGGCTGAACCCACAGCCCAGGAAAGAGGCCAGGATTCCCAGTTCCTAAGGAGTCAGTCCCAAGCCCGAGGATCTGGGGGTCTGAAAATGCCAACAACCCAGGGCTCCAGTGGGCATGTGCCTCATCCGTTGGCACAGGCTTGTTCCTTCCGTCTGAATCTAACCTCAGACTAGTAGGGGCACAGTCCCTAACTCTAGGCCCATCCCGGTAGGCTGGTGAGGCAGATAAGCTAGACCCCCAGCTCTATCCAAGACACCTAAAAACCAACTGGCAGCTTCAAGATGAACCTCCCTTCCAGAAGGCTCCTCCCTGAAGCTGCTACACACACCAATCCCCCTCCTCCTCCAATAGGGAGGGAAATGAAGAAGAGGACTACTGGGGTGGGGTCTCCAGGCTCCTGACTCCAGATGGAGGAAGGGGGTGACAGGGTGCCAGAGAGGGGCGTTCCCACGTCAGCCAAGGGCGGAGCCGCTGGTGGCAGGCCAGAGCTGGCAGGGGGCAGGCGGACAGGCCACTTCCTCTGGTCGGCTCCAAGTCCCAGGCCTGTCTGCCTTTGGGGCCCACAGAGCAGGGAGGAGAAGGGGAAACGGAGGCCTAGTTTACAGGGCAGAGGGGACACATCAAAGGATAGGGAAGGAGGAGGACTCTGCAGGGACTGAGTAGAGAAGAGAGGAGTAGTTCTCTGGGGGCCCCTTGACTCTGGTCTGTCTGGATCATCTGCCCCCACTCCAGGCCTGACGGGACCCAAGACGAAGGGTCTGGTCTGTGCGGGTCACTGCCGTCCCTGGGGCTAGCACAAGCCATCACACAAGGGATGCTCAGGAACTTGTAGAACTGCAGCCACTTGGGTTCAGAGGAGTTAAGCATTTTGCCCACGGTCACACCGCATTTCCTGCCCTACAGAAGTGGGGAGAGGGCCCCTTGGCTGGGTCAGGGCAGGGCCCCTGGAGACATACCCTTCCGCCTGGGGAATGCAAGCTGCCCCCCTTCCTGTCCCTTCTCAAAGGTCAGCCTCTGAAGGACTCCAGGCCCCAAACTGGGGAGGTATGGGTGGGAGCCTCCCCAGGCCTATGGTGACTGAAAGCACTCCCAGGGCCCATTGCAAATCTTTTGAAAGCCCAAGAGACCCTAGGAGTGAGGGGGGATAAAGCTTTCAGCCCCCCCCTCCAAACTGCCACCCCCCCCCCTTCCTCCACCTCATGCCCTCCCACAGATACAGCCTTACAGCTGAACAGCTATTCTCGAAGGCGCCTGCCTCAGTGGCTGAACAGGGGCACCTCTGAACCTTAGGTCTATCCACCCCCGCCCCCCCCCCCACCTACCCCACAGGGAGGGTGGGAGAGCAGTCCCCCTCCTTTTGAGCCACAACAGGCGCCAGATCATTTCCTGGTCGGGAGGGCGGAGGTGGGGGCAGCTGCTTTCTGGGCTGCGGACCACGAGATGTGGGGGCAGGGAAAAGATGGGGCACCCCTCAACCCCTTGTAGCTTCCCAATTCTAGGCCCAGAAGGGTTAATATGGGGCGGTCCACTCTCCCTGGCGGGTGGCCCAGCTAGACACCCCCCCCCCCACGTCCATCATCCGCCCGGAGACGCCCTGGCCCAACCTGCGTTGCTATGACGACGGGTTGGGCGCGCTAGCGTTTCCTGGAGATGCCGAGGTCGGCAGCAGAGCCGGGAGGGGCGAACTGAGTCCCCACTCGGAGGCCCCCCCCCCCCACACACCGACCACGTAGAGGAGGCAAGCAGGGCGCTAGAGCAGCGGCCGGGCAGGATGTGCGCCCGCAGCAACAGAGAACCCGCCACCCCGGGGCCAGGTCGCTACCCACCGCGGGCCGGGTGGGGGGGGGGGTCCCCATCCCCCCACCCACGTCCGCTGTGCCCGTGCCATCTCCCCCCACCCCCCACGCCACGCGCGCTCCGCTGCCATGGTAACCGGCGCGCTCCCGGGAAGCGCGTACCCCTCCGTGTGAAGAACCAAGCACTCCGCCCTCCTTGCCCTCCCTGGAGGCGCCCTGAGAGGCCGCTGGAGTCGCGGGCAGAGGCAAAGCCGGGGCGGAGAGGGAAGGGGCGCTGAGCAGGCCGGGAGGGGGCGCCCTCAAGGAGTCAGGCACGCACACAACTCCAGACACCCCTGGAGCCCCAGTTCTGGCAGGAGAGGGACAGGGGGGCAGCACACGAGCAGTGGGACCCAATAGGGACCAACAGTATGACCCCAGCTCCCAAGCACAGCGTAAGGCGCGTGAGGAGCGTCTTCAGGGACAAGACGAAGCCTTACCCCTCTGGGGCTGCACTCCCGCCCTACGAAGGCCTGCACTGGGCAGGGGAGGGGATGCGTTATGCGGGGAGGCGGTGCACAACCTTGACCAATTGCAGAGCGAGATGGGGACCGCCACGCCCTGGGAGGCCCGAGGGGGCACAGCGGGGAGGATTGCTCAGGATGCGAGGACGGCTGTCGGAGTGTGGGCGCACAACGGGGAGGGGGTGGGAGCGGGGAACTCGCCTAGAGCTGCCCGCCCCTGGACGCCAGCTGCGCTGCTGCTTCCCCCTTGAGTGGGCCCGGAGCCCCCAAGCCTTTCCTGGCCAGCCAGAGACCTCCCGGAGAAGCCGGGTGGCCAAGCCCCACACCCAAGGCCAAGAAGATAAAGGCAGGGGCTGCCATCTGCCCATGACAAAATGCCACCAGCCCTTTCATGTCATGCCCTTTCCTCTTCAGACAGGCCTCTGACCCCCACTCAACCCAGAAGGAAACTGAGGCCAAAGAGGTGGAGTCAACAGCCTCAGCCACCAAGCAAAGTTAGGAAGTGTGCCCACTGCTGGGCCTCTGCTGCTCAAGGGTGCACCTGCCAGTTAGCCAACCCCCACCCCCACTCCCGCCTGCACTCAGAAAGGCTGGGGCGGGAGGGGACATGCAGTAGTGGCCCCAACCCTGTCCTCCGACACACATGTAGACACACACACACAAACTACACATACACAGCTAGGCAGATGGGGAGGCAGGAGCTCCTGGCTCCACGGGGGATTCAGATGATGGAGAGGAGAGGCGGGGCCGGCCGCAGGAAGGTATGGGGGGGGGGGGCTGTGGGGGCCCTCAGGAGCTGAGCGCAGTGGAAGGATCTCCCCCATCTTGTGAGTATCCCTATACTGAGTAGAGGGAATAGGGACTCCCCAGAAGTGGCCAGATCCCAGATCAATCCCCACAGCCAGACCCACTTGGCCACCCAAGCCAGCCTCAGGCCACACAGGACCCCAAGGCCACAGGCCCAGAAACCTGCCCATGCCCACGAGCCCTGGTCCCAGTCCCCGGGGCAGGGACTCACGTAGTCCTGGAAGGCCTTGGCCTCATTTGAGTGCTCACACGCCTCTCTGCGGTCAGGTGCTGCACAGTACAAGTCCCAGAACACGCTGTGGGCGGCAGGGAGGGGGGGGACGATGGTTTCCCCACACGTCCCCACCCAGCCCCCCTCCGTGGCCCACCCTGGCCAGCCTCACACGCACCACCACCAGGAATGCAGGAACCCTGGGGGCTCCCCCAGCGTAATGTTCTTCTCCCATCGGATCTGCAGGGGGAAGGCAAGACAGTGAGAGGGCCCTGCCTGACCCCTTCCAACCTGGGGCAGCCCTAGCCCAGCCTGGTGCCTGGGGAATGCTGGGGCAGGGGACCAGCAGCCCAGAGCAAGGGAGCTGGGAGGGGGGCAACTATGTGAGGGGCAGATAAGTGGGCACAGATCGTCAGATGGCCAGGCAGATGCCTGGACACCAGTCCACGGGCCCTGATCCACCCCAGCCCTCAGTTCCCAGGGCCAGCAGAGGGGCACCCCAACCCATTTGGAAAGGAGATGGAGAGGACCCCAGGATATGGGTGGTAAGGAAGGGCCCAGCTTAGGGGGGGATCTCTGCCTGGCCAGGCTGGCTTACCTCGGACAGAAAGGTCTGGGCTGACTTCTGGGCACCAACGTGCAACAGGTACTCGTATACATAGAGTGCCAACCTGCAGGCAGGCAGAGGGGAGGCTGGCTCAGGCCTGGGGCGAGCCCCACAGTCCCAAGGATCCCTGAGAGAGGCCCTCAGTGAGCCCCTCATGACGCCACGCCCGGCCTCACTCACTGCCCCCTACTGGTTCCCCAATCACCCACATCTCCCCCACCCTGACAGGTGATGACTTCAGTTGCTCAGACCAGCCAACTCCTACATATCCATCAATACCCAGCCTGCAGGCCCTTCTTCTAGGCAACGCTCTCAGCAGTCCATAACCCCCCACTTGCAAACCAAACTCTGCTCTGTTAAACACCAAGTCCTGGCCCCATCCTGCCAACGCTGAGACCCCAGAACAGCCTTGGTCCCAGGGAGGTTTACTGCCCAGGAGAAAGGGCTCCTGGATGTCACTCCAGGCTATGCCCTGGGTAGGGTCTCCCAGCCAGTACCCTAGGCCATGTGGCCAGGGCCCAGCACCTAATTCCCTCCCAGCCTTGCCTGCTAGGGGCCCTCTTCCAGGTGTCCCTGGACCCCCGTTCTCTTTCTCAGGATCAGCGCCCATCCACCAGTGGTGGCCATGACCCATCTATACCAGCCCTCCAGGGAGAGTCTGGAGAAGTGAGGGTAGCGAGGGGCAGTGGGGCCAGCAGTGCCACTTGGCTGCCACGGCACCTTGTCAAAACACAGTGCCGGGTAACCTTAGACACACCAATCTGGCCACTGCCCACCCCAAGAACAGGCCACCTTCCATCCGGCAGTGTCCTCCACGGGCCACATAGGAAGGCCGGCCCTTCCACGCCACCTTCCAAGCCTCTCCATCCTCAGCCTCCACGCCCCCTCATCAGTCCTCCACACCAGCAAGCAGAGAAACAACTTCCTGGCCCCTGGGGTCACCCATTTCCCAACCATCCACTCCACAGTTACTGGCCCCTCCCAGTGCTCCCAGGGACCTTACTGCCCGTCCAGGTCCCATGTGGGCTGGGGGGGTATAGGGTCCAGATCCAAGACTGGGGACTCCTCAAGGGCTGGCCTGAGCTGGAAGGCCTTCTAGAACGCCTCCCCACTCGGCTGGCCGCCCTTCCCTGGCTGAGGGCCCCATCCTAAAATAACCCTGCTTTGTCTCATGTTCCTGCTCTCTCCCCACCTTCCCAGCCAGGCTTCTTGATCCTCACATACCCGCCCCCCCATCAGATCACTCCCCCTTCCTCAGACCTCACAGAGGCAGTTCTGGCCATCCTGTCCTGGCCCCCAGTCCCTGCCCCACCCCATGGGTTCTGTCCTTGGCCTGGATCCTCTTCCTTCGTCCAGCACCTCCCTGTGCAATGAACGCAACAGACACCTGTACCTCTGCAAGCTACCTGCTCGTGGGCAGACAGGAACACAACAATACATAGGAGAAGCTAAGTTACATGGCGGGCCGGAAGGTTGTGCGTGCTAGGGAAGGGCAAAAGGGGGACGTTAAGGGGTTGGGGTGGGCGGCTGTCCCAGGGTGAGGTGGGCCCCTGGCTCACACCACACCAAATGAGCTGTGACAGCCACCTACAGGGACAGGGCACAGAGGGGTAGAGTTCACGGTGCTCACGCGACTCCAAGCGTGGGTTTTCCTCAACACTGGCTGCGGATTCCCCCACATCATCGCGCCCCTCTCAGCCTTCCTGGCCCCATGGCCCCATGGCCAGGTTTCCCTGTCCAATTCACTCCTGTGACTCTTCCTTTCTGGAGGCTTCCCGAGCCTTCAAGGGGCCTGCATCTGCCAGCCCTGTGTCCATTAGTGAAGGAACGAATGTGAAAAGCCAATGGCCTGAAGCAGAGCCAACCAGCGCAGGCCTACCAGCTACCCCACCTTCCAGGTAAGGAGAGGCTGAGAGAGGTCTGGTCAGTCCCTCACCCATTTCGGGGGTTGTTGCAAGGGGCAGGAAAGTCTGGGGTGAGACGTCCAGAGCCAAGGAAGCAAAAGGAGGTGGGGGAATCCAGGTAGATGGGGTAAGGGTAGGGGTAGTGGGGGGCTGCAGTCTTGCCCTGGGGGAATTCTAGCTCAGTAAGCCCCCTGAAGAAATACCCTTGGCTCCCACCACATCCACCAAGGGGTCTACACTGCCAGCCATTGGGTCTTCCTACACCTCCCTTTGGCCTTGACTGTTCAGCAGTGACACGTGACCCCAGAATGCGGGTTCAGGAGCCCGCCTCTGCCTGCCCCCCACGCCCCTGTGATCTGGCTTGGGTGGTCTGGCCTTGACTCACAAAGGGACAA
The DNA here is from genome assembly GCF_018350175.1 of Felis catus. Taxonomy (NCBI): domain Eukaryota; kingdom Metazoa; phylum Chordata; class Mammalia; order Carnivora; family Felidae; genus Felis; species Felis catus. Next base: position 13,732,402 of record NC_058369.1, on the reverse strand, counting down.
GGGTGCACACACGTGCACGAATAACATCCACCCAACCACAGCCCTGAGATCACTGCACTTGCTGAATTTAGGGGGAAAAGACTTAAGGAAAAAGCTCTCTCTCCTGATTCGGAGCCTTCTTCCTGCCTCCTCTAGCACACGCTTGGCCCAGGCCACTAGCATCTCTTACCTGGATTTCGACAGCACCCCCCCCCCCCGCCCCCTTCCAGGGGCTGCGCTCTCCCCAGCCCCTAGTGTCTGTACACACACATCCCGTAACACTCCCCCTTCACTGCCCCAACACACATACACTGGCCATCCTCCACCTCAGGGAGGTGTTCGCCCACCTCCAACGCTTCCACCTTGAGGCCGGTGTAGCTCAAATGTCACCCGTCACAGTCTTTCCTATCACACCTAACACCACCTGCCCCATCCGCCCCCCCCCCACCACCACCTTATTTATCCCCTTCTGACACACAGGTCTCTGCTCTCTGCCTGCAGCTCCTTCTGGAATGTAGCTTCGGAGGGGGCCGGGGGTGGAGGCAGGGACTTGCTCTCTTTTGCTCGCTACTGAACTTGAAACAGAGCCCAGCGCATCTTGGGCCCCCAGCTACCCCAAAGGAATGAACAAACCACCACCAGGACTCCCTGTGACTTCGGTGGGGGGGGGGGGGGGGGGATTAACACAAGTAGTCTGGTAAGCACCCATACAAGTTGGCTGAGTGTTTCGATGTTAAGGATTTGGGTGGGGTTTTATCCCCAAAGCAGAGAAACCAGGCAGAGTTTTCAGTTTTGCAGATTTCTCTTACATGTTGGTACTTTAATTTTTACTACGATGGAGTCTGAGGGAAGAATTGTGAGCTGTCTTGTTTTGGGTGAGAAGCGTTTTTGTTGTTGTTGCTTGTGTGTGCATCCTAAGTTTATTGCCGATACGGGAGGGAGATTCCTTCCATCCCCAAGACGAAACACATGGGCGCCCTGGAGAAATCTAGGAGATTCTTCCCACTCCACGGAAGGAGTGAGAAGGACGGATGCTGGGGACAAGGCAGGCTTTGCAGTTCCTCAGCCTACTTATCCTCCCCTCAACAGAGGAGAGCTGCTCCCCACTATTATTTCCTCTCATCCACTCATCCCTGAAGTAATTAAAAAAAAAAAAAAAAGGCTCCACTATTAAAAAAAAAAAAAAAAAAGACAAAAAACCCTCCAGTATGGGAGCCAGGGGTCCCGGCTGGGACTTGAGGTTAAAGGTCACCAGTAGAAGAGGGACAGGGAGGGGAGCAGGAACCACCACTGTTTCTGCTGCAGGGCCTCCTTCCTTGCTGCGTCCTGTAGCCGCTGCGGCCGCCTCATCTGCCGGCAACCGCACAGGGCGGACCACTGAGCCCCGGATGAAGCAGTCCTTCACTGATAACGTGTGAGGCTATTTCTCAGGGTCTGTGACACTGACGTCAGTTAGTTTGATGCTGAGATACCGAGCCACACGCTGGAGGGTTCCACAGATGCTCAGGTCATTCTTGAGTTCCACGACCACATCCTTGCCCACGAGGAACTTGAAAAAGGAGTGGAAGAGCAAGGTGGCCCAGCCAGCCACTGCCGGAGGAAAAGCGAGGGCCGGAACCGCCAGCCTGGGGCCTGACGGCGTGCATGTTGGCGGCGGGGGACGGGGGGGTGTGAAAATTTTTGAAGCCTGGACATGGGCTATGTTGTTCAGGGCCCTTCAGAGACCCCAAGCAGGGCTTCTAGTTTGACAGTCTAGTTTGACAGAGCCCTGGGCTCGGTCATGGGGAAGGGCTGGGCTCTGAATCCAAATCCTGGCATCCCCACCCCTAACCAGGTTGGCAAATGGCCTGCAGAATGACTGCACTCAGGGGGGCGCTTCTGCGGTAAGAGAGCAGGTGGATGGAAGGAGCGAGTGACCTAGAGGATCTGGCGTGCCCAGACCCCAAGTATTCATAGGAAGAAATGCACACGGTGACCTAATAGGATGTTAGAGCCCCGCAGGCTACAATGCGGCACCACCACCGTAATCAAGAATTATGGTAGGTAAACGGATGCTCCCCGCATGGTGTCCTCCTCCCCCTAAAGCCCCTGGACTTGCTGCTGGGGGCTGGGAGATGCCCTCTACCCAGGGGCTTGTATCACTCAACAAAGGGACTCTCCAAGCCACACACTTCCTCCCTCCCCACGGCTGCCTTCAAGGCCAGGCCTTCAGGCATCTCTTGCCAGGGTGGTGACCACCCTCCTCACCATCCGCCTGGCACAGCCTCCACACTTGCCCCTCACAGCCCTTCTCCCACACGGTGGCCAGAGTGACGACCCCCACTCACAAATTCCACCTCTGTCTTCCTCCTCCTCCTGTTCCCCCCCCCCCAGACACTACCTCCTCTCAAGTCCTTCCTTGGAGGCTCCCCTGTGTCCAGCGGCTCTGCTTAGCCTCCAAGACTCAGTTCAGGGGCTCCTTTCTTAAGGACCTCTTACTCATCTGCTCTCCAAACGAGGATGCCCACAGCCATACTTGGAAGCCCAGCAAGAAACAGAGCAAACGCAAGGTGATTCCCGCACCCGCTGAGCCAAGGAACAAACTTCACCTGTGGTCATGTGCCCTGTCTCAAAACCCACCCCGGGAGAAAAAAACACAAGGAACCCAGTGACACCAACCATGGTTGTCGTTTATGGAATGATTTAAACCAACCTAGCTGTGCTTCACAATGGCAGAACCTCTGGAGCCATAGGAGGAGGGATACAAAGGGGACAAAGGGGCCTGCAGCTACCCCTGCTACCTCCGTACTCTTACTTAAAAAGCCCTAAATCCAATGACCAAATGCAAGTGCTAGTTAGTTCTGGGTGGTAGGTGCCCTCCAGGCTGCCCTGTAGGTTGGGAGTGTTTATTATTGGACGCACCCAGCAGGTATTCAGTCCTTTCTGGGGCAGGCTGTCCCAGACCCAGTGTTGAGATGGGGAGCCAGAGGCGGGCCCAGGACAGGGACCTGAGAGGGAAGAAGGGCAGGAGGAGGCAGGAGGGTGAGCAGGGAGAAAAACATAGTGCCAGGGGCTGAGGACCTGAGCAGTGTCACCCCCCCCCCCCCACACACACACCCCATTTCACAGAGGAGGAAACCGAGGCCCAGACACAGGAAGTGGCTGGGCTGGTGGCTGCCTGCGTGGGGTGCTCCACCTGCAGCCTTTCACCAGTCCTTGTAGTCCTCGTGAGAATCCTACAAGGCCGGTCGTCCTTATTTCAGAAAGGAAGGCTCAGCAGCAGCCAGCCGGCTTCCCGGGTGCGGTGCCGCCCTCCCCCCTTCCGAGAGCTCTCGCTCTCTCGTGCCCCAGACGCTGAGACCTCAGCAGCTCGCTTCCTCCCCAGGGCCCCCGCAGCCCTACGGATGAAAGAGGGGGTGCGACCATCTGGTGTTTTCCAAACTTTCTTTAGCAGCAGAACCCGATCTCCAAACCAACGCTTACATGGGAGCCCCTACAAGAAACGGACGAACGCAGGGCAGCTCTGGACACCAAGGGGCCTGGAGAATAGGCACGATGGCACCTTTAGCCTCCGCAGGAGGGGTTTTTGCAGATCCCAGTGTCCCCCCCCCCCACTGGGAGCCGTGTGGCCTCCCCAGGGGATCCACCCAGCTGCCCACGCGGGGCTGGGGCCAGCACCCCTCAGGCCCTCTCCTCTCTCAAGCTCTTCCTGAGGTGCAGGGGTTCCCCCCTCCCCGACTGAGGTCAGACTCCTCGGCCGCGGAAACTTCCCTGCAGAATGTGGGAGAGGGCTCGGCCCGCGACCTCGCGCGCACGCAGGTCTCGACTGTTGGAGGTCTCGCGACCTTCGAGTCCGGCTCGGATCCGTCGCGTCCCTTCGAATCCTGCGCCCTCAAGTCTGGGGCCACGTCGCGACCCCTCGCGCCCCTCGGGTCGCTCAAGCCCTCGGGTTTCACGCGCCCCCTCAAATCTCGCGAACCTCGGGTCTCCAGCACCCCTTCAGCCCTCCCGACCTCTGGGATCTCGCGCACCCCCTCCAGCCACACGACCCCTTGCGTCCCTCGCGCCGCCCGAGTCCCACGCGCCCGTCAAATCCCGCAGCTCCCCACGCCCCTTAGATCTAGCGCACTCCCACGAATCTCGCGGCCCCGCGCGCCCCTCGGGTCTCGCGCGCCCCCCTCAAATCTCGCGCCCCTCGGGTCTCGCGCGCCCCCGCAAATCTCGCGACCCCTTCGAGCCGCGCTGGGGCCCCGCACGCCCTGCCCCCGCGCCCACGTGCCCCGCGCGGTGCCCGCCGGCATTGGGGCCCACGGAAGCCTGCGCGGCGGCCGAGTCCCGCCCCCGGCGCCCACGGCCCCGGCCCACCGACTCACTTCTCGCGGGCCTGGCTGTCGGAGGGCACGGCCGAGCCCTTGCCCCCCTTGGCGTACATGCTGCTCCGAGCCGCCGCCGCCGCCGCCGCCGCCGCCGCCTCCGGGGCCCACACCTGTCAGGCGGCACCGCGGGCCGCGCTAGCGGTCGCCATAGCTACCCCGCGCCCTGGGCCTCACAGCCCCGAGCCCCGCGCGGGCACCGCGGGCATCGTCCGCGCGGGGGAGCTCCAGACGGCCAAGGCGGCGGTGGCGGCGGCGGCGGCAGCTCCAGCTTCAGCTCCAGCCACGGGTTTTATTTTCTTCCTCTCTTCCCTCAGCGCGGGCTGTTCCGGGAAGCGCGCGCCCCCTCCTCCCGCCGCGCGCGCCCCCGCCCGCCGCCTCCCTGCCGCCCGCGGGCGCCGCTCTTAAAGGGGCGATGGCGGGCGCGCGGATGGGTCCCGCTGTGGGGACCGTGGGCCGGGCGCGCACGCGCAGTGCCCAACGCAGTGGGGTGGGGTGGGGGGGGGAGCGCGGGGACACACACGCAGGCACGGGTGGGGGCGGCCACCTGGGGACACACAGCAGGATACAGTTGATCACGGGTCCACACACGGTCTACAAATAGGACCAGCCACCCAAATTGTACACCCAGGAGCACAGCCACACACAGGACCCTACACACACAAACCCACAGAGCTACTGGAACGACGAGTGAGGGTTCCCTAAAGCGACAGGCCGTCACACTGGGTGTCCTCCCCACAGATATGCCCCCCCACATCCTGAGAGGACCCCGCCACACGTACAGTTCACCCAGGGACACCCCGTCCCACACACGGTGGTATACACAGTGGCCACCAGGACAGCAAAGCACACAGGCCACTGCTCACAGGGACGCACAGGCACACGTCGGCTCCGTTGTGCTGCAGCTCCCAACGGGCCGTGGCAAAAACGCGGCTGCTTGTCGGAACTCCTACCCAGGGCTCCACACGTAGCCCTGGGGTCTCACAGTGCCACAGACGACAGCGTCACACGGTCCCGGGGCCTGTGGCCACTCACAGACACACGACGCAGACACATGCAACCCGAAGACCACCACACAGCGCCGCCCCGTGGTAGCCACACCCCGTGTCAATAGCAGTTGCTGGGTGATTGTCGCCTGGGTCATTCCTGCGGCTGCTGCTCAGCCTGGGTATCGGCCGGCTGTAAACGGGGCGCATCCCACTTTTCATTGTCTCCTCTGCAGGAGTCAGGACTGCAGGCGGAGGGGTGGGGGGGACCCCATTCCCCCTCCAGGGGCCCTTCTCCTCCCTCCAGAGGGTGTGAGAGGGGGGCAGACACCGAAGTAAGGACAAGGGTGCCTGCGAGGGGTGGAGGCCTGTGCGCGGGACCTGCTTGCGCCCCGGGGAGGGAGGCAGTCCGGTTGTGTCTCCAGGTCTGGATGTTTCTGTGAATGTCCGCCATAGGGGTTCCGCCCCCCCCCCCCCCCCATGCACGACTGCGAGCGTGTGTGTCTGTGTCTGGGTGTGAACCCGCAGTTCCTGTGTGAGTGCACATGTGCATCATGCCTGCCTGGAGTTTGGTAGGTATCCAGGGAAAGGCTGCTGTCTGGTCAACTGGCCCTGGCTCTGCGGCAGCGGTTGTGTGTCCTTGGCGGTTGTGGGAGGCCGAGTGACGCCCTTAGGCTGTGTGCACAAGTGTGTGTGTTTGCGTGTGCCTCCGCGCGGAGGTTGATTACTGGCTCCCCGGGACCTGTGTTGTGTGGTTGTGTGCTCAGGCTTCCTGCGTCGTGTGTGTGTGTGTGTGTGTGTGTGTGTGTGTGTGTGTGTCTTGATGGGAGCAACCGCCCCCGCCCCTGCCAGCTGACCCCCTGTTATACCTCCCTCTAAGAGGCCGCGCTCCCCAGTAGGGATCCCCACCCCTCAAGCCTGGCGGTCGGGAAGTCGGGAGCCGCTGGGGTTCCAGACAGGCGGAGAGGAAGGGAAGGGCCAGGCAGGCCCCAGCCCCGCCTCCATCCCGAGGGGCCCCGGCCGGGGTTGGAGGGGGACGCCAGCCCTTCCCACTTCCTGTCCAGCCGGTCGTCCCCTCCCCCAGCTTCCTCTCCCGCGGGGCCCCCGAGGCCCGGGCAGGCGTAGAGGAGGGGCCTGCGTGGCGAGCTAATGGGGGCGCGGCCGGCAAGCTTCTATAGGGGCCTCGAGCTGGCGGCTGCCCAGCGCCCCGGAGGCCACCGGCGGACGTGGGAGCCAAGGGCACCCTCGTCGTAATACCCGCTCTCACCACCGGTCTCCGGCGCCTACTTCCAACGAGGCACAGAGAAAGTGGCTCCCCCTCGTCGCACAGCGTATATGTGACCACTGTGACACTCCGGCCCCCGAGGACACTCCTCCTGCCATCCCAGGCACCCCCTATTTATCTCCCAGCGCTCGGTGGCTCCCCAGGATTCTGTGTGTCCTGCGCGGGTCCCTCGGCCTTTCTGAGCCACGGTTCCTTGAGTCGTGATCTCCAGCCTCCCCACAAACATTTATTGAGCATCTGCTGTGCGCAGGGCTCTTGTGGGGGCTCTGGGGACCCAGCCAGCACGCTTTGCTACTGCTTGTGGAACTGAGATTTTGATGGGGAGGGCTGACCGTCAAACGCTGGCGTGTCCGTAGGATAATTTCAAGGAGTACCACATGCTGGGCAGAGGGAGGGGTTCCCAGTGGAGAGGATCCAGCGATGGCCAAAAGGGCCGGGCTCCCAGGCAGGGTGGAGGCGGGCGGGGGGTGGGGGGGTGGTGGGAGGATGGAGAGAAGGAGGGAAACGCAGCGCGAGCTGCGAAGGGGGAGGTGCGGCGGGCTGAAGCGACAGGCGCGGTTCTCATGGCAACCGGGACGGATCTCCAAACACAGCCTCGGTGCCCGCGGAAAAGTCCGAGAAAAGGGAGATCGGCCCCACGCGGCGTCAGGGAAGCGGAGCCGCTCGCACATCCAAGCAGGGCGCCCTCCTTACAAGAGCAGAACCCACAGAAGGGCCTTACCCCCACCGCACCCAGAAGAGGGAGGGGGTTGGGGGGGGGAAGGAAAGTTTTTCGTTTTTTTTTTTGTTTTTTTGTTTGTTGTTTTATTAAGGGGAGGGGTGGATCTGAAAGATCTGAAAGCAAAATGTTCAGACTGCAGCACAGAAGTGCAAAGGCCCTGAGGTGGGTACACGGTTAAGGTGCTGGAGGCAGAACGAGGAGGGCAGTGTGGCTGGAACAGGAAGAGGAACCGGATCACTCCCGAGGGGACGGGTTGGGATTCGTTCTAAGCAATAAGGAGCCACGGGAAGGTGTGTAGCCTTGAACGGCAATCCGCAACAGGATTTTAAGAAGCTCCATGGGGCTGCTGGGTACATTGAGATAGCATGGAGGATGCAGAAGGTTGCCCGAGTAAGAAGCCCAGGTAGACAGGGGCCCTGGGCCAATGGCAGACCCGGGAATTGATTGGGGTCCCGGTGGGGACCCGAAGGAGAGAAGACTTATTAAAGTCTGGTCGGAATCCTAGACCCGCCATTCCTTCATCGGCTCCCGACTGCCCCTGTGTGGCTGTGCGGGGACTGCAGCCTTGAGCCAGTTCTTTGCCTCGGGATCACCACCGGGTTGGAGGCGGTGCCTGGGCAAGCCCGTAGCGGACTGTGCTGGTAGGGCTGGGGCGGGGTGGGAGTGGGGTGTTGAATGGAGGAAAGTCTGTCCCTCCCCACTCCCTGCCAGCCCTTCCATTCTTCATACCCGCCCTTCACAGGCCCACCTCCCGGCCTTTGCACGGGCTGTTCCTGCTGCTGCCTGGAGGGCTCTTTGGCTCCTGGCCCTGCCTATTCTAGTTCCTTCTTCCCGCCACCCCCCCTCGTCTCCTTCCTTCCCCTCTTTCTCCTCCCCTCCCTCTTCCTTGCCTTCCCTGGCCATCTCCCCCAGATTACTGGTTCAGCACTGGTCTTGGTTGGATTTGTCACTGTTACGATAAAATGATGCATCAAATAATCTGTTGACAGCCTCTGCCTCCCCCGGGATCTGTCCTCCCTGCGGACACAGCCCTGGCGGCCAGTGAATATGTTGCAGAAGTCGCTGGGAAGCCTGGTTTGGGTTTTCCTGATGATGGTTTTTCCTCTCCACTGGAGATGGAAGGAGCATCCCCCCCCCCCCCCACTTCTCATTAAAGAGGCAGGCCTTGGGAGGGGCCCGGATTCGGGGTGGGGGCTCCTCCCCAGCCGTGCGTGGGAGGCGGGCCACAGCTGGGAGCAGGGTCTGGGCCCTGAGATGTTTCCTCTCAGAAGCTGTAATTATGGGTAATTTTCTAACTGCAACACAAAAATTAAAACCCAAACAACATCGGGAGGGGAGAAGCCACAGCAGCTGGCCCGAGTGCTAGGGTGGGAGTTCTAGCCTAGACCTGGTGGGAGGAGCAAGGCCCCCAACCTGAGCGCGGGGGGTGGGGGGGGGGGTGGGGGGGGTGGGGGGTGGTGGTGGAGGCAAAGGCTCCCGGAAGAGGCAGAAACCCCTTGGAGTCTCAGGTTTCCTGTACTCCAAGACTGATCACCTGGAGGTAGAAGTCCCCGGATGGATGGAGGTTGGGCCTGGGTTTGAATCCTGGCTGCGCAGGTCCACTGAGAGTCTTGGAACAGGAGGCGACTGAACCCCCCAGCTTGCAGAGCTGCTGCCCAACTCTAGGCAACAGAGGGGACCCAGGATGGCTAGGAGGAGGAGCCTCAAGCAATTCTACAGCTCCACCCATCAGCACCATCCTCAACAAAGCTCTGCCTGAGCCAGTAGGCTGACCTACCTCCAGTGCCTTCCGTGGGCTCCAGTGCCCATAAATTAAGTGCCTGTTCCTTCTCGTTGCATTTGAACTCCAGGGCCAAACCAGTCATAAGGAATTGGTGGGATCGGCCCGGATCAGATCATCCCTGGAAAATTCGCCCAGCAGCCTCATTCCCATGTTATAGACTAGAATAGGGCTCCCTGAGCCCAGAGAGCTGCTAAGAAAGTCACACGGGTGATGCAGAGGCAGCACCTCACCCACTGGCATGGGTCTGGGATACTCACTCTGAGAAACTGGAGGCATTTTGCGGAAACTTCAGGCCTGGGGGGGAAGGAGCAGGGAAGAGAGGAATGAAGGAGGGAAGAGCCTGTAGCAGGTACAGAGAAAGTTCCACAGATAAAATTGAGGCTCAGTACAGGGAAGCAACTTACCTGAAGACACACAGCAGAGAGTGGGAGAACCAGGTATCTCTTTGGGCAGTAAAGGGGAGGGGTCTTCCCCCCCCCCCATTTGGGAGTCCATCACTGAATAATGACACTGGGGAATGGATGCTTGCTAAGCACCAGAAGCTGGGTACCTTGTGTCCACGGTCCTGTTGTATGCATCCAGCTCATCCCCACCCCAGGGCCTTTGCATGGCAGTGTTCTCTGCCTGGGATACCTCGCCCCCAGCCCTTCCCCATGGCCTGCTACTCTTCATCCTTAAGGCCTCAGCTCCCACATGTCTTCTCAGAGAGGCCTTCCAACCCAGGTCACATTGCCCCGTTGGATTTTCCTGAAAACCTTGTTTTTGCACGTTGATTTCCCACATTTTCAGTAATCCATGAGTTCCACGAGGGCAGGAAGTTTGAATGTTTTGCTCAGTGCTTAGAACAAATCTTGGCACACAGCAGGAGCTCAATAAATACCTGCTGCCACACACATGAATTAAAAATGATCATTGTCCCCTCTGCGCTGGGATCTGAGGCCTTCAGTGTCCTCAGTGGTCTTAGCCTGATTGTGACACAGACCATCATTACCATCCTCCCTGACCAGGGTGGAGTCCAGGGTTCAAAAGGGCCAGGGACCAATTTTCTGCCTCTCTGCCCAGGCCACCGAGGACTTACAATCCCAAGTATGGCCACACGAGGGCAGCAGAGACTCGCAGCACCAGCTCCTAAGGGTCTTCCTCCCCCGCCCCCCACCCCCCCTCAAGCCTCACCTTGGTGCACCTTTGGAACAGCACTTGAGATCTCAAGCTTCAGGCTTGGAACGTAGTCAGCTTCTCTTGACCTTGCCCATGCCCCCAAGTCGGCTTCCAGATATATATTTACATATTTATGTGTTGAATTATTTCATAGCAAAAAAAAGAAGAAGAAAAATACAGAAAAAAATCACCCGGTTCCTCCGCCCCCCCCCAAAACTTCCCATTTTGAACTCTGCCCTGCATATCTTTTTTTCCCCCTCACTTTATTTTCTCCAGAGGTCTTTCACCAACTTTTCCAAGCCATGAACCAAACCCCTCTACACTCTGTTTAACTTTTTCTCCACTGCACTCCTACTTCCTAATCATTGCACCTTCCCCACGGAGTATCAGCTCCTCAAGGAAGGGCAGGAGTTTTGCTGCATTCAGGAGGCACTCAGTAAATATTTGAGGGATGAATGTAATCTTAGTAAAAAATTTAAAAATTAGGGGCGTCTGGCTGGTTCAGTCGGTACAGCATTCCACTCGTGATCTCAGAGTGTGGGTTCAAGCCTCACGTTGGGCGTAGCGGTTACTTAAAAATAAAATCTTTAAAAAGAAAAAGAAAAGAAAACCTAACAAATAAAACGAAATACCCTCCTTAGCCCACAGCCCCAGGCAATCGCTATCATGAACTCAAGTTCAAATCCATGCATCTAGGAGTGACCTGGAGACCTGCAGACCCCGCCAGGTAGACGTATGCGAATGCATCTTGTGTTTGAGCACCGTGCAGCCTCATGGTCAACAACACGGATTCTCGGCTGACCCTCAGTTGCTCTTGAGCCTTGGGCAAGCTACTCAAACACACCATGCCTCAGTTTCCCTGTCTGTAAAATGGAGCAGGGGTCTTTTCAGTTCCTATGAAACGTAATGACAGTTCCTATCCTGAGGGGCTATCGTGAAGATTGCATCCTTTTTTTAAAAAAAATTTTTTTTCAACGTTTATTTATTTTTGGGACAGAGAGAGACAGAGCATGAACGGGGGAGGGGCAGAGAGAGAGGGAGACACAGAATCGGAAACAGGCTCCAGGCTCTGAGCCATCAGCCCAGAGCCCGACGCGGGGCTCGAACTCCCGGACCGCGAGATCGTGACCTGGCTGAAGTCGGACGCTTAACCGACTGTGCCACCCAGGCGCCCCTGCATCCTTTTTTTTTAAGCTTATTTTTATTTATTTTAAGTAATCTCTACACCCAATGTGGGGCTTGAACTCATGACCCCAAGGTCAAGAGTCAACATGCTCTACTGAGTCAGCCAGGTGTCCCAATCACTCCACCTATCTTAATTTGGGGTCCCTAAGAAGCACTTTCTAAGAACAGAATTCAAGAGCATGGACTGTTTAGGTGGTCATTCCGAGAAGCCCTGGTCGAGGAAGAGACAGAGGTCAAGGTGAGGAGAGAGAAGGAGCCCTTCAGGGGGTACCAACCAGGGGGTTCCCAGGGGCTGGTTTCCCAGGGGGCCCTCAAGGACACAGCCCAGAGCCTGCCTCAGAGATGTCCTAAGTGAGGTAGGCATTTATAATCAACGCTCCTCCCTCTGTGGCGGAGGGCTATTCCCAGGGGAGCCCTGTGGCCCAGCAGCTTGGCCTCCCGCAGCCTCCCACAGCCAGACCAAACTTGGCTCTCGCAGGTGGAACGTGCTTGCTGACCGCAGCTGCCTCAGCGATATATTTTTGTTTGCCCCCCCCCCACCACCACCCACCTCACCCCCCCTTACAACAGCATTCACTGACTTCTAAAATTTCACCATAACCAACATGGCCACGTGACTTCAGACTCGGTCTTTCTACTCATTCAAAACCAAGCTATACCTTCTGATTCAATCTTTGTCCATTCCGATGGACCATCATTGACCCCCTCCCCCTCCCCCGTGGGACACGCAGCCAAGTGTCCCCGGTGCCGTAGGAAGGCTCGTGTTCACACCTGCTTCTCAGTCCTTCACAGCCACCCTCTAGGGTGGTTTTCGCTGCCTTGTTTTACCCGAGAGGAAGCCGAGGCATAGACAGATTAAGGTACTGGCCTTGGGTCACACAGCGGGGAAGTGGCCAAGGAGACCTCAGTCATCGCTTGCTGGATTAGCGCCTGGTCCGCGGCCGCCCACATCTACCCACAGTCCGGGCTTGCCCCTAAGTCAGCTTTGCTGCCCCAGTGCAGCCTCTGCTTGTCACACCTGCCTCTCTGGTCCTGACCTGCTGGCTCCAGAGCCCCTCAGACACCTCAAGATCCAGGCCTCTAGATGGCCTCTGCTGCTGGGTTGGGCTGCCTGGCACCCTGCCCTCCCCCCTCCCCCAGATGAGACTGGATCTTCAGAGCAGCCAGACCTGGAAGGAAAGGGGGGGGGGGGAAGTCTGGTGTTCAAAGGCTGCACTGTGAATACATGGAGATTGGAAATGGTAGGACAGGGGTTAGGGCAAGAGATCTGGGGGCCTGGACCCCAGGGGTGGAGAGAGGGGCAGATTCTGGATAAGTGTGAGAACCCAGGAGCAGGATGGGAGGTGAATAATGGGAGAGAGCAAACCCTTGATCCCACTTCAGCTCCCAGTCTCGGAAATATTGGGGGCAGGGCCCAGGCCGAGGCCTTACCCAGCATAGGTGGGTACATGGGGGTCAGAGGATGTTGGGCAAATATGGCTAAGTTGTGGGGGCCACACATTGGTGGCCCTGGGTCTGGGTTTACCCCCAGGGAACTCTATCTCTATCTCTGTCTTTAGTGGAGGGTCCTTTGAATTTTTCTGACTATTGTTGGGGGTGTCTGAAGGTCTGTAAAGGTCTCTGGGCATCCCTGGGGTCTTGGGGATGTCTGAGTTTCTCTGGGTATCTCTGGAAGTTTCTGTGGGTCTCTAGGTGTCCTTGAGTGTCTCTGGAATCTCTCTGTCTTGGGCTATCTGTGAGGGCCTATAGGTATTTCTGGGGTCTTGGGGATTCTGAGTTGTTTTAGGTATCTCTGGGGGTTTCTGAAGGTCTCTAGGTGTCTCTAAGGATCTCTGGAAGTCTCTGTGCTGAGAGACTGGCCCCGCGTGGGACTCAGACCTGTTTCAGACTCAGTCTCGGGACATCTCAGCCTGGAAGGAGAGGGAGTGTGGAGATGTACCCTCTGGAAGCTTCTGGTCCCCCTCAGGCCGTGGAGCCAGAGCTGCCCTGCTCCCCATAGCCTGGCCATGACCTTCTGGGGCTGCAGCAAGCAGGTCCAGACCCCAAGTCCCCCAGGCCCCAGACCTGTCAGACCCCTGCCATGCCCCAGAACCCAGGACCTCCCCAAATGCCGGGAACCTCCAGACTCCTAAGCCCCAGGACCTAGGCCTCCCAAACTCCAGACCCCTCTAAATGTTCCAGACTCCAGGACCCCCAGGTCCCCCTGACCCACCTCCAGAACCCACTATCCCAGGCCCCACGCCTGACCCTCCCCCCCCAGCACCCCCAGCCCTTGTGTCTGGTACTTCCTCATTTTCTCATTTCCTCCTATTCTAAGAGGACTTAGCCCTTAACTCTGCGGATTCATCCCAGGGTGTGGGGCATAGGGGACATCCACCCCCACCCAGGCCCGAAGCTGGCTGGTGCCCCTCTGTCCCTCTTATCCCCAAAGCCAGCGTGTCTTACATGTGTTTGCTGGCTGATTTCTGTGTTTTGCATGAAAAACCTACGTGGTGAATTTCTCCCTCCCATCTGCCCGCTGCTTTGAGGTAACCACGGGTATTTGTTTTCCGTGTTTCATCGCCGGTTTCTCTGGAAGAACGAAACGAAATCTAGAAGTTTACTTTTTTGGCTTTTTTCAGTTAATGTTTTCTCTTGGAGACATCTGCTCTCACCTAGGTCTGCTCCCACCCCCTCCACCCCTCCCCAGGCCTTTGCCACAGTCTGTTCCATCCCCTGGATGCCCTTCTCCCACCTCCTTACTCAATAAGTCCCCCTCATCCTTCTCCCGAAGGCCTCGGCACACAGTAGGAGCTTAACAAAGGTTTGTGGGAAAAATAAATGAGTCTTTGCTTCTCAGTTCATAGAGACCCATCATTTTGTTTCTGTGACTCTGTGGCACCCCCCCCCTCCAGGATGGATAAATCATTATTCATCTACCCAATCCCTTACATTGCTTCCTTTTTTTCTCCCCCCCCCCCCATATAACAACATTGAGATGAATCATCCTTAACCGTGTCATCTCTTGGCCCTCCCTCTTTGTTAAAATTGTTCAAAACACACTTAACATAAAATTGACCATTTTCCCCATCTTAGAGTGAACGATTGCGTGAGTTTTTTGTACATTTACAAAGTGTTTTGTGAGCACCACCTACCTCTGGCTCCAGAACATTTCCATTGCCCCAAATGGAAACCCCATCCCCCCCCCCCCCGCTTCGCCGCCCCACCCTCACCCCAGCCCCCTGGGGACCACCAATCTGCTTTCTGTCCCTAGGGATTTGCCTGGTCCGGACGTCTCGCATCAGTGGAGTCATAGGCTCTGTGGGCTTTTGTGACTGGCTTCTTTCACTCACCCTGATGTTTTCAAGGTTCATCCGTGACCAAGGGAGCGTCAGCGCCTCACCACTTTTCGTGGCTGAGTAACATTCCGCTGTCTGGAGGCACCACGTTTCGTTTATCCACTCCTCAGTTAGTTCATGCCACTGCCGCCCTTGTCACTTTGTCAACATGAAATATTCAGGACAGTCCCAGCAGCGGATGCTGGGGCAGCAGGCACGAGTGTTTGGAACCCCCGTGGCCTCTGCCGGTCACTGTGCCTTCCACTGGGACAGCGCCACATGTGATCCTGAAGCGTGGCATGGGCTTCCCTGTTTTCCCATAGCCCGGCCAGCGCAGAACATCGGCACACTTCTGAATCTTTGCCAGTCTCATAGGGGAAGACAAATGACGCCTCAGAGTTGTGATGTGCAATTTTTCTGTTAGGAAAAAGTACCTTTGGGTGCGTTGGAACGACAACTTCCAGCTCTTTCTAAAAGTCTCGGCTCAAAACCTTTGGCCGTCCCTCTGAGTCTGAAGAGGGGAAGGGGCAGAGTTTGAGGAGAGGGGGAAGCATGGGGGGGGGTGGGGTTTAGCTTCTCACCGTCAAGAAGGCTCTCAGAATTTATCCCACTTTACAGATGTGGAAACTGAGGCACAGGGGGGTTAAGACTGCACAGTGAGTCAGGGTCTGGAAGGGAGCTGAACTGGGTCTGCCTGACCCTAGGACCCCAGGGAGGCGGAAACCCTCTCCTAGCCCACCCTCCTTCATCTACTCTTGTCACTACGCTTTGGGTCTGACTCAGGTACCTGTCTCCTTCTGGAACGCTGGTCTCCTGCCCAGGTTCCCCACCTCCAGACAGCAGGCTCGCTCACTCTGGAGGAATCTTTGGACACAGCACTCCTCCACTGCTCACACATCTTCCTTGGCTCCCCACGGCCCTGGGAATAACGCCCCACTCCTCGGCCTGGCTTCTGAGGCCGGCACTGCCCACCGCCTGCCCACACCACCACTTCCTCCTCTTAGCCTGCCCATCTAGCCACTCCACTCCTAAATGCACAGTCCCAGCCCACCATGCTTTCTCAAGCTGCAGGGCCTCCACGCCTGTTGTGACTTCTGCCTGGAATCTGCTATGCATTTATTTCTGCCAGCTACTGTGACTCACCCCCAAGTCCT
Organism: Felis catus; assembly: GCF_018350175.1. Lineage (NCBI taxonomy): Eukaryota > Metazoa > Chordata > Mammalia > Carnivora > Felidae > Felis > Felis catus. Next base: position 13,716,482 of record NC_058369.1, on the reverse strand, counting down.
GAAATCAACATCTCCTCTCCCAGGGAGCCCTCCTCGCAGCCCCCTCCACGGTGGAGGCATCACTGTACAGGAGGAGGAGCTCTGAGTCTGTCGGGGAGGCTAGCAGCTGGGAGAGTCAAAGGCAGGTTTTAGGAATTCTTGGCAAAACTCTACCCACGTGTTGAAGCCCCAATTCTAATGCTCCCTCCTCTAGGAACCCTTACCGGACTCTGTCCCTCCCTCTGACCCTGACCCGACTCCACTGGACTGGGTGTGTCTGTGGCTAGCTCTGTTCTCTCCAAAGACTGGGTTGCTGCACCAGAACCTGGCCATAGCCGAGGCCTTTTGGAAGTCCAGCATGGGTGATTGTTGAATGAATACGTGAATGCGTGGCTTGGGCGGCAACCGAGTTGAGACCAGGAAGCGAGTTGATGAGATAGCAGTCATTCGGGGTGTTAATGGGGGACATGTAGTCACTGGGTTCCAGCAAGAGAGAAGCAGGTCGCCCCTCCCCCTCCCGTGAGAATCCTGGGCCTGAGGTCTTGCAGGGGGGGGGCGTGTCTCTGTGTCTTCATTCTTCCCCTCAGCCTTGCACCCGGACACCAGTTCCTCTTCCCCTGAGTCTCTGGGTGCGGATCCTGAGGAGCGCCCGGGACCAGAGCGAATCCGCAGAGGGTGCTGACCGCTTGGGCCCTCTCGTGCAGGTCAGCCACCACGCAGCCGTCCCGCGCCAGAGCCTTCCAGCACCGCCGAGGCAAAAGCGTGGCGGTGGGACCACAAAGGTAGGACGGAGGCGCTAGAACTGGGGTCCGAGAAGGGGCCTCAAACCAAATTGCAGGGGGTTCCCTTCAGCAGCCCCACCCCAGATCAGCCCAAGACTCCCAACGCTTCGCAGTTCCGGAAGAAACAATTAGTTGGGCCAGGGGCGGGCCGTTTCCGCGGCAACCGCTTATTTTGCATATGGTCCCGTCTTGGCCAATGAGGGCGCCCGAAATATTCGGGGTGGGGAGGGGAGGGGAAGGGAAATTTAACCCGAAAGGGCTCCACGGGGAGAAGGGGAGGGGCTGATTGGGTCGGGTCTCCTCCTCGCCTTCCAAGACCTTTGGGCCCTGGAATTACGTACCCGGTTCCCAGAGGGGGCGACTGGGGCCAGACAGAGGCTAGAGCCGACCAGAGGGGAGGCACACTAGAGGCTGCATTTAATCATTTCCGAAGGAGCCTGAGTCACTCTGAAATAAGAATAATATTAATATTAACATTGACATTAATATTAACATTGACATTAATATTAATACACAGGCTAAGGTCGGGGCTTGGATTCTGGTGTCTCTGCCTAGGTTGCTTGGATGGGGGGCGCCCTGGTGTGGATGCTGTTGTTGCCGCTGCTGCTGCAGGATCCCGGCAGCCAAGGATTGTCATGCAACGTGTCCTCGTGGGACGTGGACTGGACCACAGAGTTCACAGCCACATGCCTGAATTTCAGCGGCCAAGGCCTGAGCCTGCCCCGGAACCAGTCTCTGCAGGCCAGGAACGTGGTCCTTCTTGACCTGTCTGGGAATGGTCTTCAAGAGCTACCACTGCCCTTCTTTGCCCTCCTGGGAAAGCTGGAGGTCCTAGATGTGACAAACAACCCACTGGACCGAGTGGACAGGGCACTGGCCATGCGCTGTAAACTTGACCTGAAGGCTGACTGTAGCTGTGTCCTAGAATCCTGGCACCAGGTCAGACGGGACAACTGCTCTGGCCAGCTGCCTCTGCTGTGCCTGGACACAGCTACTGGCGCCTGGCACAATACCTCTACCTTCCTGGAGGTTAGCTGCCCCCCTGGCCTGTCCGTGATGACCATCGGGGCACTGGTGGCTGCTTGTAGCCTGCTCCTTGGGCTCACCATTGCTGGCCTAGTGCTGGCCTGGAGACTTCGGGGACGCTGGATGGTCAGCAGCCACGACCTGGACAAAACATGGGCTGCTCAGGATGGTTCCAGGTCTGGCTTGGGCAAGCAGCCGAGGTATAGTAGCCGAGGCCTCAGCCCTAAGCCCCCAGAGGCTGTCCTGCCCAGACCCTCCACACCCGACTATGAGAATGTGTTCGTGGGCCAGCCAGCTACCAGGCACCAGTGGGCCGAACAGGGGTGAGTGACTCACATCTGCCTGCAACACTCTGGAGGCAGACGGCCGGGATTCAAATCCCCGCGCCGCCTCTTGTAGGCTGTGTGATCTTGGGCAAGTAGGTTCACCTCGGGGCCTCAGTTTTCTCATCTGAAAAATGGGGATAATAACAGCCCCCACCTCATGGAGTTGGGCTAAGAATTGAGTTCCTGTATCTGAGACACGTTTCCCCCTTCGTGACCTGCAAACCCAGTTGCTGGCTATCACGGATGGGGAGAGGGGAAGCGCGTGCTGAGGCAGAGTAGGGGCTTTGCAGTAGCAGTCAGTGGCCTGGGCTCAGTTCCTGTGTGACCCAAGGGCTGTCTCTGAACCTCTGTTTCCGTCTCTGTAAAATGGGGACAGCTCCCTTTTCCCCATCTGCCTTTGGCACATGAGATGCTAAGAAAGCTGTGTCCCTCTCCACCGCCCCCGCCCCCCCAACAAAGCCCTGTCACCTTGAGATTTGGCTGGACTTAGATGGGTTCAACTTTTCCAGGTTGGCTGAGGGAATGAGGGAATCTCGGGCGGCAGCACCAGCAGGGGCAAAAGACCTGGAGGTGGAAGAGAACAGAGAATCTTCCTGTGAATCGGTTTTGCGAAAAGCAAGACATCAGAGCGGAGGCCGGAGGGGGCTGGGAGAACCCCAGCAGGGGTGGAACAGGATCATGGATGGGTTTGGGCAAGGGAATCCACAAAGTGGGGAGGCTGCTGGGAAGCTGCTGGTGAGAAATGAGGGAACATGCAAAGCAGATGCAAATTTGGCTCAAAAGCAGAAGTGGTCTGTGGTGGGGAGCTGAAAGGCACTAGATAGACTCCATAAGGCATCTCACGTTCTGATGCTCGCCTCTGCCTCACTGTCAGCAAAATCTCAGGGCCAGTCTCCGCCAAAAACATTGTGATGCGATCCAAATGATATCGGATGTGTCATTCCCCACCCTACGTTTTAGTTGTACAGGCGGAGGCTCTGGGAGACAGGGGGATGACTTGCCCAAGGTCACACAGTGAGTCCAAAGCAGGGGCAGGAAACAAATCCTGGCTCTGAGTCCTGTCTATCCCACAGAAGCATTTATGTATTTTGAGGGATTCATTCTTTTTTTTTTTTTTTTAAGCTTATTTGTTTGGAGAGAAAGAGAGAGAGAGAAAGAGAGAGAGCAAGCAGGGTAGAGGCAGAGAGAGAGGAGAGAGAGAATGCCAAGCAGGCTCAACCCTGACAGCCCAGAGTCCAATGCAGGGCTTAAACCCACAAACCATGAGATCATGGTCTGAGCCAAAACGGAGTTGAATGCTTAACTGACTGAGCCACCCCGGCGCCCCTGGAGTGATTCATTGTAAAGCATGAATGACTGATAGACACAACTTGCCCAAAATAGCCTTTGTTACAAGAGGTAACAAGGAAGTATCCCCCAGGGGCATCTGGGTGGCTCAGTTGGTTAAGCGTCCAACTTCGGCTCAGGTCATGATCTCATGGTTTATGAGTTCGAGTCCCGCATCGGGCTCTGTGCTGACAGCTGGGAGCCTGGAGCCTGCTTCGGATTCTATGTCTCCCTCTCTCTCTCTGCCCCTCCCCCGCCTGTGTGCATGCACACACACTCTCTCTCCCTCTCTCAAAAATAAATAAACGTTAAAAAAAAAGAGGTGCCCCCCCCCAACCTGGGATAGGGTTCCAGAAGCATGTTCCAGAGGCAGGAAAGTTCTTCTCTGCGGGTCTTGCCTACCATAGCTAGACATTGCCAAGAAACTGCCTCCTCCTCTATGGATCTGGGACTCCGAGATTTATTTCTGTACCGAGGCCACAAAGTCAGTTGCTTCAGGAAACCTAGTGAAAACATTTCCCGTTTGAAGGGGCACTGGTTTGGCTTTAACCACTTGTGTCCGTGTGGCTGGTGCAGCTGGAACTTCTGACTTTTCAAGAGGAAACTGAAGTCTAGATTTAATGTAAAAAACGAGCAATGATCTCAACTTTAAGGGGGAAGACGACTTGACCATGGGCTCGAGGTCCTTGTGCCACAGCATTACAAGGCTAAATCCACGGAATCTTCCCTGAATCTCTGGCCCCCCCCCCACCTCCTTTCCTCAGAGAAACTTGAGAGGCTGGGAGAACACTGCCCTGTGCCTCAGTTTCTTCACATGTAAATACTGGGGGGCGGGGGGGGGGGAACTCAGCTGCCCAGAACTTTCTTTGCCTCTCAAAGCTGACGTGCCTGCACCCTGAGTCCTCCCTCCCCTCGCATCTGTTTGTCTCCACAGGGCCCACCCATCAGAGGATAGCGACTTCTACATGAATTATGAGGGCCTCAACCGTGCCTCCCAGCCTGTCTACTGCAATCTACGGTCGCTGGACCGAGCCCCACTGGACGAAGAGGAGTATGTGATCCCCGGGCACTGAGTCTTTGATGCCCTGAACTCACACCTGCTGCCTTCCGGCTGACTGGGAGCAATTCTGGCTCTTCCCTGGCCTCCGTTTTCCCACCTGAGGAATGGGGACAGAGAAGGACCGTCCCTAAAGCCCCAGGGAGGCTCTGTAGCTCCCTCTCCAGCCCCCCGCTCTGCTTCTCACCTCCCGCAGCTGCTGGAAGGGGAAGAGGAGAGGCCCTGGTATGGGGACAGGAGGGTCAGTTTGTGAATGCCATTGTCACCCTCCTGGGAGAGTACTGGACGTGCTCAATAAATACTGCAGGGCTGACAAGGCTGCTGGCTCAGGGTGAGTGGGTTCCTTGATCTCTGAGACTCCTGAATTGTTCCCCACCCTTGGTCTCTCCCCTCTGTCCCTCTTAGGCTGCCTTCCCGGGTACCTGATACCCAGGCTTAGCCCCCAGGGCAGCCCATACCAGCCCCAGAGGGATCATTATAACTTATGAATGGTACTGTGTTCCTCCCCTGCTCACATACCCTCCATGGATTCCCCAGGGCCCCCAGGACCTCAGCCTGGGGGTTGAGGCCTGCGTGATCCTGCCCTGCCCAGCTCACTGTCCCCTCCCATCCCTCTGTCCTTCTGGTATAGGCCTCCTCACCACCAACTCCACCTTGCTCCTGAAGTTGTCATTTGCCCATGCCATTCCTTTCACCCAGGATGCCATCCCCTTTCACTTTGTCACACTGTTAAATATCTTAATACAGATGCAGAACTCTGGTCTCTGGGCGTCAGGGGGCACGGGTCCAAGTCCTGACTCTGCCATTAACAGGACCTCAGTTCCCCCATCTGTACAAGGCAATTAGAGTTAGTGTCTCTGCAGCTGTTTTAGCTTGAATATGCGGAGATATCTTAACTCACCCTTCAAGGTCAGGCTCAATGCCACTTCCTCTAAGAAGGCTTCCTTGGTTTCTTGTCAGGAACTGAGTCTCAGTGTCTTTTAAGAGTTTGTTCAAATTCTCATGCCTCAGCTGGGTGTCCTGTCAGCTGCTTCCAGCCTGGCTCCTGCCAACCCTCCAATCTAGGGGAGACAGCTGGACACAGGCACCCTCAGTCCTGAGAGGTCAAGCCTGGCCTGGAGGGAGGGATGGGGTCAAGGGCCCCAGAGGGAGATGAACGAAGGAGCTGAGAAAAGGCTGCATATAAGAAGGGAATCCGGAGTGGGTTTTGAAGAATGCGTTAAGTGTTTGAGAAGTGGAGAGGACACGCATACTGGGTAGGGGGACCAGCCTGACAAGCAGCAGCCTAGAGGGATAAAAAGGCCCACGGGCAACACAATGTTCAGCAAAGGCAACAGCTGTTATTTGGGGAGAGGCTCAATACGGCATCTGCTGGCTTTGGGTGACCTTGGTATTAATTTTGAGGCTCCCTTGGGTTCCCCAACACTTGGGAATGATCTGGGGCGGGAGAGGGAAACTATGAGGGTCTTTACTACCTTAATTCCCTGCATGCCCACCCTAGACACTGTTCAAGTGGCCACTCCTGTCCCCAGTCATCTTTCTTGCCTCTGGCATGAATCAGATCCCAGCCCTCCCCAGCTCCTATGTCTAATTCATGGCTCTTCAACTAGACCCACACCCTCACCATCACCCATGAGATTTGGTGGCTTCTTCCCCCCCCCCCCACCTCTCTGGCCCCATCTTCAACAGTTTTGCTGTTGAACACCGAGCTTGTTTCCACCCCAGGGCCTTTGCACCTGCTCTTATGCCACAAATGCTTATCCTCCAACTCCCCCGGGTCCTGTTCTTCCAGGTCTCAGTTCATATATCATTTCCTCAGGGAGTCCCCCCTGCTCCGCCGACCATCTAAATCACCTCTGACTCCATTCATTAATAGATGGCCTGGATTGACTTCTCAGCACAATTCTTCCCACCGTCCACTACTTTCTTATTATTTTTCTTTGCATTCACCTATATTCCTCACTCGACTGAGCTCAAATGGGATGCTTTTTTGCCTGTCTTGGTATTTCTGTGTCCTCAGTGCCCAATCAAGGCCTGACACAAAGTGGGCATTCACCGAATACATTCAGGGGCACCTACAGTCACTCAGGTCTGCCTCTGGGTGGCAGCATTCACAGGGGACACACCTCACTCACTGCTGGAAGTAGGCACTCTCTTCCCCAGGCCCCGGTAACATTTCCTATCAGAGATTCTCAGGATGGACAGGCAGTTGGGTGTGGGACGGGCCTGGATTTGGCACATCCTGGGGATTCCAAGATCCTAAGTGGGAAGACTCATAACATTGGAGATGCAGTGTGCATGAAAATGTTCCTCACAATGTATTTATTTCCCCATTTTTTGTTTTTAACTTAGCTGCTTGGAGTAGATTTTCCACTTGGTGCAAGGCACACAATAACAGAGCGTCAGAAAGGCATGCTTGTGGCTTGGATAGTAGAGAGTGGGATTCTCTCAACCTCCTTTTTAGTGTTTTGCTGTTTTGATAGAAAAGAAACCACTGGTCTGCTTGCTGCAGCCTGCCTGGTCTACGGGGAGGGGAGGGATGGGCTCTGATGAGCCTACCGCCTCCTGAAGGCTGGTGCCTGGTGGTGCCCACTCAGGACTGGGGCCAGGCGTTAGCCTTGTCAGGCTGGCCACCAAGCTGTGTCCTCATATAGCTTCCAGAGCCAAGTCACAGGTGATCCTGCCACTGGAGGCCTGGAGAGATTCTGAGGGTTCTGGGGACTCCCAACACTGTGGCCGCGAATGGGAGAGTGGACTTCCCCAAAAAGCAGCTTGCCCATCAGTGACCCGGGTTAGTCTTGGGGAACTGGGGTGGTGAGGGATGGCTTCCCCAGGATACTCTGCCCTTCCGCAGGAGGTGTTACTGGAAGTGGAACCCAGGCGGTGCCAGTGATAGTCGAGGGTGGCCACCAGCAAGACGCTGCAGGGGATGGCTGCCATGCTGTTGTTTGTGGGCTGGTGGAAACCAAGTGCAGGCAGAGGCCTGGGACTCCCGGCCGCCTCTGCCATGCAGGGTGCGGTCCTCCCCACCCCCCCCTTCTCCCCCCCACCCCCCCCCCCCGCCCCCAGCCCAGCTCTTTTTATCTGAAAGAATAGAGGTACCCTTAACATAGAGTGATGTGCCACAAACAGAAGTGATGGGGTCCTTCGAGGTCAGGGGCGACATCACACACAATATGCCTGATTGCAGACGGATGGCTGCCTGTGTTCGGAAAGGGGACTCCAATGCAAGGAGAGCCAGCAGGACAGTGATAGAGAGAGGACCGTATCACCACAGAAGCAGGAATACTGAGAGATGAGATATGGAGGGAGAGGGACACCCAGAAGGGTCTCAGAAACAGAGGGACGAGAGACAGAGAAGCAGAGACAGAGAGAAGGGTGTCTTTGAGGGGCACTGGCGTCACGAGCACCATCCAATTGCTTGGCATCCCAGAACGCCCCACCACCCGTTCCCTGAGCAGTTCCACTCACCCTAATACCAGGTCCCCTGTGAGAACTGAGCTCAGGGAGCGGAAGGTTCTTCCCAGGGTCACCAGCTCCATCCTGGACGACCATCGGGGCTCGGGTCAGACAACTTCATTTTTATTACCACGGTTTTAAATAAATGCACACCGTCAGACCAGCCCCTCCAGTCCCCAGGCAGATCCCCCCAATAAGTTAATAATAAATACAAACATAAATACAGCGGTCTCCGCCGGACGGGGTAGAGAGCAGTGGTGCGAAATCGGGTATCTCAGGACCCACAAGCCCCTTCGACAGGCAAGGACCTCTGAGGTCACTTCCACTGCGCACGAGCCGTAAGCGAAAGACTAGGACCGCTCATAGGCAGTGGCAGTCCTTGGCCACGAGGTCGTCGAAGGGCGTAAGCGACACCCGACCGTCGCTGTCTTGGTGCATGAGCACCACCGGCTCGTAGCGGGCGGGCACGCAGCACGGCGCCGGCGTCGCGTCGGGGTTCAGGCCGTGCAGGCGCGCCTGCATCTGCGCGTGCGTGTTGGCCGACCGGAACTGGCTTGGGCACGCGCCGATACACATGCGCACGTCCAGCTCGCGAGGCGCCACCACCCAGCTGGCCCATCCCAAGTCCTCGAGCGACGCGCGCAAGCTTTGCAGGCGGCAGCAGCGCCCCGCCCCCAGGGGGCAGTCGTCCTTGGAGCGCGCATGCGCGTTGCGGCGCCCTCTGGCCGCGCGTGGCCGCCAGTGCAGCTCAAGCTGGGGACGTGCCGAAGAAGGCAACGCCGCCGGCGAGCGGTCCCTCTGAGGCAACAGTCGCAGGTGGAGGGTGGGCGCCCCGGAACCTCCAAGGCTGAGCTGACGCCGCAGCGGCCGCGTCACGTCCCACGAGCTCAGCTCCGTCGGGGACAGCCTGAGCAGCGCGCGATGCAGGCGGAAGGATGCGGGGAGCCCCTTCGTCAGGTCAGCCCGGGCGATGCGCAGGTGCAGGTGGCCGCCCAGCCCAAGTCGCACTGAGGGAGAGAAGAGAGCCGGTCAGTCAGTGACGGGCCTATGTGCACCAGGCGCAAGTGCCCATTCCCCGCCCCCCCCCCCAACCTGGATCCTACCTCAGGGCCTTTGCACTAGCTGCTTCCCCTTCCCGGCACACTAGTCCCCTGAATCTCAGCATGGCAGGCTACGTGTTCCTCCAGCCTGCCTAACATAGGCACTGCCCTATTTTCTTTCATTGGGTATCATTTCATCTCCCCTACTAGAATCTTAGTAGGAGTTTCAGTCTCCCCGGTCACCACCATGCCTGGTACACAGTGGGTGCTTGGTCAGTACTGGCAGGAATTCATGTGGATCTGATTTTGAGAGGCACTAAGAGCCAAACAGTGGTTCTGCCTCCTCTGGAAGTCAAAAACGTTTTATTGAAGGGCTACTAGGTGCCTGGGGCTGGGGCTACAACAACCAGCTGCTGTGTTTTCAACTCTCTGGATCTTGGTTTCCATGTCTGAGAAATGAAGGGTGCCTGGCTCCCCAGGATCCTCAGGCCCCCAGGCTGGTACAGGTGTTGGGGATAGGGAGCAGACTAGGGTTTGAGGGCCCTGGACTCAGTCACCAGGCTCACAGAGAGCGAGAGGCATGCCTGGAGTCTCACAGCACACGTAGGGTTAGGGTGGGATAATAGCGCCCCCTTCTGGTTTGACGCTCTTTCCCTAACCCCTCCCAGTTAGCGCAGCCCAGATCTCCTTCCGCCCTCTCTACCCCCTAGAGCCTCCGTGGAGGGGGCAGAAAATACCCCCCCCCCCCAAGGCACCTGCTACGTGAGACTTGAGCAGTGGCTTGTCAAGGGATTGCATCAGACTGGGAACCAGTACGGACAGATTCGGCCTATCCCTGGGCTGCGCTCCTCTCGTCCCCGCCCCTGCATCCCTTCTCCTAGATTGCGTGCCCTCCCCCACCCCTAAACCCAAGGACAGGGACCCCACCCCCACCCCGCGCCCGATTTTGTTTCTGGAAATTCCAGGCTCTGTGAGTTTTCAAGAGACTCGCTGGGCCTCAGTTTCCCCATCTGCGATCTTGAACATCTCACTTTGGCCACACCCCGCCTAGTCTTGGCATAAACCCGGCCACCACCTCCCCCCCCCACCCCCCGAAGCCCCTAGGGGGGATGTTCTTGTCCGGTTCACAGATAAGGAAACTGAGGCTCGGTGGCAGGTCTGGGTCCCTGTGTCTCAGAACCACTGGTTAGATGATGGTAGCTGCACAGGGGGCGCCGGTCTCCTAGATTTCACTCACGCTTTGGAGTGAGTATCCGGACTTGAGCTTCAGAGATGACTCGGTCAGGGTTTGAGTCTTCCCAGCTTTGGTTCAACCGCAACCTGGTCTGCAGGTGTTCGTAGAGTTTCCGAAACTCCTCGAATCTGGAGACATCCGTACCGGAGCGAGCTTCTGAGGGTCCCGGAAAGGCCGGGAGGTGCTCCTGGGCCAAAGACAGGGCACCTCCCGAAGGCAGCCAGCAGAGCATCAGCAGCATCAGCAGCATCAGCAGCATTGGTGGTGTGGGTCCAGGCCCAGGCATGCCTGTGCTAGCTGAGTTCTGAACTGAGACACCGGACGCTGCTGGACTGGCCTTTATAATCCCCGGACTTTGTCCGCCCCCGCCTGCCTGGTCCCTTCCGCTCTGGGTGCAGAGTAAACACTCCAGGGACCATACATGGCTGAGTCTTGGGCTGCTTTTAAGGGGGAGGCCCTTCTGGGGAGTTCTCCTGGGGAAGTGGGGGACGCCCTCCCCCCCCAGAAGCCTCTTTGAGCCTCAGTATCCTCTATGAAATGGGGACTTCCTTCCAGCTTGGTGGACTGGTGAAAAGAATGCTTTTGTCAGAAAAAGACTTATTTCTATGTGCTCAATTCCATAGCAAGCCCTTAAGAGGAGGTCTTCTCCCTCATGGGATTTTCTCTCTCCCTTCCTGGTTAGGGTCAAAGGCTCCAGATGTTGAAAACCAAAGGAAGCAGAGGAGAAAGAGCCAGGAGGTACAACCTTAGGCAAGTCATTCCCCTTCATCCCACGTCTGTTTCTTCATCCGGAAAACAAGAACTGAGACTTTCACTGGAGAGAAATTCAAATGGGGCATAAACGACAGGGCCAGACCCATAGGAGGTCGTGTGATGGACTGAGTGTTTTTGCAGTCCCTGATCCTTAGGGGGAACTCCTGCTCGTTCTTCAAAACCCTACCCAAAGAGCTCCTCCTCCAGGAAGCCTTGCCTACCATTACCTTTCCAGGCTCAGCCGCATGCTCCCAACCCCCATCCTTTCCTTCAGCGCAGACCTGACCTCACAGCACTGGGAGTATCTGTGCTTGGCTCTGTCTGCCCCAGACTGGAGGCCCTTTGAAGACTTGGACAGAGATGAAGATACTCTGGGGCCCAGTCCAGAGTGGAGGGGGCAGGGAATTGGAGGGCTGTTATCAGGCCCGCCACCAGATGGTGGAAGGGCAAGGGGTGCCCTAGGAAGACCCAGGCCTTCCCCTCAGACCCTTCTCCTCTGGCCCCAGGCACTGGCCCCTGTGCCTGTTTCTTGGCCACAGGGAAGATGGGCAGCAGTTGAGGCGGATCGTGGGGATGTGTAAAGTGTGACAGCGTGTGCAGGCAAGAGGTGACAAGGGCTTGCTGCGGGTCACACAGCAAATCCCCACACTGCAGGAACACGGTCGGGCCTCCCCGCCACCCCCAACATGCACCCACTGGCTGTGTGAGCCCAGCCAAGGCTCAGCAACCCCCCCCCCCCCACCTCCGCCGAGTCTCAGTCTCAGCCTCTCTGCAGTGGGATTACCGCCCAGCTATGGGTCTCAAGTATCCCTCTGTGATGCCCGGGGCATTCAGGTGCTTAGTAAGTCACTACCATGTTGACAGGGGCTGTTGGGAAGATGGGCCTCTTGCCCCACCAGCTTGGCCCACACAGTAAGAGCTCAAAAAGGGTCCTGCGCTGACTGGACAAGGAGCTGGGGCCACTGTGCGGCCGCACTGCTATGCCCTCCGCAGAGGCCAGGCGCCAGAGGTGAGCCAGAGTGCTGAGTAATCCTAACGTGGTAAGGGCAGGTCAGCAAGGGTCACCAGTGCCTAGGTCTGACCTCACCTGGGGTGGGTGGGGCAGCATCCCTGCAAGATCAATAATGGTGAGATGCCAACTTTCACCAGAGTTCACGCTGCAGGCGCCGTTCATATACTTTTCTCTTAAGGGAACCAAACCAGGAGGGGCAAGTAAGATTGTAGGGGGCAGCTCCACACTGGAGACCAGCCTTTGGCTGACTGTTTCCTGGCATTTCTAAGCCTGTGATAGGATTCTGAAGTTCCCTCTGTCTAGGACTGTTCCTTCCTTCCTTCCTTCCTTCCTTCCTTCCTTCCTTCCTTCCTCTCTTCCCCCCCCCCCCAAATTTAAAAGCCTCATAAAGAGTTTTTCCTGATCCAGGTCCCAACAGACTGGACATTTGTCAGCTCCAGAGAAGCTGGCCTGGGTTGACATTCTGGCCCCCTTCTCCCTGGCCATGACATGTGGGACAAGGCATCAACCGGCAGGGCCTCGGTTTCCCCATCTGTAAAAAGTGGCAGTGGCATTCTGAGTCAGGGCTGTGGGGAGAACACACAGGGAGTGGAAATTTTTGCACACGCTGTGGGTCAGCACGATCGTGATTCAAATCCTAGTGCCACCCACTTTGCTGTGTGACCATAGGCAAGTACTCAAACTCTCTGTGCATAGAACAAAAGCAGTGTGGGTCGTGAGGAAGGAGAACATTAAGTACAGGAATCTTACCATTCTTAACTCAGCAAACTCATAAGAGCCAACACAAACTGGGCACCAGGTCACACGCCAAGGACAGAGATCCTTGTGAATCAGGGCCCCTTCTGCCCACTGATGCCCCCAGGCAGAGGACAACCCTGGTGGAGGCTAACCTCTCACGAGGACGTGAGAAATCACCTATTTAAGCTGTTTTATTTGCCTTCCGGGGTGTCAAGTTTGGGTAAAGTCCAGCAGACCCTGGGGTCCCAGGCACAGGGGCTTCAGACAAGGCATTCACAGGAACTCTGGGCGTCAGGGAGAAGACGGCCAGAGGATGTAGGGCCCAAACCCTCCTTTGGGGAAAGACACAGTCACTTTCAGCAGGAACGGTTTGTCCTAAAGAGAGATCTCGAGCGGGATAGAAACCTGAGATGTGAAGGGAGCCCCAGAAACGTGCCAGGTGCCCCCAAGGCAAGTAGAAAGCCAACTCTGCTCCCCCAAAGCCAGATGATGCCTCCTGTATTGTCCGGGGAAACTGCATGCCTTGGGAGCAGGGAGCCCAATTCCAAACTGACTTCCTCTGGGATTTCCTCAGGACAGAGTGTGTCGCCACAAAAGCCACTTGCCCCAGACCCCACCCCTTTTGAACCCTTGGATGACCCCAACCCAAGCAGTGGGGAGCCGGCCCCCTCTCCAAGCCTGGGGTTGCTTCTCTCTTTCTCACTGTGTCCCCTTTCTCTGTGCCCCATGTGTACTGGGGAGGCAGGCACTTCTGTGGGTCTCTGGGTAGCTGAAGGTAGGTTTGATGAGGAGAGGAAGGAAGAGAAATGAATTTGGGGGAAGGAAGAGCAGCTAAAGGCTGGACTGTTTTCCCTCATGATCTGTGAGTCCTCAACCCCCAGCTTGTGATAAATGAGCTTCAGTTTCCCTGTCCGTAAAAGGTGGTAATGGCACCCCCCATCATCTCTTCACAGGGATGTAAGGAGGACTCATAGGCAGGGAGGGAGTCAGGGGACAAGGTCTGTTGGAATGTGCACTCAGGATCTGTTAGGAATTAAGTTTCAAGATGTGGACATTAGCTAGTGCCTGCCTCACCCTAAGTGCTGCCATTCTGACCTGTGGGCTCAGAGGCAAAGTGGCAGCATTGTGGTGAAGCTATGAGACATATCCCAAGTGGTGTATGTCCAGTCTTTTTGTGGATCTGGTGTTCCAGGGGCCTGGATGCTTCCTCTGGGGTGACAAGGAGCTGACTCCCAGGCCCACGTGGTGCCTCGGGGACCATAAGACTCATAGTGGCCTTGGCAGTGGGAGCAGGATTTCTCATGGGCAGAAGAGATGCTAGGCTGGAGGTTTCCTGTGGAGAGAGAAAGAGAAACTGGTAACTCGTGGGACTCCTATGTGCTAGGCGCAGGGTGCCCATTTCTTCCCACACACCAAGGCGGACCCCACCTCAGGGCCTTTGCACAAGCTGCTTCCTCTTCCTGGCACACTAGTCCCCTGAATCTCAGCATGGCAGGCTACATATCCCTCCAGCCTGCCTAATATAGGCACTGCCCCATTTTATTTCATTATGTATCATTTCATCTCCCCTACTAGAATCTTAGTAGGAGTTTCAGTCTCCCTGGTCACCACCATGCCTGGTACACAGTACGTGCTTAGTAAGTACTGGCAGGAATTCATGTATATCTGATATTTAGAGGGACTAAGAGCCAAACAGTGGTTCTGCCTCCTCTGGAAGGCAAAAACATTTTATTGAAGGCCTGCTAAGTCCCTGGGGCTATAACAACCAGCTACTGTGTTTTCAACTCTCTGGATCTTGGTTTCCATGTCTGAGCAATGAAGGGTACCAGACCACACAGGGTGCCTAACTTCCGGATTCCTTGGACCCTTAGGATCCTCAGACACACAGCCCCCCAAGCTGGTCCAGGTCTTGGGGACAACTGTGGAGTGGGGCTGAGATTCTAGGGCCCTCAACCTACTTACTAGGTTCAGAGAGGACCCAAGTTTACTTGGAAAATATACAGCACAGGCAAGACCAGGGAGGGTTCAGAGCACTCTCTGGATCCTGACACCTTCCCCCACCAAACTCCTTCCAGAGGATCATATAGCCCAGTTCTTGAGGGCACCTTCTGCTGGCAACTTTAGCAGTGTTTGGCCCTCGATTGCCTCAAATCTGGAACCAACCTAAGCAGGTTCTGGCTACCTTCCCCTCCCCCCTGCACATATCTCCCCCCTGACCCCCACCAACGGTAAGAACGATGCCCTCCTGGCACCTGCCTCTGGGTTCTGCAGGCCCTGTGCACTTTCAGGAGAGTTGCTGACCCCTCTGGGCCTCAGTTTCTCCATCTGTGATCAGGGCGGGGTTATAATAATCCCATGCTGACCGAGCCCCACCCTGTGTGGCTGGGCAGATGAGGCTGCTGGCTCCTTCTTCAGTCATGAGGGGAGATGGGCTACTCCTGCCCAGTTCACAGATGGGGAGTAACTGAGGTTCAGCAGTGGGTCTCTAGGACACGGAACCACTGGTTAGATGTGGGGACTGCCCCAAAGGGTCTCTGAGATTTCACTCACACTTTAGGATCTGGTTGGCGTTTGAGTCTTCCAAGTTCTTGTTCAACGGCAGCATGGTCAGGGTGTCTTTGAAAGGTTTCTGCAACTTCTGGAGTCTGGGGACATCCAGACTGGATCGCATCTCAGAGGGCCCGGTCAAAGGCTCCAGATGTTGAAAACCAAAGGAAGCAGAGGAGAAAGGGCCAGAAGGAGCCAGAAGGTACAGCCTTAGGCAAGTCATTCCCCTTCATCCCACGTCTGTTTCTTCATCCGGAAAACAAGAACTGAGACTTTCACTGGAGAGAAGTTCAAATGGGGCATAAACGACAGGGCCAGACCCATAGGAGGTCGTGTGATGGACTGAGTGTTTTTGCAGTCCCTGATCCTTAGGGGGAACTCCTGCTCGTTCCTCAAAACCCTACCCAAAGAGCTCCTCCTCCAGGAAGCCTTGCCTACCATTACGTTTCCAGGCTCAGCCGCATGCTCCCAACCCCCATCCTTTCCTTCAGTGCAGACCTGACCTCACAGCACTGGGAGTATCTGTGCTTGGCTCTGTCTGCCCCAGACTGGAGGCCCTTTGAAGACTTAGACAGAGATGAAGCTACTCTGGGGCCCAGGCCCTTGGCTGGGCCCAGAGTGGAGGGGGCAGGGAATTGGAGTGCTGGGGTTTAGGGCTGGTGTCAGGTCCAGCCACCAGATGGTAGAGGGCAAGGGGTGCCCCAGGAGGACCCAGGCCTTCCCCTCAGACCTTTCTCCACTGCTGAGGACCCCTGGCCCCAGGCACTGGCCCCTGTGCCTGTTCCTTGGCCACAGAGAAGATGGGCAGCTGTGTGAGGCCGACCGTGGGGATGTGTGAAGTGTGACAGTGTGTGCAGCAAAGGTACAAGGGCTTGCTGGGGATCACAAAGCCAGTCCCTGCTGGGGGAGCAGGGCCAGGCTTCCCCCAACGCCCAGCATGCACCCACTGGGGAGACTGGGTTTCCCCTGAGTCTGTCTCAGCTTCTGTGCCTTGGGATTACTGCCCGGCTTTGGGAGGGGCCCAAAGTGTCCTGGGTGATGTCCCCAGCCAGCAGGAGGTGCTTAAACTTGCTCCTGCCACCGTCATTTCCAGCCTGATTGCAGCTGGGCAGGAGGTTGGACCCAGCCTCTTTCCATTCAGACCCATTTGCTTTCTAAGATTAAGGAAACCAGGGTCGGGGTGCCTAGGTGGCTCAGTTGGTTAAGTGTCTGACTCGTGATTTTAGCTCAGGTCATGGTCTCACAGTTTGTGAGTTCAAGCCCCACATCAGGCTTGGTGCTGATGGCAGGGAGCCTGCTTGGGATTCTCTCTCTTCCTCTCTCTCTCTCTCTCTCTCTCTCTCTCTCTCTCTCTGTCCCTCCCCTCCCCTTCAAAATAGGTAAGTAAACTTAAAAAAAAAAAAAAAGAGGGGCTCAGTCGGTTGAGCGTCTGACTTCAGCTCAGGTCATGATCTCGTGTTCCGTGAGTTCAAGCCTCGCGTCGGGCTCTGTGCTGACAGCTCAGAGCCTGGAGCCTGCTTCGGATTCTGTGTCTCCCTCTCTCTCTGCCCCTCCCCCACTCATGCTCTGTCTCTCTCTCTCTCTCTCTCTCTCTCTCTCTGTCAAAAATAAATAAACATTAAAAAAAAAAAAAAGAAAAGAAAAAGAAATCCAGGGCCCCGGGGGCAAGTAAGGTAGATAGAGTAATAGGGAGCCATCCTACCATGGGATTTTGCACATGTCCCCACCGGCCAGGTAAGACTTCCCTGTGTCTTGTTACAATGCCTGCGTCCCCAGGGGCACAGAGGTTGGAGGCCTGGGAAGATTTCTTTGAAGACATCTCCACTCACCACCTAGCTCTCCTGGGAGGCCGTATGAGGCTCCACGGAAAATTAACAGCTCAACATTTCCAAGCGAACAATTGAATGACATAGCATTTATGCCACCATCACCTCGGTCGGTTCCAGAACATTTCCATCACCACAAAAAGAGACCTCGTCCCCATGAGCAGTCGGTCGCTCCCCATGCCCCTCCCCCAGCCCCTGGCAACCACCAATCAGCTTTCTGTCTCCATGGATCTGCCTGTTCTGGACGATTCATATTAAGTATATACTGCACCCAATGTCCAATGTGATGGGGCAGGGCGGGTAGGGTTCCACACGCGGACAATTCTCCAACACAGGTGGATGTCCTACAGGTCAACTTAATTCTGACACTACCTCCCTGTGGGAGATCCCACAGATTAAGGGTTCAGTCCTCCACTTCAGATGCCCCTAGCAAGGTTGTTAATCGTGGTCCTTCTAGACTGGCTATAAATCACAGGCTCCCAAGACCCCCTCCTTGGGTTCATCTCCTTCGCTAGAGCAGCTCACAGAACTCGGGAAACCCATTTACTCACTAGATTACTGATTTACTATGGAGGATATAAAAGAATACAAATCAACAGCCAAATGGAGAGATGCGTTAGGTGGGAAGGGGTGCCGTCTCCCTAAATCTCTATGTTGATCAACCCGGAAGCCCTCCAGGGAACCCTGCCCTTTGGGTTGTTATGGAGACTTCATGACGTAGGCATGGTTGATCAAATCATCGGCAGTTGGGGGCTGACTCAACAACTTCCAGCCCCTCTCCCCACCCCTGAGGTCAGTGTGGATGGGACTGAAAGCTGAACTCTCTAATCACACGGTCAGGTGCCTTCTAAAAGGCACGCGTATAGCTCTTGAGGCACCTGGCTGGCTCAGTCGGTAGAGCATGTGACTCTGAATCTCAGGGTCATGAGTTCAAGCCCTACATTGGGCATGGAGCGTTTAAAAAAAAAAAAGACACGTTTATAGCCCTCGTCACAGGAATTCCAAGGGTCAAAGACCAAACACATATTTCTTATTATAAGTGACAATATCACATATATAGGTGAAATCATACAACAGATGGTCTTTGGTGTTTGGCTTCTTTCCTCAGCGTGCTGTTTTCCAGGCTTATCCATGGCGCAGTGTGTGTCCTTCATTCCCTCTTATAGCTGAGTGATCTTCTGTTGTATGGATGGACCACGTTTTGTTCATCTACTCACCCATTCATGGTCACTGGGATTGTTTTCACCTTTCGGCAGCTTTGAATAGGGCTGCTGTGCACAGCCCTACAAGGATATACAAGGATTCAAGGACCTGTTTTCTTTCCTTCTTTCTTTCTTTCTTTTTTTAAGTTTATTTATTTATTTTGGGAGAGAGCACACAAGCCGGGGAGGGGCAGAAAGAGAAGGAGAGAGAGAGGATCCCAAACAGGCTCCTCACTGACCGTGCAGAACCCAACGTGGGGCTCGAACCCACAAACCGTGAGATCATGACCTGAGCTGAAACCAAGAGTTGGATGCTTAACCGACTGAGCCACCCAGGCACCCCTTGAGGACCTGTTTTCAGTTCTCGTGGGGCTATGCCCAGAAGTGGAACTGCTGGGTCACATCGTTATTCTGTGTGTTAACTTTTTGAGGAGTGCCCGGAATATTTTCCACAGCCTCGGCCGTTTTCTTTTTAAACTTTTATTGAGATACGACTAACATGAAGCGGAAAAGAAGTCATCTTAGTGTTCAGCTCAGTGACACTTCCCATACAGTAGGCCCGCGGGGCGACTTCCCAGATGAGGTTCCAGAACATTCCCAGCCCCAGGAACACCCTGGATGACCACGATGCCCACTTCTGTTACGATGACTGAGTTTGCCTCTTTTCCAACCTGATATAACGGAACCAGCATTGTCTCTTCTGTCTGGCATCTTTCACCCAACATCACTTGTTCTTCATCTGTCAGAAGACAAAGACTTGTTCTTTATCTAGTTCATCCCTTTTCCTGGCTGCTTAGTAGCCCACTCCAGAAGGGAGTGGAGCTGCTGGCTCGTGAGTGGGCATCTTATCACTTTACAAGCAGAACCACTAATTAGTTTATTCCTGGAACTTCCCAAGGGGACATAGCACCACCGAGGGCCTGGGGGATGCCCAGGGGCAGCGAAGGGGAACATTAGCTCCATGGTGTTTCCAGTTCACCAAACTCTGGAATGAAGGCATCCGGGCCACTCTGGCTCCCCTTCAGAAAATCGTTAGCTGATGACCTCATGGCCAGCCCCATGGCCAAGCTGGGAGGGGCGGTGGGGCGGGAGGTAGGCAGGCAGCCATCAATGAGCTCAGTGGGCCAGGGCCCTGCATTCCTCTCTGGCAGCTTCCATGGGTCCCCAGGGGCCAATCCAAGGTAGAAGTAAACAGCGTGAAGGCCAGGGGTCAGGCCGTTCCGCCGCCTGGCTTGGCCCCAAACCTCCCAGAATTTTCCCTCGCCACCACCTACTTTTGGCCATGGCCACCCTCATCAAACACACGCAACACACAAGAAAACACACACCCACTTTTATTATTTGTTTCTCATGACATGAAACACACACAGTCACGGCAGGAGGTCCGGAAGAGGCCAAAAAAAAAAAAAAAAGTTATTTTAAAATTTCCTATGAGTTTGCGGGACAAGGAGAATTGCTATCCTATTACGTGAGCTTCCTTCCAGGCCAGTGGGTGCCTGTGTCATCTAGAGGGTCCTCCAGGCAGCCTGGGTTTAAATGCTGGCTCAGCCCTTGAGATGCCCAGCAGATTCTGAAGCATTGCTAATCTCTTCCAAACACTGCTTTCTTTCTCAGCACTACCCCCTTAAAGGGTAGCACTGAGCAGATGGGCCTTAATCTGAGCTATAATCCCAATGTTTTAGATTTAATGACCTCTGTTAGTAGAGGTGGTTGGGCAGCAATCTCTCCACTTCAGCCGGAGTTGGGTTGAAACATGCCCGGGCAAGTTTGCTCGGAAACAGTGTCTCCTTCTGACAAACTCCTATGTATCTGTTCAACCCCAGCTTTGATGTCCTGCCTCCCATTAAGCACTCTCTATGCTCTCCCCAGTTTCCCTGAGGCTGAGGGGCCTCCCTCTCAGGGTGCCATCCTGCCCACCGAAGACTAGGGTATCTGGTTCTGGCCCTGTGCCCCCCCCCCGCAGACCAGCACCTTTTTTTTTTTTTTTTTTTTTCAACATTTATTTATTTTTGGGACAGAGCGAGACAGAGCATGAACGGGGGAGGGGCAGAGAGAGAGGGAGACACAGAATCGGAAACAGGCTCCAGGCTCTGAGCCATCAGCCCAGAGCCCGACGCGGGGCTCGAACTCACCGACCGCGAGATCGTGACCTGGCTGAAGTCGGACGCTTAACCGACTGCGCCACCCAGGCGCCCCCAGCACCTTTTCAAGGACCAGGCCCCACTATTACTATGCTGGTTTCCTAGGCTGCTGTAATCAAGGATCACAAACGGAGAGGCTTAAAACAACAGAAAATTATTCTCTCGCAGTTCTGCAGGCCAGAAGTTTGAAATCCTGGCCTCTCCCAGTGTTTGTGGCCCCAGATGTTCCTCATGGAGGGGCCAAGGGCAGGCAGCCCCAAGATGAGCCACTTTAGCATGAACCCTATTTTGAGTTAAAAGCAATCAGAACCCAGCAGATTTGGGAAAAGCTCTGTACCTCCCACTCAACTACCTGCTTGTGCTAGGAAGAGAGCTATTTCCCAAAATTCCTCTTTACCTAAGAAACGTATCTACATAACAGGGTGGTGTTTGTTTTATAAACACCTCCTCTTACCCTCCTGCTAACGGGTCTCTCTTCCCTTTTCTCCTCAGACCCCTACCCCTCTCCTGAGCTCATGCAAGCATCGCGTTGCCTCACTGTCTTTGGAATTCCCATATCTGTGTGGATTCCCCAGACATATGCATGCTATTACATTTCACTTTCTCCTGTTAATGTCTCATGTCAATTTGATTCTTAGTCCAGCTACGGGGACCTTGAAGGGCAGAGAGAATTCCTCCTCCCCAATACTTGGCTTGTGGCCGCATCGCTCCAATCTCTGCTTCTGTCTTTACATGGCCTTCTCTTCTCTCCTCCTCCCCCTCTAAGGACACCTGTAGAGTTAAGTCCCACTATAAATCCAGAATGGGCTCATTCCAGATCTTTAACTTAATCACATCTGCAAAGACCCTTTTTCCAAATCAAGGCACATTCACAGGGACTGAGGGATAGCTATCAGATCAGGCGTGGTCTGGGAAAGTCCCTGAGGGCCACCCACAGCAATGAATGGGGGTGGCGAGGGGTTGGCATCTTCTGGTACCTTCAGATGGGAAAGATGCACACACATTCTGGGGTATATAATGGGCTTGTGGTACTCGGGCCATTGTAGGACAAACCCATGCTCAGGGAAGGGAGACTCAAGTTCAAATCCAGATTTTGCCACTTCCTGGCTGTGTGGTCTTAGGCAGGTGTCTTGGCCTCTCTGCGCCAGGCTCGTCCTCTAATGTCCTCAGCCCTGGACAGGCCACAGCTATGAGGATCCACAGGTCTTTCTCCTTGCTTCTGATAAGGGTAATTTGTATACCTGGACCCACAAAATAGAAGCCACCCCAGTGTGGGCCCTGCCCACATCATAAATCTAAACCTAAATCACCTTGGGGCGTCTGGGGGGGCTCAGTCGGTTAAGCGTCCGACTCTTGATCTCGGCTCCGGTCATGATCTCAGAGTTTGGTGAGTCCAAGCCCTACCTCGGGCTCTGTGCCGACAGCACGGAGCCTGCCTGGGATTCTCTCTCTCCTCTCTCTCTGCTCCTCCCCCACTCATGCTCACTCTCTTGCTCTCTCTCTCTCAAAATAAATAATTAAACATTAAAGAATAAATAAATAAACCTAAATCAGCCTGTCCTTATAGGAAACCTAACATACACCAATCACAATCTTCCCGTTCAGCGTTAGCTAGCTTACCTTACCCTAGAAAATAAGACCTGCTAACCTTGTAAGGAAATCCCTGACCTCCTAGTCAGCCATGTCCTGCTTCTGAGTCACTTCTAAAGCTCTGTAAAATCCTACATTCCTCAGGGGGTATGCTACTCTGCCCATGAGACATGTAGTCTCCCATGGATTCGTGGATTGTTTTCCCTTGAAGAAGGGACATCAAACTCGTTGCTAAATTGTATTGTTTTTGCCATTTGACAGTGCTCACATGAGAAGTGCTTTACTGTTTATTTATTTTTGAGAGAGAGAGACCGAGCATGAGTGGGGGAGGGGCAGAGAGAGAGGGAGACATAGAATCCAAAGCAGGTTCCAGTCTCCCAGCTGTCAGCACGGAGCTGGATGCAGGACTCGAACCCATGAACTGTGAGATTACGACCTGAGCCAAACCGACTGAGCCACCAGGCACCCCGAGAGGTGCTTTAGAGAAACCCATCTACTCATTCATTTGCTCATTGATCCCACAAATACTGCTTCAGCATCTGTCATGTGCCAGGGCCTCCTTTCAAGCGGAAAAAGAAGACTCTAGGTGTGATGGGAGTAGAGAAAAAACCGCTAGCAGGGGACACAGCCTATTCAAAGGCCCTGAAGTGAGAGACTCTCACACAGAAAACCTGGAGGTGACAGCCAGGCCCTGGAGGTTGTTCTCAGCGGATGAGCCTGTTTGAAATCCTGGTTTGGCTTCTCCTCATCTCTGTCACCTGGGCAAGTGAGCTCTTCACATCCTGGATTCTTTTTCTTTCTTGTCAAGGGCAGTTTTCCTCACCCGGAGAGGTTTATTTGCAGCTTTTCGGGATCAAGATCCGATTTACAAATCTGTAAGCATGTAGATTCACCCCCAAAAAGTACCCGATCGATGGCAAGGGCCATTTCTTGAGCAAAGTCAGTTTTATTGTTAAAAAAAATTTTTTTTATTGTGTAAAAGACACATTACATAAACATAACCATTTAAAAATGTGCGATTCAGTGGGTTTCATTCATTCACAGTGTTGTGTAACCATCATCGCTATCTAGTTCCGGAACTTTTTCATCACCCCAAAAGGAAACCCCGTCCCCATTAGCAGTCACTCCTCACCCCCCTCGCCCCTGCCCCTGACAACCACCCATCTACTTTCTGTCCCTATAATTTTGCCTGTTCTGAACATTTCATATGAGTGGAATCATAATATTTATATTTTAGCAACTGCGAATAGAGCTGCTATAAACACGCATGTATGCATTTTGTTTGAACACCTGTTTAGTTCCCTTGGGTCTATACCAAGGAGAGCAGTTGCTGGGTCATGTGGTAAGTTTAGGTTGAACTTGTTGAGAAACTGCCAAGCCTTCTCGTCTCAGTTTTACTTTTTGTTACAAAATATTTCAGGTCTACACAAAAGTATCAATAGTAAAGTAACAAACACCCACCTACCCACTACCCAGCTAAAGGAAGAAACATTCCCAAAAGAGTTGAACACCTTTTATACCCTCCATCGTCCATCCATTATGCTGTCCTTTCCAATCCCAGGGAAGTCTCTATCTAAAACTGGGATTGGTCATCCCAATGCCTATTATTATAATATTATATATATTTTGAAGGGGTAGGCATATTTAAAACTTTTTCAGCATGGGGCACCTGTCTGGCTCAGTCAATGGAGCGAGTGACTCTTGATCTTGAGGTTGTAGGTTCAAGCCCCACATTGGGTATAGAGATTACTTTAAAAAAAAATCTTTAGGGGATGCCTGGGTGGCTCAGTCTGCTGAGCATCCAACTCTAGAATTTTGGCTCCAGTCATGACCTCACGGTTTGTGAGTTGGAGCCCCGCATTGGGCTCCACATTGGTGGCTCAGAGCCTGTTTGGGATTCTCTGTCTCCCTCTCTCTGCCCCTCCCTCACTTGCTCTCTGTCTCAAAAAAAAAAAAAAAAAAAACATTTAAAATAAACAAATACATACACACATACATACAATCTTTAGGGGCACCTCGGTGGGTCAGTCAACTGAGTGTTGGGTTCTTGATTTTGACTCAGGTCATGATCCCTGGGTCATGGAATCAAGTCCCATGTCAGGCTCACACTGGACGTGGAGATTGCTTGGGATTCTTTCTCTCTCTCTCTCTCTCTCTCTCTCTGTCCCTTTCCCTCACTCATGCTCTCGCTCTCTCTCTAAAATAAAACAATAAATAAAATCTTTTTTCTCTTTTTTTAGTTTTTTTCTTTTTGAGAGACAGAGAGAGATAGGGCGTGAGCAGGGGAGGTACAGAGAGAGAGGGAGACACAGAATTCAAAGCAGGTTCCAGGTTCCGAGCTGTCAGCACAGAGCCCGATGCGGGGCTCAAACCCACGAACGTGAGATCATGACCTGAGGCCAAGTCCAGCACTCAACTGACTGAGCCACCCAGGTGCCCCAATAAAATAAAATCTTAAAAAAAAAAAAACTACCAGCAAAATGGTGGAATGGACAACTCCAACCTCTCCCAACCCCACAAGAACATCAAACAAACAGAAACTATCAGAGTTGATTTTGTCAGAACTCTGGAAAACCATCAAAGGTTTGCAGCAACTAAGCAAATGTTGAAGAAAAGAATTAAAGGGCAATTCGAAAATGGTAGGAAAGCTTGATGGTATTTTTACTTGCCCTTGCCCCATCCCCTCCTCAGCTCAGCAGTGATGGTTTAACAGAGACAACCTGTGTTACCAGTGCTGGACCATGGTCTCTAATTCTGGAGGAGGCAGAGCAGATCTCGTTCACAAATTACTTTGTAGGTCTGTTCTAACCTACACAGGGCTTCTTGAAGGACTCACACAAAATGCTCATCTCTGAATTGCCTAACTCAGAGCTCAGGCCAGAAAAGTGGCAGGCGTTGCTCAAAAACACTGCAAGATGAACTAACAAACTTCAAGCACCTAGGGTAAAAGATTGTGGTCGAAACGTATTTATCAATCATCTAAACCCCAGGAGGAAAAGTTGGGGGAGATTCTTTGGGGAATTAGGACATTCAGAGCCTCCTTTTATATGGAGGGAATTTGGAAAACTATATGTATGGTCCAGGGCTAGTCTCATGCTCAGAAAAGACCTGAGGAGACCCTAAGGTTTCATCTCAGGCTGATCCCCAGACTCAGTACAAACCCAGCTTAATGTTGAAGCAATGCCCTAGCACAGAACCAATCTGAAAATACTAGGAGAGGTGGATTCTTTTGTTGTTTGGTTTGTTGTTTGGTTGGTTTGGGGTTTGTTTTTGTTGTTGTTGTTGTTTTTATCTCCTGGCATTAGAAGAAATCTCTGTCAAGATATTAACTGAGCCTTGGGAATGTAAGCTGGTGCAGCCACTCTGGAAAACAGTATGGAGGTTCCTCAAAAAACTAAAAATGGAACTACCCTATGACCCAGCAATGGCACTACCGGGCATTTATCCAAGGGATACAGGTATGCCGTTTCGAAGGGACACGTGCACCCCCATGTTTATAGCAGCACTAGCAACAATAGCCAAAGTATGGAAGGAGCCCAACTGTCCATCGATGGATGAATGAATAAAGAAGATGCGGTATATATATACAATGGAATATTACTCGGCAATCAAAAAGAATGAAATCTTGCCATTTGCAACTATGTGGATGGAACTGGAGGGTATTATGCTGAGTGAAATTAGTCAGAGAAAGACAAAAATCATACGACTTCACTCATACAAGGACTTTAAGAGACAAAACAGATGAACATAAGGGAAGGGACACAAAAATAATATAAAAACAAGGAGGGGGACAAAACAGAAGAGACTCTTAAATAGGGAGAACAAACTGAGAGTTACTGGAGGGGTTGTGGGAGGGGGGATGGGCTAAATGGGTAAGGGACATTAAGGAATCTACTCCTGAAATCATTGTTGCACTAGATGCTAACTAATTTGGATGTAAATTTAAAAAAATAAAAAATAAAACAAGTTAAAAGAAAAAAGATATTAACTGAGCTTGAGCTAAACGAACAGAGAACTCAGGACTACACACAACAAAGAATACAGTCCTTGCTTAATATAGTTTGGAAAAGTGCCTAAACAAATGAAACAAGACAACCTTCAACAATTTAAAGACAAAAACAAAAACAGCAAGCCCTCAGGAAGAGGAGAATCTGGTTTCTACAGTTACCACATTATAATGTTCAAATGCCTAGTTTTCAACAAAAAGATCACAAGGCATAAAAGGAAACATAAAACTATGGCCTACTCAAAGGAGAAAAATAAATTAATTTTCAAAATTTTATCTTATTTCATGTTTAAAATTTTTTTAACATTTTATTTTATTTTTTGAGAGACAGAGAAAGAGACAGAGCATGAGCAGGGGAGGGGAAGAGAAAGACAGAGACACAGAAACCAAAGCAGGCTCCAGGCTCTGAGCTGTCAGCACAGAGCCCGACGCGGGGCTCAAACCAAACTCACGAACCATGAGATCATGACTTGAGCCAAAACCAAGACTCAGACGCTTAAGCAATTGAGCTGCCCAGGTGCCCCTTTAAATTTTATTTTTAAGTAATCTCTACACCCACTGTGGGGATCGAACTCACAACCCCAAGGCCAAGAGTCACATGCTCCACTGTCTGAGCCAGCAAGGTGGCCCTCAAAGGGACAGAATAAATTGACAGGAATGAAGTCACCTCTAAGGAAGCCCAGACATCTGACTTACTAGACAATAACTATAAAACAACTATCTTAAACATGCTCAAAGACCTAAGGGAAACATGGAAAGAGAAGTAAAGGAAGTCAGGGAAATAGAGTATGAACAAACTAAGATCATCAATAAAGAGATAGACATTATGAAAAGAAACCCAACAGAAGCTCTGGATCTGAAAAGGACAATAACCGAAATGCAAAATTCACTAGAGGTCTTAACAGAAGATTTGAACAAGCAGAAGAAAGAATCAACAGACCTGAAGATAGGATGATTGAATTTATTTAGTCTGCAGGGCAGAAAGAAAAGAGAACAAAGAGTGAACGGTTTAAAGGCTCTGTGGGACACCATCAAGAGACTCAACATAAGCATTATAGGAGGCCCAGAAGGGGGAGAGTGTGTGTGTAGAGAGAGAGTAAAGGGCAGAAAGAATGCCTGAAGAAATGATGGCCAAAAACTTCCCAGATTTGATGGCTGATACCAATCTACACATCTAAGAAGCCCACATTGACACTTTGTAATGAAACTGTTGCAAGCCAAAGAGAGAGAGCAAAATCTGAAAGAACCAAGAAAAAGCTACTCATCATGTACATGCTCAGTACATCCTCAGTAAGATTGACAGCCTGACCAAGAATTCTGTAGCCAACAGGGCACCTGGGTGATTAAGCATCTGTCTTCGGCTCAGGGTATGATCCTGTGGTTCGTGAGTTAGAGCCCTGCGTCGGGCTCTCTGCTGTCAGCACAGAGCCTGCTTCGGATCCTCTGTCACCCCCCTCTGCCCTCGCCCACTCGCACACGCGCACGCTCTCTCTGTCTCTCTCAAAAATAAACAAGCATTTTAAAAAATGCTAAAGTTGAAATAAAAGGACACTAGACGGTAATTCAAAGCCATATCTAAACATATATACATCAAACAACAGAGCTCCAAATTATGAGAAGCAAACATCGACAGAATCCAAAGGAAAAACAAGTCGTTCTACAAAAGCGATGGGAGACTTCAATACTCCACTTTTAATAACATCTAGAACATCTAGACAGAAGATTAAGGACATAGAGGGTTAAACAACACTGTAAACCAGCTAGACTGAAGAGACATCCAGAGAAAATTCCATGAAAGAACAGCAGAGTTACACATTCCTATCAAATGTACATGCAATATCTTCCCATATAGGCCGGATGCTAGGGGAGAAAGTCTTAAAAGATTTTAAAAATCGAAGTCCTACAAAGTGTCTTCTTCAACTACAACGGAATGGAGCTAGAAATTAATAATAGGAACACTGGAATGTTTGCAAATATATCGATATTAAGCAATACAATTTTAAAGAAACTGTGGGTCACAGAAGAAATCACAAAGGAAGTTGGAAAATATCTGGAAACAAAACAAAGCATACTAAAAGTCATGGGATGCAGCAAAGGCAGGGCACATGTGAAACTGACAGCCTACATTGAAAAAGAAAATGCCTACATTGAAAAAGAAAAAAAGATCTCAAATGAATAACCTAACTTTACACTTTGAGGAAGTAGAAGAAGAGTAAATTTAAATCAAAGCTACTGTGAGGAAGGAAGGAAGATTACAGCAAAGATAAAGAGTGAATAGAGAAAATAGCATCACTGGGAATCAATGAAACCGAAAGTTGCATCTTTGAAAATATCAACAAAATCAACACATTTTTAGCTAGATTGACAAAGGAAAAAGAGAGAAGATGCAAATCATTAAAATCAGAAACAAAAGTGGGGACATTACCACTGACTCATAGAAATAAAAAAGAGGGGCACCTGGGTGGCTCAGTTGGTTAAGTGTCAGACTTCGGCTCAGGTCATGATCTCATGGTTCATGAGTTCAAGCCCTGCACCAGGCTCTGCACTGACAATGGGGAGCCTGCTTGGGATAGTCTCTCTCTCCCTCTCTCTGTGCCCCTCCCCTACTTGTACTCTCTCTGTCTCTCAAAATAAATAAGCTTTAAAAAAAGAAATAAAAAAGATAAGAGAACGCTATAAAAAATATGCCAACAAATTAGATAACCTAGATGAAACAGACAAATTCCTCAAAACACACAAATTACCTAAACTGACTTAAGAAATGGAAAATCCCAACAGACCTATAAATAAAGAGATAGAATCAGTAGTCAAAAAATTTCCAACGAAGAAAGGTGCAGGACTAGAGGGCTTCCCTGGTGAATTCTACCAATCATTCATTAAATAGTTACCCTTGATCCACATGGGGGTTAGGGGCATTGACCCCCCCCCATGGAGTCAAAATTCAGCATATAACTTGTTTTGAAATTTTTTAAATTTTAAAAATTCTTTTAAGTTTATTCATTTCGAGAAAGACAGAGAGAGTGAGTGGCGGAGGGACAGAGAAAGGGAGAGAGAGAGAGACTCCCAAGCAGGTTCTGCACTGTCAGCACGGAGCCCGATGAGGGGCTGGAACTCCCAGAAGGCAAGATCAGGACCTGAGCCGAAACTAAGAGTCAGCCGTTTAACCAACTGAGCTACCCAGGCGCCCCCAGGTGTAACTTTTGAGTCCCCACAAATGCAACCACTAGTAGCCTACTATTGCCCAGAAGCTTTACCTATAACATAAGCAGTCGACTAAAACTCTTTTGTTCGTTATATGTATTATTTTATATTTTGTATATGTATTAAATACTGTATTCTTACAATTAAGTAAACTAGAGAAAAATGCATTAAGAAAATCATAAGGAGGAGAAAATACATTTACAGTCCCACACTGTATTTATCAAAAAAAAAAAAAATGCATGTATACACCTGTGCAGTTCAAATCCATGTTGTTCAAGGTTCAACCATAACACCAATTCTTATCTAACTCTTCCAAAAAATGGAAGAGGAAGCAACACTTACAATGAAACCAGCATTACCCTGATAATAAAGACTGATAAATACGTTATAAGAAAAAATTACAGACTGCGAGGGAATAGAAAAGATACGTATTGGTCTCTGCCCTGGTTCCTGGCATAGAGCCCCTGAAGCCTTTGTAATTTCCTAAGTGATAAAAACACGAGGAGCATCTTTTGTTATAATATTTGGTCTTTGACCCTAATTCCTGGCACAGGGCTCCTAAAACCCTTGGAATTTCCTGGGCGATAGGAGTGTCTTTTGTTGTAATGAGGCAACTCTGGGTGGGCTCTTGGATGGGGACTGGTCACCAGAAAGGCCAAGCCATGATTAGAAGTTTGGAATTTTCAGCCACACCCCCTATTCTTCAGAAAGGGGAGAGGGGCTGTAAATGGAGTTAATGATTTATCATGCCTACGTGATGAAGCCTCCATAAAAATCCCAAAAGTACGGGGTTCAGAGAGCTTCCGGGTTGGTGAACATGTGGAAATGTTGGGAAAGTGGTGTACCCAGAGAAGGCATGGAAACTCCTTGCCTCTTCCCACATACTTACCCTACAGATCTCGTCCATCTGAATGTTCACCTGTATCCTTATCATATCCTTTTATAATAAACAGGTAAACAGTAAGTAAACTGTTGTCCTGAGTTGTGTGGGTCATGGGAACCTCTGATTTGTAGCCCGTCTATGAACTTGGACTTGCTATGGGCATCTGAAGTATTGGGCAGTCTTATAGGGCCAAACCCTTAACTGGAAGGATCTGACACTATCTGCAGGTAGATAGTGTCAGAACTGAGTTAAATTGTCAGATACCCGGCTGAAAATTGCTTATTGTGGCGTTGCAGAAATTGTGTGAGTATGGTGGTAGTTGTGTGAGAGTGAAAGAGAAACAAAGAAGGAGGACTGAAGTATTTCCTTAAACACAGATCAATATCCCTTAAGAATATAGTTGTAAAATTCCTAACCCAAAAGCTAGCAAACTAAATCCAAAAGGATATTAAGGAATGCCTGGGTGGCTTAGTCGGTTAAGCATCTGCCTCTTGATTTCAGCTCTGGTCATGATCTCACGGTCATGAGATTGAGCCCTGCGTTGAGCTCCAGGCTGGGCACGGAGCCTCCTTGAGATTCTCTCCCTCTCCATCCGCTCTGCTCCTCCCCAACTTACATGTGGGTACTCTCTCTCTCTTTCTCAAAAAAAAAAAAAAAAAAAAAAGCATATTGAAAGGATTACACACCATAACCAAGTAGGATTGATCTCAAGAATGCAAGGATGGTTCAACATAACAAAATCAATCAACATAATACATCATATTAATGGAACAACAGAAAAAATCACACAATCATCTTTTAAAAAAATTTTTAGTGCTTATTTTTGCTTTTTTTTAAGTATAATTTATTGTCAAATTGGCTAACATACAGTGTGTACAATGTGCTCTTGGTTTTGGGGGTAGATTCCTGTGGTTCATCGCTTACATATAACACCCAGTGCTCATCCCAACAAGTGCCCTCCTCAATGCTCATGACTCGTTTTACCCTCCCCCCACACTCAGTTTGTTCTCTGTATTTAAGAGTCTCTTATGGTTTGCCTCCTTCCCTCTTTGCTTGTAACTATTTTTTCCCCATCCCCTTCCCCCATGGTCTTCTGTTAAGTTTCTCAAGTTCCACATATGAGTGAAAACATATGATCTCTATCTTTCTCTGACTGACTTATTTCACTTAGCGTAATACCTTCCAGTTCCATCCATGTTGCTGCAAAAGGAAAGATTTTATTCTTTCTCATTGCCAAGTAGTATTCCATTGTATATATAAACCACATCTTCTTTATCCATTCATCAGTTGGTGGACATAATGTTTGTTTATTTTTGAAGGAGAGAGAGAGAGACAGAGATTGAGTGGCAGAGGGGCAGAGAGAGAGAGAGAGGGAGACACAGAATCTGAAGCAGGTTCCAGGCTCTGAGCTGTCAGCACAGAGCCTGATGCGGGGCTTAGACTCACAATCTGTGAGATCATGACCTGAGCCAAAGTCAGATGCTTAAACGACAAAGCCACCCAGGCGCCCCCACATGACCATCTTAATGCCAAAAGGCATTTGGCAAAATCTAGTACCTTTTTGTGATAAAAACCCTCAGAAAACTAGGGATAGAACTTCATGGACATCATAAAGGACATTTATGAAAAACCCATAGCTAACTTCCTTCTCAATGGTGAGAGGCGAAAACTTTCCCCCTAAGACAAGGAACAAGACAAGAAAGTCTACCTTCACCATTGCTACTCAATGTCATGCTGAAAGTTCTAACCAGAGCAATTAGACAAGAAAAATAAATAAAAGGCATCTAAATTTTAAAGGAAGAGATAAAAGTACTTCTATTCACCAATGACGTGACCCTTATAAATAGAAAATCCCAAGGAATCCATGAGAGAGGTAGAAAATATTTGCAAATTATATCTCATGAGGGTTTAATATCCAAAACATACCAAGAACTCCTACAACTCACTAACAAAAAGACAATCTAATTTAAAAGTGGGCAAAGGACATGAATAGATATTCCTCCAAGAAAGATATACAAATGGACAATAAATGCCTAAAAAGATGCTCAACATCAACGGTCACTAGGAAAATGCAAATGAAAATACAGTGAGATACAATTTCCCACTCAGTAGCGTGGCTAATATCAGAATAATGGGTGGGTGTAGAGAAGTTGGAACCCTCTTGTGCCACTGGTGGGAATGCGAAATGGTGCAACTTCTGTGGAAAACAATTTGGTGGTTCTTCAAAAAGCTAAACATAGGGGCACCTGGGTGGCTCAGTTGATTCAGTGTCTGACTCTTATTTTTTTTTAATGTTATTTTTTTTTTTTTGAGAGGTGGGGGTGGGGGGCAGAGGGAGATAGACAATTCAAAATGGATTCCTTAGACAGCAGCGAGCCTGATGCAGGGCTCAAACTCACAAACTGTGAGATCATGACCTGAGCCAAAGTTGGCTGACCAACTGACTGAACCATCCAGGTGCCCCCAAGTGTCTGACTCTTGATCTCAGCTCAGGTCTTGAACTCAGGGTTGTGAGTTGCCCTCCATCTTGGGCATGGAGACTACTTAATAAATAAATAAAAGGCTAAACAGAGAATTACCATATGATCCAGCAATTCCACTTCTGGGTGTATATCCAAAAGAATTGAAAGCGGGGGGTACACCTGGGTGGCTCAGTCCATTAAGCATCCGACTTTGGCTCAGGTCATAATCTCACGGTTCATGAGTTTGAGCCCCACACTGGGTGAGCTTGAGCCCTGCTCCGGGCTCTGCACTCTCCCTCTCTCTTCCTCTCTCTCTGCCCCTCGCTCACTCGTGCTCTCTCCATCTCTCAAAGATGAATTAATTTCTTAAGAAGAATTGAAAGCAGGGATTGGAACCAATCCTGCACACCGATGTTCACTGCAGCGCTATTCACAATAGCCAAAAGGCGGAAGCAACTCAAGTACCCTTCACTGGCTGAAAGGATCAATAAAATGTGGTATAGCTACACAATGGAATATTACTCAGCCATAAAAAAGAATGGAGTTCTGATCCATGATACAACTTGGATGAACTTTGAAAACATGCTGAGTGAAAGAAGTTAGACAGAGACAGACAAGCATTATATGATTACACTCACATGCAATATCTGTAATATGTGCGTTCGTAGAGACCGAAAGTAGATTAGAGGTTATTACCAGGGGCTAAAGGAAGAGGGACGGGCATGAGGAATTATTGTTACAGAGTTTTTGTCTGGCGCTGATGGAAAAGTTTTGGAATTAAGTAGAGGTCGTGTGTTGTGCGTATGCAACCTTGTAAATGGACCACTGACCAGTACACTTAGGAATGGTTCAAATAGCACATTTTACGCTCTCTGTATTTGACCACAATGCAAAAATGCAAATAAAAAAAAACAAACCTTTATTAACATTGGTATCACACTGTTTATCCCCCTTTGCAACCTGCTCATTTTCACTCCATGTTCAGGAGATTCGGAAGTCTGGCTCATCCTTTTTTGGTCCTTATAGTGCTCCACGGTATTATACCCCAGCGTTTTTCTGGGCTCCCACTCCTCGTTACGATAAGCCAGGCCGCTGGGAAGACATGCGTTTCGGGTTTTTCTGGGATGCACACCAGCAGCAGAATGGCCAGGTCGGAGGGTCCAGCCATCCCCAACTGCACTAGCCAAATTACTCTTTAACGTGGCCAGACGGATTCCCACGCCCATCACCAGTGCACTCCCAGCGACCTCTGCCCATTGTCTCTAGAGCCTGCCTGCGAGTCTCCCTAGGGGTGAGGAGAGGTCTCCGAGTGATTTTTGCTCCCAACTAAGGTTGGGCTTCTATCTTTGGTTGTCCTGGTTCACCTTCCCTGAACTGCCCGTTCATGTCTGTACTTCATTGAGTATTGTGTCCCCAAATGCACATCCACCTGAACCTCAGATTGTGACTTTTAGGGTCTTTGCAGATGTAATTATTTACATTAAAATGAGGTCGCGTTGGAGTAGGATGGTCCCTAAATCCCACGACTGATGGCCTTATAAGAAGGCCACGTAAAGACAGAGGCAGAGATCCGAGTGATGTGGCCACCAGCCAAGGGCCATCAGGGAGTGCTGGAAGCTGGCAGAAGCCAGAAGAGGGGGTCTGGGACCAATTCTCCCTCACGGCCTCCTGCTGACATTTTGCGTTGGGTCTTCTGGCCTCCAGACAATAAAAGAATAAATTTCTGCTGCTTTAAACCACCCAGTTTGTGGTAACTGTTACGGCCGCCCCATGAAGCAATGAATGTCATCCGCCCATCTTAATATCTGGTGGTTTGGGGAGCACCTGGGTGGCTCAGTCGGTTAAGCATCTGACTCTTGGTTTTGGCTCGAGTCATGATCTCACAGTTTGTGAGTTCGAGCCCCACGTCAGGCTCTGTGCTGGAGCCCGCTTGGGATTCTCACTCCCTTTCTCTCTGCCCTTTCCCTGCTCTCTCTCTCTCTCTCTCTTTCAAATTAAATAAACATTTAAAAAATGTCTTTTTTTTCCCCTCCCATCAGCGTGTCTTCATATGTTCTGGAAGGTATTCTTGGCCAGTGAAATGCATGGCAGGTATCTTCTCTCAGTCCCTGGCTTGTCTTTTCCATTTCTTTATGGATTTTTTTCATGTCCAAAAGCACGAAATTGTGATTGACTCTAACGTACCCAAAACCCTCCATTTATTCCTTTTTTTTTTTTTTCCCCCTTGTCAAGGTCAGGTTTGCATTTGTCAGGAAGTTGACTGGTGAATGATTCTCCTCTGTGATGCTTCCAGCCTGACCTCTCTTATTCTGGGTTTGGGCCTCTGCCAGCCCCTCCCCCTTGCCCCCCATTAACTCTCCCTCCGTGGGTTAGGAGTGGTGAGGACAGCTGAGCGTGAGTCAGCCCGGCCAAGCTGCCTGGGGCGGAAGTGGTTAGCTCAGCCCCTGGGACCGGCTGTGCGGGTTCCTGGCCGAGGGGGGGGGCGCTATGGACAGCCTGAGCTGGGCAGGAAGTGGGTCAGCTGAGGCAGCAGGCTTCGGGACCCCACGTGCTCACTGCCCGGAACATTTGGCCCGGGGAACCCCGAGCCTGCCCTCCCTTCCCCGCGCTCCAGCGCCCAGGTTGGCACGTGCGCTGGCTCCTGTCATGGTTCCGGGAGCGACGATGGGCATTAATGGGGCACCCACTCGGTGCCAGGCCCTGGCTGAGCACAGACACACAGTCCTGCCACATGAAGGTGGGTGAATGTTAGCACGGGGGAAACCGAAGCCCAGAGCAGGGCACCCTGTGCCTGGCTGGGACACACAGCACCCAGCCAGGTCACCCAACACCTCAAATCCTTTTCCTTGGCTGGCTCGGGGGACTTCCTCTGCCCCTTGAGTGTCCTCACAGGAGTTTGGAAGAGAAAATGTCCAGGGACTTCCCGTATTTTCTCTGCCTGTTTCTGAATCTCTCCCTTGCTGTCTCTGCATTTCTGCTTTTCAGTCTCTCAGAGTCTCTGTCTATCTTGGCCTCCCCACCTTCCCCATCAGGACCACAGTGTGTGTGGGGGGTGGGGGTGGGGGTGGGGGTGGTTGTGGTGGGGCAGCCTGAGCCTGCCCCTCCCCCTTTCCAGGGATCTGGACATGTCAGGGCAGGTCTGAGACACTCCTTGTAGAAACTGCTGAATGCGTGATGGCAAGCTGCCAGTGCAGAAAGGAAGGGGTAGGAAAGTTAAAGAGGGTGTGGGGGAAGGACTTTGGGATATCCGGCTCAGCACTTCACCCTCCCCCCTTACCCCTAGCCAGGACTTTCACATACAACGTGTCCCAAGATGACCTTGGGTTTTGAGGGATGCATAGGAGTTCTCCAGGTATAAATGGGGGCAGGAGGGCTTCCAGGCAGAGGGGATAGCTTGGGATTGGTAGTAACCAGAGAACAGAGGTTCAAACGCCCAGCAGAGGAGTCAGGCTTTCTCCTGGAAGCACAAGAGAGCCATGGAGGGCATGAGAGATGGGGAGGGGCCCCCAGCAGATCCCCAGAATCAGGATGAGACTGGTGTCCAATGGTGAGGGAGCATAATGCGAGCCAAGGGCAAAGTACAGGCTAGCAACCCCCCTTGCTCTGGTGGGACATGCGTGATATTCCTTGGACACTCCCGGCTACCCAAGAACAAAGGAAAGGGGTTTATGTGCTTGCCGTGGTGATGTGGGAAACTAAGGCAAACTAAGGCAAAATGAAATTCCCTTACTGCCTACAGCCCATTGACGAGTCCTTGAAACAGGCAGAGCGACCTTCCTCTAGGAGCTCAGCTGCTTCGACGATGACCCTTTGCTGGGGGCAAAAGGCAATCTTGGCTTAACATTATCCTGACCCCCCAGGATCCTGTGAGTCTGCTTTAACATATAAAAATTCCTTTGGAAACTTCCTTTACCTCAACTCCCCCAAGATATATGCTGGCAATCATACTCCAAGCATCCGGCCCTCTGATATACACCTGAAGGGTCTCGTGACTGAGGTTTTACTAATCGGTAACAAATGACGTTTTCCAAACAACACCGAGGCCCTCCAGGCCCTGGAAACCTTGCTTCCAAAATACCTTAGAGATTTGCTCTATCCCTAACCCCCTCCCAACCCGAAGGTCTATAATGAGTTACCCATCACAATCCCGGTACAGCTCTTTCTGCCCACGGGTCCTGTCCCCGTGGTTTAATAAAATCCCCTTTTTTGCACCAAAGATGTCTTCAAGAATTCTTTCTTGGCCGTCAGCTCCGAACTCCCCGTCACCCCAAAACCCCATCGTCCAAGCCCCTGTTCTCCAAGTAAGACTGAGAATGTCCAGGCGAGAGCTGACGGAAACTATTGAATGGGGCCAACAGAGACTTCTCCAAGCCTTACCCTCTAATGAGCCTCCCCTCATATGCCTTGCCCGTTCAGCTCCCTGTATGTCCCCCATCACTGCCGGATTCCCTGCACCGTACTCCCGGCCTGGAAACTGCTGGATCCCTGGTGTGTCCCCAGCCCAGGCACCAATGCACAGTAGGCACTTCATAAGTGACCGATGTAGCCACAGGGAGACAGGGCTCCATCGGTAAGGAGCAGGTGGTGTGAGGGTCTGGGCCAGAGAAGGAAGCTGGCCTTCCGGGGCTTGTCTTCCGCTCCCTGGAAACTCCGGCGCCTCCTTGCGCCCCCTGCTGGCCTCGAGATAGAACACTGAGCATTCACCCCTTTCCCACCTCCCCCTGTAGTTTACTGCACACCTATTAAACGCCTGGAGCTGTGCTGGGTGCCGAGGACACTTCCTCTGAGGGTGCAAAGTCCCTGTGTCCTCAGGGACTTCAAGGAGGTGCCCCCTCCCCCGGGACCAACATCCCCCAAGACAAGTCCTTTTGGTTTCAAAAATCTATTCTTTGGGGGAGCCTGGGTGGCTCAGTTGGTCGGTTAAGCATCCAACTTTGGCTCAGGTCATGATCTCACCATTTGTGAGTTCGAGCCCCGCGTGGGGCTCTGTGCTGACAGCTCAGAGCCTGGAGCCTGCCTCGGATTCTGTGTCTCCCTCTCTCTCTGCCCCTCCCCAGCTGGTGCTCTGTCTCTGTCTCTCAAAAATAAATAAAAAACACATTAGGAAAAAAATTTTTTTAAATCTATTCTTTGAAAGCCCCTGACCCTGGAGTGGCTTCATTCCTTCCGAGGACATAGGGGAATGACCAAGCCCTGTCTCTGGTTCAAACTACTCAGTGCCAGAGAAGCTGGCCTGGGTTCACTTCCCTACCTCTCCTCTCCCTGGCCATGACAAGAGGCTTCACCTGTCAGAGCCTCAGTTTCCCCATCTGTGAAAGGTCGTAATGGCACCCCCACCACAGAGTTGTGAGTGGGAATATTGCACACGCCGGGAGTCTAAACGATCATGACTCAAACCCCAGCAGCACCACATCCCCTTGCTGTGGGACAGTAGGCAAGTTACTTGATCTCTCTGTGCATCAGAACAGAGGCATTGGGTTGTGAGGAGGGAGACCATTCTGTACAGAAACCCCCTGATCATTATCCACTCAGCACACTCACAACAGCCGCCACAAAGTGGGCACCAAGGACAGAAATCCCAGTGAGTCAGAGCCCCCTGTGCCCACTGATGCCCTCAGGCTGGGGATGACCCCGGTGGCTGCTAACGTCTCACAAAGACACACAAGAAATCACATATTTCAACTGTTTTATTTGCTTTCTGGGGTGTCAAGATTGGGGTGTCCCAGAGCCCAGCCCCCAGCAAAGTCCGACAGACCCCTCCCCAGCCAGGGGTCCCAGCAGGAGGGTTTCGGACAAGGCACTCACAGGAACTCTGGGGGTCAGGGAGAAGCCACCCCGAGGGTGCAGGGGCCAGGCCCACCTTGGGGGACAGAAAATGCAGTTACCTTCGGTGGGAAAGGTTTTTCCTAAAGAGAGATACAGGATGAGATAGAAACCTGAGATGTTAACGGAGCCCCAGAAACATGCCAGGTACCCCTAGGGCGGGCAAAAGCCAATTCTGCTTCCCAAGATCCCGATGTAGTTTCCTTGGCATCTGGGGATGCCACACGGCCGGGAAGCACAGAGCCCAATTCCAAACTGGCTTTCTCTGTGATTTCCTGGAGACAAAGTGTGTCAGTCACAAAAGTCACTCGCTCCAGACCCCACCTCTGCAAATGGTTCCGGTGACCCTGGCCTGGGCCCTGGGGTCCAGAGCCTGGGGTTACTTCTCTCTTTCTCATCTCGTCCCCTTTCTCTGTGCCCCGTGTTTATTAGAGAGGCAGGCACTTCTGTGGGTCTCCAGGCAGCTGAAAGGAAGGCTTGGTGAGGAGAGAGAGGGGGAGAGATGGGTTTGGCAGGAGGAGCAGCTCAGGGCTGGAACAGGTCCCCCAGAGACCTGGGAGCCCGCGACACTCAGCTTGTGACAACTGCCCATGAACCGGAGGGCAGAGTCTCTTAGCAGAAATGTTCCGCATCCACCCGAGATGTGGATGCCAGCAAATGGCCTCCCACCCCAAAGAGCCATGCTGCCATGGGTGTGAGGGGGTCCGTGGCCTTTAGTGTGCTTCCTCACCACAAAAATAGAGATGTTCTCCCTCCCGGCCAGCAGGCCCAGGCCCTTTTGAGGCACTTGTGCCTGGAGAAAGGGAAATGCACTCTGGGATATAAAAACAAAAGCCCTTTTCGGCTTCCCGGAGTCAATGGATACAGTGGGGGATCCGTGGCCACGAGGAGCCACCTGGCAACGCGGTGGCCTGCCTCCGCCTGTATGAACACCAACGTCCCCACACCGGCTGCAGGCTCACGCGTGCGCTTTCGAGGGTCTCGCGGTGGAGGCTGGGGCCATGGAGAAGAATGGGGCTTTGTCCCACTCTCCCCAGAGGGGACTTTTGGGTTTAAACACTCCAAGGGGTGGAGAGGTCAAAGGTCAACAGTCTAGACAGTGGCAGCAGAAAAGAGGCTGGTGGGGTGGGCGGATTTCCAGGAGCAGCTCCCCTCCCTGGCCCAGTCGCCCTCGGGGGACACAGGCATGCGGGTGCGCGCGCGCGCGCGCACACACACGCACACACACACACACACACACACACACACACACACCCAGCGGGCCTGGCTTCCTGGCAGAAACTTCTAAGACAACAAAAAGGCATCCTGAATCTACTCTTCCAGCCATCCCCCTGAGCAGGCCCTTTCTGTTCCAGAAGTCACTGTGCCAGCAAAGAGCAAGGCAGCTGGAAACTCTTTGCCTTGCTGAAACTATTGCAATCTGACATTTCCCCCAAAGACCCGGCACCACCTGGGAAGCCATGACCTCCGTCCCCCCCCCCCCCCGCCTGGCCCTGACCTCTGTCCCCCACCTGGCCCTGTCTCTCCCAGTGGCCAAGGGACCTTTGGCTGTTCCTTGACCAGACCAGGCGGGCCAGGTGGTACAAACCCAGGCCACCGACTCACATTCCTGCTTCTCGCCACCCTTCCTTCTCTCCAACCACGCCTTCTTGTTTCTTTTTCAAGCTACACCCTCAAGTACATACCACTGACCTTCTTTTTGGTGAGGAAGGGGGAGCCAAAGGGGCTGAGAGAAGAAGAAAGGTATGAGGCGCAGAGGCTCTGGCACCTTAAAGGACATGCCATCACCAGACACCCGGATGACTGTTGCTGTCCCCATCCCCCACCTCGGCACCCCGCCATGGGGGCCCAGGGAGAGGCGCCGCCCCACTGACCCTGCAAGATTCCCCCAACAGCCTGCCTTCCCACCACATCCCTCTGCCCATCTTTCTGCCACTAACACCTGCTGCACCCACCTCTCAGCATCTCCCCTCCACCCGCGGCTAAGCCACTTCACAGAGCCATCCCCCTGCCCCACTCTGCGTGCCCCCCTCCCCCTGAGCCTCCGCAAATGATGAGGGAGGAAGAACGGGGCTTGGTCCTCCCTTCTCACACGAGGACATTTTTTAGTCCAAGGCCCGATAAATGCGGACCAGACACGCCACGGAGGGAACAGGTGAGTCTGCCCCAAACTGGACGGTCAAAGAGCTAGCAGGAAGCGGGTGAAATGTCCAATGGCTGTCTGATTGAATGAGAATGAGCGAAATGCTCTGCATCGTGGGCAAGGAGAGGATTCCAGCTGGACTGGAGGAGAACATCTAAAGCCATTGCCGGAGCACAAAAATGACATACGTACACCCGACAATGATCGGACAATAAGTTATACCTCTCACTTTCTGAATCACGTGGTGCTTCACACAGAGAGGCAAAACGAAGACAAAAGGGTGGAAATGCGGAGTTTGGGGATGGTGCATCTGGGTTCCAGTGGGTATGCAGCTAAGCGCAGCCGTGGCTCATCTCCAGGAACGCCCCACCCCTTCCCTCCCCATCTTGCCTGGATTCGTTTCCTCCTCCGACACCTGCAGACCGGACCTTTGGGGAACCGAGCTAACCCATGAGCCTCGAGCTCCCCATATTCAGAAGAGCCGCAATTTCGGCTCACAGAATCCCACGCTGCAGGTTTCTCGGGAGACTACAAGCTCAGACCGGGGACGCGAAAGGGACATTTCTGGTAGAAGGCAGGCGGGCATGGAGAAAGAGTCCCAATCATTTCAACCTGCCAGCCACAGTCCACACCCATTGCCAAGTGCCGGCCCCAAGTCACCCACTTCTCTCCACTCCCCCATCCGGAGGAAACCCAGGACTCCGAACATGCATTTAACTCGGAAACCCATCAACCCGGTTTCCCAGCGACACAGCAGCTCAGCAGAGGCAGGACCTCCCCTGGCCATCAGAACAAGAGGGGAAGAAGGTGAAGGTTGAAGAAAACAAAACAAAACAAAACAAAACAAAACAAAGCAAAACCCTCATCTGTTTTCAGAAGAACTGCATGCTGGGAAACACCGACACGCTCCAACACGGCATCAGATTCCAGCACACCTCACACTTAGGGGCATGATTAAAACCACACAGTCCCCCAGAATAGCAGATCCCTTCCCGAATGGGTGTTTTCCTCAGTTGGCTTCCTGACTGCCGTGGTCGTTCTCTCCCTCTGACCGGTAATCAAGGTCCAGCTGGGTGGCGTTACTCTCATCCCCGGCTGGCAAGTTCAAAGCTGCCAGGGAGGGAGATCAAAATTTACTCCTGAGTCCCGGGCGCGGCTCCAAAACCA
Organism: Felis catus; assembly: GCF_018350175.1. Lineage (NCBI taxonomy): Eukaryota > Metazoa > Chordata > Mammalia > Carnivora > Felidae > Felis > Felis catus. The sequence continues at coordinate 13,674,759 of NC_058369.1, read as the reverse complement.
TCTACACAAAAGGCCCCTGGCTGCTTCGCCACCCTCGTGCTCAAACACGCCAGCACACATGGGGTTCGGCAAACTCCGGCCCCCAGGCCCCATTCTGCCCCCACCGCCACGAGGACAGCAATAAGCTGGTCCCCAGCACCAAGTCCGCAAAAATCCAGGCCAGATGTGGGGTGGGTTTGCAGCTGCTATAAATTTTTACACATTTAAAAAAAAACAACAGTCATGTGCATGTCAAAATGACAAGGTCTGCTTGCCACCGGCAGCCCCACTCCAGAGTAAGAGAGACAGAGAGAGAGAGAGAGAGAGAGAGAGAGAGAGAGAGAGGAGAAAAAAAAAAAAAAAAAAGCCCCTGCCATATCCCAAGGCAGCCCTTTCCAGGGCTGTCCAGGCTGTTGGGACATGAATCAGGGCAAAGACATTTCAAGGAGTTTTTAAGTTTGGGAAAAACCAGTCATGGACGGGGGGGGGGCGGGGGGGGGGACACCGGCATCCCTTCACCGGAGACTTAGACAGGCAGGTGAACAGGGGGCCCCAGCTGCGGGATCAAAGGGCAGAGATCCACTCGGCCAGGATTCCCCGTGGAGATCGGGACCCACGGGCTTCCCGGCCACCGTGGCGGTGTCCCCTAAAGCAAAGGGCGATGGAGGAAAAATCTTCAGCCACCCCTTGCAAATCGACCAGCCCTTTTGCGGAGAAAAAGGAAGAGGTGTGTAAGTCGGAATATTGATCCAAATCAGATCCCCAGCTGTCAGGCGTATCCTCCTTGGCCAGGCCCCAGAAGGCAGCTGTCCCTCCCAGGGTCCCGAGTGGGACGAGGTCTTGGGAGGCCTAAGAGGCTCTCAGTGTTTGTGGCGACAGTTGATTTTGCCTTCTGACTGCTCCAGGACGTCCAGCATCTCCTCGATGATGGCCCGCAGCGCCCTGCCCAGCTGGTCTGCGTTGTACGGCTTGCCCAGCGGGGGCACATGAACGAAGGCTGAGCGGCCATGACTCTGGTACAGAGAGGTGTAGTAGGTGAAATCGCAGAGGTACCTACGTTGCAGGGCATGGCGGTGGGGGGTGGGGGTGGCAGAAGGGAGACCAAAACAGGGTCAGAGAGTCAGTACACAGACTAACAGGACAGCCTCCATCCAGATCTACCGTAAGACCCCCAACCTCGCCAGAAAGCCACAGGATGGAACACTGACTGCTTCACCCTCCCCAGGCCGACAAAAACGAAAAACCCCAATAACCTCGTGTGCTGGTGTGTATGTGAGGAAGGAGGCAGTATGAGATGCTACCAGTGGCGATGCAAATTGCCCCAGGGGGAAAATTGGGCAGGCTAGTATAGCACAAATGCCCAGACTTCGTGACATATTATTTCTGGTTTTTGGAATCTATCTCCAGAAGCCCTTGGCATGAGGGCACAGGAAAGACCAACAAGGCATTTGCTGCACTGTTAAGTAGAAAAGTCGAAAAATGGGAAGTAACCTGCCCCGGTCTGAATGTCCAGCCTCCAATTCACTGTTGAAGCCCCTAACTCCCGATGTGATAGTCTTAAGAGGTGGGGCCTTTGGGACGTGAGAGCCCCTCGTGAATGGGGTTAGGGCCCTTATAAAAGAGACCCCAAAGAGCTATCTCCCCCCTCCTGCCGCAGCACGAAGGGGGCTGCAGCCCAGAGGGAGGTCTTCATTAGAACAGGACCGGACCGGTGCCTTGATCTTCAACTTCCCAGCCTCCAAAAGTGTAAGCAATTACTTTCTGTTGTTTATAAGCCGCCCAGTATGTGGTATTTGGTTGTAGCAGCCCAAACAAGCCAGGGCGCAATCTAAACTTCCGCTGACTGAAGAGCGGCTTAATAAATCGGCTCATCCACACAAGGGAATACTATGCAGCCATCTACAAGGCACACGGTGGATCCAGAGGGAAACGGAGAATCCACCAGGACCCGTGCCGCGTGCCCACGAGTGAAACTGATAAAGGGACATCTCAAGAACATATACATCACGTAACCCCAGCCGCATAAAAGCAAAACAAAATAGGACAAAAGCCTAAACTGGAGGACCAAGTGTTCACATGTCCTCGATCCCTGAACAACATGGCTTTGAACTGCAAGGGTCCCCTTACACAAGGGTTTTCTTTCCAGTAAGCCCAGTGCCGTGAATGCATTTTCTTTTCCTTATGGTTTTCTTTTGTGGTTGTTGTTTGTTTTCACTTTAATTCCGGTTAGTTAACATACAGTGTGATACTAGTTTTAGGTGTACGATATAGTGATTCAACAGCTGCAGACAACCCCTGGTGCTCGTCATGACAAGTGCCCTCGCTGCTCCCCATCACCGACTTCACCCACCCCCACCCCTCCCCTCTGGGCACCACTGGGGTGTTCTCTGTAGTTAAGAGTCTGTTTCTCGGTTTGGCTCTCTCTCTCTCTCTCTCTCTCTCTCTCTCTCTTTTTTTCCCCTGAGCATTATACTCTCTAGCTCCATCCGTGGAGTTGCAAAGGGCAACATTTCATTCTTTTTATGGCTGAATAATATCCCAGTGTGTGTGTGTGTGTGTGTGTGTGTGTGTGTATCTTCTTTCTCCACTCATCAATCAGTGGACACTTGGAGAGATACAGAATCGGAAGCAGGCTCCAGGCTCTGAGCTGTTTGTTGGCACAGAGTCCGACGCGGGGCTCGAACTCACGAACTGCAAGACCGTGACCTGAGTTGAACCGACTGAGCCACCCAGGCGCCCCTGATTTTTTTTTTTTTAATGTAAGCTCTATACCCAACGTGGGGGCCTAATCCCACTACCCCGAGATCAAGAGTCACACAGTCTACTGACTGAGCCAGCCTGGAGCCCCTCCTTATGAATTTCTTAATAACATTTTCTTTTCTCTAACTTACTTTATTGTAAGAATACAGCACACACACACACACACACACACACACACACACATAACATACAAAATGTGTGTTAATCAACTGTTTATGTTATCAGTAAGGCTTCTGGTCAACAGTGGTCTCACAGTAGTAAAGCTTGGCAGGGGTGGGGGGAGTCAAATGTTATGCAAATTTTGTATGCAGGGGGGTGATCAGCAGCCCTACCCCCATGTCGTTCAAGGGTTACCCGTCTACGGAAAGGTGTCGGTGCATAGGAAGTTTTACAATTTAAGTCTCAGCTTTAACAGAGGGATCGCTAGGGAGAAGGAGAGAGGGCAAGAGAATTTTTCCCAGTGGGAACACATGAGAATATAGTCTGGAATTATCTGTGCCATTTGGAATTAGTTTTAAAAAAACAGAATGATGGGGGCGTCTGGGTGGCTCAGGCAGTTAAGCATCTGACTCTTGGTTTTGGCTCGGATCGTGATCTCAAGCAAGGTTCGTGAGTTCGAGCCCCGCATCGGGCTCTGCGCTAACAGCGTGGAGCCTGCTCTGGATTCTCTGTGTCCCTCTCTTTCTGCCCCTCCCCCGCTCGCTCTCTATCTCTCTCTCAAAATAAATAAATCGATAAACATTAAAAAAAATAAAAACAGAACGATGGTGAATTCGGTTACTCCATTCAGTCTACTGAATCTGCCACCTGCTGCCTTTGGGCTGGAGAAGTGTACAGAGTGTTGAGAAATGGAGACACCTGGTGCTGAGAGGGCATTGAACAGAGGGGGCCTAACTTGGTCCAGGAGATTGCAGAGGCCCCCCCCTCCAAGGAGGCGACGTGCTGGAGCTAAAACCTGAAAGACACCTTATCAGAGGGAGGTGAGATCTGCACATGAGGGCAGAGGCCATATCATGTGCAAAGGCCCTGAGGCTAGAGTGAGCGTGCTGTGTTTGAGGAACTGGAGGAGGCTGGCTTGTGTGGCTGGCATGCAGTGGGGGACAGAAGAGCGAAGGCAGATGAGAGTGGAGAGGTGGGCAGGGGCCAGACCACACAGAACCTATGGATGGTGGTGGAGACAGCTTGGATTTTATTCTAGGTGCCGTGAGAGCTGCAGGAGGGATTAAGCAAGTTTATAAAAGAGCTTGTAAGAGGCTGAAGAGTTTCTTCCCGGAATGTATGTTCACCCAGAACATTTGGATATAGGGATTTTGCAGCTATAGTTAGCTAATATGAAATCATACTGGCCTCAGGTAGGTCCTATATCCCATGACTGATGTCCTCATGAAAAGGTCATGTAAATACACACACAGGGAAGAAGGCCGTGTGGAGACGGAGGCAAAGATCGGGGTGATGTGGCCACAAGCCAAGGAACCCCAAGGGTTACCTGCAGACCAAAAACCGGGAGAGAGGCAGGGAACAGATTCCCCTTCAGGGCCTCCAGAAGGAGCAAACGTTGCCAACACCTTGATTTTGAACTTCCAGCCTCCAGAACTGGGAGACAATACGTTTTTGTTGTCCTCAGCTACCAAGGTGATGGTTTTTGTTACAACAGCCACAGAAAACACAAACAGAAACCAACTGCTTGGAGGAAGAGGACCCTCAGGGCCGGGGCAGAGGTGGAGGGAGGGACACCAGGGAGGCGGCCGGGGCAGCAGCGTCCAGGTGGCAGATGCTAGCACCCAGAGCAGGGGAGAGGTGGGCAGATCCACACATAATGAGTCCCAGGAGCAGAATCCGTGGCACCTGTTATGTGCACGTACTTAGCTCTGAGCCTCGTGAGCGGTGAGTGCTCAGCCCACAGAGGCCAAAGTCAACGCACTTGGCTTGTTCAACGCCAGCCTGGGCCGGTGGAGGAGGGAAACCACTGCTCGCAATCACCCCAAGGTGCCCTACCTGCCGGCATCTTGGGAGATGGTCACTGACACATCCAGGCCCAGCGTGGTGACCCTCTTACACACAGCATCCATGTCGATGATGGAGTCAATGCTTTCGGGCCCGTCCTCCACGCAGCACTGGGAGCCGGGGCAGAAGCGGCAGTTGTCCAGCCCCTTGTAGCCCTTGTTATGCCCGCACTTCTCCAGTGTGACCGCGGTCGCCATGCCCGACACCCCCACATGCACCACGAGCTGCAGACAGATGGGCAGGGCCATGAGACTGGGGGTCCCCCCCACCCCAGGTGCAGGAGAGGACAGCACCCTCTCGGGGCTCTGCCTGGAGTTACGTCGTTTCTGGCCTCTTGCTGCTGGAATAGACCACACAGTCGGCCCCACACAAAGGTACAGGCCAAGCGAAACACGCAAGGCTGTAAAACATGCAAGGGTGTTCGTTGCAACTGTGTTAATACAATCAAATACCAGAAACAACCTCCTTAGCCGTTAGGAGGGGGTTGGCTGGATACGTTACGGAGTTAACATGCCAAAAGCAGTTCTATACAGGATGACCTTCAAGACATATTGCCAAATGCAAAAGACATGGTGTAACTTTCAGGGATCGAAGCGAAAGAGGTAATAACCTGTCAGTGATCACGTCAGGGTTTTGCATAAAAATGAGAAAAAAGTATCAAGGCACTAGCATAATAATAGGAGGGCAGTCATGTCAATTACTAAAATCTACCCAGCCGTTAACGTGATATAAGGGAGGATTTCTAATGACCTACATAATAAAATGCTCACAACAAAATATTTATAACAAGCAGGACACCAGGTTAAGTACAGTCGAATTTCAACTATTACTTATTATTTGTGTATATGCTTACACCCAGAGAGGGCACTGTAAGAAAATATATAAACATTTATTTTTTTTTTTTTTTAAACTTTTAAAATGTTTATTCCTGAAAGAGAGAGAGCAAGGGCATGAGCAGGGGAGGGGCAGAGAGAGAGGGAGAGACACAGAATCGGAAGCAGGCTCCGGGCTCCGAGCTGTCTGCACAGAGCCCGACACGGGGCTCGAACTCGTGATCTGTGAGATCACGACCTGAGCCGAAGTCGGACGCTCAACTGACTGAGCCACCCAGGCGCCCCTGTTCTTATATCTTTTAAGTGTGGCTAGTAGAAGATGTAAAGTGTCCAGCAGAAGGGAGTGATGATGTCTAATGGGCCATAATGCTGGAGGAGCTAACTCTTTGGAGTCACAAGGTTAGTTGATTCACTACCGGACGCCCCACATCTGGCACTGTCCTATCTGGAGTTCCATAAATTGAATATCGGTGAATGTGAAAACAAAGCAGCAGCTGTTGCATAATGAGCTGCAAGGTGATACCCCGCATGCAAAAAAAAAAAAAAGAAAAAAAAAGCCCTGTCCTAATTGCCTGGAAATCGCGACTGTGACCTCATTTGGAAAAAGGGTCTTTATCGATGTGAGTAAAGGATCTCTTGACGAGATCTTCCTGGATTATCTGGGTGGGCCGCAAATCCAATGACAAGTGTCCGTAAAAGAGACACGTGAAGAAAAGCCAGAGACAGAGAGGAGGAGAAGCCCACGTGACCACAGAGGGAGAAGCTGGAAGAGACCCCAAATGACCCTCCCCTGAGAGAGAGTATAGCTGCTGAGGCCTCGACTTTGGATTTCTGTGCCTCCAGAAACGTGAGGCTACATTTCTGTGGTCCGAAGCTTACGGCCAATTCTTATAGCAGCCGCAGGAGCCCAGTCCACGCAGGTTGTTGAAACAGCACATGCGTGTGCATACTAACATACATGCACACGCGTGTGTGCAGATACGTGTGTGAGTGATAAAATGGCAATAATCATGGTGCCACTTAACCAGGCAGGGGTGATTCTCTACGGTCGGAAAAATTTTTCAAAACGTGTTCATGCTTTAGGGTATTTTTATTTGTTTAACTAGAAAAAGGCAGGACTGCACAGAAAAAGCAGAGGAGGGATGCCTGGGTGGCTCAGTCCGTTAAGCGGCCGACTTCGGCTCAGGTCACGATCTCGCGGTCCGCGAGTTCGAGCCCCGCGTCGGGCTCTGTGCAGACCGCTCAGAGCCTGGAGCCTGTTTCAGATTCTGTGTCTCCCTCTCTCTCTGCCCCTCACCCGCTCATGCTCTGTCTCTCTCTCTCTCTCTCTATCTCTCTCTCTCAAAAATAAATAAACATTTAAAAAATTTTTAAAGAAAAAGCAGAAGAAAATGTCCATTGACAGAACCTTTGGTCACGTGTCACTAAGCCTCCAGGTCCCCCTCTCACAAGGGACAAAGTCCACTTGAGACTCGACAGGAGGGCTCATTAGGAAGGAAGTTTCCACTGGACGGCCCTGGAAAATCTGCAAGGCAGGCTAGTGTGGGAAGCTGGGTGGGGCGCCCACGGGCGACCAGTTACCTCACTTATCAGAGACACCACTCAGGTAACTTCCCAGGCAACTTCCACTCCTGATCCCTTGGAGTCACGTGTGTCTGTGGTGGGAGAGTGTGGCTCCTTCTTGTCTGGCCTCCATTACACCGCATCACAGCTCCCTCCCATACTCATGGTCCCCTTGTGGAACCCCCTTTCAAGAGGTTCGGAGAGAGGTGAGACCACCCACTGGCCACCAGAGGAGGCATGTGACCAGGCTTCACGAATCAGAGCACTCCTCCCTCCAACCCCCAGCCATAGTGATTGGCTCAGGGACTGGCAGGGGACCCCGGTGGCCAGTGAGAATCAGCCATGGACTCTGGGCAATTATCAAAAGGAAAGATGTTTTCTTTCCGCTGAGGGGCTGAGTCGGTAGGGTATCGGCCAGCAGCCACCTATCTTTGCCAGAGCAAAAGCGAGGCACAAAGCAAAGCTGAGGGGCCAAGAGGGATGGCTGATAACACTGGGCGAGTGCCTGGATCAAGCTATACCTGAAGCTTACAAGAGTTTGTGCTTAAGCTGAGTTAAGGTGTGCTTTGACTGTCACCTGTAACTAAATGGGTCGTGAGTGACACAGAACTCCAGAGGGACGGAGCCAGGCTCTGTGGGGTCGCAGATGTTTGCACTCCTCCCTCGCATCCACGGGTAACCCAGGAAAGTGTGGCCCTTTGGGGGACAAGGCCATGGGCATCGGCCATGTGATTGAAGCAGGAACAAAGCCACACAAATCATCCACGTGCGGGGTGCCCACCTGCAGGTCCTGATGAGGAAGCACCTGCCTTCGCCCCACTCACCTGTGGGCTGTGCTTCTCCCACAGGGCAGGGATGAGCCTCTGGACCGTCTTGTACTCGACTGGAATCTCATACACATGTAGGTCCACGCTGTCGCCAAGCCCTAGCTTCTCCAGCTCCTGGAAGGGAGACGAGAGGGAGTGTTGTGGCATTGGGTGAGGGCTGCAGGGTTAGTGCGTTCCCAGGGGGTAAACTGATCCGTCCTCAGAAAGCAGGTGGGGCTCCAGACTCAGTGTGCAGAGTGGAGGGAAAGGTGCGCGCGCTGGCCCAGCCCCAAAGCTCCTCCCTCGCTCCCCTCCCAGCTCCCTCTTCTCAAACTCTCTCTCCATCTCCATGGGCAGCAGCATAACGCAGCGGCCTTTGAAGCTGGGCGCCCCAGTTTGAACCCTGTGTGATCTTGGGCAACTTACTTAACCTCTCTGAGCCTGTTTCCTCATCCATAAAATGGGGGTAAAAGAGTAGTTTTTTCACAAGGTAGCTGTAAGAATTAAACGAACGCATACACGCTAATAGTTCCAAGAAATGCTCGGCACATCCTATGTGCTCAGATAATGTCGGCTCCCATTATGACTGTTGTCTTTGTTATTTGTTACTATACTTTCCCCTTCATTATACCTGATGAGAATTATGTATAGACTTGACGCATGCCACACATAGCAGGATCTCAGTTCACGTCCACAGGTGGACCCACCCCCTTAGGGACCCTCTAACAATCTTGAGCATGAGGTGGCTTAAAAACATCATGAGGGGTGCCCGGGGGGGCCTAGTCAGTGAAGCGTCCAACTCTTGATTTCGACTCAGGTCATGATCTCACGTTCGTGGGTTCGAGCCCCGCGTCGGGCTCTGGGCTGACAGCGCAGAGCCTGGAGCCTGCTTCCGATCCTGTCTCCCCCTCTCCGCCCCTCCGCTGCTCCTGCTCTCTCTCTTTCTCTCTCAAAGAACAAAGAAACATTAAAAAAAAATTTTTTTAACTGATACTCTGAATAATGAATAATGACCACTGCAGGATCGTTTCCTATCATTCTCAGATCGCGTGCAGTGGTTGGAAAACGCTACCACTGGTGGATGTGGGGTCCCAGACAAAGCCTTTTTTCCGTGCCCTTGGCTTCGCCGAATTAATTCATTGCGGGCGAGTTCTTGCATCCCCTGACGTGGCTTCAGGGCTACTTTATCTGGTTGCCTTGACCTTGCTATCCACGCTGTCCCAACTCCACGCTCATTTGACCGCAGTTGCTGGAGAGCATCCAACACCTGAAAAGGCAGGTCCCTTCTCACCGACAGAGAATTCCCAACTGCCCCCCCCCCCCACCAAGAGGGTGCGTCAAGGTCACCTGGAGACAAGACACCAAGGGGGTGGGGGGGCATGGTGTACTTGTATGGGAAATCTCATTTAAGTTTATTTTATTCATTTTGAGAGAGAGAGAGACAGACAGACAGACAGACAGAGAATCCAAAGCAGTCTCCGCACTAATAGCGTGGAGCCCGACATGGGGCTCAAACTCACAAACCGTGAGATCACGACCTGAGCTGAAATCAAGAGTCGGACGCTTAACTGACTGAGCCACCTGGGTGCCCCAAATCATTGGGTCTTCTTTTTTTCATTTATTTATTTTTTAATTTTGAGAGAGAGAGAGAGAGAGAGAGAGAGAGAGCGAGAGAGAGCGAGAGCGCATGCGCGTGCGCAAGTGGGGGAGGGGCAGAGAGGATCTGGGCAGCTGATCACTCACTGCCCAACGCCGGACTCAAACTCCCAAATGGTGAGATCATGACCTGAACCAAAGTTGGACACTCAACTGACTGAGCCACCCAGGCGCCCCCCCCCCATGTGGGGGGAGTCTTAAACTCCAGCACAGGGGACTGAGACCCCATCCCTGTCACCAAGCCCAGTGATCAGAAAGAACCTCCCCACCCCCACCCCGGAAGAAGTCCCAGGGCCAGACGGAGGGCAGATCTGCTGGCTCAACACTGGTGCACAGGTGGAGCGCAGGCCGCTGCTGGGGCAGGTGGTTGCGAGGTGAGGGGGCGACATTTTGGGTGAAATCCATTTCAAAACATTTCACATATCCTTAAGAGAAACTTGGCAGCATATTTCATTTCTCTTATTATAATTTTTTTCTCTCGGTCATTAGTATTTTTACTCTCACGTTCCCTTTTCATCTAAGCCTCAACTTCCCGGACTGTGCAATGGGATCAGGGAGACATTCTCTAAAGGGTGTGGGGATTTGGAGACGAAGCAGGCACGGAGCTCGCCAGCGAATTGTCACGCCGTCACGCCCCCCCCCCCCCCCCCAGAAGGCTTTACGTCCTGAGCCCTGTTTCCATTCCCACAATTTCATAAACACTCACCCGCCTGCTACGTGCCACACACCCGGGGGGATTGTTTTGAATGGCCACACAAACACGGACAGACGATCCTTCGCTTGAGCATTTTTCATAGTAAAATGAACGCTCCCAACGATTACTATCGGTAGGGCTCTCTCATATTATTCCCAGATCTCACTCGGGGGTTGAAAAGGCTACCCCGGTGGATGTCAGAGAGTCCCATGGGTGGGATTTATGGGATACCCCAGGTTTTGTTTGGCAGTTTGGAGACTCAAACCCCATGGTCTCCCACCCTACGCTGCCCAACGGCTTGCCTCCCAAGGCGAAATCTAAAATCACATCACACCCTTCCCCTGCTCACTCTGCTGTTTCCTGCCACACCCAGAATAAAAATCCTAACTCCCGCCATCATCCATGAGGCCCATAAGCCAGACGCTGCCAATTTCCTTGCCCTTCTCTCCCTTCTCCCTCCCAACCCTCCCCACCCCCCACCCCCCACCCCCATTTGGCTAACTTCACTCCAGCCATGTGGCCTCCCACATACCAGACTCACTCCTGCCTCAGGGCCTTTGCACTGGCTGTTCTCACTACATGGACCATTCTTCCCCTTACCTTCCCGTCAGTCAACTCTCTCCTTAGCCTTCATGTCTCAGCCTCCTGACAAGCACTTGACACTTTTACAAGCACCCCTTTGCACACTCCCTCAGCCCCGCAGAATGGTGCCCTTTCTATAGCACAGGGCACGCACAAGGTAGGTGCTTGCGAATACTGGCTGAGCAAGTGACCAGCTCAAGCATAGACCGAAATAAATATAGACCTAAGTGCCTCACTTTCCTCAACTACAAAATAGAGGTTCGGACTAGCTACTAGCTGGGACCCTCTCTTTTCTTTCCATCCTTTCCTACATTGAAAAGCAGCTCCTGGGGGGGGCGCCTGGGGGGCTCAGTTGGTTAAGCATCCAACCCTTGATTTCGGCTCAGGTCATGACCTCACAGTTCGTGGGATCAGGCCCCGCGTCGGGCTCTGCGCTGACCATGCAGAGCCTGCTTGGGATTCTCTCTCCCTCTCTCTCTGCCCCTCCCCTGCTTGCGAGCTCTCTCTCTCAAAGTAAATAAATAAATACACTTAAAAAAAAAAAAAAAGGGGCGCCTGGGTGGCGCAGTCGGTTAAGCGTCCGACTTCAGCCAGGTCACGATCTCGCGGTCCGAGAGTTCGAGCCCCGCGTCGGGCTCTGGGCTGATGGCTCAGAGCCTGGAGCCTGTTTCCGATTCTGTGTCTCCCTCTCTCTCTCTGCCCCTCCCCCGTTCATGCTCTGTCTCTCTCTGTCCCCAAAAAAATAAATAAACGTTGAAAAAAAAATTAAAAAAAATAAATAAAAATAAAATGGTTAATGTTATGTTATGTAAGTTTCACCTACATAAACAAAAAGACAAAAAAAGTGGCTCTTGAAGGCATGGATGGTGGAGGGTAGGAGTCAGGGGCACAGCCTCCAGAGCCGGAGGCTCTGGCCACGTTTGCTCCTTCTTCCTACCACTTACTGGCTGAGAGACCTTTGGTAAGTCATTCACCCTCTCTGTGCCTCAGTTTTCTCATCTGTAAATGGGATTAACAAGAGTACCCATGTCATAGGGAGGAAAAATACAACAACACACACATAAGGCAGAGTCTAAAAACGGCTCAAAAGATGTTAACTTAAATTGCATTTTAAAACGTGTATGTGCTTCCTTTAAAAAAAAAAAAAAAAAGCGCCATTTCTTCCTGGCTAAAACGGAGCCTCCAGAATCAGATTCCCCGCTGCTCCCCCCAATCTGGAACAAATGGAAACAAACAGACAAAATGTGTAAAATAACACTTTTCAGACATTGAGGCATCAAAGCTGGGGTTCTAGAAAAGGTGAGAAGGCTACAGTTTGCAGAGCAGAGTCCTAGAAAGAAGATAGCTGGGGGGAGGGGGGGAGGGGAAAGGGAGAGCCTGATCAATGCAGACATCTTTTGAGAGTTTGACAACTTAATGGGCATATAGGTGTGCCAAGACCAGGGACTGAGCCTCCAAAGGACCAGAGGGTGTGAATCAGCCAGAGTGGAAAAACTTCATAAGGAAGTAGAGAAAAATTAGCCCCACCATAAAGACTATTCTGGTCCTGCCTAAAAAAAAAAAAAACAAAAAACAACTTAACAGCAAGGCTGGAAAGGATCAAACTGTTTCCAGCAACTTAACCGTATCCCAGAGCAAAGCTCAAGAATATTTCGAGGAAATAAAAAGGCATCCAGCGGGCCACAAGGTAAAATTCAGGTCTGGCAGGAAAGTGAAACTTACCAGACAAGCAAAAAAAAAAAGGCAGTAAATTACAACCCTTAATGAAGAGAAAAATCAATCAACAGAAACAGTCCAGGAACAACAGAGATGGTAGAATTAATTAGTAGATAAGGACATTAAAGAGCAGGGTTTTTTTAAGTTTTTTTAAGTTTTTTTTTTTTTTTTTTTTATTATTGGGGCGCCTGGGTGGCTCAGCCTGTTAGGCGTCCGACTTCGGCTCAGGTCATGATCTCGCGGTCCATGAGTTCGAGCCCCGCGTCAGGCTCTGTGCTGACAGCTCAGAGCCTGGAGCCTGTTTCCGATTCTGTGTCTCCCTCTCTCTCTGCCCCTCCCCTGCTCATGCTCTGTCTCTCTCTGTCCCAAAAATAAATAAACGTTAAAAAATAAAAATAAAAAATAAGGGTTTTTTGTTTTTTTTTAATTTTGAGACAGAGACAGAGCGTGAGCAGGGAAGGGGCAGAGAGAGAGGGAGACACAGAATCTGAAGCAAGCTCCAGGCTCCGAGCTGTCAGCACAGAGCCCGACGAGGAGCTCGAACTCACGGACCGAGAGATCATGACCTGAGCCGAAGTCGGACGCCTAACCGGCTGAGCCACCCAGGCGCCCCAAAGAGCAATTTTTTGAAAATCCATACAGATCAAGTTTGAAGACCGAAATCAAAACCTGCTTTTCTGATCTCTGACTCAGCACATCCTAGAGGCAGGGGAAAAATTTGAGAATTTATAAATGAATCTTCCCCTAGTCCCTACGAAGAGACCCACTGAGCTCTTTTTTTCCTCTGAAAAACAATTTCAACAACACCAAAATCACAGACAATAAAACAAAAACCGAGAAATTCGATTTGATAAAAATGGAAAACTTTTGTGCACCAAAGAACACAATCAACAGAGTGAAACGACAGCCCATGGAATGAGGGGAAACATCTGCAATCACGTATCGGACAAGGAATCAAAATCTTGAAGATATAAAGAATGCCTACAACCCAATAACAAGAAGAACAACAAAATTAACAACCCAGTTTTAAAACAGGCAAAGGCCGGGGGCACCTGCCTCAGTCGGTTGAGCATCCGACTCTTGATTTGGGCTCAGGTCATATGATCCCAGGGGCGTGGGCTCAAGCCCCATGTCGGGCTCTGCGCTGAGCACGGAGACTGCTTAAGATTCTCCCTCCCTCTGCCCCTCTCCCCAGCTTGCGCACCCTCTCTAAAATGTTTTTTTTTTTTTTAATTTAAAATAGGCAAAGGATATGTACAGACATTTCTCCAAAGAAGCTATACGAATTGCCAATGAGTACATGAAAAGATGCGCAACATTATCAGTCGTCAGGGAAATGCAGATCAAAATCCCAGCAAGGGATCCCCTCACGCCTGTCAGAATGGCTAATATCAAAAAGACAAGAAATAACAAGGGTTGAGGAGGACATGGAGAAGTTGGAGCCCTTGTGCACTGCCGGTAAGAATGTAAAATGGGGCAGGGTTGCCTGGCCGGCTCAGTCAGTGGAGCACGTGACTCTTGACCTCGAGGTTGTGAGTTCAAGCCCCACCTTGAGTGGAGAGATTACTTAAAAATAAAGTCTTTGAAAAACAAAAACAAAAACAAAAAACGAAAGTGAAATGGTGCAGCTGCTGTGGGAAACAGTGTGTGGTTCCTCAAAAAGTTAAACACAGAATTACCATACGATCCGGCGACTCCCCTTCTAGGTCTCTATACAAAATATTGAAAGCGGGGTCCTGAATGCACAGTTATACACCTATGTTCATAATAGCATTATACACCATAGCCAAAGGCGGAAATAACCGATATGTCCATCAACTAATGAATGGATTAACAAAATTTGGGCTAGCCATACAGTATAAAATAATATTCAGCCTTAAAAAGGAAGGAGGGGTGCCTGGGTGGCTCAGTCGGTTAAGCATCTGCCTCTGTCTTAGGTCATGATCTCACAGTTCGGGAGTTCGTGCCCCGCATCGGGCTCTGTCTCTTCCTTTGATTTTCTCCCTTGATTTTCTCCTGGATTTCTTCCTTGATTTTCTCACCGTTTTAAAAGGACAAAGAAAGAGCAAGGCAGGAAGCCATGGTCTGTATTAACTGCCTTCCCTTTGGCTAGCTTCCCCCCCCCCACCCCGCCCCCAGGGCGCAGGCACTAAAGGCATCTGCGATCACGTCCACATCAGGCTGGGGGGTGGGGGTGGGGGTGGCGCTGGTAACAGGAGGGAAAATAGCTGCTCTTCGGCTCCTGTCCCTGAGTCAGGAATCTGAGCACTCTGTTCCCCGCGCCCCGGACTCTCCCCCTTGGAGATTCAGCCTTTGGCTCCTTGCCAACCGTACTTCTTCACTTGTTGAAAGCTGGGAACTATCCCGATTCCAATTTGAAACCCTGCAGAACTTTCTGGAATTCCTCTCTCTGCCTTTTCTCCCCATCCCGACGGGGAATCTAAAATCTACAGGTGCCTGGGGCGCCTGGGTGGCTCAGTCGGGTGAGTGTCTGACCTCGGCTCAGGTCACGATCTCACAGCTCTGTGGGTTCGAGCCCCGCATTGGGCTCTGTGCTGACGGCTTGGAGCCTGCTTCGGATTCTGTGTCTCCCTCTCTCGCTGTCCCTAACCCACTTGCATTCGGTCTCTGTCTCTCTCAAAAATAAATCAATGTTAAAAAAATTTTTTTTTTAAATCTACACGTGCCTGGGTGACTCGGTCGGTTAAGTGTCTGACTTCAGCTCAGCTCATGATCTCACGGTCCGTGAGTTCGAGCCCTGCCTCAGGCTCTGTGCTGACAGCTCAGAGCCTGGAGCCCGCTTCGGATTCTAGGTCTCCCTCTGTCTCTGCCCTTCCGCCACCCGTGCGTGCTCGCTCTCTTTCTCTCTCTTAAAAATATATAAACATTAAAAAATTTTTTTTAAATAAAAAGAAATGGGTGCACGTAAGGGTGGGTGTGCGAGCCGATGCATCGTTGCTTCCCCCCCTGCCCACTGACAGCTCACAAGTAATGACACCCCAGCAGTACTGAGCACACCCAGCCCCCAGCTCCTGGTTTTTAAATGTTATTATTGAGGACAGAAATGAAGGCTTTTTGTTGAAATTGCTGATTCCAAGGCCGGAGCAGGGAAAGTACATGGGCAAACCTGGAGTTCCCACATGACCCATCAGTCCCCCTCCCAGGTCTATGCATACCTAGGAGAAACGAAAACCTACGTCCTCACAAAAACTTGTATGTGAATGTCCATAGCAGCATGATTCACGACAACTAGAAGGTGGAAAAAACCCAAACAGCTATCAACGATTGAATGGCTGGTCAAACACAGTATGCCCACACGATGGAATATTATTTAGCCATAAAAAGGAATGAAGTGCAGACACACTACAATAGGGAAGGACTCTGAAGACGCGACACTGAGGGGCACCTGGGTGGCTCAGTCAGTTGGGCGTTTGGCTCTTGATTTCAGCTCAGGTCATGATCTCACGGTGTGTGGGTTCAAGCCCCGTGTCAGGCTCCTTGCTGACAGTGTGGAGCCTGCTTGGGATTCTCTCTCTCTCCCTCTCTCTCTGCTCCTCCCCCACTCTCTCTCTTTCAAAATAAATAAATAAACATTTTTAAAAATGTTTTAAAAAATACAAAATAAATTAAACGGGATGCTGAGTGAAAGAAGCCAGACATAAAAGGCCACATGATGTATGACTCCACATAAAATGTCCAGAACAGACACATCCATAGAGATGGAGAGTAAATTAGTAGTTATCAGGCACTAGGAAAAAGGAAGAATGGGAGAGTGATGGTTAATGGCATGGGGTTTCTTTCTGGGGTGATGAAAAAGTTCTGGAATTAGATATTGGTGATGGTTGTACCAGGAGGAACTTTATGGCACGTGATTGTATTTCAGTAAGATTATATCTTGTTTTTTTTAATTATTTTTATTATTTTTAAAAATTTTCTTAAGTTTATTTATTTTTTTTATTTATTTATTTTTATTTTTTTTTCAACGTTTATTTATTTTTGGGACAGAGAGAGACAGAGCATGAACGGGGGAGGTGCAGAGAGAGAGGGAGACACAGAATCGGAAACAGGCTCCAGGCTCTGAGCCGTCAGCCCAGAGCCCGACGCGGGGCTCGAACTCACGGACCGCGAGATCGTGACCTGGCTGAAGTCGGACGCTTAACCGACTGCGCCACCCAGGCGCCCCCAAGTTTATTTATTTTTGGCAGAGACAGAGTGTGAGCATGAGCTGGGGAGGTGCAGAGAGAGACAGGGAGACACAGAATCTGAAGCAGGCTCCAAGCTGTCAGCACAGAGCCCGATGCGGGGCTCGAACTCTAGAACCGTGAGATCATGACCTGGGCCAAAGTCAGACGCTTAACCGACTGAGCCACGCAGGCGCCCAATCTTGATTTTTTTTTTAAAAAAAGGACACGAAGCACTTGACATCCAAGACTCAGGTAGAAATCAGAAAAGAAAATAGAAAGAGACGTCCGGTGACATGCAATGAAGGATCCTGGATGGGATCCTGGTACAGAAAAGGACATGAGTGGGAAAACTCATGAAACCGGAATAAAGTCCAGAGTTTACTAATAGTGGTGGACCAGGGTTGGTTTCTTCATTTCGAGAAATGTAGTAGTTATTCAAGATGTTCACACTAGGGGAAATCAAGCGAGGCATGTGCGAGAACCCTTTGTATTACCTGTGCAATCTTTCTGAATTCGTAAGTTAGGTTCTAAAATTATTCTGAAATAACTCATTTGCAAAAATTGACTCTGGAACCAAAAAACCAACCAAACAAAAAAACAACAAAAAGCGACGTGCTCGGAGAATGATGGGGACACACAAAAAAAGGGCCCCGGAGCCAGCCTGGAGGGAATGCCACGAGCCAAATCTGAGACAATCTGAACACCAACAATTTGAACATCAAAATAAAGACTGAGAGTGAGCAATGGTCATGTCTTGAGGGCAGTAGGTCCACGTGGATACAAATAAGCTCCGAAAAGCAGGAGGCCAAAAAAAGTGTCAAGGGAGGGGCGCCTGGGTGGCTCAGTCAGTTAAGCCTCTGACTTCGGCTCAGGTCATGATCTCGCGGTCTGTGGGTTCGAGCCCCGCGTCAGCTCGGAGCCTGGAGCCTGCTTCGGATTCTGTGTCTCCCTCTCTCTCCGCCCCTCCCCCCCCCCCCCCCCCCCCGCCTCTCTCTAAATAAATAAACATTTAAAAAAGTGTCAAAGGAAAGCTGGAACTAGAAAACTGCCATTTGGTAACCATCAACTAAAATAAAAACTGATTCAGGCAACACTCACCAGGGGATGCTAAAAGTAAGTCCAAACAAGCATTTATACACTACAAAGTATCTCACGACAGGGTACTTTTTAATGACAAAGGGCAAGATCATAATATCATAGGAGAGAAGTCCACCAGATCTCATCTTTAGCAAACGATCAAGGTCAACAACACCAGTCACAAGACACTTCAAACTCTGGTGACTCCCAATACAATGCACCAAGAAGGACACAACATCGCTTCTGAGGACCTCCTGCCAGAACCCGCAGCCTCCGTGTAATCAAGAGGAAACGTCAAACAAACCACACCGAAGGACGCTCTCCAAAGAACTGAGGCGTTCTCAGCAAGTGTCCTGACGTGAGACACAAAGAAAGACCGAGGAACTTTCCAGATTACAGGGGATTAAAGAGGTGGAACAACTGAACACAATGCGTGATGTAGAATTTTCTTCTGCTGTGAAGGACATGAATGAGGAGGCTGGCAAACTCTGAATAAGGGCTCTAAGTTGTAGCATTGCATCTATGTTAAAGGAGTCTGACTTTAATCATTGTGCTGAGGTTGTGTTTTAGGAAATGCACAGTGAATTATTTAGGGGCCAAGGGGATGTCATGTCTGCAATTGACCTCTAAATGACTCAGGGCAGGGGCGGGCCTGGGTGGCTCAATCCATTAAGCGTCCAACTTGGGCTCAGGTGGTGATCTCATGGTTTCTGAGTTTGAGCCCCACGTTGGGCTCTGCGCTGACGGTGTGAGTCTGTCTGTGATCCCCTCTCCCTCTCTCTGCCCCTTCCCTACTTGTTCTCTCTCTCTCTGTCTGCCCCTCCTGGGATTCTCTCTCTGCCCTCGCTCACTTGCTCCCTCCCCCCAAAAAAGTCACCTTTACTTGTTTGGTTCCAGTTGGGGAGCTGTCCACAGGCCAGGGCACCCACAAGCCCAGACACGTGTACTTGGGGAAACCACCTCTGTGGGCAGGGGGACAAAGGATGCTAACTCTATTGGTGACCAACCCGAGAAACCTTCTCTGGAGCACCATAACCCTCCTGGTGGCCACCATGACATGTGATGACAGCAGGCCCTCCCTACGGATCCTCTCTGCCCGGCAGGACGGGCACCCTGTTCTGAGCAGCGTCACTTGCCTAGATCAACTCAAGGGCTGTCT
This sequence comes from Felis catus, assembly GCF_018350175.1. Taxonomy (NCBI): domain Eukaryota; kingdom Metazoa; phylum Chordata; class Mammalia; order Carnivora; family Felidae; genus Felis; species Felis catus. Next base: position 13,655,746 of record NC_058369.1, on the reverse strand, counting down.
CCACTGGGTGATGTTTCTTGAGCATTAGTGGGATGGCCACATGCCCACATTGGTTCTCGGTGGTAAGAAATGAGTTGGCCTCACGAAGGAGCCATGGAATGACTCACTGCCTTCTTTTTTCAATTTTTGCTCTTTTAAGGAGGCTCCATGCCCAACGTGGGGCTCGAACTCACAACCCTGAGATCAAGAGTCATATGCCCTACTGACCAAGCCAGCCAGGTGCCCTGGGAGTAGCCTTCTTGTCCTGATCTTTGCTCCTCCTGTGCTCTGGGTCATCACCTAGCCCCCGCCCCCTCATCTGGGGGGCACAAAAAATCTAAACTAAGAAAGCTGCCACCGAAAATATACCACCACCTCCACGCACCCCTCCACAGTGCCCCTGCCGTTTCATTCTTTGGGAGCAAACCCTGAAGCCCCTCAACGCCAAGGTCAGTGGGAGGAGGGGGTGAGTCGGGAAAAGAGCCGGTCGCCCTCCTGCCACCAACTCAGGCTGAGCAAAAGCAGCCGGCCCGCGGGGGACACAGAGGCTGTGCCATCTCGTTCAGTCACAGTTTGAGGCTAGCCAAAAACTCATGCAAGGTGACTGAGGTCAGGACGGCAGCTGCCTCGGGGGCAGGGCGGAGGGTGCTGGGGAAGTGATGCGGGCGGGAGGGAACATTCCAGGTTGCTGGAAATGGGTCACTGTGTTGACCGAAATATCCCTGACGAGGGTATAAATTCTCTTCACTGAAGTGTTAGGGGTGCTACAGATCTGTAGTGTCACTTTATGCAAATTATTCCCCAATTTTAAACAAGGCAGTGGCGGGGGGAAGGAGCGGCTATATAAGGCTCATCCGAAGTGATCAGAAGCGGGTGGCCTGCAATCTAGCTGAATTCTTTGCCTCGGGAGGCTTTCTGTCCCAGCAGGGCTGGACAGTCCTCCTGGGGGAGGAGGGGAGCGGCAAGCATACCCCAAGTCCCACGACACCGCGGTGAGCGTGGCTGCTGAGCACACACCCGTGAAACGAACAGGGCTCCCGCGCCCCAGACGGCGCATTGTCTAGACCCCAGTCTACCTGACAAGACCCCGCCGCGAGGCCGCATCTGACCGATTCCCTTGACCCCGCGACAAAGACCCCCTTTGTTCCCTGGTTAATATCCTTAGCAGGTCTGTCTAGACTCACTGTGGCAGTAATTGTCCCGTGATGTCACCAGGACCTGTGACCCAGCTCCTCCTCGTGGCGCTTGGGCAGGGAACACTCCAGACGGCCCCAAGCCAAGGGGGTCCCGGCCCTTGACACCCACCTGAGCCTCCTAGGAAGAGAGATCTGCAGCCAGTGTCCCACACCCGCCACCCTAGCCCCAGGGGGAGACAGGACACTCCAAAGATTAAGCCCCTTCTGTGAGAGGTGCTGAGGGGCAGCGCCACCCTGGGGAAAGATGAAAAGGGGGTGCCCTCCGTCCCCAACACTCCCACCTCCCCATTGTGGCTTGTGGGAAACAGTTCACTCTCCACTAGAGCACACGTTCACCCAAGGCATGCAGAAGGAAGGTCAGATGAGACAGACGGACAGAGGAGGTGGGGGGAACAGCGGCGAGAAGAAAGACAGAGACAGAGACAGATGTACAGAGAGACAGATGGAGCCATAAGGGGAAAGAGGGAGAGACCAGAGGGAGTCTGAGAGACACAGAGACAGATAAAGAGAAGGTGAGAGAGACAGAGAGAGAGAGAGAGAGAGAGAGACAAGAGAAGTTAGCTGGTCCCTGGGAGAGGAGGGGTTCTTTCTACAGATGACAGCTTGGGCTTCTGAAAAGTCAGTAGGGACCGGAAGTTAACTGCTGCTCAGCCCGGGGAACAAAATTCCCATCTTCAGCTTGAGGGGACTGACTCAGAACTCAGGTCTGGATCACAGCAAGAACATGCCGAGGCACATTTTCTTGAGGGATGGACTCCACCCACCCAACGGGACACCCTCTGCACGGGCAAATCCGTTTTACCCAGGTCAATTAAAACACACCAAGGGGAGCTCCCAGCCACCCCACAGAAGGAACCCGCAGACACTGTGCTGTGCAGAAGGTACCCGACCCGAGAGCAACTGCATTGATGCCTGAGTTCTAGAACAGGTGTCACCCACGGCGGCGGCGGGGGCGGGGGAGTTGGGGGGGAGTCAACAGAGAGGTTTACGCCTGGGGGGAAATAGCTAGGAAGGGGCACAAGGCTCTTCTGCGAAGAGAAGGGGGCTAGGAATGTTCTAGATCTTGATCCGGACGCGGGTGACGCGAAGGTGCACGTGCGGAAAATTTCGTGGAGCTACGCCGACGCGTTCACGCAAAGTATGTACGAGCAACTACAATTTTGTGTTTGTTTGGGTTTTGTTTTAAGGGAAACGCTCAGATCTGGGAAGGCTGGCATCTTTTTATCCAGGGAATGGTGGAGAAGCCTCTCTTCTTGTTTCCTAAGCTTGAGGAAGAAAACTCAAAGTCTTCCAGAGGCCACGTCTGGCAAGTTGGGCAACCAAAATATCAGGGAGTATTTCCCCTCGGGCAGCGGGATGAAAAGCGGCCGTCCCCCACCATCCACATCCCAAAGCCCGGAGGGATTTCCAAAGATTGTTTAATTGATTTTTCTCCTATTTAGATGCAGATCATAGTGTCTGGGGCCCAGGAATTCAGACACACGGCTTTGTGTCCACTCAGCCCCGTGAAGGCTCCTGTCTGAAACTCGCACAAAGCCAGACACACAACGTCCTCAGAAACACGCTGTTTCCTTTTTGTCTGGGGCTCCAGGGAGCGGGTGCAATGGACAGAGCCCCGGACACGCTTCCATCTGCAGGGTCCCGGGGACCCCGTCCCTCTGTCCCGCTCAGAAGGTGGGGTGCACATTTTTTTAAAAAGGAAAGTCGCCACGATTTTGAGGTCTATATGAGGGGTGGCATGAGAGGTGGGGGGGCCCCCAACTAGGGGTTGACGCGTTGAGGTTTTAACTTGGATTTTTCTCCAAAGTCAGGGCTCTGGAGTGAAAAGCAGGAGATGCTTTAAATCAAGCAGCTAATGGGCTAGGATTAACATGAGTTTGGCTCCGGTCTCTGCAGATCTGATTTATATAAGGCGAAAACGTTTCTCTCTTTCTCTCTCCCCATTGTTCCCGTCTGTCTCTCCAAATGCCCCATCTGACAAAGAAACTGGAAGGCTTGCAGGCTAACAACCTGTTCAGGATAGTGGGAAAGGCACCCCGCCCCCCAATATGCAGCCTTCTCCTCCCCCAGCTGCTGGGAGGCAACAGTGAAGGTCATTATATCCTCTCAACAAGGTTAATACATCCCCCCCAACATCCCTGCCTGGTCACCCCCAAACCTGGTTGGGGCATGGGGCACCTTTGAGGCAATGCCTTTCTAGTTTCCTCACTGTGTGACCTCAGATAACTCTCTCTGGGCCTCAGTTGCCTCATCAGTAAAGTGGGCACACGAATAAGTGCCCCCAACTGTGCAAGGGGTTGTGGGGGAAATTCAGAGTGTTCAGTGCAGAGCAAGCCGACAGGTGCAAGTGACAGTGGTTCCCATGTGGAAAGAAGAGTGTATCGGGAATAAATGTTTTGCAGGAAGCTTCAAGGGAGACGTTCTCTTCATAGATTCCTTCCCTTCTTTGGTGCCATATATCTCCAGGGGGACCCCAGCCCCAAGCCCGATTCCTACCCTCCGGATCTGAGTTACCTGGACTGCAATCCAGCTGGCATTCACAGTGTGTTCCCCAAAAGGGCCAAACCCTGCAAAAAAAACAAAACAAAAACAGGAAAGTCAGCATATCACCACCCAGTGATCTTTTCTAGCCTGCCCAAGGTCAGGCTGCTGCCCCCCCTGGGGGAACAGGGATCTTCGAGAACACCTGCCACGTGGGACAATGTCAGGGGGCCTGGTCCTGTGTTCTTGGGTGCACCCAGGGGCCTTCAGAGCACCCCCTCCTTTCTCTGCTCTTAACCGCTTTTAACTGTCCTTTCTTGTCTTCACCGTCACCTGACTTTTGTGCCCAGCAAGGGGCCAGTGGCCTCCTTTTGCCCCAGAAAGGGCTGGCCTGTTCTCCTCACGATTTCCTCCACTATCCCCGACCCCCTTCTACAATTATTTTCTCGCCGTCTTTGTGCAGAGCCTCTGGGCTCCGTGAACCACCACAAAGTAAGGAACAGCCCTTAAGGGATGCATGTGGGTGTCTCCCAGGACAGGCTGACGGGACACCACCCTGCCACCCTCCTGTCCACTTGCTCAAACTCCAGCCCCACTTAAACCAAGAAAGTCCACCTGAGGATGTGCTAAGTGCTCTGCACGCACTGTGGCATTCGGCCTCACCGCATCCCCCTTTCGGCCAAGGCTGCTTCCTGGGCCCCTTTTACAGGAGGGAGACTAAGGCACAGAGAGGTGAAAACAGCTGCCTAAGGTCACACAGCCAGAAGGCAGAAGAGCTGGGATTTTAAACCAGATTCATGAGAGTCCACAGCTCTTCTACTCTGATCACCCTGTCACCCTGCCTAAAAATGAACACCCCCAAGAAGACTGAGGGTCCCAGGTGGTGACAACCCCCCCCCCCCGGGAAGGGATGCTGTGTCCTGGAACAGCAGGCTCCCCCCCCCCCAGTGGGGGCAGGATTTCTCTACCCCCTCTCTCCTCCTTCATAGACTAAGTATGAGTCTCAGCTCAGCCACCTACAAACAGGGTGACCTCTGTGAGCCTGTTTCCCCTTTGCCAAATGGAGATGGTGAACATATCGTGAACTCATGCAAGGAAAAAGTCCACTCCGGTGGCTCCCTGCATAGTGGACACTAGAGGAACAAATAACCAGATACAGGAGGGCTGCGCGGGGGGGGGGGGGGGGGGGGGCAGTGACCGTCGCCCCAATTACACACATCTGTTGAGTGAGTGCCTTCTTCTATCTTCCTGAGAATTCCAGGCCCAGCCTCACCCTCCCGGGTCCACAAACCACTTGCGTGAACCTTAGCGGGATCTCCTACTCTGACCCCTCCAGACAGAGGGTCAAAATGACCCCCCAGCCAGAGGCCCGGCGGAAGTTGACGCCCACGTGGCCCTGAGGCGGAGTCTCCTCGAGGAGGAACAGTTAGTTTCAGGGAGTTGGTGACAGCGGGGAGGGACTCACCCATAAACAGCCCGGGGCGGATTTTTGACTGAGCCGGTCCTGGCGACAACAGGGAGAGCGGCTACCCGCTCGAGGTCCCCCGACCTCCACCTGCTCTTGCCTCAGGAGAGCAGCCCCCTCTTAGCGCAGGGCTGGGGGAGCACTGGCTGCCAGGAGGTTCATTTGTCACTGGGGCACTTCCTGCCCGCAAATTGGCCTTTGTCCCCTGGGGCCGTGGGTGGGGACAGGCCTGACCTCGGGAGGGGCAGGGATAAGTCCAGTCCTGCCCACCAGCCGGGCAGACAGAAGACAGGTGCCCAGAGAGCCACTGTCCTCACCTGGGGAAGGAAGGACGTCCGAGGGGCCTGCTCCGCGCTGGGCACTTGACCGGACCCCCACGCCCTTGCCTGCCCCGACCCCTGACAGTGGGAACATAGGGGCGCTCCTTCTTCACTTTCTACGTGTTGCGCGGACTGAGCTGGGCGATGACATCTTCCAAACCTAAGACGACTTCTAGCACCTGCCCCGCCCGGCCACCGCGCCCCTCCCGACCCCGCCGGCTCTGGAGCCGCCCGACCCGCCCCTGCCCGCGGCCGCTGTCACCGCGGCCGCCATCAGCGTACCGGTCACCACCACCGCCTTCCTGGGCTGCTCCATGACGGGCTCAGGCTGCGCCTCGGACCCGCTCCCGTCGGGACTGGCGAGTCCCGCAGCCGCCGCTGCCCCCGCGGCCCGGATCCCGCGCCGCCCCGCCCCCGGCCCCGCCCCCGGCCCCGGCCCCGCCCCCGGCCGGGCCGCTCGGCGTGCGCGCCCCCGGGTGCCAGACGCTGCGTGCGCGCCCAGAGCCGAACACTCACCCCCGGAGCGCCCAACTCCCCGCCTTCCCCAGCCTCAGTGTCTCCACCTGAGTGATGGGGACAGTTCGTCCTGTGCGGCGTGGCTGCTTGAACTCACTGAGCGCCGCGGTCCGCTCACTGCTGTGAATTATCTGGCCCCCCTCCCCGCCACCTGCCGGTAAGGCTCCGTTAGTCGCTGCGTTTTACAGAGGAGGAAACTGAAGCATGGATCCTAAGGCCACTCGACTAGAGCCTCCTGGAGTCCCAGAAGCAGCCTGCGGGCCAGGAGGTTGAGAGGGGGACGAAATAAAGCGAAAGCCCAGCACCACAGTGCGGCGGCGCCCAGAGGTCCTCTGCAGGCTCCTATGTTGCAAAGAAAGAAGGTGATGTGGCTCCGCAGACCTAGGCTTCCCCTCTCTCCATCTCCCCAACACTTACCCCACTTCTAGCCCCAACAGCCCTCCAAGGGCCTAGCAGAGTCCCACCCCAGGGCCTTTGCACTTCCTGTTCCTGCTGCCTGGAACATGCCCTGCGGTATCTGCGAACCTAGTTGCTTCTCTTCCTTCAGGAGTCAGCTGCACCTCACCTCCTCTTGGGTGTTCTCTTTGCCCTCCCTGGCTGAGAATCCCCTACCCGGCCCCTCACCCTCTGTGAGTAGGTCTGTCTCCTTTCCTTGCTTGCTCTTCGTCCACAGTCCATGATAGACTCTACTTTTCTGATTTATTTCCCATTTCTTCTGACACAGGGATTAGAACTTCCAGGTCAGGAGCTTGCCTCCATTACAGCCATGTCCCTGCACCCAGTATGTGCCTGGCATACTGTAGGTGGCCCACTAATGATCATCAGAGACCAGGATTTCTCCAAAAACTGCCAGAGAGAGAAAGCTGAGTTTCTGGCCCCATCATCAGAAAACAGGGCTAGACCTTGGACTCGGGTCGCTGACATCTCATTCCAAGCAGCCTTGGCACCGGATTAGCTTGGGTGCTGACTCAAAGGCCATCTGCTTCTGGCCCCAGCCTCAGAATACCCAGGGCAGAGCTCCTCGGACTGGCCTGGAGCCCTGATTTGCAAGCTCAGACCAGAGGTCACATACTCGGTGGCTATTTTGGTCTCTGGCAGCTTCAGGTAGAATTCAGAAAATCTGAGAGCCGGCTTGCACCAGCCATGCGAACAAGAGCCAAGCCAAGTGGGAGAAGAGAACAGAACAAAAATCTCCCCACGATCACGTTTCATAACTCAAACATTGTCAGAAGTGTCTGCACATGTTGCTAGAAGCCAGGGTTGTGAAGGGAGGGAAGCCACATCACTTGCCCTCGTCCCAATGTACAAAAGGAAGGACACCTGTATAACATCCAGAGTCAGCGCTGATGGGGAGAAACTGAGTCACACAGTACTGCTGAGAGCGAGTGGAAGAAAGGCCCAGCAACACCAGGGGATAGATGAAGAGGCAGGGAGAAATGGAGGGCTCCTTAAAAAAAAAAAAAAAAGCGGGGGGGGGGGCAAGATAATTACATTGGAAAGCCAAGCCCTAAAGCGCTGCTGTGGAAAAGCTTGGCAGTTCCTCAAAAAGTTAAGCCTAGCGGTCATAGGACCAGCAATTCCACTCCTAGGTATAGACTCAAAATAATTGAAAATAGGTGTTCAAACAAATACTTGTGCGTGATTGTTCATGACAGCGTTATTCAATTGCCCGAAGGTCTGTACAAACAAATGTCCATCAATTCATCAATGGCTGAACAGGGAAACAAAATTGGCCCATCCATGCAATGGAGTATTACTCAGCCATAAAAAGGAATGAAGTTCTGATCCAGGCATGGATGAATCTTGAAAACATCGTGCCTGGTGAGGGAAGCCGGTTACAAAAGGCCACGGAGGGTATGATTCCACTTATAAGGAATACCCAGAACAGCTCTGTGCTGACGGTGTGGAGCCTGCTGTCAGAATTCTCTCTCTCTCTCTCTCTCTCTCTCTCTCTCTCTCTCTCTCTCTCTCTCTCCTCTCTCTCTCCCTCCCCTGCTCATGCTCTCTCTGAAAATAAATGAAAACTTTAAAAGTAAATGAATGAGGGGCGCCTGGGTGGCTCAGTCAGTTAAGCGTCCGACTTCGGCTCAGGTCATGATCTTGCGGTTCGTGAGTTCAAGCCCCACGTCAGGCTCTGGACTGACAGCTCAGAGCCTGGAGCCTGTTTCAGAATCTGTGTCTCCCTCTCTCTCTCTGACCCTCCCCCGTTCATGCTCTGTCTCTCTCTGTCTCAAAAATAAATAAACATTAAAAAATTTTTTTAAAAATAAATAAAAATAAAAGTAAATGAATGAACGAATGTTCAAAAGTAAATGAACAAATGAATGAATGAATGAATGAACGAATGAATGAATGAATAAGAAATGTCCAGAACAGGCAAGTCCATAGACAACAGAAAGCAAATGAATGGTTGCAGGGGCTGGGGGAGGGGGGAGAGGGAGTGATTGCTAGAAGGGATGGTGTTTCATTTTGGGGTGATGAAATGTTCTGGAAGTAGATAGAGGTGTTGGTTGTACAACACGGTGAATGTATTTAGTGCCAATGAATTGTACACTTTAAAATGGTTTAAGGGGCTTTATGTTATGTGCATTTTATCACAAAGAGAAAGAAAAGAAAAAAAGAAAAGATGAGGGGCACCTGGCTGGCTCAGTCAGTAAAGCATGAAACTCTTGATCTCTGGGTGGTAAGTTTGAGCCTCAAGTCCAGTGTAGCGTCTACTTTAAAAATAAACAGGGTCACCTGGGTGGCTCAGTCAGTTAGGCATCTGACTTTGGCTCAGGTCATGGTCTCTCGGTTCATGAGTTCAAGCCCCGCATGGGGCTCTGTGCTGACAGCTCAGAGCCTGGAACCTGCTTCGGACTCTGTGTTTCCCTCTCCCTCTGCCCCTCCCCTGCTCTCACTCTGTCTCTCTCTCTCTCTCAAAAAAAATAAATAAATAAAAATAAATAAATAAATAATAATAAGTAAACATTAAAGATTTTTGAAATAAAAACAAACAAATTAATAAAATATTTAAAAACAAGAGGAAAGAAATCCAGCGTAGAAGAATCTGGAATAAAAAGCAAATGTTCAAGAAAGAAAGAGAAACACAAATGTGTTTGCAAATGCAGAAACTATCTCAGGAGGGAAAAACAAGAAATTGATGCTAGGGCCTCTTGGGGAGAGAACCGGGATGGGGGTGGTGTGTGAAAGTGGGAGTAGAGGGGGAACATCGCCAACAGCTCTTGCACCCCCAACACACATCACCTACAGGTTTCTGCTGTTATCTGAAAGTAGAGTGTTTCTGTGAAACCTTTAGTAAGCAGAAATGGCAAAGAAGCATGTAAATTAATATGGAAAATTTTTTTAGCATTCCCAGACCCCCCAAAATAACCTCTTTGGCTTTTCTGATACCTTAGGACACATCTTGTTTGTGTGTTTGTTTTAATGTGTATTTAAATTTTCAGAGAGAGAAATAGAGATCCTGTGCACAAGGAGGGGAGGGACACCGGAGAGAGAATCCCAAGCAGGCTCCACGCTGTCCGCACGGAGCCCGACACAGGGCTCGAACCCACAAACTGTGAGATCATGACCTGAGCCGAAGCCGGAGGCTTAAGTGTCTGAGCCTCACAGGTGCCCCAGGACGCATCTTGTCAAGGGAATGAATGACTCAGTCGATCGATCGGCCAACCAACCAATCAAAATAAGACACAGACGCTCACAGCCACAGGCGGGTGCTCTGGTGGCTTGACGTTGTGACGCTGAGTGTCGTTCTCGGAGAAGGAGCTTGGGGCTTCCACTGCTGCTGCCCAGGATGCACACCGCCTCTATAAGGACTCGCTGCGGAACAGTCGCTAAACCTTCCCATTTCTTTCGGTTACGGCAAATGGGTACTAAGGAGTAGGTATTTCATAAAAGCAAGTGGCATAACGTGAACTTTTGAAAAGTTGGGTATACCTGTACTCCAAAATAAGTCCAACACGGACACTTTTCCTTTTAAAAAAATGCCACTAGAGTTTTGGGGTTGTGTGTGTGTGTGTGTGTGTGTGTGTGTGTGTGTTAATTACACCTAACATAAATTTTACCACTTAAAAAAATTTTTAACATTTATTCACTTTTTGAGAGGCAGAGCGTGAGCAGGGGAGGGACAGAGAGAGAGGGAGACACAGAATCCAAGGAAGGTTCCAGGCCCTGAGCTGTTAGCACAGAGCCCGATGTGGGGCTCGAGCTCACCAACCGTGAGATCACAACCTGAGTCGAAGTTGGACGCTTAATCGACTGAGCCACCCTGGCGCCCCTAAATTTTACCATTTTTAAGTGTACAGTTCAGTAGTGTTAAAAGTACGTTCAGGGGCGCCAGGGTGGCTCAGTCGGTTAAGCGTTTGACTCTTGAGTCTGGCTCAGGTCATGATCTCAGGCGCAGTTTGTGGATTCGAGACCCTCCTTGGGCTCTGCGCTGACAGAGCAGAGCCTGCTTGGGTTTTCTCTCTCTCTCCCTCTCTCTCTGACTCTCCCCCCCCTCCAAAAAAATAATCATTAAAAAAAATAAAAAATTAAAAAGTACATTCACCCTTTCTTGCGAGTGATCCTTAGAACACTTTTTATCTTGTAAAACTGAAATTCTGTCCCTATGAAACACTAACTCCCCATCCTCCTCCCCCAGCCCCTGGCACTCACCATTCTACTTTCTGTCTCTATGAATATGACTGCTTTAGGGACCTCATATAAATACAATCATACAGCCTTTGTCTTTTTGTGACTGGCTTATTTCAGTTAGCACAGTGTCCTCAAAGTTCCTCCGTGACGTGACCGTGGCGTGTGTCAGACTTCCTTCCTGTTTAAGGCTGATAATACCCCATTGTATGAATACGCCGCATTTTGTTTCTCCATTCATCCCTTCGTGAACACTTGGGCTGCTCCCACCTTTTGGCCGTCACGAAGACAGCAGCTATGAACACGGGTATACAAGTATCTCTTCGACAGGCTACTCTCGAGTCTTTTGGTCACTCAGCTTCTATAACTTCTCTTTTTGAAGCAGCTGAAGGCTAATATAAAGTTGCAAAAATAGCATTCCCATGGACCCTTCACTCAGCTTGACCCAGTAAAGTGGTCCATCTTACTAAACTATTGCCAAACCAGAAATTGACATCGATACGATGTAATGGACTCAGTACCTCACCTAATTTCTCAGAGTTGTTGAAAAACCAAGTTTCGTTTGTAAAGAATTGTTTCCATGTATTAGCGTGGATGACAATGTGGTCACACAGAATAAGGGGGAATCCTTTTTTTTTTTTTTTTCCTTAATAGAATGGGATATGTGTCTTTCCTTGTTGTTCATGACCTGAGCAGTCTTGAGGAAGACTGGCCCGTGTCCTGTGGGGTACCCTCTATCTGGGTCTGTTTGATGTTCTTGCTGTGATTAGAACGGGGCTGTGGGTGTTTGGGGGAGACCGGAGAAGTGAGACGCCCCTTTCATCTCATCGTAGCAGGGATCCCTAACATCCACACAATTTCTCATAGTGGTGTCATCTGGGTCTCCTGTGGCTGCCATAACAAATGACCACAAATTCGGTGGCTTAAAACAACGCAAATCTCTTCCCTCAAGGTTCAGGAGGCCAGAAGCACAAAATCAAGGTGTCCCTAGGGCCATCTTCCCTCTGGAGACTCTAAGGGAAGATCCTTCATTGGATCTTCCAGCTCCTGGGGATTCCTCGACCTATGGTTGCATCACCCCAAACTCTGCCTCTGTTTTCTCTGTGTCTCAAATCTCCCTCTGCCTTTCTCTTAGAAGGACATCAGTCACTGGGTTTTGGCTCCACCCTAAACCCCTGACAATCTCATCTCAATACCCTTAACTTGATTAAATGTGGGAAGCCTCTTTTTCCAAATAAGGTCACATTCCCAGGTTCTGGAGTCAGGACTTGGACGTGTCTTTAGTGGCCTGCCATTCACCCCACTGTGTGTGGCAACTGTCACATGTCTCCACCGTCAAGTCACTATTTTCCCCTTTCTCTGCTCTGTTCTTTGAAAGTGAGTCATGGAGCTCAGCCCACCCTTGGTGATGATGGTGAGGTTACATATAATTTTTAATGAATGGAAAATATTCTGTCTAGTGGGTGAACCGTAGTTTATGCAACCAGTCCACTGCTGTTAGACCTTGATGTTCATTCTGTTAGTTTACAATTGGCAACGTTGCTGCAAGGCCTTGGCATAGAGTGGTTCCCTTCCTTTGCAAGATCTCCTTGGTATAAAATTTCAGAAATGGCTTACTGAAGGACGTGACACGTCTGTGGATTTTGAGACATAATTGGCCAACAATGCCAATGTTTTCCCCACTCGAAAGGAAATATATGTGTACCAGTTTTCACCACCACTTTGACAGCATGGGGTCTTACAATTCTTCAACCCCCCGCCCCTTTTTTAGTGTAGGGTAGAGTGTTTTTGTTAATTTGACAGGCACCTTGACCTTTACTCTTTAGGTTTCTGCTGTCAGGAACACAGCTTATAATTATTTTATTTTTATTTGAGGGGTGGGGTGCAGGGGGGGGAGAGAGAGAGAGAGAGAAAGAGAGAGAGACGATCCCAAGTAGGCTCCACTCTCAGCACAGAGCCCAACTTGGGGCTAGATTCCCACCCTGGGATCATGACCGGAGCTGCAATCAAGAGTCCACCACTCAACAAAGACACCCAGGTGTTTAAATTTAAACACAATTTAAAGTAGACTGGGAAAAAAAAATAGCATTATTGGTTCAAGAGATAAGGAAAGAGGAGGATTTATGAAGCATCAGGTACATACAGCTGGATCCAGGATTAAATACGGCCAAGATTCTGAAGTCGAGATGGGGAGGTCTGTACTTGACTCCCGCTCCGGTTCTGCCGGTTCAGAACCATCCCAGGGGAGCCTTCTGATTCGTTGAGCCTGGGTCACGTGTCCTTGATGAACAGCAGGAACTTGGCTGACAGCGGTAAACAGGGGCCTACAAGTCAGAGTTGAGAAAGGCTTAAGTGGGCAAGCAAGCAATGACAATGTGACACAGAACAGGTAGTGAATCAGTGCCAGCTACTTAAGTTCAAAGTGTAAGAGAAGGGACGATTAGATTTGGGGGGCTATCACGGAAATGTTCGCAGAGCACCTATACATTAGTGCACCTTATGCCAACTGCCGGGGACCGACTCCAAACTCCAAGAAAATTAAGCAATAAAGGACAACATTTTGGGCTCAGTGGAAAGTCACACTTCATGGCTTCAGGTACAGCTGGATCCAGGGGCTCACACCATGCCTCCTTCCCCACATGGTAGCTCTTGTGGAGGTTGGATTCACCATGCAGAGAAAGCATCGTCCAGAAAACCAATCCTAGTCTTAAACTATGTCACTTTCAACAACCTCCATGGAAAGCTCTCTTGGCCAGCCTCAGCGTCCCTCCCAAGGGAGATCCCAATGAACCTTGGCTGGTCACATGCTCCTCCTTTAACCAATCATGATGGGCCAGGGGGATGGAGCCTTCTATTCTGACTGGCCATCCCTATGTTAAAAGGGCCGACAACAACTGCAGTGACTGCAGTCTGCCACACGGGGTCACCCAAGCAGAGTTTTCAAGGATGAACAGGCGTTTGCCAGTTGGGCCAAAGAAGAAACTGCCAAGTACAGAAGTCGAGGAAAATCAGAAAGGAGTGTACCAGCCTGTGATTTTCTTCCTATTTTCACCACCATGCTGATGCCGAGACAGTTCATGGTACCGCAGTTTCTGCTGTTTACCGTAATCAGCCTTTTTAACATTGGCAAACAAGGCTTGGCTTGTCATTCTAATCCAACCCAGTGGTGTATCACTATTAGTCACCTACCAGTGTCCTGCACACAACCCAGACCCCACCAGCACCCAGGCCTAAGCCAGTGCTAGAGAAGGCTTGAATATATACCCCAGCTGCCCTGACCCTAGGTGGGATCACTATTAAGACACCAGCTTTTATGCTGTCTCCGTGAGGTCTCCAGCTGGACTGACCCCCGGTTGCTAGACTACTGCATTGACTACTCATTGGTGCCCCCTGCAAGGATCCTACCCTCCCTTTCTCAGCCTCCACCTCCAATAGGGGTTTCCTGGGGTCACCCTGTTGATAGGCTATGTGCCCTGGAGTCTTCAAGATTGGTTTCCGGGGGTGGAAGGACCCCAAGCTAAGGCTTGAAGGACAACTGTTGATTCAGCGCTCCCAGGTGCCTGGCACTTTATGTGGCTTCCATATTTTTTCAAGCCACACAGTAACCCTGGTTGGTAGAGATGATTATTTCGGTTTTTAAGGAGGAGGGGAAAGGGAATAACGTGCCTGACTCAGCTCATTTATAGCAGCGCTGGGCACCCAGATCTCCCTCCCTCACCAGGTCCTAGAGGGGAAATTTTAGTGGGAGGTGGCTAGACCTATGTGTTCCCATCTTTTTCTGCTCAGGTCTCTGAGGCCTGATGCTGGGGAATTTTTATTGAGAACGTGAGCATCAAGGCCTCCCCAAGCAGGCTCCAGGAAATATAGGGCCTTCTTAGCTGGAAGAACTTGGCCCTGGTCTTGGTAAGAAAGGCTCTCATGCCAATGCTGACACTCAGGACACCTGGAAAAGAATAGTCACTGGAGGAAGGCACCTACTGCTCACTTAGAAGCTTGAAGGTCAAAGCAGAGGAAGGAACCCTTGATGGTCACCCAACTGAGGCTCAGAGAGGCACAGTCGGGATTCCAACCTACCAAAAGACGTGCCTGGGGCGAGGCTCAACTAAAATAACTAAAATCTGAAGTGTAGGAGCCCTAAGGGAGGCATTAGACACAACCCAATAACCACGAAGCCTCAATTTCTTCCTTTGCAAATTGTGGCAATATCCGGCTTTGCCCACAGCGCGGAGCCCAGGAGAGCAACGAGAGTTTCACCTGCGCATGCGCCTTTACCCACAAGGCCACTGGCGCTGGCGCGCGTGGCTCCGCCCCTTTTTCAGCACTCACGTCGACACTTTACGGCCCTCTCTCGTATTCCTCCAGCGAGAACACAGCCAACCTTGTCCCTCTTGTCTAGCCGACCCCTCCCTACTCCACGTTGATTGGTTGCTCTTCCCTCGAGCCCCGCGCTGACTGGCTCACGTCGCTGCCACTTCATTTCAGCTTAGTGGCGCGCGGCAGGGCGGCTACCGGCAGGAGCGTGAGCGGCGGCGGCGGAAGTGGTCGGCTAGCCGGCTCCCCGCCGACACCATGGTGAGGGCTGCGCGGCTGCGAGGTCTCTCCGGGAGGCGGGGGACGCGGCCGCCGAGCGCCTTCGGGGCGGGCGCTGAGGCAGGGGCGACGCGGAGCTAGCGTGCAGCCAGGGCCTCGATTCTGCCCCCCGGCCGCAGACGAGCGCAGGGAGGTCTCCCAGGGCACCCAGCACGTCGCTCTCAGGGAATTTAGGATTGGACGAACGTGTACTCATAATACGTCTGCCTAGCTGCAGTCTTCCCACCTTGCAGATGGGGAAACCGAGGCCTGAGAGAGGGGACCCGGCAAAGGGTCCGGTGAACGCCTTAGAGTGAGTTCGGGCAGGGAGTGGCTCCCAGTGCATCCGACCTAATCTAACTTCATATATTGGAAAGGTGGAGCGACAGGGGGCCGATCTGAGTTCTCAAATTAAGCCAGTTCTGAGACTTTCAAGACCTGCAAGGTTCTTAGAATGTTAGCACAAGTCTTCTGTGCCACTCGTTTTCAGGCTGAAAAAAACAGGCCCATAGAGGAGATTTGCCTTCTCCCTGGATCACACAGGGTGTCGTTTCTGGAGAAAGGGCATTTTGAACCACGAGTGGAATCACTGCACCCTCCCAGTTCACTGAAGGAGAAACTGAGGCCCTGACCGGAAACCTCTCCAGAACCATGCTGCTCTCGGGTCTGGAAGTTCTGGACTTAGGCCAGAGAGTTCCTGTGCCTTCAGAGTATAGACAGGGAGGTGCGCCTGGCTGGCTCAGTTGGTAGAGCATGCGACTCTTGATACTGGGGGTGTGAGTTCAGGCCTCGTGTTGGGCGTAGAGCTTACTTAAAAAAAAAAAAATGTGTAGGGGTACTTGAGTGGCTCAGTGTGTTGAGCGTCCAACTTTTGATTTTGGCTCAGGTCACGACCCCAGGGTCATGGGATGGAGCCCCCGTAGCTGAGGATGGAACCTGCTTTGGATTCGCTCCCTCTGCCCCTCTTTTTGGGTGCTCTCTCTCCTCAAAAAAGTAAAAAATTAAAATGCGTGGACAGGGAAACAGGACCACACTGAAATTCAGAGCCAGGCCTCCTAGGGGAGTGCCTAGCCCATCAGCACCAGTCACCCTGAGGGTTAGGGAAGGCTTGCACTAAATACTGTTGGCTGTTGCAGGAATTGAGAGAAGGGAGTGTGTTCCTCTCTGCCGGAGGGCAGAATTGACCTGAGGGCATGGGCGGAACCGGAAGTTTCCTTCCTCGTTAAGCTCCCTGGAGGCAGGATCTTTGACTTTTATCCCTGATTAGTTGTTGCCTGAGCCTAGAACAGTGCTTGTGGAAAGACTTATTTTTTCAGCCTGAAGAATGTTCACGAAGGGACAAGGCATGACACACTGCCAGTTCCCTGTGGTCATGGTGGGGCCGAAAGCAGGAGGTCTGGAGGGTGGATCCATGACAGCTTCCTGAATTGGGAGCCTCAGGAAGCTGTCAGGTCTAGCCTTAGATTGGTTTAGACCTGAGAACCAGACCCCAGACATCCTGAAAAAGCCTAGAGGAAGGGAGGCGCTTTTCTGAAGCTTTTGACTTTCCCAACTCCAGATAGCCTTGTCTCCCCCAGTGGTGTCCTGCCCTGTGCCATCTCCCTGGTCACCTTCAAGAACTTCTTCCCCACCGAGTCTTTTAAGTTCTCAGGGATCTTCCCCTTCCTCTAGCCTCTGTCTCCGGCTCAGTTTAGGGATAAAGATCTGGAAGATGGCAAGATGTGGACACTGCTCCCGGCCATTGCAGCCACCCCTCCCCATCTGAGCCTCGCCTTTTCTTATCTGTGGGGTGGGGCAGTTATTCCACCCACACCGCTTGCCTCCCTGGATGATGTGTGCATTTTCTTGTGTATTTGTTCAGCAAATATTTACTGCGTCCCTCTCAAGTGCCTGGCTCCAAGCTCGGCACTGGACAAAGTCCACACCCTCTGAGTTTTCCAGTCTAGCCAGGGAGACATAATAAACAAGATAATTAGAGACTGGCTCTGTCCTATAATGGAAGCAGCAGTGGGTGGCCCAGGTGGAAATCTCAATCCCTAGACGAGGTTATTATGAGGGCTTGGCCAAGAGCCTTAAGAAGTGATATGGGAGCAGCTACCAGCCTGGGGAAGGACAGCTCAGGCAGAGGGAACCTGGGGAACAAAGGTCGTACAGCACAAATGGGTGTGGCTTGTGAGAAACCCAATGGTCCAGTTTGGCTGGAGCTGGCTTGGCCTTGTGACCTGCCTGGGGCCTGGATGTGCAGGGGAGTGTTGGGAGCAGGTTTTGGTGCCTTCTGTATCTCAGACGCCTTCTCAGCTGCTTTGTGAATAGGGCACTGCCAGTGACAGCCGAGGAAGCCGTGGCTTCTCCAGGGCTGTGGTGCCAGTAGCCGGGACAAGGGAGAGGCCAGCGCCGGCAGAGAAGCCTGTGCCTGGGTGGCTCAGTTAAGTGTCAGGCTCTTGATTTCGGCTCAGGTCCTGATCTCACAGTTCCGTGAGTTCGAGCTCTGTGCTGATTGGGATTCTCTCTCCTTTCTGTCTGCCGCTCCCCCGCTCACGCTCTCCCTCCCACTCCCTCTCTCTCAAAAATAAATAAATAAACTTAAAAAAAAAAAAAAAAGCGGGGCACCTGGGTGGCTCAGTCAGTTGAGGTCAGCTCAGGTCAGGATCTCACGGTTCGTGAGTTCCAGCCCCACATCTGGCTCGCTGCTGTCAGCCTGTCAGTGCAGAGGCTGCTTCGGACCCTCTGTCCCCCTCTCTCTGACCCTCCCTGGCTTGTGCTTTCCCAAAAATAAAACAAATTAAAAAGAAGCTGCGAATGCCGTAGGAGGACCCCTGTGGGTCCCCTGCTGACGGACATCAGCTTGCTTTCATGGGCTTTACCAGGATCTTGCTGTGTGTCCCTGGAAGGTCCCTCCTGCTCTGGCCGCTGGTCCCTCATCTAGAGGGGCCTTGGCTGCACTTCTCTCTGCCTCTCAGTGCTGAGGCCATCTTCTTCTATGCCTTCCAGGGCCAGCCTGGCCCTGCCCCCTCAGGTAATCTGGGAGGAAGACCCGAGCGTGTCACCCCGGTCCACGTTCCCATTTTGGACACAAGATAACAGGCTTGCCCAGGAAAGCCTGGGGCTTCTCCACTGTAAAAGGCGACCGAGGCTCGCGGCCCCCACGTGGGAGTCGGAGCCTCCTGTTTTTCCATGGCTCTCTGCACCCGGGCACCATCGCACAGATGAGGGCACAGGAGCTGCAGGTTGTCTCTTTGGGGCCCCAGCCTGCTTGCCCGCCCTCCTCTCGGCAGCCACCTCTTCTCCACGTGGCCCTTTATTCTCTTGCCCTTCCAGGAAGCCAGTACAGGAAGTGGGCTTGGGCCTGGCTTCCTGCCGGCGCTGGACCTCCCCTGGGCAGCCCTTCATAGAGAAGGTCTATGGGACGTGGGAATCCCCGCTCAAGTCTTTCCACTGGGGCCCCCCTGTGGGGGTTGAGGGCCATTTCTGGCCTCCGGTCTCCACCACCTGGAGAAGCAGCTGCCCTGCGTTGGGAGGGTGAGGGCAGGCTGAGACTCCCCTGCAGAGAGCTTCTGGGGGGCAGGGTGACTTCGGATTCCAGAACTGCCAGGGCAGGGTACAGTGAAGCTCCCGTCCCCCGCGCTGAGGCAGTGTCTCATCCGTGGGACCCTCGGTCTGGAACCTTCATCTGGTCTCGCCAGCTGGCCTGTCATTGAATCCTGGACCCAAGCACTGCCACCCGAGGTCACCCTCCTGGAGACCGAGAGGCAGGCCCTTAGTATGTGGGTCGTGATTTGTGCACCCAAAATGAGAAGAGCAGATTTTTTTTTTAATATCTTGAAAACTTTGGGTGATATTTCAAAGAGTGCATCTTTTATTTGCCGTCACTTGTAGTAATGACAGATTTTTTTCTGGAATGTTTCTTCCTCCTACCTGATGGAGTGCTCTCTGAAAACCTAGCTCAGACGTAGCCACCTTCGATCAAGGCTGACTCCCAGCTGCTTGGCTGCCCTTTGAGGCGTGGGCTCGGCATGAACTGCCTTCCAGCAAATGGGGTCAAGCCAGGCTCTATCTCTTACTAGCTCTATAGTGCCCAGCAAGGTCCTCCGTCTCTAAGCCTCAGTATCCCCATCTGTAGAGTGGGTGTGACAATAACCTCACTGAGGATGAAGTTGAAGGAGCTGCATGTATTCACAGGGATGCATCTCAGAGACAGCAGTTGAGTAAAAAACGCAACCAGCAGTAGGACCTGTGTGCTGTGATGCTACTGATAAGCACGGAGGGCTAAGCCCTTTCCTGTCGAGGATGTAAATATATGCAACGTGAGTTATAAAGAAATGCCCTTGGTCAGCCCCAAGACCAGGTGACTGCTGCCTCTGATCTCAGGCAGGAGGCAAGTGTTTGAGATTTTCCACACCGGGAGGCAGCGTATGTCCTGGGGTTGGGCAGAGTTGGGAGCACGTGTCTTCTGTCGGGGTGAGGGATGCATGCTCCCGCACCCCCAGCGCTGTGGTGAGCTGGCAGATTTGTGGGACTGGAGTCCCAGCCGTGCCCAGAGGCCAAGGCTCCTTGGTGCTGACCAGACAGACAAGTCACGTGCCTTTGTTTGCCTTACAGCTTCCCTTGTCACTGCTGAAGACTGCTCAGAATCATCCCATGGTGAGTCCATGTGGGTCGGGGGCAAGGAGTTTCTGTGGGGGCCAGCCTCAGAATGGGGGTGGGGATACTGAGCAAAGGGTGAGGCAGACCTGCCCTCCTAACCCTCTTCTGCCTGTGTCAGGACCTGGGTTAGTTCTGCTGCTTATAAATGTAATACATCCTTATTAAAATGTCGAACACTGGGCCACTTGTGTGGCTCAGGCAGTTCAGCATCCGACTGTTGATTTCGACTCAGGTCATGATCTCACAGTTCATGGGATCGAGCCCTGTGTCGGGCTCTGTGCTGACGATGCAGAGCCTGCTTGGGATTCTCTCTCTCTCTTGCTCTCAAAGATAAATAAACGTTTAAAAACTTAGGGGGAAAAAATGTCAAACACCATGGGGCACCTGAGTGGTTCAGTGGGTTAAGTGTCCGACTCTTGATTTCGGCTCAAGTCACGATCTCAAGTTTTGTGGAATCAGGCCCCAGGTCAGGTTCTGCGCTGAGTGCGGACCCTGCTTGGATTCTCTCCCTCTCTTTCTGCCCCTCTTCTGCCCCCTACACTTACACACACACATGCTCTCTCTCTCTCAGAAAAATAAATAAACTTTTTTTAAAAATGTCAAATACTAGAGATACATAGAAACTAGAAGCTCCAGGGGCACCTGGGTAACTCAATCAGTTAAGCATTCGGCTTCAGCTCAGGTCATGATCTCATGGCCCTTGAGTTCGAGCCCACATTGGGCTCCATGATGACAGCTCAGAGCCTGGAGCCTGCTTCATATTCTTGTGTGTCTCTCTCTCTCTCTTTGCCCCTCCCCTGCTCATGCTCTGTCTCTCTCTCCTTCAAAACCAAGTGAACATTAAAAAAAACCTAGAAGCTTCTCTTCATTAACCTTCCCAGCAAATTAACTATATCTTTGATATATGCACATCTACACTTTTTTTTTTTTTTAAGTAGACTCCTGGCCCAAATGGGGCTCAAACTCACAAACCCAAGGTCAAGAGTCACATGCTACACCTACTGAGCCAGCCAGGTGCCCTGCACATCCAGACTTTTAACATACGTGTATAAACATGAATGTGCTTTTTAAAAACATACATGGGATCACATAACACGTGTTTTTTCCCTAAATGACTTTTGCCCATAATCATACAGTGTGTGATATACGTCAATATATTCTGTTCTCTCTTTTTTACTGAAATATAATTCATAGACAGTTCAATCTTTTTTTTTTATGTTTATTTACTTTTGAGAGAGAGAGTGTGTGTGTGCATGCACAAGCAAGCAAGTAAGGGTCAGAGAGAGGGAGACAGAAGATCCAAAACAGATTCTGCGCTGACAGCAGAGAGCCTGATGTGAGGCTGGAACCTATGAACTGTGAGATCATGACTCGAGCCGAAACCGGCAGCTTAACTGACTGAGCCACCCAGGCGCCCCTGAACCTTTTTTTTTTTTTTTTTTGAAGTTTTTACTTAATTCAATTCTTTATGCAATCTCTACACCCAACAAGGGGCTCAAACTCACAACCCCGAGATTAAGAGTCACATGCTCTTCTGACTGAGCCAGCCAGGCGCCCCTACCATTCAGCCTTTTAACACATACAACACATTCACAGTGTTATAAACAACCACCTCTGTGTAGTTTCAGAACAATTTCATCACCCCGGAAGGAAACCCCATCCCTGTTAATAGTGACTCCCCTTCCCCCAGCCCCTGGCAACCACTAACCTGCCTTCTGTCTCTATGGATCTGCCTCTTCTGGACGTTTCCTAGAAATGGGACCATGCGCTGTGTGGCCTTTTGTGTTTGTTTTCTTTTACTCTGCCTGATATTTTTTGAGGTTCGTCCACATTTTAACGTGTATCAGGGCTTCGCTCCTTATGGCCATGTGATACTCCTTTGTGTGGACATACCACAGTTTGTTTATCCATTTGTCTGCTGATGATGGACATGTGGGTGGTTTCTATTTTTTGTCTATTTGGGATTGTTTTGGCCGCAGTGACATTTGTACACTCGTTCTTACGTGGATGTTTGTTTTTATTTCTCCTGGGCAGGTACCTGAGTTGATTCTTTTTTTTTTCCCCCGAGTTGATTCTTTTTTAAATGTCAGCATATTTTCAGAGTGATGTGCTACTACTTGTGTTTTCCCAAAACACATTAAAATAGACGAGTAAGGGGGCGCCTGGGTGGCTCAGTCAGTTAAGCGTCCTACTTCAGCTCAGGTCGTGATCTCACGGTTCGTGAGTTCGAGCCCCGCGTCGGGCCCTGTGCTGACAGCTCAGAGCCTGGAGCCTGCTTCGGATTCTGTGTCTTCCTCTCTCTCTCTCTCTCTCTCTCTGCCCCTTCCCTGCTCATGCTCTGTCTCTCTCTGTCTCTCAATAATAAATAAATGTTAAAAAAAAAATAAAAAACACAAAATAAAATTTTTAAAAAAGAAAGCTTTAAAAATAAATAAATAAAATAAAATAAAATAAAATAGACGAGTAAGTAAGCGTTGGATGGAAAAAGACTTTCCAGACCACCAAAGCTCACACATGTGCCATCAAAGAACACCTGCCCCTGGCACACCTGCCCGGACCAGCTGAGGTGTGCCTTCCCAGCTGTCATGAATCAGTGGCCACTGTTACCCAAACCTCGATGGTTCCATTAAAGAAAGATTTGTAGAGGATTTTTTGTGGGTTTGTTTGGTTTTTGTTTTCTGTTTTTTTGTTTGTTTGCTTTGCACAAAAAAATTGGTTTTGGGGCACCTGGGTGGCTCAGCCGCTTAAGCGTCCGACTTTGGCCCAAGTCATGATCTCACGGTTCGTGGGTTCGAGCCCCGCATCGGGCTCTGTGCTGACGGCTCGGAGCCTGGAGCCTGCTTCGGATTCTGTGTCTCCCTCTCTCTTCTCTCTGCACCTCCCCAGCTCATGCTTGCACTCTGTCTCTGTCAAAAATAAATAAACCTTAAAAAAAAATTTTTTTTTTTTTGGTTTTATCATAGAAGTCCACGATGCCCAGCAAAACATACAGAGGATGTAAAACATGTCGCCTGTAAGATGGGCCACTGAGGCCGGGGGTCAGGGGGTGGGGATGTGTGTGTGTGGACCATGTTAGGCACCATGTGCTGTGGCTGCTGGGTCCCAAGAGGTGCTAGGATGTGTCAGAATGAGGCCCGGGCCATAGTCCCGTAGCTCTTAGAAGTAGGGCTGCGCTTCCCTTGGGGCCCATGGCTGACTTGGGGCCGTTTCTTTCCAGCTGGTGGAACTCAAAAATGGAGAGACATACAATGGGCACCTGGTGAGCTGTGATAACTGGATGAACATTAACCTTCGAGAGGTGATCTGCACATCCAGGGTGAGTGCCCTCGTGCCCTGAGTCTGCGCCCACTGCCTGGGTGCCTTCTGGCACAGCTGGTCAGGCAGGGCCAGGCTGTATAAGATCTGGGGCTTATAGAGCCTCGGCGCCCTCAGGGGACTGAAGGCCCCTCCCTGCCCTTGTGGGATGACATCTGCCAGGTCATCCCGCCAGGGTAAGGCTGTGGAAGAAGTCGGGCTTAGGAAGGGCGGGGCCCGAGTGACTGGTCCAGGTGTGGGGGGGGGGCAGATGTGTGGGCCTCCAACTCCACCTGGTGCCCCGGACTTTGCACCTAGGGGGACGCTGCCCCCTCCCCCCACCTCTGGTGCCCATCCTAAACAAGAAGGACTTAGGCCTAGGGGGCGCTTCTGGCTACAGATCCCTAGTGTCCAGGTAGGGCAGTGGCCTCCAAGGCAAACCTGACCTTCCTCGTCAGCCTCTGCTGCCTTTGGTCCTGGTTGTGTAGATCTCTTGCCAAGCAGGCCAGGGTGATGTGGCCATGGGATATCCAGGCCACCAGGGGGCGAGGGCAGCCCTGTGGCCCTGTGGACTAGGAAACTTGTTTACCTCCCAAGGCCTCAAACCAGGAAGTACAGGGCCAGGAGGACCCCTGGATGGGCCAGGACTGGAGGTCTGGGGTCACAGGCCTCCCCAGCTCTCAGGATGACCCACAGAGCATTGAGAATGATGATAGTGGTGAAGGCAGGGCTCTCTACTGCTAACCTGTGTTGGGGTTTGCCAGGGCTTTCCTTCTGCCTCGATTCCAGTCTCCATCCCCGTTTTGGCAACAGCCCCCTATGTTACAGGGGAGGAAGGTGCAGGGGGACCATCCAGAATGGGGCTGCCTGGAGCCCGTGGGCAGGTGCCCCTGAGGCTTGCCATCCCAGAGTACAGCAGAGCACTAGGCAGCCCGTCTTGCCCCTGGGCCGTCCTCCTGGATGGTTCACACCCCGGCAGGCAAAGTGGTAAGTGTGACCGTCTCCCCTCACCTGTGTGGCTCTGTGCCCTGCTTCTTGTGATGGTACATTGTGGGAGGTGTCCCGCTAGAAACTTTCTCCGGGTTTTTGTGCCGCTCTTCTGACAGCAGGTGTCTGGGCAGTTCCAGTGTGGCTATAGCAGACGCTGTCACAGTGCATAGCCGAGCACGTGGCCAGTAGGTCTGTGTCCACTGCTGGGGCCTGGAAGCAACCGCCAGTTCTCAGGGCAAGGTCAGCCTTGACCTCCACCGCCAGCAGAGACTGGACCTGTGGGTCCTCCTGGGTCGTCCTCCCTTTGTATCTACTGGTTGGAAAGAGAGGCCGGTGTGAGGTTCAGTGTCACTTGGGCTCTCCGGCATCCTCATCTGTACAACATGTGGTAGCAGCACCTCCCTTGGGCAGCAGGCAGCATGGGCAGGATACAGACAGCCCAGGGGCCAAGAAAGCACTGGAAAGCTAAGGTTGGTTGGAGGGTGGTTTCAGCTCAGGCTGCTCAGCTCTTGCCAGGGAATGCAGAGTAAGCTCTGGTTCCTGCAGGGAGTGTGCTGGGCCCAGCCCGTCCTTGGCTAAGGGAAAGCTGAGCCCTGAGCAGCCAGTCCCAGCCCTGAGCTTCCATGGAATCATTCTGTTTCTGTCAGGCTGTACTTTGCATCCCTGCGGACTTGGCCCCTGGCCTACCTTTCCTGGGAGAGGAGTGCCCCGAGACCTCGTGGGATTCCTGTGCGGGTTGGGGGCTTGTGCACACTCCTGGGAAGAGTTGGCCCCCAGACATTCCTTTTGGCCCTTAGTTTTCCATTTGTCGTGTTGAGTACTTCCACTGGGCCAGACCGGCCTGACCCAGGCACTGCTGGGAAGTGTTATGCATGAGGACTGGGGGTTTCGAGGAGGCTGGGAAGCAAGGCCTGTCGGGGGTCAGAGTTAGCCAGACATGGAAAAGTGGGAACAGCATGTGCAAAGTGCTAGAGGCAAGAAGCCCACTGTGTGTTCCAGAAGTTTCCATCTGGAAGGCACGTCATCGAGAGCTGAGAGAGGGCAGCCAGGGTGGGGCTAGATCTCAGGCCCTTGGGAGCCACACTGAGGAGTTTGGACCTTGTCCTCGGGCCAAGGGGGCCCTGATTGGGTTCTGAGAAGGGAAGTGTCTTGGTCTGATTTCTAGGGATGTGCAGGGAGGAGAGGGCTGCCAAGACTTCTGGCTCAGGGTACCAGGGGTGGGGCTGGAGAACTAATCTGAAGGAAGAGGCCCTGGGCTCCTGCCCAAGGGCAACAGGAGGGGGTGTGGAGCAAGGCCTTGTGCTGGTCACAGGGTACGGGGCGGGGAGGGGCGGGGGGAGGCAGTTGACATCCTAGGACCTGCAGCGTTGGCATTGCTCCGGAGTCTGTGACTTTGCAAGCCTCCTAATCTCTCCAGCCTTAATTAGCTCCTCTGAAAACTGGCATCATTGGTTGCCGCCTCTGGCCAGCCTTGCCACCCCCTCCCGCCCTCTTCACCGGTCACACAGAGTCTCTATCCCACTTACTTGTGTCCCACACCCAGCTCAGAGCCTGTCAGGAGACATGTGGATGAATGAGTGAGTCAGGGCAGGAGGAGAGGGTTCCAGAAGGTGGGTTCTAGAAGGCTGGGGGCAGGAGAGTGGAGGGGCTGGGCCATGGCCAGGCTGTGGCAGTGCCTGGTACGTAGGGCCACAGCCTTCTCTGGGCTGTGGGCCGCAGGTAACAAACCCTGTCCCACACTGGAGGACAGGTCGAGAATGAAGAAGCTATCTCATGTGGTCCCCTGACTCTTCCTGTATAAAGGGATACCAAGGGTCTGGAGAGATTCCACTGGAAGGCAGCTCCCCCACCCCCACGTCAAATCCAGGACTGAGAACTACGCAGGGGTGATTGCAGGTGCAGGGAGGCTAGGACTGTGGCCCAGGTGGGAATGGGGACATGAGGCACAGATGTGCCCTGGCCATCTGCACCCCCTCTGCAGGCACTCCCCCCATGCTCCCCAGATCTGAGACTCCCCCTTCTCTCACACAGGATGGGGACAAGTTTTGGCGGATGCCCGAGTGCTACATCCGTGGCAGCACGATCAAGTACCTGCGCATACCTGATGAGATCATCGACATGGTCAAGGAGGAGGTGGTGGCCAAGGGCCGTGGCCGCGGTGGCCTGCAGCAGCAGAAGCAGCAGAAGGGTCGAGGCATGGGGGGTGCTGGGCGAGGTAGGCCTTTCTCTCCCCTCATTCCCCCCGACCCCTCCAGCTGGCTAGGCCACGGGGTCTGCCCGGGCCTTGCGGCTGAAGGGTGGCTGCAGCAGCACGTGTCAGCCATCCCGTCCCAGTGTTGACATTCTTGGGTGGTGCCGTCACGGTGCCACAGGCCTGGCTCTGAGCCCCCCCTACGTAGAGCTGGGGGTCATGACTCACAGGGCTCTCCTGGTGCTGCTGTTTGCTGCCTGCCCCAGCCCCACAGGCCCAACCCAAGGAGCATCGTGTAGTCCTGGTGGGTGGTGCTGACCCCCCTCCTCCCCGACCTGGGCCCTTCTGCCCAGCAGCAGTCATCTGTGCTCCCTTAACTCTGGGTCCAGCCCAGCCGACTGATGCGGTGCCTGTGCTGACCTGGGACTTGAGCCCTCGTCTGATGCCCACCTGTGGGTCCTGGCAGGTGCTCTGGGCATGGCGAGGCACCTCCCCAGCTTCAGGTTCCCCTCTGCAGAGAGTCTGGGGGCCCCTGCCTCACCAGGCTGCTGGTGAGAATCCCAGCTCAGGGCCTCGCGTGAGACCCTTCCCTGCTGTCTCTCCTTTATACAAGGAAGAGTTCATGCCTTTTTGATGGACTCCCCTCACCCTACCCCCAACCCCGGGATTATAAATCTGGCTTAAAATTCAATTTGTTGTGCAGTCAGCTGGGGCCTGAGCCCAGAGGCCATCTGCAGACCCCCCACCCCCCACTCACTCCTCTTGTTGGAGGGCCCTGGCTTTGTCTCTTCCATCTGTAGGGGCCTTCTGTGTGCCAGGCCTAGGTCCCCCCCCACACACCCCGGGGCTCACAGGCAGGGCCAGGACGGACAGAGTCAGCCCGGAGCCTCGAGGCTCCCGTGATCATCAGGAGTGAGCCAGAGGGAGGAGGCCGAGAGGGCACTCCAGATGGAGGGTTACCGAGGCCTTGGGGGTGAACTAGGCCTTTTCTGTACCTGGGGGCTGGCTCTTCGTGCTGAGGGCCACCACTGTTGAGTGAGCTGCCCAGAGGAGCAGAGACTGAGGGAGGAGTAATTCCTTGGGCCACTCTGAAGAGAGAGGCCATGGGACCCTCGGCGGCAGCTGGAAATCTCACGGTGTGTGGCAGAGCTGGTCTTGCCCGTGAGAGGTGAGGAGAGGCAGCTTCTGCGGGCATTGGCGTCAGTCCCTGTAGGGCCCGCTGTGGGTTTGTGGTGGAAGGGGGACTGTGGGCACCTTTCTGTGTCCCCATGCTGCCCTGGTCCTTCCGGGTCCTCCCTGGGTGGGGTTGTGTTCTATCCCTGACTACTCAGCCTCCTACACAGCTCCTACCTCGGGCTCCACATAAAATGTCTTAGAAACACAGCCCCATCACTGGCCAGCGGGGGTTAGAGGGCAGAGAACTCCCTTATCCCCGCCCCCAGGCTGGACACACAGAATCTCCCAACGGTTTCTCTCCTGGGCCAGTGGGTGTGGGCGGTGCCGGGAAAGAGAAGCCTGGGTCCTCAGATCTGGGGGCCTGTGCCCCTCCCCCTGGGCTGAGTGCTGTCCCTGTTCGGGCTCTCGCTCCCCTCCTCCTGGAAGCCATCTGGCTCTGTCCTTTTGATGACTCCCCCCTACCCTGGCCCCAGGCCCTCTCCCAGGAAGCCTGCCCCAAGCCCCCGTGTGAGTGGGAGCTGACCTCTGTCCTCCCTGCCATCCCTCGTACCCCTGGGGAGCTGGTCTTGTCCCTCGTCAACACTGAGAACTTTCTGGAGCACCACCCCACGTCTCAGCTGGACTTCCAGACCTGGGTCTGCTGCAGCCCCCTCCTCTGTTTTCACAGGTGTGTTTGGTGGCCGGGGCCGAGGTGGGATCCCAGGCACAGGCAGAGGTCAGCCGGAAAAGAAGCCGGGCAGACAGGCGGGCAAACAGTGAGCCGCCCCTCGTCCCCCCGAGACTGAGCTGCCCCTGAGCATCTGTTGCCGCTCCCTGACGCTGCGGTCCTGCTCTCCGATTCGGGAGCGTGTTCAGAGCAAAAAGAAGAGGCAGGTGTTGGGGAAGAGCCCCCGTCCCTCCCCGTCTGTCATTTTGTGATCCTTTTTACGTAAGTCCCCCCCCAACCCCTTTATTTTTTAAAGCCAGCAGTTCTACAGTTGGATATGTTATTTGGTGTTTTTGGTTCTGTGATGCCGCAGCTGACTCGATTCCTGGAAGATTCTGTGTTTAATATGTCTTTAAAGCCCTCGCTCTTGTTTTGAGGGCGGGCGCTTTCCAAACAGGCTTATTTTGCATTTTGAGTTGGATCCTCCTGTGGTGAACAGACCGGAGGTTTTTATTTTAAGCTGTTTGCACTGAGATTGACAGCCTTGGGAGTTTCCTGAAACACGGACCTCAGAACTGCCTTTTGAAAACAAATACGTAGGAACGTATGCCGCCACAGAAGCTGTTCCTGGGACGTTGCTGCGCCCTGCCCCTTTGCCTCCTCTCTCCCTGTTTGTGTTACAAAAATAAAAACAAGTACAACTACCAACTGCAAATTCCTAATTCCTTTTGAGCCATTGGGCACATCTAGAGTGTGGTATCCTCAGGAAATCACAGCCCCATAAAAGAAGTTTCCTTTCGAGGGTTGCTGCCTGTCTCGCCAAGGGGAAGTATTTCAACAGGACACTGGTTCCGTGTCCCATGATGTCCTTTTAAGAAAGAGGTGGCTGTTGTCCGGGCGGTGGGAGTGGCCCTCCAGCACCAGGTCTGCCTGTCATCCCTGGGCCCCTTTGCGGAGAGAGGTGATGCGGGGAAGGGGGGGGAGCGAAGTCCCAGGGAGGGGCCAGCGTGATGCCCACGCAGCCCATCCTTGCCACCAGTGTCCTGCCCTCCGCCCCTGCTCTGTAAGCACCATTCACACCAGGTTCACTGAGAGAAACAGTGACGAGCGGCTGCGGCTGCCTCCAGCAACGCGAGAGGAACCTTGTCATGAGGCTCTTATCTCTTCTCCCAAGCTGGGGCACAGACGTGATCTGCCTGGGATGTTGAGCCAGCACTTTTGTAAAATGCTTCTGTGCCATTGTCAGCGGACTGATTTTCCTTGTTGTTACAACTGAGGGGAACCGCGGGACAGCCTGGTGCTGGGAGGCAAGACGGGGCACCAGCCGCTTCCCACCAGAGCGGGTTCTCATCGTCACCGTGTCGAGACCCGTTCCCCGGGGGTGATCGGCATCCAAGGTGCTGCCGGAGACAGAACTTCACGGGTTGGAGCTGCCGAGGGCTAGCCAGGCAGTCTCGCAGGTAGCCACATCCGAGACTCCTCAGCCCGTCTCAAGATGTGCTCTTGCCCTGCCCCAGGCCACCACCATTGCTTTTCCCTCGGGCGCCCCTCGTGGGACCTGCTGCAGCCCGAATATGTGTCGAGCGTCAAAGCAGCACTCTGGCGCGGACGGGGGACAGGGCATGGAGGCAGAGTGGAACCCGGGGGCGCCTGGCAAAGCCCCAGGCCCAGAGAGATCACATCCCTCAGAGACGTGGGCTGCGGGCTGGGGGTGGGGGGTGGGGGCAGGAGCCAGAAGGACCGGTGGGAAGGGAGATGGCCGGGTTCTCAGCTCCCCTCCCCCATGGCCCCCGGACTCACAGGCCCATAAAAGCCTGTGGGGCCCCGTCTGGAGAGGCTTTGATGAAAGCTGGGGTCAGGTGTCCAGCAAGGCTGCGAATGGGAAGCCCTTTGGAGTCCCCGCCCCTTCCTGCTTCTAGCAGTTTGGTTTTTCCTCCCCTAACCTAGCCCTGCCCGAGAACGAGAACGCCTTTCACAGTTCAGGGTCTTGGGCCCAGGCTCTCCCTCCCCCCCCCCCCCCCCACGGTTCTGCGCTGGGGCTCAGCGCCGGCACCGGAGCCAGCCTGCGTAATCGCGGCTTCCCGCGTGTGTCGCCAGACATGCCAGCCGGCCCTGACCTTTCCAGCCAGGCAGCCCGGGCTTGCAGCCCAGTCCCCTCCTCGCCCTCCCGTGACGTGAGCCGCCTCATCAGCCCAGTCCGCTTAGGTGCAGTGGGTTTCCGGAAGGTTCTGTCTTTTTGAGCTGGCTGTCGGGACGGCCCCGTTTTTCAAAGCTTCCCGGTTGGTTTCGAGAAACCAGCCTCGGCCCCCTCAACAAGAAGAGAAACCAAAAGAGCCCGTCTAGATCCTAAGCAGTGGGCCTCGATTTTTCCACTCCTCTGATGGTTGTCGGCTGGGACCTGAGCCCTCGTCAGCTGACCGGTGCGTGACTCGGGGCAAGTAGGACGCCTTCAACGTAGGTTGTTCCCGGTTCCCAAGAACCAAGGACCTCCTACCCCTGGCGTTTGCTCCAGTTCCCATCTGAGCGGAGGTGTGACTCAGCCTGGAGCCCAAGCCCTGCAGGGCCAGCCTTGACGGCCCTGGCCCCTGCTTGCCTGACTTGGGGCCAAGAGTCCATCTGGGGGACACGGATGTGGCCAGCAACCCGAAGCATCCGTCCCACAAGGCGGCAGCGGGCGGGGGGAAGGGGGGGCATCTCTCTTGCTTCCTGCGCCACCCCTGTCTGCACACCACCCCCCCCAACACCTTCTCGGTGGGGCCTCATGCTGCTTCAAGAGCAGCTCCGCGGGGAAGCCCTTCCCTGTGCCCGCTGCGTCCACGGGAGCATGAGGACAAGTGTCCTCCCCACCCATCCGTCTGGACCCTAGGGCCCCCAGCCTGTCCTGGTATCAGCAGTGTGTGTGTGTCCAGTGGCTCAGCGAGTGCCCTGGTGTCTTCCACTGTCCCTCTGAGGACACCTGGCCAGTAAGGGGTATAGGAGTGGGGCTGATGTCCGCTCACAGGACCTCTGGGAGAAGCTGCCCGCCTCAGTGGAGCAGGGGGCTGGCCTGGAGGCGGAGGAACTGGGGCCACCACCCCGTCCCGATTGCTGGACACTCAGCATGAATGAGGCAAAGAGCCCTGGCCCGGTGGCCCTTACCTTCCACAGAGTGAGCGAGCAACAAACAAGCCGAATGCATCAGCGTGGAGAAAAAGAGAGCAAGAGTGGGAGAAAGGTGGCCAGAGGGTGACATTCCAGAAAAGGAGGAAGCCAAGGGAGCGAGCCATCGAGGGGAAGAGCATTTCAGACAAGGGGAAAGGCCTGTGCCAGTGCAAAGGCCCTGCACAGAGTGGTGACGAGAACAAAGTGAGGGGGTAGGAAGTGGGGCAGGTGCAGGCCCTGAGCAAGATGGGAGGCACAGAGGGTTCTGGAACAGACCGAGACAAGAGCGGAAGCCAGGAGACTAGGAGGAGGTTGGTGCTGGGGGCTCGGCCCACAGTAGAGGTCACAGACGTGGTAAAAGAGGGGGCGGGGGGGGGCGCCTGGGTGGCTCAGTCGGTTAAGTGTCCGACTTCGGCTCAGGTCATGATCTCACGGTCTGTGAGTTCGAGCCCCGCGTCGGGCTCTGTGCTGACAGCTCAGAGCCTGGAGCCTGTTTCGGTCTGTGTCTTCCTCTCTCTCTGACCCTCCCCCGTTCATGCTCTGTGTCTCCCCGTCTCAAAAATAAATAAAATGCTAAAAAAAAAAAGAGGGGGCAGGGGTGCCATGAGGGCCCAGGCAGAAGGGTTCGTCTTTCCTTAGGAACGCCAGGATGCTGGAATTGAAGATTTCCAGAGAGGAAGGGGTGGCCTCACCGAGGGAGGCATGTTCAAATCCACTCCCGAAGGTCAAGAAGCCACTGTCCACGGGAAGAGAGGAGGGAACAGGTGGAGGGAACCGCAAGTGAAAAGCCCCCCAAGCTTATGTGGCTTGTCACGGCCGGGCAGAGATGAGGTCAGGAGTTATCAGACCCCGGGTGCCTGGGTGGCTCGGCTGGTTAAATGCCCAAGTCTTGATTTCAGCTCAGGTCATGATCTCTCATGGTTTTTGAGTTCGAGCCCCTCGTCAGGCTCTGTGCTGACAGTGCAGAGCCTGCTTGGGATTCTCTGTCCCTCCCTACCCGCCCCCACCCCCACCCCCAGCACATGTGCTTATGTGTGTGCTCTCTCTCTCTCTCTGTAAATAAAAAAAAATTTTTTTTGAAAAAGCATTAAAAAAAAAAAAAAAAGGAGTCATCAGACCCAAGCCGTGATCCTAAAAACAATCCAGTGTGTGCCAGGTAGCTCCCACACTCAGGCACAGAGAGGGTGAGCCACCTGCCCCCAGGTCACACAGCTCCAGAGGCTCCTCCAAGCTCCTCCTTCTGTTGCCTCCGACAGAAGGGTTCGAGATACACCAAATGTTTGGCAAGGGTTACCCCACTGTGCCTCCACTTCCTTGCTGGTCACAGGGGATCACAGTGGTCTCTACCTCACAGGGGTTGTCGGGACAATTACAAGGGGAAGGAGGCTTGGTATACAGCAAGCGCTCCATACAGACTTGCATGAGGCTCAGAGGGGAGCTTCACTCTTCACCGATCACCTGTAGAGTGTCGGAAACTCCTGCTGGGACCCTCTCCGTCTCTATAAGCCTTGGGCTCAGCCCGAGCAGCTCACTGGGGGGACCCTGGCGATGGTGCCACATGCTTGGTTTGGCTAGGCCACCGTCCTCCTCGCCCCGGAGGCCAGCACTGATTGCCTGGCCCAGGCTGGTGAGTGGTCACCTGGAAGGCCCCCGGTCCTGCCCTAAGAGCCCCCTCCCAGTCTGGGTCCAGCCACCCAGCGGTGACTCACCCTTGTCCGTCCCGCCTCCACTGGAACCAGGCACCGAAATAGTCACCCTGCTCACCCTCGGGGAGTGGCCGTGGAAATATTTCAGGGCTGCATTCAGTGCCTAAAAATACTCAGTGCGTCCTCCTGCGTCTTCCCCTCCCTCATTCCCTTCTCTGTTCCTTTGAAAACCCTCCCTGTAGGCCCCCCCCCCCCAGACCCTGTCCCTCCACACTGTGCCCCTCTGGCATGTTGAGTATCCCTGGCAAGCAGGGCTCGGGGATGTCCCTAAATGTCCAAGTGCGTGTGGATGATGGTGAGGTGGCCTCCCTCCCTCCCTCCCACTCTCCCTGTCGCCATGGAGAGCCTCGACATGGTTTCCTCAGAAGCTTCTGGAAAGGCTGTCTTTTCCACAAACCCCAGAAGACTCAGTTCCTGGAGAGGGAGCCTGGGGGCACAGCAGTGCTGTCCAGGGAGATCTTCATTACTCAGCAACTTTCCTTAAAAATTCAAAAAATGGTTCTTGCTGTTTGTGTTCATGAGACAGCTGGAAACAGGAGAGGGCTCCCCAGCTGGATGGAATCCATTGCCTCTGCTGCCCACTTGCTGCGGGACCCCACTAGCTTGGAGGTCCTTCTCCCTCCCCCCCCCACCCCGGAGAGTGCAGCCTGACCCTCCAAAGGCAGGGGAATGTCCTCAACATCATCCCTATCCACCGAGCACTCTGACCTTTCCAGTGATTGGAGGAGGGGGGGGGAGGGGGCAGGGGGACGGCAAATGGTTAGAAGGCAGCTCAGACCCCAGAGTCTGATCCAGCTCCTAGGTTCCCCCGGAGCCTCCAGCTAGATGGAACAGCAGGTGTGAAGGCTCAAGGGCAAGTGCATGCTGGGCATCTTGAAGTTGCAGTAAGCTGATCGTTATGAACTGAAGTACACACTTTATTCAGATTTCCTTAGTTATCACCCGATGTTCTTTTAAAAATTATTACTGATGTAAGATTCACTCACACAAAATTAACCATTTTATTTTATATTTAATGCTTATTTGTTTTTGAGAGAGCGAGACAGAGACAGAGACAGAGACCAAGCGGGGGAGGGGCAAAGAGAGGGGGACATGGAATCCCAAGCAGGCTCCAGGCTGACAGCAATGAGCCTGATGTGGGGCTTGAACTCGCGAACCGCGAGATCATGACCTGAGCCGAAGTCGGCCACTTTAACCGACTGAGCCACCCAGGCGTCCCTCCGGAACATTTTCATTACCCAAAAAAAGAAACCCTGTCCGGTTACCAGTCACCTCCCACTCCCTCTCCCCTAGACCCTGAACAACCACTAATCTGCTGTCTGGGTCTATGGATTTGCCTGCTCTGGACATTTCATATAAATGAAATCATACAACAGGTGGCCTTTGTGTCTGACTTCTTTCACTGAGCACGACACTTTCAAAGTTCATCCACGATGTAACTGTATCAGGGCTTCATTCCTTTTTATGGCTGAGTCGTATTCCATTGTATAGCTGGATCATATATTGTTTATCTTTCAGCAGCTCATGGACATTTGGACTATGTTTTAAAAAATTTTTAATGTTTATTTTTGAGAGAGAGAGAGAGAGAGAGAGAGAGAGAGAGAGACAGAGCGTGAGTGGGGGAGGGGCAGACAGAGAGGGAGACACAGAATCCGAAGCACGCTCCAGGCTCTGAGCTGTCAGCACAGAGCCCGACGCAGGGCTCGAACTCACGGAGTGTGAGATCATGACCTGAGCTGAAGTAGGGAACTTAACCAACTGAGCCACCCAGGGCGCCCCCCCCCCCCCCGCCCTGGACTATTTTTAAGGAAATGTTAGTTGAGCACTTACTCTGTGCCAGGCACAGTTCTAAGGACTTAATTCCTACTCCCAACCCCCTCTATAAAGTCTTACTTGTGAACACCATTCCCATCTGTCCATTTCACAGCGGGCAAAATGAAGGCAGAGATAGGCAGACAGGACACCAAAGGAACCAGACTCTCTCTTAAGTCTTTATACTCTGGAGATGGGCGTAGAGACAGATAATAAGGAAGCCAAGAAATAAACAAGATAAATGCCAGGTAAAGACCTTAAGGGTTTTCCAGGCAGGGAGAAAAACATGTGCAAAGGCCCTGAGGTGGGAATAAGCTGGCGTGTTGGAGGAAAAACACAGAGGCTCATGTGGCTGGAGTGAATAAATGAGGGAAGAGAGGAAAGGGGATACATGGTCTAGGGGTGGGAGCCTGGAGGTGGTGGGATTGGGGAAGGGTCTGGGCTGTACTCTGGGATGGGGAGATAGAGTCTGAAACAGATAGTGGTAGAGGAGACAGACTGGGAGCAGGAGGGAGAGAAGGGGCCTCAACTTCTCAAGGCCTTGGCCCAAGAAGCCACAGAGGCCTCATCATCGTCACCTGCATCGCCCCAGCCCAGATCCTTCTCTGATACCTTGAATGCTGGAGCAGAGGATGACTGCCCTGTGCTGAGAACAATGTGGGCGCATAGTAGGGGCTCCATAAATATTGGGTGGATGGGTAAATAGAGGGATGGACAGATGAGTGGGTGGGTGGATGGATGGATGGATGGATGGACATATAAACAGATGGATGGGGAGATGAGTGTCTTGAAGGAGGAAGATGTGGTACCCAGGCTAGTGTGATAAAATAGCGTCTCCTACCTTCCAGCAGGTGATTGGGTAGGGGTGAGTGGAGAACTTCATCCAGCCATGCTGGGGTCTCACCCACCCTTCTTCAGCTTCAAAAGAGGTCCCCCAGAGTGGAGGCTGGAGGGTGGGGGTTGGGCAGGGTGCCATGAGCCCAGGGGCGGGCTGGCGGGTACTAGATGCTGCTACCTGCCTCTGCCTCTGAGTCAGCGTCGCCATGGCAACGTGGGCCCTGCCGGATGCTCCTCCTGGCACATCCCCCATCACTGCAGCCACCGTCATGCCTCCTTGAAGGGGGCAGGCGCAGAGGGGGCAGCTATTTTTATGCAGGCTCAAGGACCACACTGTTCACCTTCCCCTGTTTCCCTTAACCCAGTCTCCTGAGCCTCCTCCTTTCTTGCAGAGCTTGTAGCCAAAGGGTGAGAGGGCTGAGGGCGGTTGGAGAGCCAGCCCCAGCCGAGGAAGGGTCTCTTTGCTCTGCCTGGGAGGGGGTCAGGGAATGTCTCCTTATGGGAGGCTGGACCACAGGAGGGGCAGAGCTAGGTGGTAACAGGAAGATAAGCCAGAGCAGGGAGCCACAGAGGGTGAGAGGAGGCCAGGGTGGCACCTGCAGAGGACAGAAGACAGGTCCCTGTGGCTCTGGGCAGCGCCTATTCCCCCCAGACTCCTCTGCATCCTCTGAAACATTAGCACTGGTGGGGAGACTGAGGCAGGGAGGGTTGTCACAGGCTCCTCCTGGGCTGGCAAAAACTCCAATGAACTGCTGGTGACCTGGGTGTCCCTGTGAACTGCTGGTGACCTGGGTGTCCCTGTGATCCCCCTACCCTGTCTCCCCTCTCCTCACCCTACTCTAGGCCTGCTTCTAGATTCTCCTCCAGCACATCATGCATTCCTACCTCAGGACCTTTGCCTGTGCTATTCCAGCTTTCAGGAGTCCGGCCTTCCCCGGTCCCCCTCATGGTGCCCCCTTGGTCCACAGATGTCACTGATCCTCTGCACATCCCCCTGGGATCTCTTCATAGCTCCGGTCACTGCTTGACGTATTATTACCCATTTTTTTCAGTGGCTCGCACCCCAAGAATGTTGGGCCCCTCTCAAATCTCTCGTTTACCCAGCTCCACAGTGGCAGTAGTCATCGTGCTGAGGGACAGGGGTCCCAGGCAGTGGAATGGCTGTGTCTGGGTCCTGTCTACCTGACCCAGAGCTCTAAGGACAGGGTGGGGAGGTGAGGTGACCTACAGCTCCCTGGTCAGGGTTGACCCTCAGTTCAGGCAACAAGGCCCCGTCAGAGGTCAGCGAATAGTGGGCAAGCCAGCCCAGGGCCCGGAGCCAGTGAGGGGGGGCTTGCCCTGTGGGCCTCCAGCTCCTGAGGTGGCCTAGGAGTCCCCTATCACCACACATACTGATGGTTCTCAGGGCCACTGCGTCCCCCCCCCCCCCCAGTCCCAACCGTGCCAGCCTGGGATAGTTACTCTGTTTTCCTTGTAGATATTTCAAGGGCCACCTTTCCTTCCTCAATAGTTCGTTCTAGTCCCCAGCCAAGGACGGAGAATCCCATAGAAAATACTTGAGTGTTTCTCTCTTCCTCTTCCTGCTGTCTCTAGCCTTCTCCAGCTGGTGTCTCTTCTTAACTCATTTGTCTCACTCTCTCTGGGTCTCTGGCTGTTTCTGTCTGGCTCCAACAGACTTTTCCTCCCTCCCTCCCGGCTCTCTCTCCTTCCATCTCCTTCTGCCTTTCTCCCCCTATCTCCCTTTTCTCTCGGCTATTTCTAGGCCCTGGCCCTCCTATCTGGAGGCCCTGATTAATAATCGGGTCTTGCCTAGAGCTTCGGGGCTGGCCCCTTAGCCTCGATTTACCCGTCCGTCAAATGGGCTTGTCCTGGGGCCTTAAGCCAGGAGCGGAGGGGGGCTGAGCAGCGTTCCCGCTTCCCCTCCTCAGCCAAGGGAAGCCCTCCTGGGCCCGGCGGGAAGGGGTTAACAGCGAGCCGCCCCCTCCCCCCAGTTCTGCATTTAATTAGCGGCCCGGCGGGGCTCGGAGCGGAGCGGGGCCTGTGGGGGGAGGGGAGGGGGATGAGAGGAGAGGGGAGAGGGTTAGAAACCGAGGGAGTGGGACGAGAGTGGGCGGAGGCATAGGGGACAAAAGGGGGACCGGGAGCCAGCCGTGGATTCGAATTCGGCCTCGCTGGTGTCCCCCCACTTGTATCTCTCGCCTCTAGATTGTCTCCCCCGCCCTTCCCGAAGGCAGGAGCTGTGAGCCCGCGGTTAAATGTCAGCTTTCCTCCTTTGTCCGGTTGAGGAAACTGAGGCCCACGGGTCTGCGGTGACGCTTCATCGGGCGGTTTCGTAGGGACCTGTCTACCTGCCGGAAAGCAAACAACACACAAAACCCCAGTTCGTCGGTCGCCGCAGCCGAGTGACCCTGGGGGCTGTCGCGGTGCGGGCCAGCGCGAGCGAACGACTGGGAGAGGGTGACGGTGTGGGACACAGGAAGGGCTGGGGCTGCGAGACGGGGCCCTGGAGCCCTGGGGCCCAGCTTCAGTCTCAGCTAGGCCACGCGCCTCGCCGGGCCTCAGTTTCCCCCTCCGGTCCCCAACGTCGGGACAGCTGGAAGGCGAACCCCTGCCTGCCACCACACCCACGACTTCCAGCTCTGCGTGGGGCGCGGGCGCCGGGCCCGAGTCTACGCGGCTCCGCCTCGCCTTGACGTCGGCGCTGACGCCACCCGCCCCCCTCGCCACTGGGTCCGGCCGCGGCGCGGGGTGAACTGTGCGGCGTCGGCTGGCCGCGCGGAGGCCCTCCAGATCCCTCCTCCACCCCCGCCAGAGGAGGGGCCGGGCTGGGGGGACCGACGAGGGGCAGGTCTTGGGCAGGCCCAGCCGCCCGGCGAGGCGGGAGGTCCCCACCAGCCTCCAGGCCTTTGCGCCCTTCCCTCCGCCTGGAATGCGCCTCCCGCCCGGGTCCAAGTCCGTGTTTACGGCGACATCTCTCCCTCCGGCCCGGCCCTGACCCCTCCGGGCCTGGGAGTGTCCTTGTCCGGCTCGGTCTCCCCGGGCCTGGGGCGGGGCCTCTCACCCAGCAATCCATTGTTCCAAGGTTGAGTTTCTTCCCCCCATTTTTCAGATGAGAACCATTCAAACCCAGGGAGCTCAGGTCACCCAGCGAGGGGCCGCCCCGCGCTGGCCGAGCCCCAGCTCTTGCGGCTCCCCGCCCCCACCCCTGTGGGCACCCCCCCCATCCATCCTCGCAGCGGGGGAGGGGACCCTGACCTGCAGTCCCCGCCCTGCCTCAGGGGAAGTGAGAATGGGGGGCCCTCCCCCGCACCCTCACCACTTCCTCCAGAGGAGAGGCGGTGGCGAAGAAAAGGGGGAGGCGGGCAGGCGAGGGAGTTTACGGTGGCGGCCTCAGGTTCCGATGGGGGGGGGGGGTTGTGCCCCCACCCTCGGGAGACGCAGGGCTGGCGTTTGTGTGTCTCGCGTGTCGGGGCGCCCCCCAATCGTGCTCCTTCCTTGGGGCCCCTTCCTAAGCGACTGAGACTGCCTGCTCCTCCCCACTCCGGCGGCCCCGCCCCCACCGCTCCCCGCTCTCTCCCTTCGTCTGGCCTGGCCCCCATTCAATGTACTCCTCTGCCGGGGCCCCGCTCCTTTACTGGGCGACGATCAGGTGCCGGCCCTCTAGGCCCCGCAGGCTTGAGGTCCAGTTCCAACTTTCCTCTGCCCCAGCCAGGCCCCCTGAGCTCCAGCCCCTCTGCCTGCAGCTCGCGGTGAACGAGGTCACCTGTATTCCAATCTGCCCTCCAACATGTGGAGCCATGGTTTGCTCCGAGCCTCAGTTTATCCATCTGAAAAATGTGGACAGGTGGCCCTCCTTGCAGTGCTGGTGGGAAGGTATCACGGAAAAACGTGGGGAGTGGGTATCCCATCTTGGCAGCATGGGTGCATCCGGTCATTCGTTCATTCATTCATCCATTCATTACTTCACCAAACCATCCGTTACATCATCCACTGGCTCACTCATTTACTTATTCGCACTCATTCATTGATTCACACATTGCTTCCCTCCCCAGTCCCTGGGCAGCCTGGGAAGGGGGCCCATAACTCAGCACAGAAGGACGTCAGGGGCCACAGGACTGTGGGTGGGGACAGCCCCAAAGTCTTTAGGCGGAAGCTTCCACTTAACTGAGCCAACCTGAAGTCTCCCCAGAGAGGCCCCAGTGGGGTCCCACCCCCAAAGGGCTGCTACCTGCCATCACCTTCACTTGTACCTGGAAACGGGTCAGTAACTCACAGGCATTGGAAGGCTGCTGTTGGATGCAGGCAACCCCCACACGTAGTAGGTGCTCACTGCCAAGGCTTAGCACATCACTGACCATCTACTGTGTGCTGGGCCGCTAGGGAATAAAACTACCCTTGTGGCCCCTCCTGTACTCTTCTTGGCTTGGCTTGGGGATTCTCTGCCTTTAGTGCTTTCTGGATATCTGGACATTCCCACTCTGGGCCTGGCCCAGCGCGTCCTTGAGGAGGGAATGCCTGGGTTTTGCTCTCATTTCGTCGGTTTTCACTTTCCTTCTATTTATGGAAGAGAAACTCGTTTTCCATTCTTGGTGGTGACATGAAGTTTCCCTTTTGAAATATATTTACCCAAGTAAAAACAG
Source organism: Felis catus (assembly GCF_018350175.1). Taxonomy (NCBI): domain Eukaryota; kingdom Metazoa; phylum Chordata; class Mammalia; order Carnivora; family Felidae; genus Felis; species Felis catus. The sequence continues at coordinate 13,615,511 of NC_058369.1, read as the reverse complement.
AAAAAGGGGTCGACCTGAAGGAGAAAGAGTGACATCAGCCTAAAGCATACTTCTTCATTATGGTGGTTCTGTCCTGTCTTCTATTCGAGGATCAGCTTAGGAGGTGATGAGGGATGATGGAAAACCCTCCCCCAGCACACAGAGCCCGGACGCACAGTAGGTGCTCAAGAGTGGGTGGTGGAAGGGGTGATTGATGGTGCTTGAGGCTGGCCAAAAGAAAAACAAAATCAAAACAAATCAGCTTCTGAAGTGGCTTTAGTGAAGTCCGACTCACCACCCTCTGACCCCCAAACCTTCTGGTTTCTTAAAGTCTGCCTGTGAAAGGGCCTAACCTGGGCCTGGGTATACAGCAGAGTTCCCTGGATGAGCGCAGGCATCTGGTAGGGAAGGTGTTGTGAGGCGTGGTTCTCTCCTTGAGCCGGCGCCCTTCTGGGCTCACCCAGGACAATCAATGAACACTGGGCTTAGACTGAGCCGCTCTTCCCGGCCTGCCTACGAGAGGCTGTGGACAGTGCACCCTCGGTGGAGTCAACTGGGCCACGGGTCGTAAAGCAAGCTCTATCAGTCTGGTTCTACCAGTGCCGAAAAGGCGCTGAGGACGCGTCGGTTTCCTCGTCTGTAAAATGGTCTTGTGAGACTGGAGAGCGCCAGTGCCGGCCCAGAGGACAGGGTGTGGATCCCCTCCCTGCGGCAGGCCAAGCACCTGCACAGGACGGGGGAGGTGACTGTGGTTCCTGCCCCTGGCGAGGGCGGAAGCCAGGCTGGAAGGGAGGGGAGGGGCCGCCGCCTTGGCCGGTAACCTGATCCTCAGGAATGCGCCGGGGCCGACGCGCCCCCGGCCCAAGGCCGGCGCCCCTCCCCCGGCCCCCTAGCGGGGTCCCGTCACCCGGGGACTGCGATCGCAAGCCCCGCCCCCACCAGCCGGTGGGTCCTAAGTGTCGGAGGACGTTCCCCATAAACTCTACCCAGCCCCGCGGTGTCCCGAGCGCCGCGGGACATTCCCCGCGTACCTCCCCATGAAGAGGTCCCCTCCGCCTCACCCCTTTCTGCTTCCTGATTAACTCCTTCTTTCTCTTTCTTTGGGGCTTTCCGTTTCATCGAGTAGATTTTAGCTCTCTGGGTCTTCAAATAAAGACTAAACATTAAACCGAGTTGCAGGTCGCTTTAAACAAGAAGGGTAAACTCTTCGCTCTCGAGAAAGGCGCCAGAGCGGCAGAGATTAGAGCCGTGGCTGGGAGAGGGGTGGGGGTTAGTTTCAGCTTCCGTTCCAAACGGGGATGGGTGGGTGGGGGTAGGGGTTGGGGATTCTTTCGACCGGGTGGGTCCCGCACCCTCCCTGGACGCTGATCTGGGAAGTGAGATAATGTCCTGAGACTCCTGGAGGGGCTGGGAGAGGAAGGGCGAAAATGCAGAGTCCAGGCTGAGCCCTGTTACCGACTTCTCCCTCAATCCCAACTAATACAGCCACTTCCACTACTCTTGGGACAAATACCACCGGGTTCTGTAGAAGCCCTGCACCCTTGCTTTCCTTCTCTCCCTCTGGCTTCCCCTGGCTCACCCAATCCAGCGCCACCTGCCTCTCTCCGTCAATGTGGCCAGCTGGTTTCTGCCCCAGGGCGTTTGCTTTTGCTGTTCCCACAGTCTGGGATGTTGGGCCTTCAAATTAGCTCAAGATTTGCTCCAGCTTCTCCTTCGTTCAGCATTACTTCCCAGGGTGCCCCTCCCAGATCACCCAACTCTAAAACATACCCCCGTCCATGGAGGGGGCACCCTTCAGCCTCCTTGAAGCCGCGTTTGACAGGTTCCTCTTTCAGACCGGGTGCGGGGTGAGGGTGTTTGTGTCACTCGTGTGTGTCCCCATCGCTTGGCTCACAGTAGGTGCTCAGTCAGTATCTGTCGAATGAATGAGAGAATAGGAGTTACCCCTAGTTCACTGCATGTGGCTGGTTGATGGATTCAGGCCTCCTATTGAACTGCTTGATGAGGTGGGGATAGGATTGGTCCCAATGGAAGAGCAGTATTAGGGTGTCCCAGAGGGCTTTCTGGCTAGGAGAAAGGAGAGGGTAGGAAAAGGTGTTGGGTCAGAGGGAACAGCAGGTGCACAGCAGAGGAGACTGAAGGAGCCAGTTTTTCAACTCCTTGAAAAGTGGGGCTGGCAGAGTCTGCCCAGGGCAGCTCCCCATACTTAGAGGCCAAGACAGGTCCTGCCTTACCGAGCTTACAGGACCCTCCCCTGCCCCATCTGGGGCAGACAGAGCCCAATACAGATGGTGGACGGGCTCAGCCAGACAGTGGGGGGTGGCTTAGGGGACTCCTTGAGGGTGTGGATAGGGAAGACTTCTTGGAGGAGGAGACAGTGGGTTTTGAGGCAGGAGTAGCAATTTGCCTGTTGGATAGAAGGGCACTTCCGGCTGAAGGAGCTCCAGACCAAACAACCATACACAGTTAAGGCTAGCCTTATAATAATAACATAAAACAATTATAGAAAGCACTTATGAGCTCTATTCCTCTAAATCCAATAAAAACCACAATATTTTTTGAGGCACCTGGTTGGCTCAGTCAGTAGAGCATGCGGACTCTTGATCTCAGGGTCGTGAGTTCTAGCCCCATGAAGGGGGTAGAGTTTACTGAATTAAAAAAAAAGAAAAGAAAAAAGAAACAAAAATCACAATACTCTACAAGGGAGGTGAGATTTTTCACTCCATTTTCATGAGGAGGAAACTGAGACTCAGAGAGGTGAATTGCCTTGGGTTCCCTGTGCCTCCATTTCCCAAGGCCTGTTTGCTGGTCAGTTTTTCAGCTCAGGTAGGTTCTGCCCATATTTCACCAGACCATTCACCCACTTATTAAGGTCAAGGCCCAAGGTCAGGGTGGAGGCTATCTAGGCCACCCACTCATGTCCTGCCTTGGAGAGAAACATGGCCCCATCTCCTCCAATCTAGCCCCATTGCACAGGCCCAGAGCAGGGTCCCAGGGCAAGGCTAGCAACAGGCTGGGGACAGGATCCCCTCTCATCAAGGGTCCCTTTGCCCAGGCTGGGACCTGAGAGGACAGGTCTGGAGGGCACAGAGACCTATGTGCCTAGAAACACACAAACGGACACATACGTATACACAAGTATACATATATGTGTATACATACAGGCACACAGATCTATGTGCATGAACCCACACTGGCACATAGACACCTGCCCTTGTGTGTGAACACACCTGAGTACACTGACCCATACACGAACACAACACAGGCACAAACAGACATTTGTGTGGATATAGACACACTCACACCCCTGGGCCACTGCCCACCAGGGCAGGCCTCCTGCTCCTGGTGACAGTTTCCTTCATGGCCTTCTTGCTCCAGAGCCCAATCAGGGGCAGGGCCAGATGAGGTAGGGAGGTAGGAGACGAGGGTTGGGGACTGGGAATGTTCATGCCCACAGGTGAGTCAGACAAACTGAGGCCAGAGACTGCCACAGCAACTGGGCCAGGCAGCATGCTCCTTCAACACTGAGCCAGGTGCTGTATTGGATGTTGGTGACCAACAGGTTCGGGATAGATAAAGGTCCTCGCCCTCCGGAAATTTATGGTCCACCCTGTCATTCTGAATGCTTCCAAGGATATAATGGAAATACAGTGAGTGGGAGTGGCCTCTCTGAGGACATTAGGATTTGCAGTGGGGAAGGGAGCACGGGCAAAGGGCATAGTACATGCAAAGGCCCTGAGGCAGCTATGAGCTGAGAGGCCAAGGCTCAGAGAAGGTGAAAGTGAAAGGTCAGAGGGAGTCCGTGGAAGAAGGGTCCTTGGAGCCTTCACAGTCTACCTGAGGGGTTGTGTGCAGGAGCTGTCAGCCAGACCTAGATGTCCCAACAATCCCTAGGGAGTGTTGGAGAGGTTGCCCTCTCCCCACACCCTCATACCCCATCCCCAGCCAGTCTTTTAGGAGGCCCGTTGAGCACTGACAATAACAAAATAATAATAAGCAGGTAACAATGACCAGATGGGCTCCTGCCTTAACATTCCGGAAGGGAGAGCCGCTGAGGAAACGGGGCGAGTGGGGAGGGGCTATAGTCCATCACCCTCACCTCAGGACCCACAGCAGGCCCTGGCAGATGCAGGGTAAAATTGTAGGCGGCTGCCCAGGAGCAGGAGGCCCAGGAGGCTCGGGTTCTACCAGGTGAATAAGAGATCAGGCCTGGTCACAATTTAGTAAGCCCCAGTTTCTCAGTCTGTAAAGTCAGGAAGTTGGACTCCGTACTTTTAGACTCCTCAGTGAAAAGTATCAAGATCAAAGCGCTTTTAGCAGCTTCCAACAGTTCTCCTCTCCCTTCCCTCGTCTTTCTGGGGCAAACACATCACTGGAGATTTGGGGTGGGGGTGAAACAGGCAGATCTGGCCAACACGCCCAGGAAGCCACCGGGTACAGCTCCCTAAGGCCTTCTGCCCCCAGCCCGTACAGAGCCAGAATAGAGGAGCGGTAAGGAAGGCACTTGTAGGCGTAGTGGAGCGGAGGGCGCCAGGGAGTTATTTATCCATCCGGGCCCCATCCCCCCCCCACCGGTCCCCGGAGGCCGGCACCGCCCCCGCTCCCGCCCCCTCCCCCTCCCCGCCGGGGCCCCACGCGCGGATGCGGGGCGGGGCCTTGGGGCGGGCAGGCGGCTGGTGGCCGGGCTCATCACGCCACCCGGGACGTGCCTTGGCGGGAGGCAGCGCTGGGGGCATTGGTTGTACACTGCGCTCCCGGGGCGGGGTAACCGGGTCCGGGCTCGGGGTCCGCCCCCATGACGTCAACCCACAAGGCAGCGCGCTGTTGTGCGGTTTACCGCGCGTCACCGGGGCAACGGCAGCTAGGGGGGCGTCAATGACTTGGCCCCACCCCACCATGCAAATGAGCGACGTCACCCACGCCCAATGGCGAGCGGGGGCAGTGAGCTCATCGCGCTGGGCCGAGGCTATAAGAGGGCGCGCGAACTGCGCGGCGTAGGAGCCGCCGCCAGCGGAGGGCCGGGCGCAGCGGCCTCGGCCGGGGCGGGCGTAGGGCCGAGCGGACGGGGGGGCGCAGGCCCCCCGGGCGGCCGCGGCCACTCCCCCCCCCCCGGGCCGGCGCGGCGGGGGAGGCGGAGGATGGAAACACCCTTCTACGGCGATGAGGCGCTGAGCGGCCTGGGCGGCGGCGTCAGTAGCAGTGGTGGCGGTGGTAGCTTCGCGTCCCCGGGTCGCCTGTTCCCCGGGGCGCCCCCGACGGCGGCGACTGGCAGCATGATGAAGAAAGACGCGCTGACGCTGAGCCTGAGCGAGCAGGTGGCGGCGGCGCTCAAGCCTGCCGCCGCGCCGCCCCCGGCCCCCCTGCGCACCGACGGCGCCCCAGGCGCGGCGCCCCCCGACGGCCTGCTTGCCTCGCCCGACCTGGGGCTGCTCAAGCTCGCCTCGCCGGAGCTCGAGCGCCTAATCATCCAGTCCAACGGGCTGGTCACCACCACACCGACGAGCACTCAGTTCCTCTACCCCAAGGTGGCGGCCAGCGAGGAGCAGGAGTTTGCTGAGGGCTTCGTCAAGGCCCTGGAGGACTTGCACAAGCAGAACCAGCTGGGCGCGGGCGCGGCCTCCGCTGCCGCGGCCGCGGGAGGACCCTCGGGCACGGCTGCGGGCGCCGCGCCTCCTGGCGAACTGGCCCCGGCGGCAGCCACGCCCGAGGCGCCCGTCTACGCGAACCTGAGCAGCTATGCGGGCGGCACCGGAGGTTCAGGGGGTGCTGCGACAGTCGCCTTCGCCGCCGAGCCTGTGCCCTTCCCTCCGCCGCCGCCCCCAGGCGCGCTGGGGCCGCCCCGCCTGACGGCGCTCAAGGATGAGCCGCAGACGGTGCCCGACGTGCCAAGCTTCGGCGAGAGCCCGCCGTTGTCGCCCATCGACATGGACACGCAGGAGCGCATTAAGGCGGAGCGCAAGCGGCTGCGCAACCGCATCGCTGCCTCTAAGTGCCGCAAGCGCAAGCTGGAGCGCATCTCGCGCCTCGAGGAGAAAGTCAAGACGCTCAAGAGCCAGAACACGGAGCTGGCGTCCACGGCGAGCCTGCTGCGCGAGCAGGTGGCGCAGCTCAAGCAGAAGGTCCTCAGCCACGTCAACAGCGGCTGCCAGCTGCTGCCCCAGCACCAGGTGTCCGCGTACTGAGCCCGCGCGCGGGGCGCATGCGCGGCCCCCCTCCCCGGGAGGCGGGCTTGCGTGGGGGGGGGGGCGTGGGCGCCCCGGACTCGGAGAGGGCGCGGCCCCGGGGACACCCCCCCCACCCCGAGGGTGCCAGGATTCCGAGAGGGCGCGGTCCCTGAGGACCCCCCGAGGGTGCCCAGGACTCGGAGAGGGCGCCTCAGACTCGACAAGCTGGACCCCCTACTCCCGGGGGCAAGCGCATGACCCCCCCCCGCCCTCGCGCTGCCTCTGTTCCCCGAGCGCGGCCACCCAGTGTTGCACAAACCCGCGCGCCCCGGCCGCCCCGTTGTACACACCGCTGCCGAAGGGGGCTCCGAGGGGGCGCAGCCTCAAGCCCTGCCTTTCCTTTTACTTTTTTTTTTTTTTTTTTTTTTTTTGCCTTTGGAAGAGAGAAGAACAGAGTGTTCGATTCTGCCCTATTTATGTTTCTACTCGGGAACAAACGGTTGTGTGTGTGTGTTTTTTTCTTGTGTTGGTTTTTTAAAGAAATGGGAAGAAGAAAAAAAAAAAAACTCCCTTCCCTTTCCTCGCTCTTGCTCCCCCCCCCCTTCCGTCTTTCCGACACCCCTCCTCCCGCCCTTTTTGTTCTGTTGTTTTGTTTTGCTACGAGTCCACATTCCGGTTTGTAATCCTTGGTTCGCCCGGTTTTCTGTTTTCAGTAAAGTCTCGTTACGCCAGCTCGGCTCTCTGCCTCCTTCTTCCCCCGCCGGGGCCTGTCGGGCTGGGCTGGGCCTGGCCCGCACGCTCCCCTTCCCCCTCCTTGCCTCCTTCCCCTCCTCCCTCCGCCCCTACTTCGGAGGAGAGCCGGCGTCCGGGAGGGGCCTTGCACATCTGGCGCGCAGCGAGCGCCATCTAGGCGCGCCTAGGCTTGGGGCCGACTCATGTCCAGGTTAGGTGGGGGACACTGGGATCTCCAACAAGCTTTTGGAACTAATGGGCCCACGGTTGTCTCCTTGGGGGAAGAGACACCAAGATGGAAAGAGGACAGCCCAGGACCGGCAGGCAGGAAAAGGCAGAAACTTGAACCTCTGGGCCTCTGTTAACCGCGTCTGTAAAATGGGCAGAACAGTTGTAACATTGTCCCACAAAGTTGGAGGATGAACACTTTGTTCACAGAGTGGTGCTTGGCTACAGGTGGTGCTCAGTGTAACCTCATCGTTGTCCCGTGGATGGAGATGCTATCTCAGGACCAGAAGAAAAGTGGCCCAGGTGGGGTCTGACGGGCAGTCTGCCTCCGGGACTGGAGTTAGAGCTACATTCTGTGCCATCGTCCTTTAAGGGCATTGACTTGGAGTCAGGATTTTCCAAGTACTCCCTGAAGACCTCTCCCTTCCCAACATCCTACTCTCCCATTTTGAGGAAACTAATGTTAAGAGAGATTGAGTAACTTGAGGTCACACAGCCTGAAGTTTTCGGGAGACTGCAGGGACATGCGGACCTCACCTCCAGAGCCTTGACTGCCAGGCCGCCTTCTTCCCCTGCCTGCTCTGGCCCGTGCTGTTGTGTGGGCAAAAGACCCTGGGTTTGGGGCTTCTGCTTCACTTGGGGCCTGGAGGGACCTAGGCACAGGGCAAGTCAAGCTGGTGGTCGTGTGTTGAGCGCCAGCTGTATACCCAGCCCTGCTAAGGAAGGCAGATGAATTGTCCCTGTTTTATAAATGGGGAAACAGGTGCAAAGAAGGAACAGCACATGCCCACAGTCCCTCTGCCATTGGAAGGATGGGACTCTTCCTTCTGATCACCCCGGCCGCCCACTTTTCAAGGCTTCAGGAGCTGCTTTGGGGGTTGGTTTTTAACCATGTGACCTCCTCTGGAGCACCACCCACCTTCAGGCAGACGTTTCAGGAGGGGGCCCGGGAGCGAGAAAGAGGCTGAAGCTGAGTTGGGGGTGTCTTGACACAGAGGGGGCCAAGAGCCATGTTTTAGGGGCAGAGCTTCACTCTTCAGGAGACGGAGTCCTCACTTGCCAATTTGCCACTGCGTGACCTCAACCAAGTCCTCTCCCCTTCTCCCCTCTACCTTCCGTGCTGTGAAATGGGTACGTTCATGCCCAGGTAACATCTCCCATATCACTTTGGGGGAAGAATAATAACGATACTCAAGTGTTTCCCGTGCAGCCCCCAATCTACAGAGAAGGGGAGGGCCAGGAGGTTGAGAGACGTGCCCGACACCCCCCTGAACTATTTTATTCCTAATCCTGACGTCAAATGTGTTGGGGGGTTTTCCCCACACCAACCAATTCGGTTTTCTAGACACCAGGTGCCCTGCAATTCGGTTCTGACACTACCTGGAGTTAGCACAGACTCCACAGGTGAAGGTCCTAGTCCCACAAGACCATCCCCGTTTAAGATGCCAGTTACGGGGCACCTGGGTGGCTTAGTCGCTCCCACTTGGGTCTGAATCTCACGGTTGGTGGGTTCAAGCCCCGCATCGGGCTCTGTGCTGACAGCTCAGAGCCTGGAGCCTGCTTCGGATCCTGTATCTCCCTTCCTCCTTGCCCCTCCCCTGCTCATGCCCTGTCTCTCAAAAATGAGTAACCATGGGGGCGCCTGCCTGGGTGGCGCAGTCGGTTAAGCGTCTGACTTCAGCCAGGTCACGATCTCGCGGTCCGTGAGTTCGAGCCCCGCGTCGGGCTCTGGGCTGATGGCTCAGAGCCTGGAGCCTGTTTCCGATTCTGTGTCTCCCTCTCTCTCTGCCCCTCGCCTATTCATGCTCTGTCTCTGTCCCAAAAATAAATAAACGTTGAAAAAAAATTAAAAAAAAAATGAGTAACCATAAAAAAAAAAAAAAAGATGCCAGGTGCAAGCCCCAAGTTGTCACCTGGGACATCTGAGCAACCAGCTAGAAACCAAGGGTTTCCATGACCCCCACCCCAGTTTTTATAACTTGCCAGAACAGCTCAAAGAGCCTAGGAAAGTGCTTTATTTACTATTACTGGACTATTTTAAAGGATACAACTCAGGAAGAGCCAGGTGGAGATATACAGGGCAAGATACAAGGGGAAGGGGGGTGGAGTTTCCACGCCCTCTGTGTGTGCCGCCCTCCCGGTACCTCCGCGTGGTCACCAACTAAAAAGCTCTCTGAACCCCAGTGGTCTTTTTCCATAGGCATGATGGTTAGATCATTGACCTTTGGTGATTAGTTCAATCTCCAGCCCCTCCTCCCTCCCAGGAGGTCTGGCAGGTGGGGCTGAAAGTTCCAACCCTCTAATGCCTTGGTCTTTCTGGGGACCAGCCCCCATCCTGAAGCTATCTGTTAGTCCCCAGCCATCACTCATCTTTTAGTTTACAAAAGACACTTATCACCCTCAGAGATTCCGAGAGTTTCAGGAGAAGAGTGCCAGGGACCAGGGACGAAGGCCAAGTATATCTTACTGTATCCCGTCCCTGCTAGATGGCAGAGCAGGGGCTAGAACCCTAGACTCTTGCGTGGCTCCCAGGAGCCTTGGGTCTAAGAGGAGGCCCTATGTTTTCACCAGCATGTGACAGGGGGGCTTTGTTGGAAACCACAGATCTGACCCCATACTTGAAACCTTTCTGGAAAAAAAAGTCCTTGAGTGCATCTGGCCCTGGAGAGGTCAGTGTCTCTCCAGGCACCCCCCCCCCCCCAAACTACTTCTTTCTTTTCTGGCCTCAGGGCCTTTGCACAGCTGGGAGCCTGATAACACTTCTTCCCTCAGCTACCCAGCTGGCCTTGGAAGCTGTTCCCCAGCAACCCCCAGGGAAGCGAGGCAGAGGCTGCTGGGCCGGGCTGTGTGGCTTTGGCAGGACCCTGCTGAGCCGAGGCCAAGGTGTGTGTCAGCCCCAGCCCCGGCCAGCAGTGTGATTCACACCGGGCATCAGCCCAGCCCCAGGAGGTGAATGGGGACGGTGGCCTCACTTTCCCCTTCAGGACTGTGGCTCAGAGTCAATACCCGGTTTTGCCAGGCCCGTATGGGGACCCCAAGGGACCTTGGGCCTAGCTTCACTCTAAGGAGCCCCTATCCTCAGAGCCAGACACAGACAATCCCTGGCCTTTTACAACAGCAGTGTCTTCTTTGCTCTGGACCCCTCTTATGGCTCCCCAGAACCTTCTTGATAAAACCCAAACTCCGTACTCCTCTCTGACTCCTCCCTATTCAGTTGTCGTCCACCTCTGGCCCTCTTCTCCCTTGCCTCCAACCACATCAGCCGCCACGTTCCCTAACCATGCCTAACTTCTTCCGCCTCAGGGCCTTTGCCCAAGCTGTGTTCTCCACCTGGGATGCCCTTCCCCCAGCTCTCCTGTGACTAACCCCTTCTCCTCTGGGACTCAGCCCATCCACCCCCTCTTTGATTCCTTCCTAGCAGTTTCACACCCCCAAGTTATTTGAGTTGTTTGTGTCCCCAGACCCAGATGAGGTCCCACTACAAACTTAGGTGCTCAACAAATGCCCAAGGTATGTGAGACTGAGTCTGCCTTGAGACACGTGTAGGGGAAGAATTCGGGCTCCCCTCTGTGCTCAGAGCTCTAATTTTCTGTTCAGGACAGGCAGGAAATATGTGGAAACCCTCAGCCCTGATCTAGGTACTGCCCCCACACTGGGTCTGCCTTCTAGAACCCCTTTTCCCCAGGAGGAGCTGGTGGGGATTGGCTGGAACTTGGCTGTGAGTCACAAAGCCATTGTGGTACCAGGGCCCCAAGGCTGGCCATTCGGGCTGGTCGGTTCAGCTTCAAGGGCAGGTGAGTGGGGCTGGTGGAGGGTTTGGGGGGGGGGTAACACGGAGACTGGGCTGTTCTCCCCTGGCCTCCAGCATCCTCAGAGTCCCCTTGGACTCTCCAGGCCACTCCAAGAAGTGGGTCAGCTTTTCAGTCCCTCAGACCAGGGGCGCTCGGCGCCCCCCAAAACCTGATGGTGGGTTTGTCTGCCTGGGGTCCCAGCCTGGAGAGCCTATCACGTTTCTTGGGAGGCCGGGAAAGTGGTCTTAGCTTGCATGACAGGGAAACTGAGGCTCAGAGGGGTTTACTCAAAATTTCCAAGCCAGCTCAGCTTACATGTCTGGGGGCCCCTTTCCTTTTTCCTGTCTCCTCTCACTCTGTTGTCTGTTCACTCATTTTGATTGAGCTCACTGAAAGGGCTGACCCATATGGCTGATGAAACCCCAGACTCTGGGATAGGCCGTTTCAGATCCTGAAGCTGCTCTCTCCAAGTTCTGAAGCTTGGGCTTCATCCATCCATCTATCTATCCATCCATTCATCCATCCATCCGTCCATCCATCCATCCATGCATCTATCCATAAACATCTGTTGAGCACCTATTGTATGTACTATTCTAGGCACTGGGGGTTCAACAGCAAAAAAAATAGGCAGACATCCCTACCCATGGGCAGCTCATAGTTAATTGGTGGGGAGGCAAATCAGAAATAACAAAGAAATAAGAAATGTGGTATATTGGCTTCTCCGGGCCTCAGGTTTCTCCTCTGTGAAATGGGGACAATGACTGTACCCACCTCCAGGAGAACCAGCCTCGGGCCCATTTGCCGTTATGATTCAGTTCACACTGATGCTTGTCCTGAAATGGGTCCAGCCTGTCCTGGGGCTGGGGTGAACACCGGGCTGGGGCAGGACATTCAAGCCATTACATAGGTGACGCTACAACATTCATTGTGAAAGGAGGCAGCGCGTGGGTCTTTGAAAACAAATCTATTTCGATCATCTCTGTCTTAGAGTGTTTGGTCTATTATATCAATTACTGATATGGTTGAATTTAAGTCTTCTGTTGATGGGCCTTTGGACGGTTTCTGGTTTGGGGTGAGTGTAATGAACACGTGGACCTCTTGAGTGTAAATGTCAGGGTGGAATTGATGAATCGCCTTCAAGATACCGACAGTTTCCCCAAGTGGTCATGCTGTGTCCATCTTTTAAATTTGAGCCCTTTTTGTGGATCTGGACACCTTTCTGATGGCTGGATTGCATACCGCTGTATGAACGTTCTGAGTAAATTAAAACAATTTTTTTAATGTTTATTTATTTTTGAGAGAAAGCGAGCGAGCAGGAGAGGGGCAGAGAGAGAGGGAGACACAGAATCCGAAGCGGGCTCCAGGCTCCGAGCTGTCAGCACAGAGCCCAAGGCGGGGCTCGAACCCACGAACCGTGAGATCATGACCTGAGCCGAAGTCGGACGCTTAATCACCTGAGCCACCCAGGCCCCCTTGTTCTGTGTAATTTAAGCCGCCTCCTGTTGATAAGCATTTGGGTGGTTTTCAGTTTTTACTCTTCTTCAACAATACAGTGATGAACATCCTTGAACATCTTCCTTTATGCACTTGTAACTGACCCCCTAGGAATCACCTTTTTGGTTCTCTCTAACTGTTTTGCTTATATGTACAAAATAACATTAGGGGCTCCTGGGTGGCTCAGTCAGTTAAGTGTCCAACTCTTGATTTCAGCTCAGGTCACGATCTCACAGTCATTAGATTGAGCCCTGGGTCACGCTCTGTGCTGAGAGCATGGAGCCTGCTTGGGATTCTCTCTGTCCCCCTCTGCCCCTCCCCTGCTCGCACGCACTCTTTCTCTCTCCGTCTCTCAAGATAAACAAACATTAAAAAACCCCGAATAACACTAGAATGAACTTCTCTGTACATTCATCTTTGTGGAATGAAAAGTCTTTGATTTTTGTTTTGAGATGCTAGGGTTTGGGGATTTTGTTTGTCTGCTTTTTAACATTTCTTCTCATGTTGGTCTTGAGGTCAGAGCCAGCCCAGGGCAGTGTTGCTGCACGTTGCATGAGATGAAGGGCTGAATGAAGGCTGCTTCCTCTTACAAGTTGGCTTCTGAGATTGCACCTTCTCCTCCTGCTCCTTCGCCAACTCTATGGCCCTTCAAGGTATGTAGATGGCTGGGAAAAGAAATCTGGCTGCTCCCACCAGATGGCAGGGATGTGAGGGGGCTTCTGCCAGACAAGTGTATTGTGCTCCAGGTTACGCATCAGGGCTGCTTGGCAATATCCCAACTCCCTCTGAACCAAGGTACTTCTGAAAACCGCAGTCACCCCCTCGTCCTTCTACTCATCCTTCCATCTGTCATTGATCTACCCATCATCTATGACTCACCCACCATCTATTCTCTGATCCATCCAGCCATCAGTCTACCTCCCGTTCATTGATCTCTTCAATTCCTTCAGTTCTCTTCATTCATACGCCCATTTATCTACTCAGATTTCATCCATCCACTACTCATTCATCTACCCATCCGTCCATTCCTCCCTCCTTCTCTCTCCCCTCCCATCCATCCATCCATCCATCCATCCATCCATGTGTCCATTTCCTTATTTGTTGATCTGTTGATCAATTCATTCATCAATTTCATTTACCGATTTATTCTTCCACACAACCCTTTATCCATCTTTCCAACCCACTCGCCATTCATTTATCCAGATTTATCCCTTCCGTATCTAGTCATTCGTCCACCTATCTGCCCAACTTCCAGTCCACTCAACCACTCATTTATTAATGTAGCCACCCACCCAACACTCACCTGCTCGCAGCCTGAAACCAGGCCCTGTGACCGAGATGGGGACTCAGAAATGACTCAGACTTGGTTCTAGCCTTCTAGGAATTCATAGTAAATGGGGAGAGGCAAAAAATAACACACACACACACACACACACCCCAGAAATTTTCCAAAATAGTGTGATCAGTGCTATATTCACACTATGTTCCAGATATAAAGGAAGTTCAAAAAGCAAGAAGGTGGTTGGACATTTAACCGAGCGGGTGCACTGTGCCAGCATTGAAGTGGCCACAGGATGATGAGGGAGACATAGGTACCAAAGGCCACCGCGGTAGGTGGCCAGGAGAAAGAGGGCTTGCAAAGGAGAGGAGGAAGATCGTGAGGCGCCAAGAACAGGAAGAGGTAGGTCCTGGAGTGCTTGCTGCAGCAAGGAGACCTCTTGCCTGCCTGACCCCACTCCCTGACCACCTACCTCCTTGCCACCCTTCACAGGCAGAGCTGACCTGCTCAAGAAGAAAGACAATGCAGCAAGCAACGCAGCCCCAGTTATCACCCAATGGGCAGAGCTTGTACCAGCCCCAGTCCGACCCCAATCTCCAAGACAAAGCACGGACACTGCGTCCAAAACCTCAGCATGAGCCACTTGGTTCCAAGGAGAGCCTTCCGCAAGATCTGGACAAGGACAAGAAGGCGACTCATCACATCCCACGCCTCCGGGCTGTGGTTGAGAGCCAGGCCTTCAAGAACATCCTGGTAGATGAGATGGACATGATGCTGTCCCGTGCAGCCACCCTCATCCAAGCCAACTGGAGAGGCTACCGGCTCCGGCAAAAGCTGATCTCCCAGATGACGGCAGCCAAGGCCATCCAGGAGGCCTGGCGACACTTCAACACCAAGCGTCTCCTCCGGTCTGGCAAGTCGGTGGAGAAAAAAGTGAGCGTGGAGGAGGGGGACATCCCTTACCACCCCCCCCAGCAGGTGCGGTTCCAGCATCCAGGAGAGAGCAAGTCCCCTCTGGCTCAGCCCATCATGGTGAGCAAAGAGACCCAGTTCCCTTCCTCCGACAGCCTGGCTGCCTGCACCCACCAGCTGGTCCTCCTGCAGACCCAGAGTACTCCACAGCCGGGCATACGGGTCCCTTGTACCATTGGAGGCCCCAACGTCACCTTCCTACCACACCAGACCGTGGCCATCAGACTTCCATGTCCAGTGAGCCTAGATGCAAAGTGCCGCCCATGCCTGCTGACAAGAACCGTCAGAAATTCCTGCCTTGTCCATGTAGAAGGGGACACAGTGAAGACCAAGCAAGGAACTGCCAGAGCCAGCAAGTCAGGAGCCTCCGGGCCACCACCACCTGTCAGGTCTGCCCCGGCAGTTCACGGATCACTCAAGACCCAGACCCAGGACCACATGGAAGCAGAGGTCTTCAAAGCCCCACCCCAGACAGGCCCAGCACCTGTGATAACCAAGACCCCGCCCCAGCCGTGTGTAGTGCCCACGGGAACAGTAGCCAAGGCCCCACCCCAGATGTACCCAGCGGCCCGGATGACCAAGACCCCAACCCCGATGTACCCAGCAGCCGCGATGACCAAGACCCCACTCCAGTCTTGCCTGGCAGCCATGATGAACAAGACCCCACCCCAGCCATGCTCGACGCCCACGGCAACAATAACCAAGACCCCACCCCAGATGTACCAGGTAGGCCCGGTGGCCAAGGCCTCACCCCAGACATGCCCGGTGGCTGCAGTGGCTAAGACTTCACCCCAGACATTCCAGCCAGCCACAGTGACCAAGACTCCATTACAGTCTTGCTTGGCAGCCATGGTGAACAAGACCCCACCCCAGCCATCCCCAGCAGCCCCGGTATCCAAGACCCCAAGCCAGATGCGAGCGACAGCCTCGATAACCAACCCTTCACCCCAGACACGACCGGCAGCCATGATGGCCAAGATCTCACCACAGATATGCCTGTTAGCCTCAATGATCAAGCCCCCAACCCAGACGCGCCCTGTGGCCGCAATGACCAAGACTCCGCCCCAGACATGCCCGGTGCCGGCGGTGGCCAAGACACCTCCCCAGACCCGTCTGGCGGCCATGGTCACCAAAACCCCAGCCCAATTCCGCTCGGTGGCTGCCATCATCAGGACCCTGTGCCTGCCACCTCCAACAGCTGGAAATTTGAAGTCTTCACCTCCAGCGGCAGCAGCAGCCGGAGTTCCCAACACCTCATCCCCCACGTATCTGAACGGACCAAAGGCCAAGGCTGTGGTGGATGCAAAGCAGACAACAGGGATGGTCAAGATCTCATCCCACTCATCCTTGCCTGAGGGAAAGGTCAAATACTTTCCCCCACCACATCTGGGGGCTGGGACTCCCAAGGCTCCAGCCAGGCCTCCTTTAGAAGCTGAAAAACTCAAGACCTTCTCCCAGAAACAGGTGAAAACGGAAACAGTATCCAACACCAGTCTGGCCGTTGAAACGCCCAGGGCTTCGCCATGGGCAAAAGTGACTGAGGACAGGAACAAGTCCTCATTACAGACACACCTGAGGACCGATGTCATGAAGGTTCAATCCCAGGCGTATGTGCCTGTAGAAACAGCTGTGGTCCTACCCCGGGGCGAGCCGGCCACACGTCCGGCCAAGGCCGCGGGAACATGTCTGGCCAAAGCTCTGCCCCAGGAACGGCTGGCCACATGTTCAACCACAGCCTCGTCCCAGGGACAGCTGCTTGCTGAATTGACCGCGACTCTGCCCCAGGCACATCTGGGCCCATGTCCGTCCAAGGCCCTGTCCCAGGCACGTCCATCTGCCAAGCTGACCAAGACCCCATCCTTTGCACATCTGGGCACATGTCTGACCAAAGCACAGTCCCAGGCACATCTGGCCACAGGAGCAGTAAAGGTCCAATCTCAAGCACATCTGCCTACCGGGCTGACCAAGGTGCACTCCCAGGCCCAGCTGGTCACAGAAGCAGCCAAGTGCCTCTATGGAACCCACCAACCTGCTGAGCTCAGCAGCAAGACCCGGTCGCAGCCGCTCTTGGCTGGGTTCAGGGCCTCCTCCCAGCCTTGTCATCACGTTGGTGCCCTTGGCACTCTGCCCCGAGCCAAGCCAGAGGACAGACTGACCCGGATCCAGCCCCACAGCCACGCACAGGGCAAAGCCACCCAGGGCCCATGCCAGGGGTCCTCCGAGACCCAGAGCATGCTGATGCCCCTGTCGGCATCTGCCAGACACCCCACGTGCAACATTGAATCCTGGGGTGACAGTGGAGCTACCCGGGCCCAGCCGTCGATGGCCGGCCCAGCCACACCCTGCCAGGAAGAGCTGGCAGCCTCCCAGCTCGCCTCCCTGTGTGCCGAGCTGGCCGCCGAGCTGGGCTCCCAGGAGGACCTCCGTGCCCTGCTGGCGAAAGCCCTCTCCCAGGGGCAAGTGAGGGCAGCCCTGAACCAGGCCCTGACAAAGAAAGTCCTGGGTGCCACGATGACCAAGGCCCTGCCCCAGGGCATGCTGGGCACAGCGCTGATGAAAGTGCTATCCTGGGGTGAGCTGGGCATTGCCCTGTCCTGCACCCTGACCCCCACCGAGCTCCGGGCAAAACTCGCTAAGGCCAAGCAGGGCAAACTGGCGGGCGTGCTCAGCAAGGCGCTGACGGAGGAGGAGTGGGCAGCGCTGAGCCAGGCCCTGTGTCAGGGGGAGCTAGGCGCGGTCCTGAGCCAGTCTTTGTCTCAGGCAGCCCTGAGGACCGGAGTCGTCCTCCCCAAGGCCACCTCGCAAACAGCAGGAAGCAGGATGACTATGATGCCGACCCCAGTGGAGGTGGGGAGCCCATCAGCTGCGTGGGGGCCCACCCTAGGCCTCGTGAGACCACAGCCCAGCAAGGTCAGGGTTCCCCAGGATGGGGCCTGGGAGGGCTTCTTCACAGGCAGGCCTGCTGGGTTCTTAGCAGAGATGGGGGATGGGGCCATGCTCGGGGGGTCACCCTGCTCGTCGGTGGTCTCCATGGGTGCCTCCCTAACTAGTAGAGTGATCACCACTGTTCATCAGTACCTCCTAATTGCTGCCCTGGACCCCACTCCATCACGGGAGAGGGGGCCCAGCAGGGACTCCTCCTCAAACCTGTATCTGAATCCTGAGGTCAGTGAGGAAACTGTGTGCCTCCCCCCAGCGGCCGGTGAATTGGCATCGGATCTCAACCCCGTGGAGAGCGACACGGGCCCCGATTTGCCCAGGCCACCCCTCCTGCAGCTGCCCCCCCGTCTGTGGCAGCCGCTCATTGTCAACGGTGTGGGCCCAAGCACCAGCCAGCCGTCAGTGGCCGGTGGCACAGCCCAGAGCTCCCATAAGCCACATGTCAGCAGGGTGGCCCCACATCCGTGGGCCTCGTCGAGGGAGGGCAGGGTGGCCCCGGCTATGCCTCCCCGCACTGTGGGTGGCGGGAAGGCCTCCCACTCCCACCGGTGTGTCGCTGCCTATGGGGGATCCGTTTGTTGGTGTCGGCCCTCCGGGGTCAACAAGGTGCCCCCCGGCGTATACCGGTCATCGGCTACCAAAGTTCCACGACAGCCATCTGTGGTCCGTGAGGACGCCGTGCAGAAAACTCAGTCCTCAAATCACAAACGGGCCTCCCCGGACCCTAGGGAGAGAATCGGCAAGGCGACCTCAGGTCCACGGAGGGCTGCCACTGTGAGCAAAGCACCCCTAGCCCAACCACAGACTCCCGAGGCCTGTGACATAAGCCTAGGTCTCTTGCCTGGCTCCGCGGCTCCCGGTCATCGCTGGGCACTCAAGACTCAGGTAGATCCCAGTGTGTTCCAAGCGTCCCCAGGCAGTAGGTTGGCACACCCCCTGCCCGGTACAGCCATCCCTCGGCAGGAGAGGAAGCGGACCGAGGGTACCACTTCCCGTGGGCACTGCCCACGGGAGCAAGTGACTGGCCGTATACTCAATGAACTGGTGGCCGGTTTGCCACAGGGTCTGGACAATGACCTGTCCGGAAGCCTGTCCCCAGACTCCACAGACTGTGGCCCGAATGTGAGTAATTCCCAGAGCTCATTGCCCAGCTGTAGTTCACTCAGCCTTTCCACCATGTCTGTGACCAGTCTGACTGCTATCGACCTGGCGGAGGAGGAGTCCTTGGAGGCCAGCTTGGATAGGGACATCCGGGTAGATGCCCTCCTCTCTGGAGAGGCCGAGGGGGGGCCTCAGGGGCCTGGAGACAGGGAAGAAACTAGGGAGGTGAGCTGGCCACACACGACTCCAAACCTCCACCACCCTCCCTCTGCGGGTTCAGAGCCGATGCCCATTCTGCACCACAGCTCAGTGTCCGGTCATGTGACCTTGAGTGTCCACTGGGGCTCAGATGATCCGGATGAGAGGGATGTGTCTTCAGGCCAAAGCTCCATGGATCTGAAGA